>NW_024039146.1:0-708487 GCF_016077235.1 Cyprinodon tularosa | reverse complement strand
CTAAACACCAACTCCGATAGACCATCAGTAGAGCAGGTGTTTAAATTAATCAATCACTGCTGCGAAAGCTTATAGCAGTGAAAGCTAATATACCACAGCCATCACTTAATAAACGCAAAATAAACAACCCTCTAAAAACGGAAAACTGTAATGGACTGAAAGTCCTGTTATTTATGTGGGAAATTATTTGTGTGTGTTTTAGTATAATTCTGATATATTGGCGCTGTTGTCTGTTTCTATGGCAACGATACTGAATGTAGTGTAGCTTAGAGACCTGCACGGGTCGAGTTTTACCAACCCGCACCCGCCCGAACCCGTTAGGATGACTACCGAACCCGACCCGTCACCCGCGGATATCTTCAATTCAAATCCGAACCCGAGCCGTTGATATTTAACCCGCAACCCGACCCGTTAACACATCATAGGCTATTGTACGCTGCGCTACACCCAGTGCCTGATTAATATAACATTTCTGATGTCCATAACAACACACACGGATAAAAAAAAAATCACCAGAGGAGGGGGGTGATGGGGAGAAAGCGAGAGCCAACAGATTCTGTTTTCTGAGTTTTTTTTGTCGGGGTTTGTGGACGGTGAGCAGCGGGGAGAACTTTTTTAATTTTCTTTCTGAGGAGCGGCATGAATGGGGCTTTAATCAGATATACACAGCACCGAAAGCAAAATACGTGTACAAAATATTGGTGGGGACTGTCCCCCTACCGGTCAAGATTGGTGGGGACATGTCCACACCAGTCCTTAAGGAAGTTACGCCTATGATTGTTCAGATTAACTTGTCTTCTTTATGGCTTTTATTCGGCGCTTTACTGCATTTGTTTTGGGAAAATATGAGGAAAAAATAAATACAGAAAAAAAAAAAAAATTTTTTTTTTTAAATCGCAAAATATTTATAGGGTGGCTAATGCTAAAGAAAGGATGACTGAAGCCACCCTTAAATAGGTCTAACGACGCTTATGGGCGAGAGACAGGGTCCACCCTGGACAGGTCACCAGTCTATGTCAGGGCAACACAGAGACAAACAGGACAAACAATGATTGTAAAACTATTTTTAATAATTGTATAGGTGAATAGCATATTTACTGAAATGGCATGATTGATGTGTTAAAAACCAATATTCAAATATTTATTTGCCTGAACATTATGAACTGTGCTAAACTGGCTGTTATCTATAGCTGTTATCTTAAATATGATTTTACCTTTTGTTTTTGGTACAAGGGTTAAAGCTACAGTGTGTAATTTTTAGCGACATCTAACGTCCAGACTGCAGACCGCAGCAAAATTAACATCTCCCCCCAACCGCTTCTCCCCCCCCAACAGTACGGCGAGCGTTACGGGACAAAATGTCTTCCACGACGTCCGCATCACCTACCTTCTCAAGTGATGAGGTTTGTTTACATAGATAATTTTACAGATAGTATTCTCAGGCATTATACTGCCATCTATTGTTCAGTGCCGTTTCAGTTCATCTCTCTCAACTTGCCGTAGTTACTTTCGAGCGTAATGGGCGATCTCGCAATCGCTAGTTTGTTGGCTCTGCGCTGCCGTAGCGCAAAGATGTCTGCCTCCATGGCTGCGAGACCCGCTCCTATGTAATTTTAATAACGAATTCTAAGGCAACGCAAATATTAAGGTTAAGAGGCTGAGCTCGTAGATGATGATAAATAACATAGTTATGTATAATATATTACATTTCTGACTGTATATCCCTGTAATTATTACACACTGTAGCTTTAAGTTGACCAACAATGTAAAGATTAGATCTACTTTTTAACAATACATATCTCTGTGCACTCAAACCTTATCTTGCTCAACTTCCCTTTTTTGCCCATAGGTCTTTTCAGCTTAACCTTCTTATATGTGTGTGTTTTTTTTATCAAAACAAAGAAACATTTATAGATTTATTTAAGTAATAAAAAAAACGTTTTTGTGTTATTTATTTTCATCATTAGCAATTATTTTCAGCTAAAAAGAAAAAGAAGAAAAATAGACTATGACCTGGATGACTGGGAATCTCCACCAGCGTATGTAATTCTTGCCTTTTGTCATGATGGGTATTTTTGCTAGCCCAAGATGCAGAAACACACATGGAGAAACTGGGTAAAAGTCCAAAAGAGTTCATTGTGGCACAAACATGAGTAATGGGAAGGGAACAGTTCAGGCAGGAGGCTGATTCTCTGGGGTCTGAGCAGGGAAAGGGAGATGGTTGGTTAACAGAGTTCATGAGGGGCTAAGCCTCTAGCTGTATGCTTGGCAAAGCTAACTAAGATCTGAGCTTCCAGCTCAGCTCAGAGAACAACTGGGGAAGACACGGGAAATCCACATGGGAACCTCTAGGGAAACTCCACATAGGGGTCGTCAGGTTTCAACCACGTAGGAATCTTTAGGTTGGCTCACCAGGGCAGCTTAGCAGGTTGGTTTTCCAAGAGCTTCAGGCTTGAGACTGATTTCCTGTGATGCAGCTCTCCCAGAGCTGCAGACCAGAGACAGGTTGCCAAAGAGACAGCTCTACCAGAGCTTCACGAGAAGACAGGAGGTTAAGCTCATCCAGAGCTTTAACGAAGAGACAGGAGGTTAAGCTCATCCAGAGCTTCACAAGGAGACAGGTGGTTAAGCTCATCCAGAGCTTCACGAGGAGACAGGATTCCTGTGAGGCAGAAACAGGGAAGAGTTAGAATCTGATCTCTCACTTGGGATAACCAAGATTCTTCCAGTAACAGAGGCTCAGGTTGCTAACCAACTAAGATCAACACTGCGGCGTGGAATCCAGGTCTGAAGGTAGCTTAAATACTGTGGTCCTCCTGATTAGTAGATCAGCCACAGGTGTGTGAGAGGCTCAGCTCAGGACCCACGGCGCACTCTGCTGGAGGCAGAGGGTAATCTCCAGAACCTGACAGTGACTCCAGCCCTAAGAGAAAGAGACAAAGAGAGCAGAAGAAGATCCTCGGCGCCCTCTGGTGGGCAAGCCTGAGGATCCCAACACCTTTATTGTGTGCACACGTCATTTGCTGTTTGTCTACATTTACATTTTTTATTTTTACTTTGTTTAATGAACTATAGTAAGCAACCTGTAAAAACAGGGCTCTGAACTTCAAAACGGTGATGCATTATCCATTATGTGCACTGATGCATGATTAAACTGCATACAGAAGAACAGTCAAGGAGGCACAAAGGAGAGGCGAGGTAAGTAACTTGTATGTCTCACAGGAGTAAAGAAAAAAGGAATCTTCACTCTACTTCACATGTTAAGAAACAAGCATCTCTCTAAACCCTCTGCAAATGATGGTACTTGGAAACTGCAGTTTGAGTATGTGTAACTGCAATTTGCGATCATTTGCAAGATTTCCCCTCACCACCACCAAATAAATCACATTATTGTAATTTACAAAGGTGTTTTATGAAAGAGTGCCTTGATTTTAACTCTATAATTTCATTTTTCATCCAATCAATAACATGTTAAATCATTGGTAATTTGAAGCCCACCCTTTAACTTGTTTTCATAGAACCAACAACTTTACAGTATGCTGCACTGTAAATGTTTCTTTCAATATAAAGATGAAAAGACTGCCAAACAGACAATTTTTATTTTTTTTATTATTGTTGATCAACCTTAACCTGATTAAAAAAATCTAAATGAGATGCTTATATATATTGTAAAATTGGCTGATGATTTTATTATATGCTATTCAAGCATGTCTGTTTACATGCAGACTCCTGACACAATTAATAGTTTAGTTTATTTATTTAGAGAAACAGGGACAGCGTACAATAAACATTAACCTCAAGGGGAGAGATGCATTGCACCAGGTTAGCTCAAGTGCTAATCTACTTCCGTATTTCCTGGAAATACCTCCGCAGGTGGATGTTTTTTTGCTAACTACAAGGTACAGTTCTACAAATGCAGGTCAATAGACCTATCATTGCCTGCTTCACCTAATATAGAAATAAGTAAAAAAAAAAAAGTGAAAATTAAAAAAAAGGGTTTTCACGCACAGAGAGCAACTATGTGCACAAGAGGTGGACAGAATAGTTGGACTGTATCTGCCCCGTCCTGTTTTTTGCGGGAATCAAACCTGGAAGCTGGTGCAAGGCAACAGCTCTACAAACTTCCCCACCGTGCAGCACATAACCTGAATCCTCTTAATAAAATGTATGATAAACCAATAAATAGACAAATCAGTGTGCAGCTTAACCCCCCAATAGTCGACTCAAAGTTACACCCTTGCATATACAGGCATATCAATCCACAATACTAACCAGTCACAGCTAATAATAAAAATTTTGTGGGGCTGCTGTAAGAATATACTTATCTACCTATTCTAATATAACAAATTGATTCAACAGTGGGACAACAAATACATCTGAACAGTACCTTTTTAATCCTCTTCTTAATACGTCCAGTTTCATAAATAGTAAATGAGAAATTTTCAATTTTATAAAGCTCCATGCATGAGAGAAGGATATCAAATAAAATATTTCTCGAAAAAGCAATGGAATAATCAGCTGGATCTATACAAACAAACTCTGAGTAAATGAAAGAAAGTAATATTTGTGTTTCTAAAGTGAATGTAATTGATGTTGTGTGTAGGAACAGGTCTCCTTGCAGCAGAGTGCTGATGACCTAATGCTGTCTGCAGTAAAATCTCTTTTTGGTATGACAAATTTATGGTGTCACAAATCTATGACATGAGTTCCATGTCTCCTTTGTCATACTTACCTCCTGATATTTCTGCCATGCAGTTGCTGTTCTCTAGCTGCTCAAGGAAGATATGGCTTACTATGTCAGCAGATCCAAGCTCTCACTTCTTGGTCACACCTGCTCCTCCTTCGTCTGTGTTCACACTGGTTCTCAAAGGGTTTATACCAACTGGACAGATTCCTCCGCACGTCTGTCCAAGTCAGCCTGTATCTCTCGCATCCAGTGAAGTTCAGTCTCTTGACAGCAAGCCTGTGTTACATTCAAAGCCAGTCTCACTTGCTGCAGGCGTTCCCACCAGTGACTTTATTCTTGGTGACCACTGGGGCGGGCCTGGGCCTTCTGGCCCTAAGAGTATGTCGCTGGTTTGTGGTGCCCCCACGGACCTTCTGGGCTCTCATTTGGGTGCAACTTTGGGGTGACCGGCCGCTGGCATAGCTCATGGTCTTGATGCCGCTGCCCCATGGGACCTCAGCAATGTGGCGTCTGGGGTCAAGCCCCTCAAGGACTGGGCCCCTTTGGGGTTTTGCCCTTTGGGGTCAAGTTCCTGGGGCTCTTGTCTTCTCTTCACTGGTGGGTGTGGCCACCTCTAAGTCTGTCCTCCTTGTTTCCCAGTGATCTAGGATGCCTTTGGATAGGGGCTCACATACCCTTTTTGAAAAAGCTTTGTAAATCCTTTATACATGAGCATGTCC
This sequence comes from Cyprinodon tularosa, assembly GCF_016077235.1. NCBI lineage: Eukaryota > Metazoa > Chordata > Actinopteri > Cyprinodontiformes > Cyprinodontidae > Cyprinodon > Cyprinodon tularosa. Next base: position 703,081 of record NW_024039146.1, on the reverse strand, counting down.
ATGCATACATACCACAGGAATTTGTTTCCAGGTCTTCACAGATACACATTAACAATACTAAGTTGCAGCTAGAGATATATACCACCCTGATTAATACTGTGTAATCACCATATGTTTTGCTTTCTACACTCTTGCTTTTATTCTGTTTTCTGTTTTATATTCCCCTTGTCTCATACATGTGTGGAAGCATACTAACTGTAGTAACTGTATACATCCTGTGTTGCCTATTTGTCTATTTTAGCTGTTTTTTTTGTACTTTCTCTTCATGCACTCTTTCCTGTCTCTTTATCTCCTTAGTTCGTATCCCCTTTCTTTATCACCTACCCTTTCCCTCTCTGTGCTCGTTATATACTATTTTACCGCCTAAATAATTTTTGAAAAAGTTTCATATAAAAGTACAATGAAGAACCTTATGGCAACAGTCATAATGGTCTGCATGTGAAAGCAAAGCTGTTTAGCTATTATTTATTTCCAGAGCCATATTGGCAAAGCAGGACACACAAAAAAGGGAAAAGTCCAGCATGAACGGGCAATGCTCCCGCAGTATTATAAAATCTCCAAATATATTTCCATAATAGATTTGTTTTCTTCTACCTAGTTGACATCCTTTTTTACGCAGTCTTTCTGAACCCTGTGAACCCTTCCACAAGGTATCCATCTGCTGGTCTAATCAGCCCCTTTAACAGCTCTAGCAACTATCAACAGAACATTCAAGTGGAGTTGGAAGCCAATCGGGCTTTCTCTAAATTGAAAAGAAGGTTTGTTGAAGGTCCGGTCCTTATCCATCCCTTTCTCAAGTCACAAGCGATCAATTCTCGGACTTCAGGGTAGATGCCGTTCCTTTTTAACGATCCACCTCAGAAAATAAACTTTACCCATGCACCCCTTTCTCCAAAATTGTTTTCCCCTGCTGAAATAAACTTTAACATTGGCAACTTAGAACTAGCTCAAAGAAACTGAGCAAGCAATCATAATATGGATTGATCACAATAATCTTGCCTATCCCCAAACCACTGTCAAGTGTCTGAACCCTAGTGTTTTCCTGCTGGTCCTTATTTTTCTCTCTATTTAACTTCACCATTAAATATCACCTTGGTTCCAAAAATGTAGAACCCAATACTTTGTACAGACAACATTCCCCTCAGGACTTCTATCTAACGACCTGTACCATCCTCCCACCTCTATTTGTTGTAGGTTCGCTTACATGGGATTTTGAGGAGGCCAGGCATGGCTACGTCCAAGAGGCCGATCCATACCCTGGTGGTGGTTGGCGTGACAGACAATATGTTCCCACATCAGTCTGCTCACAGGTTTTAAATTGGGCTCATTGGTCCTTACTTCAATGTCATCCTGGGAGTCCACAGAACAATTGGCCTCATCCACCAATATTTCCCATGGCCTCTCTCAATAAAGATGTCAAATTATTTGTCACAGGTTGCAATGTCTTTGCAAGAGGCAAAAATCTAAAACATCCTTCCTCAGGTGTGTTTTAGCCACTCTGTACCCAGTAGATCTGGTCTTTTCATGTCCAACAATAAAACCACCATGTTTACGGTTATTTAAAGATTCTCTAAATCCTGCCACCTTATCACCCTTTATATGCTCCTTCTCAGCCTCAAGCCTGGCCAAAATACTTATAAACCACGTCTTCAGGTTTCACGGCAATCCCATTAAAATCTTTAAAGATTGAGATCCCCTGTTTGGATGTATTTTGGCTCTGCAGTTGGCTCTGCATCACCGCCCTCACAAGACCCTCCTTAAGGAGCATGTGACCCTGACCCAATGGTGCTCAAGGAGAAAACAATCAACTCACAGAAACTGGCTCTCTTTTGGGGCTGATACTGGGACAGATATATCAAAGAGGTGCCATCATGGAAGACCATTGGCTAAAGACCAGACTGCAGACTGAGCAAAGGATAAACGGAACAGGTAGTTAACTGCTAAACTGTAATACATTGCTTTATCTTATTATGGCTTTCAACGTTGTGTTTTTCTACTTCTCTGTATACAGTACATTGTTGATCAGTTTAGTTCTGTTTCATTGATACTGAAAACATTTTTTAGCTGAAATAGTTTTGACTTGAGGCTTAATGATTTTTATTAATAAACCCTTATATTTTGAATGGAAGTCTAATGGGAATCATTTAAATATGTTTTGAGCTCAATTCACACTTTAACTTTTCCTAACACACAGCCAGTGTGTTTGCACAATATAACAGTGCAAATATAATTTAATTAAATAACATATTTGCCACTCTTTCTGGTGTGAACATAAAATATATTATTACTGCACAAAAAAATATAAATCTGCTGTCTACAAAAATGGTGGCCAAGGACAATGATGCAGTGAGGTGTGTTGCTTTTGAGTCCTGGGACTTAAGGCTGCTTCTAAATGTTTTGTCTGTTGTAGTATCAGAACACAGTAACACTTAAGCCACCATTTCCAGACTGAAATAGAAAAATAAAAGTGGGAAAATGTATTATTTTGCTTCAAGTTTATGCATTACTTTGCACCACTGTAGTCGCATCTTTGACTAGAATGACAATATGCATTTTTTAAAAGGTATTTTTCATATTTTCTTTCTGTCCTTTTAGTGTGTGTGTCGTTATCTATAATGACAGAGTATGGTATCATCTGTCCTGACTTTATAATTCTGCCAGTGGACATTGCACTGCACCATTTGCTATGTAATCAGTCCAGATCTGCTGTCATGATAGTCCTGTAATAGCCACTGAGCAGGACTCTCTTAACCTCCTAAAAGATTGTCTTTTATCTATAATGGGTGACCTCTAAACACTCTCACACGCAGAGAGTACAGACACAATGTAACCCCCTGCTGCAATAAAACCCTTCAACTACATACTACATAAGCTTCTGACAGATACACTCAGTCACAGGTCCACAAGTGGGGCAGAAGAGAGGGGAGAGAGAAGCAGCAAGCTTTTCTGCTGACATGTTTACATCCAGCAACACCTGCTCAACATTTTGGTAATTCTTTGACACTTATTTCCGCCATTGCATACTGGCAGGGTGTTTTGCATTTCTCGCATCTATCCAAAGTGTAATTTTCAAGTAATTATAGTTAAGTGTCAGCTGTGCTTAAATATGTGATTTACATTTGCATCTGTATAAGGTTCTCAAACATAGCTAGTTGACTTGTGTGCTGAAAAATTTATTTTAGCTTTTGAAATTCCTGAGCACACTGACCTGCACCACCCTCCATAGCTATAAGTGGAAGCACAGCTTGTTAGGGGAAAAGGTTAGAGCTATAAACATACAGTAAGAGAGTGAAGAGGATGCCTGAGTATCTACCACTGTTAAGAAGCAAAGAAAAAACTATACATGTGTGTTTTGAGGCCTGTCTTGTTTAAGTTAATAACAATTGACATAGATCACAGTGTAAGGCTTGCAGCTACACTGTGCAATAGGTATCTCAGACGACATCAGAAATAGTCTAATTGTACCCACTACTTTCCGTTCCGGCTCCTGTGTCTTCAGCTTTCCTGAGGTCAACAGTGAGAACCGTAGGTACGAAAAACTCCAGACTGCAGTGCCAACAGTCTTTAACCTTCTGAATGACATGAATAAAATAAACTTCTGCTCTTACACAAATTGATTTTCTAGTGACTTTCTGTATGTATTCCTCATTGCATGTTGCATTAGACAATGTAATCCCCCTTAATTAAGAAGGTAACTATTAAGACGCTGACTCCCTGGTTTAATTCAAACCCACTTCCACCTAAATTATGAAAAACAGTCTAATACTAGATAAAAAGACCATTTGTAAAGGTAGATAAGCTTATGTCTTTATCAGTAATAGAAGTGAATATCAGTTCTCATAACTGTATTTTTTTAGTGCAGTTGATAGACTTGCAGAGCCATGACTCTGAGCTCTCCAGAATGACACATTTTTACCTAATAATCACATATACACATGATTTTGCTCATCAGCATATGTGCTTTAATAAGTGTAAAGGCAAACATTTTGTGCTGTCTTATCTTTTTATTTTAGTCACACTGCAAACAGGTCTGGGCCAGATTTGCATTCAAGCTGGAAATTGTCACGGTTGAGTGGAGGTTTTTGAAGACCCAAATGCAGAGGTTAGCAGGCTGAGGTGAATCTAGTAGATTTAAGGAGTCAGCTGAGGCAAATATTCAAAGATACAAAATAGAGAACCAAAAAACCAGAAAATGTCAGGGAAAACTCACGTGGGGAGCCAGAGATGTGGAAGCAACTAACAACAACAACAAACCAGCACTGAGTGAATGCAGGTGGAGTATATAACGGGAACAGAACAAAGATGGGCCAGGTCTCGCAATGATGGCAGTAGATATGCAATGGTATACTACAATGCAACAAGTGGTACAAAAGTGAATAAGTATATGTGGTCAAGGTATACTTACCATTAATTGTCCGACTGTGGTTGAGTTTATGTTGCCCATGGCACGTTTGTGCTTCGTCTAAAGATGAAATAATTAATTATAACCTATTTTCTACCTTCTTTAGCATCTCACTCACTATTCAAGTTTAGTCTTTCAATTCAGTTCAATTCAGTTTTATTTATATTTTATATAGTGCCAATCACAACACATGCCATCTCAAGGAACTTTACAGAGACAATTCAATCAGATCATACAAACTGTTTCAAAGTTTTCTATCTAAGGAAAAACCAGTTGATTGCATTGATTTATTGACTCGAAGGCAATCTCTCACACTAAGCATGCTTGTAGGAACAGTGGAGAAGAAAAACTCCCTTTTAACAGGAAGAAACCTCCAGCAGAACCAGGCTTAGTGTAAGCGGCCATCTGGGGCCACTTTCAAGGGGGAAAAAAATAATTATTTTTAAAATACTTTATTTTGTATATATAGGTAATAAATATGTGAGTTACATCCAGTAACAAGATACAGTGTATTGCTTATTGTACTTTATGCTGATTTAACCTCCTAAAGATGCAACAGAATCAGATGGAAATAAATGTAAAATGTAAAAAATTAAGCCTGAGCACAAAAAGTCCAACTTAAACTCTGGCTGTGTCTCTGTGGCGCATTTTCTGCTTAAAATAAGCTTGTTCTACATCGAGAGAAGTGAATTACAATGGGCAGAGTAACCAGAAATTTTATTTAAGTACGATTAAAGATTCTTCATCATATTCTCATCCATCCATCCATCCATCCATCCATCCATCCATCCATCCATCCATCCATCCATTTTCATCCATGCTCAGGTCGTAAGGGGTGCTGGTGCCTATCTCCAACTGTCAATAAGCATGAGGATGGATGTAACTAGTTATTACCTCCCTCTGCTCGCCTATGAATTGACTTATAGACCCTTTAGAGGCAACTGCAGTAAATAGAGAAAGACTAATTTTACTCATCATAAGGCATCAATGGAAAGTAACACAAATATAATTTAAACAGGTGCTCTACTAAAAGACAAGGTAGCTAAAATGAATGGAAGTATTTTTTTTGACAATTATATTATCCATTCAGTTCTACAGGCTGCTGGTAAGTTTACCTCTTCTTATGGTTCTCCCATTTTGGGACTCTGAGTTTTCAGTTATTCTGCTTTGTTGATCTTGGGTTTATTTTCCATTATATTCAAGCAGTATTTAGTTACTCTCTGTTGCCCCCTTGTGCTTGTTTCATTTCCACTTGGCTTTCTTCTAGTTAGTTCTACTCTCACCGGCTCCATATAATAAGCTCATTATTCCATCCTTTGTTCTTTTCTGCTTATATACACCACCTCTGCAGTCACTTGGTGCTAGTTCATTGTTGTTTGTTGCTTTTTCATGTCTAGCTCCCCATGTGAGTTTTTCCTTGAAGTTTGCTGATTTTTGGTTCTTGTTTTCTGTATCTAAGTTTTTTGATTATTGCTTCATTAAACTCATCTCTGCCTCACTAAGCTCTGCATTTGGGTCCTCAAGCAACCTCACCACCCTTGTTGACAGAAGGAACCAGCCAAAAGTATGGATCCAGCAGAGTTGAACACTGATGGAAGCCTAGAGGATTTTGGCCACTCTCAGCCCACCCTGGAGACATGTAGGTGCTACTGCAGAATGTTACTGTTTATGGTTACTGTTATGGTCAGTGTTAGGGGTGTGCAAAATAATCGTCATATCGATGCATCGCGATTCTAATTCTTGTGATCTACTGCATCGATTCTTGATGACAAGAATCGATTCTTAATAAAAAAAATGAACAAATAAAATACATTAATGGTTGGCGCACATCAGCCAAATCAAGTGGAATACAACTTCCAGTCCAGCAGGTGTCGCTGCGGATGTGTTGACGCCCGCTGCTTTGTGTCACAAGCATTTCCGGCCGCGGGATACTGAGACGAGTCATTCGTGAACAAAACATGGAGTTGCCTGAGAAAATTCGCCCGGCTCCATATCATTTCAAGTCAGATGCTTGGATGCATTTTGGCTTTAAAAACAAAGAAGGTAAAAACGAAATTGATATGACGCACATAATTTCCAAAAGGGGAAATGTTATACATTTGAATGTTTTCATTTAATTGGTTTAAAGGACCACTGAGGCCATGTAAACGGCACTGATTATCCTTATTTTGTTATTTTAAGTTTGATGAATCCTAAGATCTTTTTGTCAGTGTGTCCACGCCAGTAATAGTAATATTTCTGTCCAGTATTTGTTTTCATGGCAACACCTCCAAAAGTCGTTTCAATAAATACAGCTATGTATGAATTCAGTTGCTTTCGGTTATGTATCAATTGAAGACACGATCCAGATCATACCCAGCCAGTCAGCCACTGGTTTTCACTAAACACTGTTCTTACAGTGTTCATTGAAAATATCGCAATGCATCGCAATATTTCAAGTATCGTGATGCATCGTGATAGAATCGCATCGTGGCATGTGAATCGTGATTCGAATCAAATCATGACTTCTTTGCCAATACCCACCCCTAGTCAGTGTTGTGGTCAAAACCACCTAACCTGAGACCAAGACAAGACCAAGACCAGAGTGTATCGAGGCCGAGACAAGACCAAGACTTTTAGGGTCCTAGACCAAGTCAAGAGCAAGACCGAGGGAAGTCAAGACCAAGACCAGCGCCAGTATGTGACAATAAAATGTGAAACATGATCAAAATCACTAAAATTGATCTAAAAGACCTACATTCACATATAAACACCTAGATATTTAACACGGAGAACTGGAATAAACATAAACATCTTTATTTAGTACTTCTGTGTAGTAATCACAGAATTTCAAACAATTAATCAAAGTCGATCAAAATAGTATTTTCTCTGCCTTTCATGAACAGTACATACATTTATGTTGTTTTTAAATGTGCTATTTCAAAACAATGTGCAAATGTGTAAAACTGAAAAAATGCCAATCATTTCTCTTGTTTCTCTCTCATATACAGATTAAAGCTATATTATATAACTTTTCTTAAATAAATCTATATCTGACACCAAGTTGTGAAAATATGGAATAAGATAGATAATTTGTTGAAAAAAAAAATAGATTGATCTCCTTCACTTCCTCCCTGAGCTCCTACTGACATCTGCAGAAATACAAACCCCACTGAAATACGCGCACAAAAGCCTGATTGACTTTTTTCAGTTCTAAGACCCTGTTGCTGAATCAGATGGTTTGTTTTTGACCAAGCGTGTATTTCTTTAGTTAGTACTGGGAACATGGAGAAAAGGCAGAAGTGCTCAATATTTTCACAGCTTGTCAGTCTCATAACATACTGTCACAAAATAATGACTTAAATATGTAAAAAAAAAAAATGAACTATATAACTTTTATAAAGATATTTTGTTTTATTAAAGTTACATACAGTACTGCATCTTTAACTTTGCTGTTGAATGAATGTAGCAACTTATACATAACATACATAATAAAGAAATCTTACATTTAGAGGCCCAACAGCATGTGTTTCAAAAATAAAATTACACAACTGGAAGCAGTTTCATAATAGAATAAAAGAATTTTGATACCGAGGAGCTAGCTAGCTTTCCAAACATCACTTTTACACGTAGCTTACCTTTCTTTGTGCTTTCTCTCAAGGTGTCGATAAAAGTTGGACGTAGTCCCTACCGTCTCTGATAGTGAAGCACTACAGAACTTACATTGCGCTGTATACTTTTTTCTCAATGTTGCTTTACATATATATTCTTTGTGATTTAAATAGCCCAATTTTAAAATCGATGATTTGGCCGACATCTTAACCCGTTCTCAGACAACCACTTGTGACTATCAATCGAAGTGCTGCAGCCCACGCGCAGGTGAAAGGGGGTGGGCTGGACAGCGGTAAAAAAAAAAACAAAAAAAAACATGCATTTACCAATGTCAGGTTATTGCTTGGATTTGAATCAAAGCATCCAATAAAAAGAAGGATCTTAAAGAAACTGATAATATTCTGATGATTAGCGTTATTTCCACAGTTGTGGTCTTGACCGGTCTTGAAATAAAATGCCGAGTCCTCAGCGCCCGAGACCTAGACAAGACCGAGACCATATGCGGTCAAGTCCGAGACGAGAGGAGCCGAGATGCTACAGCCGTGCGCAGAACTAAACTTGTACAAGCATGAAAAAATATTAAGCAGCATGTGCGTTTTTCCTGATTCTGCTGCATGCGGTCTGAACGTAGCATAAGACCACGAGGTGGAAATCGAATCCAGAATCTTCTTGCTGCAAGGCAGCAGTGCTACAAACTGCCCACCGTCCGGCCCCGTGGTTTACATCCTCAAGAAAAAGACTCAGGGCACATCTGTGTGTGCGCGTTTCTGAAGTTTGCACTATTGACTACAGCTGACTTCTCATCTCTGTGACCTCTGGTCTGATAGTGCTAAAAAAACAACTCTGTAGTTTATGTCAGACCTGTTGTTTATCTTTAACAGAAGTTATAATTAGAACAGCAAAAGTATTAAGATAGCAACAGATAGCTTTAATGGCTGGTAACTTTAATGGCTTTAATGCTTAATGCCTATAATCTATCTAATATAACTAATCTATAGCAATAGATTTTACTACCAGGTAAATCTTTTTGACTTATTAGCAAAGGATTTGTGGCTGCAGGGGAGCATGGTGACTGAAATGAAGAGTGCAAAAGCATAACTTTACAATAAATGTTTAAGTCCCAAAATGTATATTTACACATTTGAACTTTGTTCTTAAACTTGAGATGATGCATCAAATGAATTAATTTCTTGTTATATTAAAAAAGAAATATTTATTTGAATCATGAATAAATATTTCAGATTTTACTTCCTGATTACTTTCAGAAGACACAATGAATGTTTTTCATGACTCCAACCTTATAGATCAAACCCACTCAGTGGGACTCTACTTAAAACTGCTATCTAATAAAAATATGTTTATCTAATTTTACCAAATATTTGTTTTGAAACTTGAGGATTCAGTCTTATTAATGATGCGCTTTTTCAAATATTTTCATGAAGGTTTCACTAGAAGGAGATATCTCTTCTATATCAGTCCCCAAATCTATTGCACCACCTCAATGTCACTTGCATTTCTCTCTCTTGCAGATTTACATCGAATATAATTAATAAACTACTCTTATTGGGAAAACTAAAAAAATCCCAAGTTTATTTGAATATGTTATCCTGGCCTAGGCAAGACTCTCTGCTGGCCTGCCATTAGGTGTTGTTGAAATGTATGTTTTTACTTTTACTATTGTGTCTATTAGTTAACAGTAGTAATTAGTGCTGCTAAATCGTGGGAAAAAATAAGAGAAAAGACAATGAGGAGAAATGTATTGATACAATTACTTAGCTCAGACCTTTACAGGAAACATAGTGCTTAATTTTAATAGATCTGCATGAACAGGAGTAAAGAAAAGGTCTGTTTCCCCCCAGGCCTAAAACTGGTGGTGGAGTGGAGATAGATGAAGCTGGTCAGTCTGTAGACTGCTGGTTAGCGAGACGGTCTGCTGAGCTTTATGGGGAGATCCAGTGGACTGCGTGAGCTGATACTAGAGCTTCACTCAGGGACTTGGAAGATGGAAGTCCAGTTGGATCACACAGGTTGAGAGAACCTGCCCATGATGAGCAAGCATGAAGTGACAGTGGAGAGGAAAAACTCCCCCTGGGGAAGAAACCTCTGGTAGAACCAGGCACAACATGGCGGTCTTCTGCCGGACCGTTAAGATGAAACAGGGAATGCAGTAATAGTCTGAAAGGAATGAGACTCTGATGAAGCTTTAGCTATGATGTTGGAGGAGGGGCTGGAGGTGGGTTTAAAGGGGGTCATCTCAATGAAGTCACACAGCGCCCACAGCCTGCGCACAGGAGCAGACAGTGCGGATCTGAGGCCTTTTAAGATGAACTTTGGATGCTGATTGGCTTTCATGGAGGTGTGGTTCAAAGCTGATTGGCTGTGTCGCCGGTGAATGTAGGAAAGCAATGAGTTTCTTCAGTTGAACTTCCACCTAAATATCCCATCCATTTATTAAACGTTTAGCTAACTGTTTTATTTTTGAAATGCTTTTTAATAGAACGAAGTTTAACTATCAGACATGAGTATGAAATCCTGGACAACTTTTTTTTTATCTGTGCCTTAAGTTCTGGTATGTACCCACAGAAATAAGCTGACAATCTCTCCTATTGGCTAAAGGAGGGTTACACCCTGGACAGAGCCCCAGTGTATCACAGGGCAACAAAGAGTCATGACCTATTTACCAAATGTTATTTTTTCTTTGGGAGGTGCTTGATATTTTACTTATTTGCTGTTTGTCCTGAGACTTCACTCCAACCATAAAATAATTTGAACCCAATCTAATTTATGGTGCATTTACTCTATTGTTTTAAAATAAAGACAGATGAGTGTATCAAGATTTTGTAATTATCTGAAAAGTTACCAGTTATCTTTTAAGTGGCAAAACATAAATAAAAGTATGTTTAGATAACAAGTATGTAATGCCTGCCACATTTTTTTCTTTTACTTTTATTTTTCTTCTTTGGTAGAACAAATCCTTCCTAGATAAATTAAGTATTGCTTAAAATGGTGCCAGTTCCTCTTAGCTTTTTCTAACATAGCCAATTAGATATCTACCTGACTAAACTAAATGATATCTTGTTTTTTTTTCATTTAAAAAAATAATGTTAAGGTGTTTTATTTAGTCATCTTTTTTATTCTTCTAGATCCAGTTAGGCTTTGTGAAGTCACAAAGTGTTCTGAGCATGTTTCTGTAATCGGATTATTTATGTGCAAGTGAATCTCTTTGATAAATGAAAGAAATTTTGACAGTTTAAAAAATTTTTTTTTTTTACAATAGTAAAATGGATTTACATACAAATGGACAATTGCAATATTGCATGGTGACACTATGTATAGCATTGCTTTCTTGCAGAAAGAAGGTTTTGTGATTGATTTCCAGCCCGAGGTCTTTCTGCATGCAGTTTGCATGTTCTCCCCGTGCATGCGTAGGTTCTCTCCTGGTACTCCAACTTATTTTAACTGTTATGTTAACTGGCTTCTCCACATTGTCTCATTGTCTTTGTGCAGCTCTGTGTTGCCCTGCGACCGACTGGTGACCTGTGCAGGATGTACCCTGCCTCTCGCCCATAGACTGCCAGATTTCATCTGCTGCTCATCAGTTTCAACTCAACGTGGCAGACCTGGATTTTAGCAAGCAAGTAACAGTGCTCTATCCATTATGGAAAGCTGAACAACAGCATAGGTGTCCTGGGGTTTACCAGATTTCCCCAGGAGTTATTGCTGGATCACTAGCCACAGCACTATCGTCTGATAAGGACCCAAAACTGCTATGTCGCTTCAGGGGGAAGATCACCGGGACAACAGCAGTAAAGAGAGATGGCCTTCAGGAGCTCAGACACAGACCAGGCAGAGAAGTGTTTTGGGAGGACAGTGGGAAATCAGAGCAAGAGGTTGAGCAAAAATTGGGCAGAGATCCGAGACCAACTATAGAGCTACAAGACGAGGACTATGATAAAACATTTAATAGTCCTTTTGAAAAAAGAAACCAAAATACAGCCACATTCAAACCGCTACATATTTTTTTGAAGGATATGTTGTATCTTCATTCAAGATTTGTCTCCACTGAGCTACTTCACCGTATGTCAGAGCCGCATTTATTCTCTTACTGATTGTGGGACTAAAACCAAGAGACGTTCATTTGGGGGTTTGTCTCTTGCTTCACTTTACTTGTCCTACTGTATTTGCTAGCAACGTTTTCTTTGGATCACTTTGCATCACTCAGCTCCTGAATAAAGCATTAACATACTTAGGGACTCAGAGGGATAACATGTTTTTTTTCTTTTTTCCTCATCTAGACTGACATTTTGGGGTTAATTTGGCTTTGCAACCTACAGTACCTAAAATTACTCTAATTGGATGGATTTTCAGAGTTTGACTGGACCTTTCTAACACAGAAATATTTTTTTGATCCTAAGCTATTTTAGCTCCCAGTGTATGTTCTGAACCCTTGTCCTACTTAAAGGTGAGCTGTCCTTTTAAAGAAACATTTTCAGAACCATTATGCTGCCAGCTGCCAGCAACGCTCCTTCCAGTGAATGTCAATATTAGTTTATATTGTGATTAACTGGCTACAACTGGCTGGATTTACACGTCGCACTAAAAAGAGGAAGTACCTGTGCATCATCAGGGACAAAATGGTGTTGTACTTCCATGCTGTTGTGTCACCTGGTCATGCACCAATTTTAGTAAAATTCTGTGTGACCACCTCCGCACAATTTCTTTCATTATGACTGACATGCAGGCATTAAATATACATTTTTTAATATATATTTTTCTTTAAGAATTGAAGAGAGAAAGTAAGAGGAAACCAAACAAAAAAGGTTAAAATGTAAAATTGAATTACAAAGATAGACACATAGATTTGTTTTAAATTGCATCTATATAGAGTTTAATATCCTTTAGAAAGAGGTTACAGGCAATTTCCCTTTCATAATGTTTACCTTATGCATCTAAATCTTGGAAAGAAAGAGACTTGAGTTGAGTTGGATTTTTTTTTTCATTAGGATATATAGCCTATTTTAGTATGTGAAGTGTTTCTTTTCTCATTTCCACTGGTTATGATGTGTACTGTCTTTCGTGTTTTCTGTGTTTCGGTGAATACCGTAAAAAACCATCAGCATAAAGTATAAAAGCCTACATCCATTTTCAGGCAAGTGATCAAAGCGAAACTCCTAAGAGCGACAACATCTCAGGTGTGAAGAAATGTCAGTGAATTTTATGAAATTGTAAATTTTCTTTTCAATCTTTTTCTATTCCATTCAAACATACACCTTATTTTGGTTACTGTAAGTATATAATCTATAGAGGTTTTAGATGAAAAAATGACAGGCACTAGGAGTGAAAGACAAACCCTATGCACCGCTCTCTGCAGAACATGATTGTAAATGGCAATCCTGAGAAGAATTACTGGAAGGTGACATTGACCCTGACACCACAGACGCGCTGCAATGAAGGAACCCTGCTGATTTTATTTTCAGCAATATACATTTTTCTACCTGCTGGGGTGGCTTTGAGTCACCAGAACTGCACTGTCAGTGTGCAAAGTGCCTTAAATCTAAGAGGGAATACTCGAGTGACACAGTCCGCTGTTGCATGGAAATAAATGGCACTGGGGCTGGAATAGGGAGCAGAGCGCATTTCCTACATACCTCCCCCCTGTTCCCTCTACTCGCTGCCTTCCCCCTCCCACTTGGGGCTTGCCAGCGCTAAAAGCATGTTCTTCTCTCTCGCCTCTCTACCTTTGACATACTCTCTCACTTCTCTCTGCTACTCCCTCAGTCAAAGACAGGAGTCTCAGAAAGCAGCTGATGCTTCCCGTAATCCTCGCTAAGCATCATTTCATTGATGCTTTCTCTGCGTGTCTTTCAGCACTTTTCCATGGAACTGGATTTCACAGCTGCTGAGGTGACATCAGGTATCTGAATGCTACAGAGGCACAAGGAAAGAGCAATTGGAAGATAACTTTCCACGCTGCAATCCTTCATGTCCTCAGAGGAAGAGTGTTTGTTTTGTAATGCATGCCCCTTAAGGATATTTTTCCCTCATCACAACTGCTGGAGAAAGATTTCCCCCCATTTTTTGACCACAACAATTCATTTGTAAGTTCAATTTTCTGTAGAATCTATGGGGACTTTTTCGGCGTAATATTCCTGCCGTACCTGGAAAGTTTGGGACAAGACATGTCTGATGGAACCAAAGCTGTCTATTGAAGCAGTTTTTCTAAGACTGTCCAGGTATGAGTGTTTCATTTCAGTTTTTTTAGTTTGCTGACTGGTTTGTCTTGTTCAATGTAACATCTGTATAAGCACGCATTAAGGGTATATAATGTTTTTATAGGTGAGCAATTCAAAGAGATTTCCACCAAAAAGGATTTCTTTCTGGTACCATCTAAAGAAGAGGGAACTTCAGTGCTTAGAAAATGTTTGCTCCTCATCAGATTTCTTACTGCTTTGCTTTTGTCATAACTAAATATTTAAGATCATAAAAATAGTGGAAAAATCAGCCAGAAATAACCTACTATCGAAAGAAAAATTTAAAGGGAAACAACAAATTCCAAATCAACATTTTCCTGTGTGAAAGGTGTTTTCTCTTATGGATAAATGATGAATGGACAATGATAAGAAACATCTGGGTTCAGTTTCATAAGCAGAGCTGATTAGGACCTAGCCAGAGGGACCAAATCTGTTCAACAGGAAGCTGTCTGACAACACAAGCTAAGAAAACAATCTGGAAAACCAACTCATTTTAGTTAATTTGAATTCATTAGTTACAGGTCAGTTTTGTAGCCTTTGGTACTCTACGGGATCTCAGTATGCATGTTTCCTTTAACGATCAAACTGAGCAAATTGTTTTTGTGAAAATATATAATCTAAAGAAAAATACAGCACTTTCGAATATAGTTTTGGTTTTTACGCTTTGATGAGGTGTTGTTTTGATCACAGGAGTCATGTGATCTGCAGTTGGACCTTACTGCATTCTAAAAACACCAAGAAGAAGATCAGAAGTAGTTGGAGGATGTTGGCACCCACTAGAGGCATGGCTGAAACATGTTTACATCTGATGTGTTTACATCCGCCACTGCCATGTCCTTTTCAGTGATATCACGTGTACAAACATTTTCATATACTATTATAATTTAATTTGTTATTTAATAGAAATACTGCAATTACAGAGCTTTGGATTTTGGAATTTATTAGGAAATTAATACAATTTCGCACAAACTTCCAATGGAAACAAAACTTGTGAGAGCCAACCATCCACAAATGGAAAAAAATATACTTTCTACCAAGCTTGTGGTCTTGGAGCCCCATCCACCCTTTTATTGATATACCATCTACAGCCTGAGCTCCTTAGAGAGCTCTTTCATCTTGCCCATGATGGCTGATTGATTGGAAAGGAAAAGGTTTTTTCTGTTAACGGGTATGCTTCATAAACATTAGTTAAAATCTGAGGTTTTCTGCTGCCTAACCTGTCTGACTGATGGCATTTAATTTTGGCATCTAATCAATATGTAGAAAAAGGGTCCTGGCTTCTTTTCTTCTAAAAGATCAAATACTATATTTTTTCCAAAAATTCAAATCAGCTTCCAACTTTTATGTAATTTGTTTTCATTAGTAAAGCACCAGATATCAAAGCGGGCTGGTTTTCCCTCGATCAGAACAGATCAGTCATTTTCAGATCAAATCCTGTAATATTATTTTAACCTTGTTTATTAAATGCAACCAAACTATGGATCTCTCACACATTTCCTAATATAAATGCACAAGTTAACCTTTATATACTTTGATAAAACAGTTTCAGGTAAAATAAAAATCAAAAAATATTTAGGGTTCATTCTGTGATGCAAAAATTGAACAAAATGTTCAATGCATCTAAAACAACAACCTGTAGAAATCTAAATCTACAGGCTGGCTGGTGTATCTCTAGCTTTTATTGTAGGTTAAAGGTTAGTCTAATGTGCTTTCTCTTTGTGAAAGCACAAAGTATCAGGTGAATAAATATATGGTCTATACTTCTATATTAAAATACCTTGTCATTCTAACTTGGCATGCCTAATGTTAAATTTCACTGAAACTAAACAGATCAGTCCTTGAACTTTCACAGTTTGTTTTTATTCGGTTCTGTATTTTTGTTAATAACAAAAGCCTGACTGAAAAATAGCAGTTATATCTTGTTCTGTTTGATTATTCCAACAATAAAGAAGTGAAAGGATGCAACAACTGGACCGCATATGTTTTCAAAGATCAAAATGATTACTTTGGTTACTGCATTTTTAAGTAATTTCCAAAGTCCGTTTTGAACGAGTTAATAAATATCTCACACCTTGTCTTGGTGAGATTAGATTAGGTTTAGTTGATTTGGACTAATTCTAATGCTTATAATCAAAGTTTATCCTCATCTGCAGCTTTCTAGCTCACACCTGACGGTTTTGGGTGAACTGTTTGGTTTTGGCTTTAATGACTGAACTACCAAAAGTCTAACTTCCCTCAATACAAGTAAACCCAAACCATGAAAGTGCTACAACTACAGTATGAGCATAAACTACGACTACAACTACGAGGATCGCATATGTTACAGTTTTCTATTGTGTGTTCTCACATGATTTTCTTCTAAACCTAAAAATATGTCAGAAGCTAAATTGGACCGTTTAACAATGACAAGGTTTTGGTTTGGATTCAGAGATGACTTATCGTCTCATGCAAAACACAATTACTAATCAGACATTCCAGCAGCACCTTTAAGATTTCTGCTCCTGATATATCAGCCTCCTTGGTTTCTGTCTTATCTTTTCAGCAATAATAAAAGAACATCCTGTTTCACAGTTTTTCAGAATTTTCTTCAGCCAATGTTTCAGTGGCATGTAGACTGCCAAAAATCTTTCTGTACCATTCTGCTGACTAATTACTTTCTTCTTTCTATTGTTTTTTTTTTCCTTTACAAAATGAAGGTTATATTTTATGTTGGGGAAGCAAAGTTTGCATTAAAACATTTGGACAAATAAACATGACAAATGAACTTGTTGACCTTGTAATAACTCCTTTATTTTAAAATAAGAATAAAGTTCATCTGCTTGCACAACAAAACATTACACAACATGGATAGTTGATAAACATACAGACATTTTGTCTGCACAAACAGAAACATCACTTTTTTGTCAAAGTTAGTTTAACACATTTAATATATAAAGTTAATATTTAAAAAAAACTTCAAGGATATGCTCCTTTGGGAAATTAAAGGAGAAGCTATTCTATATAAATAAGTGTCAAGCAATTTGATACAACATGTAAGATACTTTTAGAACTTCCTTCTGTGTTGCATGCACAAAATCAGGTTTGATCAAAGGAAAGTGGTGGCTTTTTGGGGTAATGTTCTCTGAATATGAGAAATGCAGGTTACTAAAAGACAAATGTATCTGCTTCTTATTCTATGTCTGTTTCTATCTCCCTGAACCCCAGTCATCCTCAGCAGATGGCCGCTCACTCTGAGCCTGGTTCTGCTGGAGGTTTCTTCCTGTTAAAAGGGAGTTTTCCTCTCCACTGTTGATACAAGCATGTAGTGTGAGGGATTGCTAAAGAGTCAACAACAAGATGCAAGAGAATATCATCAACACAAGCTCATCCAGGAGGAGCACGACTTGCAAGTCTAGGACTCGGTTTTCTTTGATAGAAGCTTTTAACCAATCAGATTATTGTCTCTACAAAGTGCCTTGAGATGACATGTGTTGTGAATTGCTGCTATATAAATAAACTGAATTAAATTGTTTTAAAAATACTTATGCAGTCAAGAGAAACTGAAGTAATATTGTTTGACCAAAATAAAAAGGAAAATGGTTGCTTGCAAGTCTAGATAAACAGCCTGTCTCTCTGGTACACAAGTGACAGCATCATGTGTGGGAGTTTTGCTGCTGAAACCACTGGTGCACTTAATGAAAAGATTCTCTCAAAAGAGGAGAACATTTTGTGGAAATGTTAAAGCAATATCTAATCATATCATCTAGAAGGTTAAAGCCTAATGCTACGTTCACACCTAAAGCAGCAGAGGAAGCAGAGGCAGCTAGTTTACATGCAAAGTCAATGGTTGATGCGCATAAAGGAGCAGCAAAAGGTCCTGTAGCACGTTTTGAGCAACAGGAAGAGCGCGTCTGAGCAGCTGAAGCAGCACATTACGAGTTTCTGATCAGCTGACGTGCATGAATCGCTTGAGAAGCAGCAGCTGGAGATTGAAAAATTCAACTTTTGCTGAGCGACGTGCCACATGAACCAATCAGAGAAGGTAGTCTGGGAGCTGGCAGGGAGACAAACACAGCACTGCTACTCCAGATCACTATGATTACTCCTCTGAAACAGTTTATTAATATCTAAATTAACTTAAAATGCTGAAATCTGCTGGCAAACATGTTCGATTTTCTTATACTGGTGCCTGCAGTTTGGATAACGTAGATGAAAAACCCCTTCCAGCTGCAAACAGTAGCGGCAAACCACGAAGAGGTAACCGGCCAGAGGCTGCTGTTGAATGGGATTCCTAGTGACTGTGACTCTGACAGCGAAATAATATTTGAAGGCAGGATGGTAATCTTAATAAACTGTCTGCACAGATTAAGTGTTCAGGTGGACTTTCTCACACTGCATGAAAAGTGAGATTTTCCTCCCCGTAAACCCCCGTAAACTCCCGCAGATCTGCCTGATTTTCGTCAGTTTCCGACAATTTGCAACCCGTGCTTGTCCGCGTTTGTCGTGCCACAAATTGTCGGAAACGGACTCTGACGTATGTGGAGAGCGATCAGCTTTACTAATGGCCCTAATTAGCATATGAATGCAGCAAACCCGCGCGGCTGGCCAGGTCTGGCTTGAATAACCTACTCAGTATTGGCTGAAACCACTATTCTCAAACAAATGAAATCGCTCGTGATTGGCAGCAAAACCACACGTGGCCACGCCAGGCTTTAATTTTCTTACTGAGTATTGGACGGAACCACTTCTTTTTAAACAAGTAAAGTCGCTCGTGATTGGTTGGCATATATATATTTACATATATATATTTATTCATATATATATATATATTTATTCATTCATATATATATATATTCATATATTTATTCATTCATATATTTATTCATTCATATGCTGTGTATTTATGTTATCCTACACTACTACACAATTATTATGTTACCATCAAGGACATGAATTAATTTATACAGGAAATGAAGATTTGCCAGGAAGCTGTTTATGCAAATAAAGAGCTTTATTAAAACACACACACAACTATATACAACGCATATCCAAACACATGCGTATCTAAAAATTACAACTCCGTGAACGGTCCGTTTGCTTCCTCGGGGTTGGAGGTAACAGGCAGCATTCCCTCCGAGGCAGGTCCGATGTGCAGACGCCTACTGTGCGTGGCCCTGTACTTCGGCATCGCTTCTAACCGGGACTGCAGCTTAACACAGAGTTCAGTGAGATCCGGCCTACGAAATGGCGGCGACCGTACAATCCATCCAGAGACACCGCCGACGACGCCATCTTCTTCGTCGGACATGAGGTCGACGGTGGCGGACTTACAGAGTTCCACTTCCTCATCTGATAGCACACTCTGCCTCGCCTTCAGCAGCTGAAAAAAAAACAATGAATCAGCGCACTGCATATGGACACAACACATCTATCAATGCACCTGAAAAATAGTCACCAAATAAAGTCTTACCCTCTTTCTTCTGGCCCGACTCCGAGCAGATAGCCTCAGCACGCAGCGTGCTGGCTAGCAGCGTGTATCTGAAGCTCCTGCATACCGTCTCATAATACGTCTTACAGGCAGCTGGAAAACAATTAAATGAGAGTGGTATGAATAAAAAAAAAAAAAAATCAAACGCAAGTCACAGTAACAAGGAAGGAGAAAACATTAAAACAAGTCACTTACACACAATGTCGTCTTTATCAACATCGTGCAAATCCGAGCAAATAGGAGGTCACCGCCTCATTGTGAGGCGACTGTAGTCTGTGAAAAAAAAAAAAAAGTACAGCTATGGTCGGTATCCATCCGTATCCATGTCCTTTTACCGCTGAATGAAAGCATATTCTTTAAACCTTACCCCTGCCCCGGTTCATAGCGCCTGCAATTAGTCTCCGAGTTGTTAAGACGGCATAATGCTTCCTGTGAATCACAAAAAATACACTTTAATAAAGCTTTAGGCTAGGCTGCTTTTAGCTTACCTAGCTAGGCTAGGTTGTCTTTAGCTTGCCTAGCTAAGCTAGGCTGCTTTTAGCATAGCTACCAGTAATCGAACATATATTTACCGCTAGCGTGGCGTTGTGCACCCGTCTTCTCTTCCTCGAGTTCGTATATCCCGCAAAGTTGCTCGACTGCAGATAGGGTGGCCAGATGTCCGGCTTTAGGGCGGACAGTCCGGATTTTCATTGCACTGTCCGGCGTCCGGCGCTGCACCCAGCCGGACATGTATTTGTCCTCCTTTACCCCCAGATTCCACATACTCCGTCAGCGCTCCGCCCCGCTCACGTACGGAGTACTTGTCTGTCATGTAAATCAATGAGAGCTGTTCCACATCCTCCGCTCGTCACCACCCACGTACGTCTTCTCCGTCCTTCACCGTCAAAATACGGAGCTGAGCTATTTTTTGCTCCCCTCCGGTCCGTCCAGATCAAGACCCGCTATTGCAATCGCACCAAACAGAAAAAAGAATGTAGAGAAGACCCGGTTTGTCAAATTAAATTATAGTAAAAACAGATCGGTATCTAGAAATTAGAGCATAGTTTGTATATATTCCCAAAAACTAAGAGCAATTAATTAAATAATTGGATGCAGACTATTGGTGCTTCAACAGACGAGGAAGAAGTTGTGAGATTCTAGAGTGAATCTCACAACTTTAAAAGAAAATTCTTATTGCAGGAATGGATGAAGAGATGATGAGTTTGGAAGCAGAGAATAAACAGAGTTCATACAAACTATGTATGATCCTAGTTATCCCTGTTACAAAAATCGGCAACAGAAAGAAAATATTTGGGCAGAAACTGAACATCTGCTGGATGATGATGGGGATTTTTTTAATATGTCAGATTCAATTAAGCGTTCACAGGTTTTATACTGGAATGAGGAGCTCTAATTTAATGCTCTTTTAATGCTATTAGAAATAATTTTAATGCCATCAACAAGTATCATGTACACAAGTTATTAGTTTACATGAAATAAGGAGCTGTAAGCACAGTTCCATGACTCAAGTTTATATATATATATATATATATATATATATATATATATATATATATATATATATATATATATATATATATATATATATATATATATATATATATATATATATATATATATATATAGATAGATAGATAGATAGATAGATAGATAGATAGATATGGATAGATAGATATATAGATAGATATGGATAGATAGAGAACATAGTGAAATCATCTTTACTCTCGACAGGCTGCAGCCATGTCATGAATTCCTCTTTTCCAGCCACTTTTTGCAGTTTGCATCGTCCTATTCTCTAGCTCTTTCTCGAGCTTCTTTTCCAAACAACTGCTTTATGATCAATTGCAGCAGTTCTGCGCAAATTAATTGTGTTAAAAAAATGGTCACTTTTTAAACACCACAATGTATTAAATAAATACAAATGCTGGGAACCAATTCTTTTTTACATTTCTTTAATATTTTGTTCTATTCAGCTACACAAGCATCCTCTTTAAACTACTAAGAATTGTGCTATAAATGTGACTTTACCCGATTCTTATGTACACCTTAGTAGTTTATTGATATGCCGCACAATGTCCTCCTTTTTGGTGCTATAGAAATGGCCACCCTAACTGCAGAGCCGCCATCTTGTCCTCTATGGACTACAACCTGGAGTGCATCGAATTCTCCAGCTGAGTGAGGCGCTCATTCATGTCGGCAGTATGTTGGGCAAGCTGACGAGACAGTCCGCTGATAGCAATCAGCAGTTTCTTCTCGTCAGTCTGCGGGCTGGCCGAAAGTTGTGGACTAAGAGCAGTTGGAGGCGAGTTGAACGCGAGACGTCGTGCAGCCATTGTTCACGTAACAACAAAATACAAACACGGTAACTGGAGATGAAGCTCTTCTGAGTATAGTAACACAAACATGTCTGCTAATATGCTGGTCTCGCGAGAAGTCGTAGTGCACAAAAGCTCACACGTGATTGGACGATGGGGCCGAAGGCTCATCAGGCTCCTCCAATCACATACGACGTCATTGTTATACGGAAGGACTCGCGAGAAGAGCTCGCGTCGCTCCATTCTGGAAGGTGGCGGTAATGCACCTATAAATTGTTTGCAATTGCAATTGTTTGTCTCCATAAGATTGAATTTGAGCAGGTGGACATTAGAGATAATAAATGCAACAACAAGTTTTTGAATCAATATTCTATAAATAATATGTACCCAGGAAGAACAAAAAGCACAGCTCTCTTACAAAATTTTAAGAAATCTATGATAGTCAAAATTAGGACAAATTATTTGAAATTCCCAATTCCTCCTAAATATAAAGAATTACAATTTAAAATAATAAATAACATATATCCTTCAAATGAGTTTTTAAGAGAGAGATTTAAGTTTAATGTTGAGAATTGTGGCTTTTGTACAACTCAATTGGAAACAACTAAACATCTTTTTTATGAATGTAAAGAAGTATTAAACTTATGGGATCAACTTCGAACCTTTCTGTCTTCTAAAACAATAAATTTAGATTTTATTTCCTGGCAAAACATTTAATTCGGTTTATCCATTAAAGAAAAAAAATTTGGAATTTTTAATTAATATTCTAATAATTGTAACAAAGTATTATATCCATAAATGTCGCTATGCAAAAAGCTCCCTCTCAATCTCTGCTCTCAAAAATGAACTTTCCCTTTTCAAAAGATGTCTGAGAAAGATGCAGAATTTAAATGCAATTAAATTGTTTGAGTTAATTGAAGAATTTCAGTTGGTAGTCCCCACTGATTAATTTACTTTAACTACTATTATTATTTTATTTATTTTTATTTATTTTATTTTATTTTATTTTATACTTTTTTCCAGCCTGTGCATTTAATTTTATTTTTCAAAAGCAGGAGTTGTGATATTTCTTCTTGTATTGAAATATTTGTTAATGACTTGTTATTTGAGATTGTTATTGTTTTCTTATATATTCAATAACAAAAAAAAAAAAAAAGTGGAAATCTAAAAAAAAAAATTAACCATTACAGCCAACTGATTCTGAGTAAAACTAATTTTTGAAGTAAATTATTTTGTGTATTTTTTTTTTTTTACATAACATTTGCATACACAGTAATCTAGCGTACTTTAATTAAATAAATCAATTCAAGCTAAAATGTAAGAGTCTATAATTAGGCTATACTGAGCCTGATCTATTTCTACCATCTATTTGGGGGATATTTATTGCCACACTTTGGGCCACTTAATACCAATTTAGCATGCTGACCTATGACCTTATGACCACAGTGTACCAATCTTCTGATGGCTACTTCCAACAGGATAATGCGCCATGGTATAAAGTGAATCATCTCAGAATCATTTCTTGAAACTTTTCCACTTAAGTAATTGTGAATTGAGCATATTGACAGACAACATTTTATTTTTTATCTTAAATGCAAATTTAAAAAAAAATAATTACTGCTCTCAATGTATTGCTCTGTCAGCTAAAGATCTGTTTTGGTCTCTATACTTTAATTAAATAAATCAATTCAAGCTAAAATGTGAGAGGCTATACTAAGCCTGATCTCTTTGTATCAGAGATTTTCTTCCTCAGAAAGATGTCACTTGGGGTAAAACCCCCCCTGCAACCCTGGTTTGCATTTGTATAGCTCACAGCATGTTCATTTACATGTTAAAGCCTCCCCTAGAATTCCATGGGGGGGAGGCATGGGGGGAACACTGCCTAAGAAATTCCACGTCAATTTCTGACAATTTACGGGAGTTTTCGTCGAAGCCTGCAAATTGCCGTAAACTGCCGCTAACCTGAAGTTCCACGACAATCTACAGTGCCGTATATTGACGAAAATCCCACTTTTCATGCAGTGTCACTTAAAAACATTCCAACAAATTTTTACCCACTGATCACAGCAAACATTGTTACAGGCAAGGAAAGGATAGGGTAGCACATGCGGTTTTGCTGCTTCTGCTGCTTGCAGTGTGAATGTAGCATAAGAACACCAACAAAATACAAATAAAACCATAATCAATGTTTTGGAGTTGCTATCATAAAACTTTGGTCTCATAGGAAAACATGGGGGAAGTTTAAAAAACAATCCACTAGACTTGGTTTCCAAGATTTTAAGACGTTTCGCTTCCCCTCCAGGAAGCTTTGTCAATTCAAATGTCTGGATCCGCAGTGAGTTTGAGGCTTTATATAGACAAGGCCTTGTATTGCTTGGAAACATGCAAATTGAAACCGGCGAGTGGGTTGTTTGGTTCCATTGTTAGCCTGTCCGACCCACTCGTTGGTTTCAATTTTGCATAGGCAATACAAGGCCTATTCTATATAAAGACTCAAACTCACTGCAGATCTAGACATTTGAATTGAGAAAGCTTCCTGGAGAGGTGGCAAAACGTCTTCAAATCTTGGAAACCAAGTCCAGTGGGTTGTTTTGAAACTTTTACGGAATGACTATGACCTGGATAACTGAGAATCTTCATCAGCATGGGGAAAGTTAAAAAGCTGTCTGTGATGAGGTGCCTAAACTGGCTTAGTAAAAGCAATTCATTTAGAAAGATGGGACACAAATCCAGCAAAGTATTTTGTGTTATATCGCTAAGGATAACCAGAATATTTGACCCAAGTCACACAGCTTAAAATGCAGTTCTTATTTTTTTCTTGAATTCAGAGCACAAAAGATTGTGATAAATCAAGCTAAAGTAAGACAAAAAAAATTGTAACCCGATGTTTTAACCTATTTTAGCCTGACAATTGTTTTTTTTTTATATATACATAGCATGTCTATATCTGATTTTTTTGTTTTTTCAGAAACCAGGAATGACCACAGCAGCCATGGAGCCTGTTGGAGTCTTGGTGGAAAGGAGCACCAATGCAACAGACTCTCCACTGAGCTCTCAAGAGGATACAGCTGCTACATTCACCATTGGCACCATCCTATCTATCATGTGCTTGGTTGGAGTCTCAGGGAACATCTACACCCTGGTGGTCATGTGTCATTCCATGAGAACTGCAGCGTCAATGTACATCTACATTATAAACTTAGCTTTGGCAGATCTGCTTTACCTTCTCACTATCCCCTTTGTGGTCTGCACACACTTCTTGAAGGGATGGTACTTTGGAGATGTAGGGTGTCGGATACTGATAAGCATGGATTTCCTGACCATGCATGCCAGCATCTTTACGCTGACTATCATGAGCACGGAGCGTTACTTTGCAGTGCTCAAACCACTGGACACGGTCAAGCGGTCTAAAAGTTACCGCAAGGCTATCGCACTGCTTGTCTGGGTAGCCTCACTGATCCTCACATTACCTATGATTGTGACCATTAAGCTTATGAAAGTGGGTACTAAGGCAATGTGCCAGCCCACTTTATCTGAACTTTCTTACAAGATTTACATCTCCTTTCTATTTTGCACAAGCATTGTTGCCCCAGGACTGATTATTGGGTACCTCTACATTCAGCTGGCACGGACTTACTGGATATCACAAACGGAAAGCTTCAAGCAGACCAAGAAACTACCTAATCAAAAGGTTAGTAACTTGCAAAAAAATCTGCATGTAATGCAAGAGTGATAAGGAATCCTTTGGAAATTTATTGTTTTAATGCAGGCTTTGGTTTAACAAGATTTTAATATCTTGCTGTAGCAATGTCATAAAATTCAAAGAGTAGAAGAATTGCAAACCTACCAAAAACTAATCAAAGATATACTTAGTTATCACAGCAGTATATTTATATGAATGTCAACAACAAAAAAACATTTGACTTTTTGTACATAAATCTTGTGCTTCTAAGGCTTTGTGAAGGCAAATCTGTGTTTTGCATGGTCCAATATTGTGTCACAAACCTAAAAAAATTATGTACCAGTTTTATGCATAAGCTGTATATACTTTTAATTTATAAAACCATTTTATTTTCTGGGAATGAGTTTATTTAAGAGCAACTATGCAAATTAGTTAATATCTAGAAAATGTACACTATATTATATTATTTTCCATGTGAATCCCAGATTGTTCATGCTTCTTTGATTTTTCTAAAAAGTGCTTTAAATCAGTGTCACCTGTCTTTATCCATGCTGAATTAGAGTCTGACGTTTTAAAAATGAGGCGGGGAAAAGCAGAATAAAGTGTTAGACATTAGCCAAGCCTTCTTGCTAAACCAGGTCCTGAAAAGAGTGTACCGTCTCCAAGCCCTTTCACCTCTAATTTCTCTTGCTGGAAGGGACTTTACTTAATAAAATTTTTCTCGCACCATTTCTTTCTCTCTCTCCAATGATCATCTCCAACTTCCGCGACTCGATGTGTCAATCAGACCCACTTTGACTGTAATGTCAGTTCCTGTCAGCTATGGGCACAGGAGCTCTCCTATCCTTTTGTTTCTGCGCATGTACTACTTTTAACGAAAGTCAAATTTTTGCTCCCCAGGGCGGAAATACATCACCAATCCAACAACGAACAAAACAGCTTTACTCATCATTAAAGATAAAATATTTATCTTGTACATCTAAAAAATATATTAATATATTTCAAAATATTTTGATTTTATAATGTAATTTTTATTTTTTATTTTATGTCTTAATCATCGTCATTGGGTGGGTGGGGCGGCCCCCTAGCACCCTCTATTGGCCAGTCTCCACTGACATGGGTAATGTGGAGTACTTAAAGCAAACTAATGTGATAAAATGGCCCAGTCAAAGCCTGAATGAAATCCTGCTTGCAAGACTTGATCTCTGCAGATAGTCTAAATTCAAATTGACCAAGTTTGTATTTTTTTAAAAAGAAAAAAATCTGTTTCTGTTTTATAAAGTGTGCCAAAACATATACCAAAGGAATGCTGAAGATGGGCCTTACACTCTATTTTTGTCAAGCCATAACCAGTCAAAGCTTTTATTTCCCATCACATTTGTGGGTTTTAAACAAATTACTCAATAAAATACAAAACTGCCCAGAGACACATTTTTTCTATATTCTATTTTCACTGGGATTCCACTGGAAGCAGTTTATCAATAATGCGTATTAAACTATTCCATGATAGGAAGCATTTTACCTTCATGGGCAAAACTATAGATTAACAGACGTATGAAGAGAAGATGCATTGTAATGCATTGTATGTCTATGATGATTCATATTTAGCTGCTTAACTTTTCTTTTATGTTCCTCAAGGTGCTGTACCTGATTTTTACCATTGTGCTCTTCTTCTGGGCGTGTTTCCTGCCTTTTTGGATCTGGCAGTTGCTTGACCAATTCTGTCCCTCGTTGTCCCTCTCCTCCAAAGTCAAACGAAACATCAACTACCTGACCACATGCCTCACGTTCTCCAACAGCTGCATCAACCCGTTCCTTTACACGCTGCTCACCAAAAACTATAAAGAGTACCTCAGGAAACACAAGAGGTCCTGGACTGCAGGAAGCTACTTTAATAGACGAAGTCGTTTTCAGCGATCGCCCCGAAGGTCGCCGTCTGCCAGCAGTCAGCAGTGCACCGAGAGCTTCATGCTTACACATACAGCTTCACTGCGAGCTCATAACAGCAGCTTGTAAGGTAGGGGGAGCTTTTTTTGGCCTGAATTTGAGAAAAGTGTGGATGTTTCCCTTTTTAACATTGATTTATTTTAACAATTAAACTTGTTAAACTGGCAGCAACGTGAAGGCTTTGGTCCTGCAGCTTGTTCTCTTTCTCTGTTTTCACATCCATGTGTACAAGGGACATTTATTTTTAGGATTCTGAAAACATTTATGTTTATATTGTTTCATTTTCTTTATATGCTGTCTAAACATGTCAGCAAGGTTTTGACAACAAGGATTATTTTATGTTAATTTGAAGTTCAATTTGATGGAAATTCATGTCAAGGGATATAATCCTAACTATCAAAATAAGACAAAAGCATTTGAAATCATTATATTACATATTTCAAATTGAGTTATAATTCATCTTAATTTATTCATTATTTTGTTAAACCAAAAAAAGTCTTCCATCTTCTGCTAATCATCAAAAATGTACCAAAATTAACTAAACCCTACGTGAGGAAAATTATTTCCAGTTTCATTTAGTCAAGATTTGAAATGTTAAACTCCACTTGACATATTAAGTCCTTTTTAAACCTGTAGAATTAAAACTAAATAAATAAATAAACAATTTTATGGTGAACCTGTTTTTGAGCAGGAAGGAGGCTAAAAGAATATGAAATTACAAATTTATCTGCAAAGGTCTACAGAGCAATTTCCATGGTAACATGGTAAGCTACCGCACATTTTAGCCAAAGCTGCCCTGGGCCCACTGACAAAATAAAAGGCTGTTGCACACAGCAAACACCTGACCCTCTGACCATCGATAACAGGCGATATCTGTGAAGTCTCTTATCCAAAGAAATTAAGACTGAAATTAACAGAAACGGGGGTGAATCTGAGAGCCTCTAATTGCAGGAGGAACTCCTGCACTGCTACCTGTATTGCTTTGACACCCTGGCACAATCTGCTGACAGCCATTATAGACATTGCACATCACATGAACCTGTAATCAACCTTCCTGAGTGGACAGCCTACCAAAACTTCTCCAAAATGGTAACACACTCAGGAGGTCACCAAACATGAAGAACAACATCTAAAGCAGTGTAGGCATCACCTCTGTTAGGCTCAGAGTTCATCATTCAACAAGAGGAAAGACACCGAGCAAACGCTGGTTTAGGGCCAACCTGTCACTGGCCAAGAGGAATTTGAAGGTGCATCTTATATTTCCACAATTCTTTGATTTTATTCAAGGCATTTAGGGATATATTTTCTAAACTAGTGAGGCAGAAGACTTGATATAGTATTTTGGAAACTGTGCTTCACATTATACGTGTTGTGAAACTAGTAAAGGATTTAAGAACGTCCAAAGATTGTTGATTGTTATGGTTTAATGGCCTCGGCCCTTGCAAGGCCATGATTGCTGCTTTCAAGTAGAAAATACTGAAGGGGGGGTGCATTTGCAACAGTACATTATTTTAATTGATAGCTAACTGTAATCCACACTAGCAAGTCCAGCTCCGATAGCAAAAATAAAAAACAAAATGAAATTATGCAGTGGCTTTGTGAAAGTCTAGAGTTAAATTTGACGAAACTGCTGTGCCTTGATCTGCAACAACATGTTGTAGATAAAAAGTGATGTGCAGGGTAAATGACAGGTTGCGGACAGTGTATCACATGACCAACCCCCCCCCCCCCCCCCAAAAAAAAAAAATGAAGTTAAGTCTACAAATTTACTTTGGTAGCTTTAGAAGTGTAAGGTAACATGTATACTACAGTTTCTCAAGAATTAGGGTTAAGAGTAAGGGATGTGTAAGTGGGAGATTTTGGATTCACAGCTCATGTAAACATTTTGCTACAGCATGACATGAACTCTGGGTGTCAGTTACTGATGAGAGGGTAATCCCCATCGCTTCAGTATCTGAAAGGCAGCGGACTTCACCAAGCTTCAATATGTGATGAGTTGGGAGCGAAACTGTACTGGTTTAAAAGGCTCAACATTAGTCACCATAAACACTTTGTGGCCATTAAAGGTGTCAGTATCACTTTAAGGTTTAGTGGGTATTACTTTTTTAACACAAGCTCAGGTTAGTTTATATCCACCGTTTTTTGTCCCCCCCCGATACATGATATCATAGTTTAAAATAGCATTTTTTGTATACAACTGCGTTATCTGTATCAGATCTTAACAATTGCTTGATGATCTGGGACATTTAGGATTTAAACAAAAAGGAAAACAATAAAAGGAAATAGTGGGCTTTTTTAAGGTGTGAAAAAACTTTTAGGCAACAAATGATCTCAAATTGAATGTCGGCTTCCACTAAGGTAAACACATTCCTTTTGATTTAGACAGATTTTATTTGTCATTTTGTTTTTTGTTTTTAACTGTAAAAACAAAATGAATTTTTGTTAGGAAACAATTTCATTTTAAAAGTGCAGCCTTGAAAAATAGTAAAAATGACTCTAAATTTACAGTTCTAACGTTTCTTTTTTCTTTTGTGGTTGTCATGATGAGTTCTCAAATGGAGACCCAGTTATGCAGAACACCACAAGGCGGACACGAGGATAAAAGTTCTACAGTTTATTAAGCACAACACAATATGAACTGGGATCTGGTTCGGGCCTGGGTCCTGGTTTCACTGGAGTCTGCGTGAGAGACAGAGCTGTTATGAACTGCTGGCAGGGTTTGGTTTTCAAGTGAGCTCTGATAGTACCTTGAGGGTTCTTGAGTAATTCTCCTTGGGGGAGTTTCTGTTGGTTCTGGAGAAGAGTTATCAGCAGAGTCCTTAGCTGCTTCAGCGTCTCACGTCTAGCTTGGTCAGACCTTGGTTTGGTTTTTCCAGCTCTAGTCCTGAGCTGCTTGGGGTTTCTCAGAAAGTCTTCAGGGTTTGGCTCAGAGGGTCGGCTCGGCAGGTTAGCTCTCCTAGAGCTTCCACAGAGGAGACTCGGGTTTCCTGGGAACACAGAGAGAGAAGTTAGAATCCAATCTGGATTCAAGGTCATGGAGATTCACAAGGAGCAAGGCTTTAGCGCTGACCAACTGGAACAACACTGCGGCGTTGAGGTAAGGTCTGAAGACAGCTTATGTAGTGGATCCTCTGATGGTCTTGATGAGCTGCACCTGTGCAGGAGGCTCCCTCAGAGGATCCACAGAGGGCTCGAGGAAACAGGTTTGATCTGGGAAACATGGAAAGTGGGATGGATACGGAGGGAGTGAGGAAGCTGCAGACGAACAGAGGAGGGGTTGATGATACGAGAAACCTTGAAAGGCCCAATGAATCTCGGGGAGAGTTTTCGAGACATCCCCTTAAGGGGCAACGGTTTTAATGTAAATGGGATTCTCTTCAACCATTTTTTTTGGTATGGATTTTCCAAAGCACCATGCACACATGAATCTCTATGAATTTCCTTTTTATGTTTACTTCATGCAAACATGGCATTTATATGTGCTTCAGATTTCTCACAACTCTTAAAAACCCATCTTTATGCATTGCATTTTTCTGGTTTGAGTACCCTTCATGCGGCGTGAAAAGTTTTAGAAGCATTTGACAAGGAAAGTGTCTACAGGCAAAACAGAAGACGTCCCAATTCTGTGAATTTCAGACCTGCTTCGATGTGACTACCATCTCTTGTTAAAGGCCCTCACTGTTCATGGAATTACCTTCAAGTGTGGATGTTTAGCTCAGTCAGTGAATGCTGAGATATATCTAGGGAGGGAGGAGTCAACTAATATAAATGTTTTGTGCTGAGTATTAAATGCTCTGGATAATTTCATTAGATGGGAGTGAAATACTTTGTCTATGTAGTAGGCCTATATGATATTAAGGGAGAAGATGTCGCCTTGACTTGGTACCAAATTCTTTTAATTTGTGTCTTTTTAAGAATGTCTGTGTACACTGAGCAGATCTTCAAAGAAAATGCAAAGTTATTTGCGTTTTCAGCCTAGCTTTTTTTTATGTTTGTGCATTCATCAATATGCAGATCATAACATTGAACAAACTGATCAATATCATTTGTGGAAGATCTGCAAACGTAGAATTTACCATGTGTTAAGTATTTTTGTAAACCGCACACTTAATTGTAGTTACAGGTGTTGCATTTTTTTAGGACTTCTATTCAG
This sequence comes from Cyprinodon tularosa, assembly GCF_016077235.1. Classification (NCBI taxonomy): domain Eukaryota; kingdom Metazoa; phylum Chordata; class Actinopteri; order Cyprinodontiformes; family Cyprinodontidae; genus Cyprinodon; species Cyprinodon tularosa. The sequence continues at coordinate 671,270 of NW_024039146.1, read as the reverse complement.
GTACAAACTGACAAAGACAAACATCAGCAGTCACTTTAGCCACAGAAGAGGCACTGGTACAAAGCCAGAGCATACAGAAAGATTCTGCACACATGTAAATGTATTTAAACTGATAAAAATAATGATGGTAGAAAAATATTTGCAAACGAAAAGGGTCAATACAGGCAGGCACAATTTAATGCAGTGGGACGAAAGACAACCTTTAACAGTACGGTGTCTATTTGTGGGTGTGATTTGCTCTTCAAGGCATCCATAATGTCTCTCCTTGTTTTTGAAAAATAAATGTTAACCCTAAAATGATCTTGTCTTGTCAAAATGTCTTTTTAACTTGCTGCTTTCCCCTAATGCAAATGCCATTCATTTAGCCAGTGTCATGATGGGTGTCACAGAGAGTAAGCCCAAGATGCAGAACACACACGGGAGAACTGGGTAAAACGTCCAAAAGAGTTTATTTTAGAACTCAAGCACATGAAATAATGAAACGGTTCAGGCAGGTGACTGGTTCACTGGGGTCTGTACGGGGAACGGGGGATGGCTGGTAGCTGAGTTCATGTGAAGCTAGCATTTAGCTTCAGGCTTAGCCTGGCAGTCCTGGGTTTGAGCTTCCAGCTCTTAGCAGGGAACAACAGGGGAAAATCCACGTGGGAACCTCTAGGGAAACTCCACACAGAAGTCATCAGGCTTCATCCACGTAGGAATCTTCGGGTTGGCTCACCAGGGCAGATTAGCTGGTTACACTCTCCTAGAGCTTCTGGCTTGAGACTGGTTTCTTGTGATGCAGCTCTCCCAGAGCTGCAGGCCAGAGACAAGTTGCCAGAGAGACTGCTCTTCCAGAGCTTCACGAGGAGACAGGAGGTTAAGCTAATCCAGAGCTTCACGAGGAGACAGGAGGTTAAGCTCATCCAGAGCTTCACGAAGAGACAGGAGGTTAAGCTCATCCAGAGCTTCACGAGGAGACAGGATTCCTGTGAGGCAGAAACAAGGAAGAGTTAGAATCTGGTCTCAACCAAGACTCAGTCTATAGCAGAAGGTTCAGGAAGCTAACCAACTAAGATCAACACTGCGGCGAGGGATCAAGGTCTGAAGTCAGCTTATATACTGTGGTCCTCCTGATTAGTAGATCAGCCACAGGTGTGTGGGAGGTTCAGCTCAGGAGGACCCACGGCGCACTCTGCTGGAGGCAGAGGGTAATCTCCAGAACCTTGACAGTAGCTACGTTTACATGCGCAAAATTTCCCCGATCCGATCCAAACCTTGGTTGATCGGAAATTCAAAATCTCCGTTTACATGGACACTAAATGAAATGATCCGATCATGACGTGTGTATACATGTACCAAGCGTTGGATCAGATTAAATCTTTTAAGCATGCGCAGAACTTCCTGCCAAACTTGGCAGTTCTGTCTGCGTCTGGTTTTTGGGAGGCCTGACAAACGATGCGCTCGGAGCGAGCGGAAAGAAAAAAGGAGAGAGGAGGAAAAAAGCGCTTGGCAGCGAAATGTACGAGAGAAAATGTAGAGAATGAGCGATTGAACCGGCGTGGGAGAGCGAGTGGGCTGTGGAGAGAGAAAAGAGGAAGAGGAGGAGGATAAATTCTTGCTTCCTGCAGCTTTAAATGAACTTGAGTGTATAAGTCGGCGTTCCTAGACTCCCCCCGCCATGTTGTTCACAGCGAGAGCGACTGGTGGTTTCCTGTTGTTGACAAGGCGGAAAAACGTCACGCTGACGTCGCACACATGCGCAGTGAAGATTATTTTACTCTTAAGATCCGAATGGGTGTTTACATGGACGCCAATCGGAATGGCGATCGGCAAAAACCACCTCTCTCATTCGGAATTAAATTTAGATCCGATCGGACCGAATCGGATTAGAATCTTCAGTCTGACATGTTTACATGAAACATTTTTGATCTGATCAGGCCTTCAATCCGATTAGTTGTGTCCATGTAAACGTAGCTAGTGACTCCAGCCCTAAGGGAAAGACAAAGAGAGCAGAAGAGGATCCTCGGCGCCCTCTGGTGGGCAAGCCTGAGGATCCCAACAGCCAGTAGATGTTTCCTTGGACAAAAATCGACTTTTTCTTAGTTTTACTGAAAAAACAGCATATAATAATTATAACTGGGGAGGAGGAAAGACCCTCATGCTTCAGTAACTGCAGCTGATCTGATAGACTGTTTTGTTTAGTTAAAAGCGCAATATCATTGCAGCAGAAAGAGAAATATGGTCTTAAATCTTGATCTGTGTTCAAACCCATTGCCGATAACCTCCATTCGAATTTGACAGGCTGTTCTATCAGTAATTTGAGGTTGTCAGGCTGTTTGCAGTTGATTTTGCCTGAGGGGCTCTTGCCTCAAGCAAGTTCAGCAGCTACAGCTCTCCAGCTTCTCATTGACACTTTGGGAGCTCCCTCCTACTGACAAAATACAACTTCTTCCTATTACAACCCAACAATTAAAATTAATGAAGCCACCAAGTATAACTCATAGATATTTCTATTTAAAACAAGCTACATATCCTCTTTTTTGTACAGTTGCTGTCAAAGTCAATCAATGACACTGACTTACCATAGCCTACTACACCAAGAGGTACTTTAGAGGGAGACCTGCTGGTGATCCTGTCCTACCGCAGGGTTCTTAAATTTCATTACTCATGATCTGGTGTTTTGCACATTTTAGATGTGTCCCTGCTTCTACCCAACTTAGTAATATGATCGAATTACATCCTGAGTTTGCGTAATTTCTGGTCATACTGTTTATCTGATAATTGGACTCAGCGTTGTGGAGGAGATGCATCCAAAAGGTACACTTAACTTTAAGATCATACTCTTTGATTTATCCACTGCCTGACACATATGCATGAACAACTTTAAAGAGACGGAGAAAGGGTTTAAGGATTTTCTCACAGGATTTGGGACAAAATGATTCAAGTACTGGCTAATCACAGGAGCTCTGAAAGAAGACTCAAAGGTTCAGTAAATTGTTTTGAATTACTGAACCTGTACTGAAGTACTGGAACAAGATAGGCTTACCTAATGGTAAGGTATTTTTTCCCAAAAAGTCATAATCAAACTTTATAAGGCCTTTTTCAACTTGTCCACTGCCTAAACTGCTAACCTATTGTTATCAAACAACATAAAGGTCCTGGAGGATGAAGTGAATGTTGATATTTGATAGTAAATTATTCTGGGTCTGACTAAATTGCATTTAAAGGGCCAAAAAATAAGTAACGCCTTAAAAAGATAAAAAAAACAACAACCATATGTTCAATTCAGTTTATTTATATAGCGCCAAATTCACAACACATGTCATCTTAAGGCACTTTACAGTTCAACCAGATCATACAGTCAAATTGATACAAAGTTTTCTATCTAAGGAAAACCAGTTGATTGCATCGACTCATTGACTCAAATACAATCCCTCACACTAAGCATGCTTGTAGCGACAGTGGAGAGGAAAAACTCCCTTTTAACAGGAAGAAACCTCCAGCATTGTTTACGTTCACAATGTCTTACTGTATCTGTGACATCGGAAATAAACATTATAAACTGTAACTATGGATGGATTGTTTTTTTTACTTTTACGATTTTCTTCATAACCAGGATTTTTCTGATGTAAATCCTTGTACAAAATCCTTGTACAAAATCAGCTGGTGTTAACTTTTTTTGTGTGTGCATTCATAAATTATATTCTAATGACCAAACTGCGTAGATCAGTTGGTGAAGGATATACGGTATGAATAAGGTATTAACAACCAAAAAAAATATTTATGAAACACAACTATTTGCAGGCTGTATTTATCCCCATTGAAAATCATGTGAAAACTTGCATACATTTTTTGGTCATAGAAAAGGCATTGGTATAATGACAAACAAAAGAGAGATAGTGTTTACACATGAACATATTGCGAATATCAAGAAATAATATGAGAACAATAGTACTAGGGTAAAAGACATCTGCAGGCTTGCAGAAATGAATGCAGTGGGAAGTAACTCAATCTGCATTGATGGCAAAGAAAAGAACCATAACAAAGTCTGTAGGGAGATCTGTAGCAGTCCTGTTTTTTTAATAAGAATTATCATTATTGACTCCATCATTATTAACTCCAACTTCAGAGCTTAGAACTTTTTTTTCATTACATCCGCTCTCACCCAGCCAGAATTGCACACAATTTGTCTGTTTTAAAAGGGGGCACTGAACTTTGTTGCTATTTTTTGCCCTCACAAACTTTGGAAATCACCTGCAAAACACTCAGTTATTGCAAAAGCCTTTTCTTTCTTAAGCTCATGCAATTTAGAGCTCCTTATTTGGATTATTCAAAAGACGAGGCACTCTGTGTTTCTTGGGCTATGTTATATCAAACCGCTTATAAGAAACAGCTGTACTTATACTGATACAAACTTCCACACCTGTACTCTGTTTACTAATTAAATGGTCTTTTATTGTGGGTATTTGTATAAACAGGGCGTTAAAGGTCAGAGAACCATGTATTGTCTTCTTCATGATAGCATAGTGAATAGCACTAGTGCCTTACACCAAGATTTGTCCCAGGTTTGAAAGTTAATGTTTCTTCTTGGAGTTGAAATGTTCTGGCCATGCATGTTTTAGTCTAAGCTGGAAATTCTGGCTTCTTCCAACATTTATGCGCTGCTTTATAAGGGTCTTTCAAAAATGAATATCCATAAGCTTGTGGTCATAAAAAGGTGAACTAGTTAAGAAGATATGGGTATTTGTGCAAGTTGCTCTAAGGAATGGAGATTGTTTTAAGGGTTTCCTTCTTAAATGTTACATGCCTATTTGGCTTTATGTCCTTGAACAGTCCCAAACCTCTACAGGCAAACTGAAGGAACAGGATGATAAATGTGTGATGAGCACAGATACGCTGATAGGGTGAGGTTGTGTCATACACTAGAATAGCAGTGACCCTCTCACTTCATTATAAGTTACATAAAGGCACAAATGGAGGGCAGTGATAGAATGGATGTAATTTCTCATTGAAAATGTTAGGAATGCCACCAAGTAAAATTTTATTTCACTTTTTCTTTTTAGTTGCATTAAATGGTTCTGATCCTGGGGTGCAGTTTGTGTTTATTGTTCCCTGGTTCTCAACAAACACATGGTTGTAAATACCTATCCACTGACCCAAGACAAGACTGTCTGCACACAAAATGGCATTGGACCAGAGGGCAATTATCATCTTACACAAACACCAACGCATTTAAAAAAAAAACACCTCATGCTCCTTTGCTTGTTCTTGCACAGTGTACAGGAGCATCTCCTAATCTCTCACCTCCTACAGCTTCCTTTTGGGATTCTCAATTGATCTCAGTGGAAATTGTTTCCAGTGCAGCATGTGTAAAATGCATTTTGCATTTTAGCAGCTTAGAGTGTTCCATTTGCTTTTCTGGTCTCAAAATAGAAATTGCCTGTTGGACCGTGACGATGCTCAACACTGCAGATGCAGCCAATGTGACTTATCACACCTAACCACTCCAGCAAATGTAAGGTGCCATAGAAGGCATGTTATTTTTTTCCAAATTTAGCTTTTCCCATTTTTTCTTTTATTAAATATGATTTTATTTCCCCCCCAAGGTATTTACATGCAATAACCCCTCTAAATTACAATGTAAAAACTGCAATGGAATGGTTTGTATGACAACCACCAGAAGGATCTTTCTTTGTTTAAAATCAATTTAAATACAACTTTTGCTTTCCTGAAGCTAATTAATGAAAGCATTTTATTATAAAATGACAGTGCATTTTGTGTCTAGTTTGATCTGTTATTCTAATGATAAACAAAGCTTTATGCAAGACCTTCTATCCAAGCATACATATTGTCACAATTTTGGTTCTGTTTAAGTTTTCTTTTTGAGTTTTCAGTTTCACTTTGATCCCTATCAATTCCTAAATAATTTAATTCCAAATTTTGTGGCATTTTCTGGACGTATTTCTTTGCTCTCTGTTGCCTCTTGTGGTCTCCTTCTCCTGAGCTCCTTTCTAGACTCCTCTGTCCACACCTGCTCCCAATTGGCTGATTAGCCTGGTCTTTGTTTCTCTCTCCCATATATACACCTCCTGCTCAGTCATCGTTGCTGGTTTGTCATAATTTCTTTGCACCCTTGTTGTGAGTATTGCTGGTTTTCAGTATTTTGGGATTTTGTGGATTTATGTTTTTGGATTTTTGCTTCTGTTGCCCTTTTTGGTTAATTCAATCTTGCAAGAAACCACCTCAGCTTCAGTCTCTGCATATAGGTCCTGTCAAACCTCCACCCCACTGACACATATTACATGTAACAGAATAATAGTTAATTTTCAATAGATATGACCTCATTATAAAGAGGTAGAAAATAAATCACATATAGTCTTTGGGGACTTATTGTATATGTACTTGTGGGGAGCAATGACTGGTCCCCATGAGAAGAAGTTGGAGTGGGAATTAGGTTGATGACTAAGGGGTGAACTGAGTTTAGGTTAGGTTTAAGTATATATTAGTAATAGTTGGGGTTACAGTTTGGCCATAGAAGTGAAAATAAAATGGATGGAAGTCAATGGCAAGTCCCCACAAGGATAGTGTGACACAACAAGTGTTTGTTTGTGTGTCTGTATGATTTTAAAGGTAATTTAATGTTGGTGTTATGTTGTTCAAACAAGGAAAATAATTATATTGAACAGTTTAGTTAATGGCATGTGGAGATGAAGCAAAGCAGAAGCTGATTCAGAACATCAATGAAAACATTTTATGCCAAAGTTGCAAGATACTGCATCTGGGCAGCTATATTAAATTCGATGTGTTTTCCACATCTGCATCATTCAGTTTTGCCCTTGAAGGCAACATGTACTATAGATGTTCCTAGTAGAGAAACGTACCTGTATTGGCTTGATGTCCTTGATATGTCAATTGCTCAGCTCTGGACTCTGAAGTTTTACTGTAAAGGGTCTGAATTCATACATGATTTAGAGATTCCTCTGAATCTATTGCATTTAGGTGTAATAGCCGTCCTTTAGTCATGCATGGTTAGACCTGATATTGTCAACCTTCAGCAAGCCTTTATTTCCAGTAAGGTAATTTGAAATTATCTTATTTTTTTTTTTTTAGAATGAGCTGAATGCATTATTTACACATGTCCTTAGACAATATGCTCCCTATTCCCTTTATTTCCCACACCGCAGATTGGTAAGAGGAAAGGGAAAGGATGAGAACTGCCAATGGTAGTTAGTCAAAACTCTATGTTCTTATAATGTTGCGTGTTTGCTGAGGGATTCACACTCTGCAGGAGCTGATCTGGTGCAGCACATTGCAGTCATGTAGTGGCCATGAAGAGCAAAAGCAATCAATAGGACATCTCAATGTTTGCTTACAGCACAGAATTAATGCATAATGTATCTCTGCAGCTTTCTCTTTATGTTTGAGACGTTATCTGTGAGGGCAATGGATGAGTACTCTAGTCTTGGCTACAATGAAGAGGTTTATGGTGCCTTACAAAAGTTTTTTTTTTTTCGCTTGAACTTTAAAAAAAATGTTACTGCAAAAATCCGGTTTGTTGTATTGGGAGTTTTACACGATAATGGTGCAACACAGAGTGCTAAGCAGAAAGTAAACAATACATGATTTTATTTCATATTTTTTCCTTATTTTTGTGGCAAACATCTATTTACCTTTCTTTAATTGGATGCTAAAATAATAAAAGTCACAGTTGTCTGTCAGTGTACATCAGTATCTATCCAGTTCCTGTGTGAAAGCCTCAGATATTGATTCGAAAATATTAGTCACGAGGTAGCATCATATCGACCAAGGAATACAGCAGACAGGCTTTTACATTTAATAGAGCTTTACTTCAAAGTTTTGAATTTATTGCTTGGCTGCAAATTTGCCATGCATTGTGAGTGATAGATAAAAGCAGCTAAGAAACACAGTTAAGGACACAGCAAACAGTAGAGGATGCTTGCATTATGGCCATCATTCAAAATATCATGTGTAGCAGGAAGGTGTCATTTCCACAGTAAACATAGTGGCCGTCTCTCAATTCACAAGAAAACAATTATTGACTCGTGTCCTCGCCAAGTATGTTCTTGAGAAGAACACAGGAAAGTGTGGACTCAGGGAGATTGGGAGCACGCAGCATAAATATGGGTCAATTGGAACAGAAGCGTTCTCGTAACGTCCCCACACATGGTTTGTCTGGAGCTGCATTTCACCTCCAGTTATTAATAGTCTCCAGATAATAATAAATTCTGACTTTTTTCATTTATTTGGGTAATAATAATTAGCAAAGTCAGATAAACGCAAATAAAATGAACATTTTGTCAAATAAAACAAAAAACTCACCATCACAGCCAGAGGTCCTTCGCACACGGCTATGGCGAGAGAGGGCTGCTGCAGACGGGCTAAGATCAGCCCTGGCTGCCGTTACCCTAGAAGGTCCTCTGGTTGCCGCGGTCCTCTCAACTTCGGAAATTATTTTTGTAATTACACATGAAATCGGTAAATGGGCCATATAGTGATGCTTGAAAGTATAATGTTCTCGACTCAGATGATATTAAAACATATTTTTATTGAACAACAGCAACAGAAAAGAGAACTTTTAACTTAATACTCTGAGCTCTGTGAATGCTGCATTGGCAGCTGCTGCTGCAGTGCATGCTGGGACAGTTGTCAATCTCAAGAATGGATAAAGTCTGCTCCGTCATGTTGAGCCTGGTTCTACCAGAGGTTTCTTCTCAACTGGGAGTTTTTCCTCTCCACTGTCACTTCATGCTTGCTCATCAGGGACAGGTTCTCTCAACCTGTGTTATCCAACTGGACTTCCATCTTCCAGGTCCCTGAGTGAAGCTCTAGTATCAGCTCAGTCAGTCCACTGGATCTCCCCATAAAGCTCAGCAGACCGTCTCGCTAACCAGCAGTCTACAGACGGACCAGCTTCATCTATCTCCACTCCACCACCAGTTTCAGTTCTGGGGGGAAACAGCCCTGTTCTTCACTCCTGTTCATTCATATCTGTCAAAATGCAGTGCTATGTTCCCTGCCGAGGTCTGAGCGCCAAAGACCAAATAATTATATTAATACATTTCTTCTAATTGTCTTTTCTCTTCATGTCAGTTTTTCAGATTGAAGTGTATTTAGGGAAGATGTGATCATTTCTGCAGTGAACACTTTTGGGTTTTAACATTCTTTGGCGGAATCTCATCTCTTTGCTGATATGCTTTCTCAAAGTAAAAGAGTTGCTTCTTGTGAACAGTTTGCTGAGGCGATGTTAACAATAAAGAAGAAAAGGAAAGTGTCATGCAACATGACCTCTCAACCTTCACCTCTAACCTACTTATCTTATTTCGGACTTCTGTTTAAGTTTGATCTAAAAGGTAAGGGAGAGTTTTCAGTTCAACTGCACTGTTTTTTCCTCCAGCTAATTGTGTAGTTGTCATGGAAACACTCACAGTTTATCATCTCTCTTGTGCCACCTTTATACACCTTTGCTCTCTATGTGTGCAACATTCAGCAAATGTTTTTATAAGCCTCAGTCTTTCATCATTCATTTTTCATGACCACAAACTTCAATGTTTTTTTGAGAATTTGAAATGAACATTAGGTAAAAGAATCAGAAACTGTGATGCATGTGTATTTCTACTTACCCCCCCCCCCCCCCCCCCCCCCCCCAATTTTCATGAAAAGTCTTTATTATCCAACTCAATCTGTTTTTAACATCAAATTTCAACATCACAAATATTTTCTTTTGTAAACGGTCAAACTTTATCGCCTCTATGCGGTTTTTCCACAAATAACCCTGTATTTAGCTCCATCTTTTTTCCTTATTGTCTTTGAAAGGTTGGTCTTACATGAGAAAAAGATCCCCACAGCATAATGCTGCCCTCACTATTTGCTACTGTCGAGAAAATGTATCAAATAGGATTTTCATACTCCTTCTTTTCTCATTACTTGGTTACTTTTTGTATGCCACGCTCTCACAGATTTTTTTTCTGAAAGACACTTGAAGTCCTTCTACAACAGCTTCTGGTTTTTGTTTGACACACAGTTGCACTTTCTTAATTAATAAGGTGAATGAGAAATGTAAAATGACTGCAGCGGATTTTAGGCTGTCTGAAAAAAAAAGTTTTACGCATACTTTCCAGATAAAATATGTGCTGCATTTGGAAATATTGTTTTTTCCCTCTTTGCTATTATTCATTGTTATTTGATACTTACATAAGATTCCTAAGGGGCACTAAAAGGATGTAACTGTAAATTTAAATACATTTAACGGAGCATTGAGCATTTCAAAAGGTTAAATATATTGTTTTCTTTCCCATACTCTCCCTTACAATTACCAAACATTTCCAATGAGTGTTCTCTATTTCTAAGTTACCTCTATAGACTCTATTAGTGTCTCCATTGGTCAGTTCATGATAGAGTGCACCTTGCTACTTCATTGAGCAATAGTGAAATAACTTCAATATTTATAGCTTTCTAACCCTAGGAGAAATTACCTACAGTATGCAGGTATGCAGTAACAGTGACAGAATGTGATACTTTTCCTCTTTTCCCATTTACATCCACAACATCCGTGCAATTACACATCTGTGCTAAAAGGTGTGTAAATATTTTTACCAGTTAAAACATATTCTCTTGGTTTATCCTAACTAGCTTCCAGTTCAAATAGTCCATAAGCATTAAATGGTTATCTGTTAATAAAATACTGTGATCCTGTCAGAGTAGAGTGATCAGTTGGCCCAGTAATAGACTAGCTCTACCCAGAGTGCAAATCATATGTCATTAATATTGACAGCTGGAATTAGTCCCAGTGGCACCTGTGGTATAGAAAAAGACAGAGCAGGTACAAAAAAGGATTTCTAGAAGCATTTAAGGGTATACTATGCAACTGGTGTTGATTTTCCAGCGAGGCTCCCTCCAGAGGGCGAAAGTAAAAGTGCACTGTCATAAATATGCTCAGCTGTTCTCCTGGTTTCTCCGTCAAGCCAGGCGCTGTTGTTTTGAGCTTAGTAGACAGGCAAACGCGACGAATCACCATGTCTACTGCGGTAAGTGACTATTTTGTTCCAATTTTTGAGTTTGAAAATTCAGCATGTTTTCATACATTATTTGTTATGCATGTGTCTAAATAACAAAGATTGTAGTTAGCCAAGTTCTCGCCGTAAAGCAAGACTGACTCTCACGATGCACGAGACTTCTGAGCCTGTGGGTGCGGGCCAAGGGCTCCTGCAATTGCAAGTACAGTATTTCCCCTACAGACCACCACGGCGGCCAAGAAAACCTTTGTTCGACCTAAAATGACTCATTTAATTATCCAAAACGTTATGGAACACATTAATTAACTAAAAAATGTAGCATAGTATGCCTTTAAGTCTAAAAACGCTGTTCTAGGAAGTCAGGCATATCCAGCTAAAATGCAGAGCAATACAGTATAAATCTCTGAAATCAACTGACGCAAACTTTATACAAATCCCCTGATTAAAAAAAAAAAAAAAAACATCTATGCTGTTAAAACAATCACATCATGTCAGGTTTTTTTTTAGGATTACAGTATAGAAAAGTTATGAAGGCATAAATCCAGTTCCACCTTTTATCGTGAAATTTTTAATTTATTTTTTACTTTTCCATCCACACTAACTGAAATAAAACTAGGACATTTAAGTTTTTACCCAAGACCAGGTGTGTCTAACTGGTTCCAGAAAGGGATATGTGGCTATAACCTAACGATTGAAAACCGTTTTCTTTTTCATTTTTATTTGACACAAGATTTCTTTTCCTTCTGATTTTATGCTTAATTGGTAGAATTTGTATTATTCTATAAAAAATGAATTTCTCTTTTGTGTTTTTGTGATTACTATGTTATTTTATTTATTTTCTGTTTAAGAAATAAAAGGGTGATTCATTCACTAATTTAAGTTGTGTCGATTGTATTTGTCTTTCTTTTTAAATATATTTTTTATTATATTTATGTTTTCGTTTTTTTCTTGAAATTGCAGCTCAGACAAAACCAGCTCTGTCTCCTCTGTGATTCACAGTGTATTAGTATCACTGTGCTTCTCAACCTGTGTGGCACCTGCTGCTAGCATAGATTCACCTAGACATGTTGGTTCCAATCGCCCAAGAGTTTATTAATAATGAGACACTGGCATCCACTATGGCATTTGGTGTTTTTTTTTCACCAAAACTTTATTTAAACACAATGGGCTTGTGCAGGTTGTCAACAACCTTCTCCGCCTATGGCTTCAGGATACTACCAAAAGTGCACACATGCATTAAATACTCCTACAAGCAGCTTTACTTCAGCAAGTTGCTCATAAACCACTCCTTACACGCTTGCTTAAGGTATTACATGTGCAAATTGACTACCATGGCGCCCCAATATATCACACCCATGAGTGCTTGCTCCTTATCTGTGTGCATGCAGCCTCCCTCCTCGAGTATGGACCTTTTTCTGCTCCTTCCTGTCAACTTTTGTTACTGTGAAGGAGTTACCCACCTGAAAAAGCAACCTGCTTGTAACTGGCAAGTTTTCAGGAAATCCCGCATCTTGAGTTGTGACACTTTGCCGAGGTAACCAGAGTAAACTGTCTTCCAATTTCCAGTTAATGTTTGACCTACATTGGACACCCTACAGCCAGTGAAAATCCTATATTTATCCAGACCATGTTATATTTAATGATGACTCTGCTTACCAATTTCCAACTCTTACTTTGCTAGAAGAGTACAACAAAAAAAGGAAGAAGGGGGTTTCATGAAAAGTAGCCAATCACAGACAAGTTGCTTCGTCCAGTGGTTAAAGCCTCCAAAGTGACAAAATTTGACATGAGCACACAGAAACAGGTCCACATGCAAATAAGATAGAATCTATAGGTGGATAAAAAGCAAATGACAAGCACAGAAAATGAGCATGCACTAATGTTTGTGATATATTTGAGGCCTCATATTATTAAATCAATACTCATAGAACATCAAGAATCAAGTCAGTTAAAATTTGGAAAAGGGTTTATTTACTGAAAAATTTGTAACGGACAAATCTTGATCCATCAGGAAGATGGCCAGGGTCCCATGTGGGGAAATAAGTTTAATCAACAGTTACACAGCATTAAATGTTCCAACAAACCTTAAAATATCAAGTTCATTATTTAGATTTTCTTATTATGTTTGATTGCCGAAATTTTAATTGTCTGCTGTTGTTAAATACAGAATGAATCATCCACCACCAGGTCATTATCAAGCCCAAGCTAAAAACTATCAGCCAATATCTACAGTAGACTTCATTTTTTTGCCAAAAATCTTCGAAAAGGTGGTGTCTAAACAACTCATATATTTCCTAGAGGCAAATAAGATATATGATGCTTTTCAATCTGGTTTCAAGAGACACTACTCCACTGAAACAGCCCTGCTTAAAGTTTCAAGTGACATCCTGATGTCTGCTGACTTATGTAACCCTACTGCCCTAATTCTGCTAGACCTGTCCTCAGCCTTAGACACAGTTGACCGACACATCTTGATAAACAGCCTGAATGAAATCATATAATGTCTGGTCCTGCCAAACTACGTAGTATGTGGACTACGTCAGCGTTCTGTTCTAGGACCTATTATGTTCCTGATCTATGTGCTCCCTTTAGGTAGGATTATCCAGCAGTTTGAGAATGTCCCATATGCAGACATCATTCAGTTCTTCTGCTCCTTCACTACACCTGTGGCCCACAAATTAAACTCTCTGATTGAATGTTGGTCCGAAATAAAGAAGTGGTTGAGTGGCAATAGTCTACAACTGAACTCAGAAAAAATTAGACACTCAGTATTGCCCCAGACAAAGCCATTTTTGGCATTAAGCAGCACAGACAACTTAAACCAGGTGACAAAAGTTTTATTGAGTTTTATTTCATGAGGCAATGTCTCTGGAGCAGCTCATAAAACCTTTAATAAAAAATTGTTTCTTTCAACTGCGTAATATCCCAAAACTCAGAAATTTTGTTCCTGAAAATGATTTGAGATGCTTATCCATGCATTTGTGTCGTCACATTTGGACTACAGCAATAACCTGTTCACTTGTCTGAACAAAAAAGACCTAGCTTGATTGCAGCTAGTGCAAAATTCTGCAGCAAGGATTTTGACACGTATAACCAAGAACTCACATAACCCCTGTCCTAAAAGCTCTACAGTGGCTTCTCATTGAATACTGCAGAAACTTTAAAATCCTGGTCCTGACCTGTACAGCCCTGAATGGACAGGCTCCCTCTTACATTTACGACATGATTCAACCTTACTTTTCTGCTCGCAGTCTGGGCTCTGCTGAAAATAACTTATTAATGGTCCCTCAAACCCGTTTTGGGACGAGAGGTTATAGGTCTTTTCAAGCAGTTGCACCCAGACTGTGAAATGCTCTACCACTTTACCTGTGCTTTATGAACTGCATGAATGATTTTAAAAAACAACTACATACATTCTTTTTTGACCAAGCATTTTAGACTAATTTTATCAAGGGCTGCTATGATGTATTTACTTTGTCTAGATGTATTTTATATGGTGCTGTTTTGCATTTTATGCCTCATGTCTGAGAAAGGTGCTATATAAATAAACCGTACTTACCTTACTTACTTACTTACGTGACACTTTGGATATTAATAAGCATGCACAGACATGTTACTGTAGTTGTCTACTCTTATTAAGCTGTTTAATTTGGTGAAACCACCATAAAATTGAGAAAAAAATACAGAGAAATCCAAACTGAACAGAGGACCAGCACCTCTGTACTTATAGCTCTTTGTCTTCTCTCAAACACTTTAGCCTGGCCGGTTTTTCGCTCTTTCTGAGTCTTTAAGACTAAACCTTGTTGAACCTTTTTATTTTTATAGTAAATGTAGCGCTTTCTTATATCTACGGATAGATCTAGGGCTCTGGGTTCTATTTTTTTTAACGTTACCCACAAAGAAATTGGTTTCACAAACTTTCCCAGTGAACCCCCAGGTGATGAATTGTCATAAAGAATTAAACTGTAACGAACTGCCTACGTCTGACCCATAAATAATGAGACTTTGTAAAAGTAAAGTATTTATTGACCAACTTAAGAATGCAAATTACAGCAGACCACATGTGAACTTTTAGAATTTCGCTTTGTCGAACTGAATAATTATAAATGAAAACAGGTATATTAAACAAAATACCAATAAAATACCACAGGCTTTGTCAACCACCTGGCTTATAAACAGGGACTTTCTCTTCTGTTAAATGCTTTTGGAGTTCTAAATAAAATAATTCTTAACAGTCCTGACCACAGATGAGTCCTTGAATACTAACTTCATTCCAAAAAAAAAAAAACTACTGACAGTATTTAATTAGTGGGCCCACCAAAAAAAATAAATAAAACAAATGAAAGCCGGCACTATAGTCAATAACCCCGTTGCAGGCCTGATACGGACACCACTCACCACTGGTCCTCAATCCACAGTGACGAATTTATATTAACTCCTGATGCCTCGTGTTTTCAGATGGTCAGTTAATCCACGCCTTTCTCGGTAAAGGCGGAGGGAAACGCAGCCAAATCCAACCGGCCGTCTCAGCGCAGGTGCAGCTCGTCTCTGCCTCTCTCCACCAACCCCGGTGCAGACCTTCGGCATCCAGCTCACCGCGGCTCCTTTCGCGGTCCGTCGGCTGTCCCTTGGCGCTAGTGCAACAGCTCAGTGCTTGCACAGTTTTAACTGATTTTCCAACAAAAACGGCTCATAAAAGTTCCAGCACAACTTCACCGAGTCTCTTCCCTTCTCTCTCCGTTCTCCTCCTCGTCCCGCCCCCAAGTCAATCAGAATTCAGGAAAAGTGTAATCACCCAATAGCAACTCACCTTAGGCAGAACCAAAAAAACACATATACACAGCAATCTAGTCTTTGGAACCTCGTGTTGAACTGTACTTTGCATAAAAACTATATAATATTTTCCCTTCTTTAAGTGAAAGAACACAATATTTTTATAGACTATGTTCTATTCAATGAACTCTTGCTCATTTCAAGCTGTTACTAAAATACTAGGAAATTATTATCTTATTTTAAGATATTAACTTGCATAAATTAAATTTGTTATTTTTCAAAACAACAACATATATAAATATTCCTGGGAACCCAGGGGGTTACACTATCCCCGTCCTAAATGTCTAGATGTCCCCATCAGACATATCTGCATGTTGTAAACTCTCAAAGCTGCATCCTGCTCTGTGAACTGGGACATTGCAGGGTGGACGACAGGCAACATTAGGACCTTCCTCAGCGTCTCTGGTTATATATATCCTCATTCCCCGGTGAACAATGACCAATGGCCTGTCTGTAGGCTTTCCAGGCTTGTCGTACCTCAAACGGCTGATAGGCTTACTCAGTCGTTTAGTAGAAGAAACACTGGTAGAGTCAACTTCCTCATCAGACACACTAGATGTTGGGACGTCTCCCGCTTCCAGCCCTGTTACCGTCACAGGGTCCTCTGATGAAAATATAACACCACTGGTGTCCTTTTCTACAGCTGCATCATGGTCAAGCAACAAATCTTCATTGTATTACACGACTGATCCAACAGGATCTTTTTCAGAGATGACATCCTGGGGCTTCGGTTTTGTTACGTTAGAGTCCAGCGCGGATACGGAGCGGGCCAGGGAGAAGCTCCATGGCACGTTGGTGGAAGAACGTAAAATCGAGGTTATTAATGCCACAGCCAGAGTGATGACAAACAAGAAAATGACTACACCGTACTCTAATGGAAAGGGACTTGCAGCCCTACCATATGCTGGTTGGAAGTTAAGTCCTATGGTCGGAGCTATGTACAGTCCTGAGCTTTATACAGTTCCAGGGTTCCAGTACCCGGCGGCAGCCGCAGCAGCAGCCGCCGCTTCCACCGTGGCAATATTTCGAGGAACACATCTGCGGGGTCAAGCTCGGCCCGTCTACAGCGCAGTCAGGGCTGCTGTCCCGCAGCCTGCCATCCCTGCATACCCTGGTGTGATGGCCTATCAGGATGGTTTTTACGGTGCAGCTGACCTCTATGGCGGCTATGCAGCGTATCGTTACGCCCAGCCTACAGCCGTAGCGACAAGTCTGATGGCTCCGCTCAGATTGACGGGCAGTCTGAAGTTGGTTCAGGTGGAGGGGGTGGCGGCTGTCGCCCTGGGGACGATTCAGACGCCAAAGGGACGCCCAAACGTCTCAATGTATCTAACATCCCCTTCCGCTTTCGGGACCCAGACCTACGGCAGATGTTTGGCCAATTTGGCAAAATCCTTGACGTTGAGATCATTTTCAACGAGAGGGGCTCCAAGGGCTTCGGTTCTGTTACGTTTGAGTCCAGCGCGGATGCGGAGCAGGCCAGGGAGAAGCTCCATGGCTCGTTGGTGGAAGGATGTAAAATCGAGGTTAATAATGCCACAGCCAGAGTGATGACAAACAAGAAAATGACCACACCGTACTCTAATGGAGAGGGACTTGCAGCCCTACCATATGCTGGTTGGAAGTTAAGTCCTATGGTCGGAGCCATGTACAGTCCTGAGCTTTATACAGTTCCAGGGTTCCCGTACCCAGTGGCAGCCGCAGCAGCAGCCACAGCAGCATCCGCCGCTTCCACCGCGGCAACATTTCGAGGAACACATCTGCGGGGTCGAGCTCGGCCCGTCTACAGCGCAGTCAGGGCTGCTGTCCTTTAGCCCGCCATCCCTGCATACCCTGGTGTGATGGCCTATCAGGAGGGTTTTTACGTTGCAACTGACCTCTATGGCGGCTACGCAGCGTATCGTTACGCCCAGCCTACAGCCGTAGCGACCCCTGCAGCAGCAGCCGCTGCAGCAGCAGCCTACAGTGACAGCTATGGACGAGTTTACACGGCAGATCCCTACCACGCTGCGCTGGCCCCAGCAGCATATGGTGTCGGAGCTACGGCCACGCTCTACAGGGGAGGATACAGTAGATTTGCCCCTTATTAAAAGACACTTCATGTCCCAGGACATCCCCTATCCTATTGAATTATTCTGAAAGAGCTCCCTCTGTTGTTCTGGAGGTGGACTGTGTCCTGTTTTTAAAGTGTGGAGTCGACCACTGCTAAGATATTGCAGATCCCACCCCAGAGCATTCCCACTTTTCTTATCTAAGCTTCTACAAAAATAGAGGAATGCTGTATTAAAGACTAAGGGTCGCCTTTACAATAAAAAATAAGAAAAAAAAATAACTGACAGTATTTAATTAGTGGGCCCGCCAAAAAACAGAATAAAACAAATGAAAGCCGGCACTATAGTCAATAACTCCGTTGCAGGCCTGATACGGACACCACTCACCACTGGTCCTCAATCCACAGTGACGGATTTATATTAACTCCTGATGCCTCGTGTTTTCAGATGGTCAGTTAATCCACGCCTTTCTCGGTAAAGGCGGAAAGAAATGCAGCCAAATCCAACCGGCCGTCTCAGAGCAGGTGCAGCTCGTCTCTGCCTCTTTCCACCAACCCCGGTGCAGACCTTCAGCATCCAGCTTACCGCGGCTCCTTTCTCGGTCCGTCGGCTGTCCCTTGTCACTAGTGCAACAGCTCAGTGCTTGTGTTACACCCCTGTAAAAGGGGAAAATAGAAATACAACACGGACACGATGTAGCTCAGTCAAATCCAATGTTGTAATGGGCAAACAAGAGAGCAAAACATGTGTTCACATTGTTACAAATGTAATTTCTCTTTTACAACATATTGTCTGAAAAATATTCCTAAACAGCCCTTTTAATGGCGTTATTCCCATATAAACAAACACAATGGGAGAAAAATAGCAACCACATATAATTTTATCCACCCCTTAGCATTACGCCCGACACAGTTAGCATGAAGCAGTTAGCACACAGTTAGCATCATGTTCAACCTACAAAGTGCACAGACAGTTTTAATTATTCAATGTTTACTCTCCGTATTACCGAAACAATATAAGTGCCTTCATAAACTTTTTAAACATAAAACAACCCTCAGTCTTACCTGTAAAAGGGGAAAATAGAAATACAACACGGACACGATGTAGCTCAGTCAAATCCAATGAGAGAGTTAAACTTAATAAAACAGCAAACAGCATTGTTACTTCCCAACAAAAAAGAACACTGAATAGAAAAGCATTCTACATACAGTTTTATTTTTTATCTTATTGACCTATTTTAACTAAGAAGAAGAAAACCAATGGATTACCGATCTCTAGATCATTCAATTGTAACTTTAATAACAATGTCCGTTTCTATCATCTTTACACTTGCACAGTTTAAACCGATTTTCCAACAAAAACGGCTCATAAAAGTTCCAGCACAACTTCACCGAGTAGAGTCCTGCAACGGGTCGGGTATCCGCGGGTCCCCGACAGGTCACCCGCTAAAATGCTCTTTTGTGGGTGAAAAATACATAAATAAAAATAAACGGGTATGCGGTGTCGGGCGGATATTTTTTTAGTGCGGGCGGCTATTTGGTGATTTTTTTTTTTATGCGTGTGTGTTGTTATGGACATCAGAAATGTTATATTAATCAGGCACTGCGGTCACCCTTATTGTAGCTTAAAGCCCTGCCGGAAGTGTGGGCTTCCTTTCAAAAAGGCCACAGTCAGTGCATACACATCTGCTGCAGTGTTAATGGCGCTGTTCTGCAGCGCAGCGTACTATAGCCTATTACTTGATGTGTTAACAGGTCGGGTTGCGGGTTAAATATCAACGGGTCGGGTTCGCATTTGAATTGAAGATATCCGCGGGTGACAGGTCGGGTTCGGTAGTCATCCTAACGGGTTCGGGCGAGTGCGGGTTGGTAAAACTCGACCCGTGCAGGACTCTATCACCGAGTCTCTTCTCTTCTCTCTCCGTTCTCCTCCTCGTCCCGCCCCCAAGTCAATCAGAATTCAGGAAAAGTGTAATCACCCAATAGCAACTGACCTTAGGCAGAACTAAAAAAAACACATATACACAGCAATCTAGTCTTACGCACCTCGTGTTGAACTGTACTTTGCATAAAAAGTATATAATATTTTTTCCTTCTGAAAGTGAAAGAACACAATATTTTTATAGACTATGTTCTATCCATTGAACTCTTGCTCATTTCAAGCTCTTACTAAAATAATTGGAAATTATTATATCTTATTTTAAGATATTAACTTGCATAAATTAAATTTGTTATTTTTCAAAACAACAACATATATATATATATATATTCCTGGGAACCCAGGGGGTTACACCCTCCCCGTCCGAAATGTCAAGATGTCTCCATCAGACAATTCTCTTTGTGTAAAATAGTCAAACTCTCTCAGGTGGGAGCCCAATGGGTTACATAAAGTTTGTGGAGGCTTCTTTTAGCATGTCAGAGTTGACATGATCTAGTTCTGGCATCTTTTTCTTCCACTTGTAAAATAGTTTTTATACCAGCTAATGTCTGATTTCAAATTCTTGTGAGACCTTTAAATATCCCTTTAAACCGATTAGAGCGATCAGCTGTACTAATGGCCCTAATTAGCATATGAATGCAGCAAACCCGCGCGGCTGGCCAGGTCTGGCTTGAATAACCTTCTCAGTATTGGCTGAAACCACTATTCTCAAACAAATGAAATCGCTCGTGATTGGCAGCAAAACCAAACGTGGCCACGCCAGGCTTTAATTTTCTTACTGAGTATTGGACGGAACCACTTCTTTTTAAACAAGTAAAGTCGCTCGTGATTGGTTGGCATATATATACATTTACATATAAATTTACATATATATATTTATTCATATATATATATATATATTCATTTATATATTTATTCATTCATATGCTGTGTATTTATGTTATCCTACACTACTACACAATTATTATGCTACCATCAAGGACATGAATGAAGTTATACAGGAAATGAACATTTGCCAGGAAGCTGTTTATGCAAAGAAAGAGCTTTATTGAAACATACACACACACACACAACTATATACAACGCGTATCCAAACACATGCGTTTCTAAAAATTAAAAGTCCGTGAACGGTCCGTTTGCTTCCTCGGGGTTGGAGGTAACTGGCAGCATTCCCTCCGAGGCAGGTCCGATGTGCAGACGCCTACTGTGCGTGGCCCTGTACTTCAGCATCACTTCTAACCGGGACTGCAGCTTAACACAGAGTTCAGTGAGATCCGGCCTACGAAATGGCGGCGACCGTACAATCCATCCAGAGACACCGCGACAACGGCGGACTTCCAGAGTTCCACTTCCTCATCTGCTAGCACACTCTGCCTCGCTTTCAGCAGCTGAAAAAAACAAACAATGAATCAGCGCACTGCGTATGGACACAACACATCTATTAATGCACCTGAAAAATAGTCACCAAATAAAGTCTTACCCTCTTTCTTCTGGCCCGACTCCGAGCAGATTGCCTCCGCACGCAGCGTGTTGGCTAGCAGCGTATATCTGAAGCTCCTGCGTACCGTCTGAAAATACGTCTTACAGGCAGCTGGAAAACAATTAAATGAGAGTGGTATAAATAAAAAAATCAAACGCAAGTCACAGTAACAAGGAATGAGAAAACATTAAAACAAGTCACTTACACACAATGTCGTCTTTATCAACATCGTGCAAATCTGGACTTGCTGATTATGGCTCCGAGCAAATAGGAGGTCACCGCCTCATTGTGAGGCGACAGTAGTCTGTGAAAACAAAATGTAAAGCTATGATCGGTATCTATCCGTATCCATTGCCTTTTACCGCAGAATGAAAGCATATTCTTTAAATCTTACCCTTGCTCCGGTTCATAGCGCCTGCAATTAGTCTCCGAGTTGTGAAGACGGCGTACTGCTTCCTGTGAATCACAAAAAATACACTTTAATAAAGCTTGTTCTTGCAAGGCTACTATTAGCGGTAGCTTTAGGCTAGGCTGCTATTAGCCGTAGCTTAGGCTAGGCTGCTTTTAGCCTAGCAGGCAGTAATCGAACATATATTTACCGCTAGCATCTCTTCTTTGAGTTCGTCTTGTTCGATGCAGAGTCGCCATCGCGTCCAAGAGGAGTTTTACCCCGAAATCCAGAAGCTCCAGACCGCCTGCACAAAGCAAAGAATCCATCCTCCACTGTGGCTGCACACCGCGCCGCTCTGAGTTTCTTGGAGATCGTAGAGCGCATGCGCGAGATGAACCAGGGTTTCCGCAGATCAATAAAAATAATTAAAAAATCATTCATTTTTTTTAAAATCAAGGCCTTAATTGGCACTAAAATTATTTAAATATATTTATCGAAGTATTTATAATTCTTTAATAAAAAATGCTTATAAAAACAATTTCGTCAGATATATTATATCGCTCCAGGCGGAGAAAAAGCTAGAGGATATATATATACGTATATATATGTGTGTGTGTGTGTATGTGTGTGTGTTTACATACATACAGGAGTCATGGAACTGTGCTTGCAGCTCCTTCATTTTCATGTACACTAATAACTTGTGTACATGGTTCTTGTTGATGGCATTAAAATCATTTCAAATAGCATTCAATTAGAGTCACTCATTCCTGTATGAACCCTGTGAGCACTTAATTTAATATGACATATTAAAAAAATCCCACCATCATCCAGCCTATGTTCAGTTTCTGCCCAAATATATATTTATATTTTTGTAGATTTTTGTAACGGGGATAAGGATAATTCAAAACTGCTTTTTTTGAATGAACTTGTTCTCTTCTCCCAAACATCTCTTTTCATTCCTGTAATAAGAAGTTTCTTTTGAATGGATTTGATTAAAGTTTAAGTCCCTCGGTATAAAATAAATATTTTGATGGAGATGAGAAATCTGCTTCCTCGTTGGTGAATAACCAATAGTTTGGATCCAATCATTTAAATAAACGGTGTTAGTTTTTTTTTTTATATATATATAAGAATTGTGCTATAACCGATCTGTTGCTGCTATATTTTAATTTGACGAACCGGAATTTGTCGATGTTCTTTTTCCTGTTTGGTGCGATTGCAATTGCGGATCTTGACCTGGCCGGACCTTATGACCACAGTGTACCAAACTTCTGATGGCTACTTCCAACAGGATAATGCGCCATGTTATAAAGTGAATCATCTCAGACTAATTTCTTGAAACTTTTCCACTTAAGTTATTGTGAATTGAGCATATTGACAGACAACATTTTATTTTTTATCTTAAATGCAAATTTTTTTTTTTTTAATAATTACTGCTCTAAATGTATTGCTCTGTCAGCTAAAGATCTGTTTTGGTCTCTATACTTTAATTAAATAAATCAATTCAAGCTTAAATGTAAGAGGCTATGCTTAGGCTGATCTCTTTGTATTCTTACCTTTTAGAAAAATGTCACTTGGAGTAAAACCCCCCCTGCAACCCTGGTTTGCATTTGTATAGCTCACAGCATGTTCATTTACATGTTAAAGCCTCCCCTAGAATTCCTTGGGGGGGAGGCATGGGGGGAACACTGCCTAACAAAGTCCACGTCAATTTCTGATAATTTACGGGAGTTTTCGGCGAAGCCTGCAAATTGTCGTAAACTGCCGCTAACCTGAAGTTCCACGACAATCTACAGTGCCGCATATTGACGAAAATCCCACTTTTCATGCAGTGGGAAAGAGAACAGAAAAACAAACTAAAAAAGACAAAGACAACAAAATTAAACCTTAAAATCGCTTCAACAGCAGTGCCTTAGATATCTAGTCAGTATGTGTGGAAAGCAAAACTTTATTATTTGGTGTTTTACATATCTGTAGCTACATAGTATTAGTATGCTTCCGTAAACACCTGAAACCCCATCCTGTGGTAAGTATACCTGAACATGCTTGTGTATGAAGGAAAATATTCTCAATAGGCGGTGTGAGCAGCCCCAGACCTTCCCTACAGGTCCAAAGACCCATAAAGAGGTAACCTGCGTCCCAGATATCCAAAGGCACCCCAGATAACTGGGACACAAGGAGTGCAGACATACAGTAGGGATGGCCACACCTAACAAAGAAGGGCAGACAGGTGCACCTGGGGCCTGACCCTAAAGGGGCCCAGTCCCTGAGGGACCAGATAAGGTCAGCCTGTTAAAAATGATTAAACAAAGCTGGGGATGAGCGTTGAACAGAGAGAATTAGAAAAAGGAAATGATTGACACAGAACTCACTAAAAATGTCAAAATAGATATGAATGGATCTTCAAATCAGACCTAGAAAAGCCAAACAGTCATGAAGTGTCATTCAGCAGGTATTGACTAAATATGGCAATACCTAAATAATGATTAACCAAGAAATAAAAAATAAATTCATATGGCAGGTATCCAAAAATGTAAAAACAAACATGCTTTGGTGTATCACTAAACCATTTTGCAGGTTTGTGTAATAAAATCCCAGAGTTAGATGGGCTTAGGTTACAGTGACAAACAGGAGATTTTTCAAAAAAAATGCATGAAGAAATGTTTGTTTTATGAGTGTGCCATAGTTATATTGGTATGATCCTTGTGTTGGTTACACTGCATGAAAAGTGAGATTTTCGTCCCCGTAAACCCCCGTAAACTCCCGCAGATCTGCCTGATTTTCGTCAGTTTCCGACAATTTGCAACCCGTGCTTGTCCGCGTTTGTCGTGCCACAAATTGTCGAAAACGTACCGTGACGTATGTGGAGAGCGATCAGCTGTACTAATGGCCCTAATTAGCATATGAATGCAGCAAACCCGCGCGGCTGGCCAAGTCTGGCTTGAATAACCTTCTCAGTATTGGCTGAAACCACTATTCTCAAACAAGTAAAATCGCTCGTGATTGGCAGCAAAACCACACGTGGCCACGCCAGGCTTTAATTTTCTTACTGAGTATTGGACGAACCACTTCTTTTTAAACAAGTAAAGTCGCTCGTGATTGGTTGGCATATATATATATATTTACATATATATATTTATTCATATATATATATACACTATATTGCCAAAAGTATTTGCTCACCCATCCAAATTATTGGAATCAGGTGTTCCAATCACTTCCATGGCCACAGGTGTATAAATTCAAGCACCTAGGCATGCAGACTGTTTTTACAAACATTTGTGAAAGAATGGGTCGCTCTCAGGAGCTCAGTGAATTCCAGCGTGGAACTGTGATAGGATGCCACCTGTGCAACAAATCCAGTCGTGAAATTTCCTCGCTCCTAAATATTCCACAGTCAACTGTCAGCTGTATTATAAGAAAATGGAAGTGTTTGGGAACGACAGCAACTCAGCCACGAAGTGGTAGGCCACGTAAACTGACGGAGCGGGGTCAGCGGATGCTGACGCGCATAGTGCGAAGAGGTCGCCAACTTTCTGCAGAGTCAATCACTACAGACCTCCAAACTTCATGTGGCCTTCAGATTAGCTCAAGAACAGTGCGCAGAGAGCTTCATGGAATGGGTTTCCATGGTCGAGCAGCTGCATCCAAGCCATACATCACCAAGTGCAATGCAAAGCGTCGGATGCGGTGGTGTAAAGCACGCCGCCACTGGACTCTAGAGCAGTGGAGACGCGTTCTCTGGAGTGACGAATCGCGCTTCTCCATCTGGCAATCTGATGGACGGGTCTGGGTTTGGCGGTTGCCAGGAGAACGGTACTTGTCTGACTGCATTGTGCCAAGTGTAAAGTTTGTTGGAGGGGGGATTATGGTGTGGGGTTGTTTTTCAGGAGCTGGGCTTGGCCCCTTAGTTCCAGTGAAAGGAACTCTGAATGCTTCAGCATACCAAGACATTTTGGACAATTCCATGCTCCCAACTTTGTGGGAACAGTTTGGAGCTGGCCCCTTCCTCTTCCAACATGACTGTGCACCAGTGCACAAAGCAAGGTCCATAAAGACATGGATGACAGAGTCTGGTGTGGATGAACTTGACTGGCCTGCACAGAGTCCTGACCTCAACCCGATAGAACACCTTTGGGATGAATTAGAGCGGAGACTGAGAGCCAGGCCTTCTCGTCCAACATCAGTGTGCGACCTCACAAATGCGCTTCTGGAAGAATGGTCAAAAATTCCCATAAACACACTCCTAAACCTTGTGGACAGCCTTCCCAGAAGAGTTGAAGCTGTTCTAGCTGCAAAGGGTGGACCGACGTCATATTGAACCCTATGGATTAGGAACGGGATGTCACTTAAGCTCATATGTGAGTCAAGGCAGGTGAGCAAATACTTTTGGCAATATAGTGTATATATATATATATATATATATATATATATATATATATATATTTATTCATTCATATATTTATTCATTCATATGGTGTGTATTTATGTTATCCTACACTACTACACAATTATTATGCTACCATCAAGGACATGAATTAATTTATACAGGAAATGAACATTTGCAGGAAGCTGTTTATGCAAAGAAAGAGCTTTATTAAAACACACACAACTATATACAACGCGTATCCAAACACATGCGTTTCTAAAAATTAAAACTCCGTGAACGGTCCGTTTGCTTCCTCGGGGTTGGAGGTAACTGGCAGCATTCCCTCCGAGGCAGGTCCGATGTGCAGACGCCTACTGTGCGTGGCCCTGTACTTCGGCATCGCTTCTAACCGGGACTGCAGCTTAACACAGAGTTCAGTGAGATCTGGCCTACGAAATGGCGGCGACCGTACAATCCATCCAGAGACACCGCAGAGGAAGGCGGACTTCCAGAGTTCCACTTCCTCATCTGCTAGCACACTCTGCCTCGCTTTCAGCAGCTAAAAAAAAAAACAATGAATCAGCGCACTGCGTATGGACACAACACATCTATTAATGCACCTGAAAAATAGTCACCAAATAAAGTCTTACCCTCTTTCTTCTGGCCCGACTCCGAGCAGATAGCCTCCGCACGCAGCGTGTGGCTGGCAGCGTATATCTGAAGCTCCTGCGTACCGTCTGAAAATACGTCTTACAGGCAGCTGGAAAACAATTAAATGAGAGTGGTATAAATAAAAAATCAAACGCAAGTCACAGTAACAAGGAAGGAGAAAACATTAAAACAAGTCACTTACACACAATGTCGTCTTTATCAACATCGTGCAAATCTGGACTTGCCGAGATGGGAGGTCTGTGAAAACAAAATGTAAAAGCTATGATCGGTATCCATCCGTATCCATTGCCTTTTACCGCAGAATGAAAGCATATTCTTTAAATCTTACCCTTGCTCCGGTTCATAGCGCCTGCAATTAGTCTCCGAGTTGTGAAGACGGCGTACTGCTTTCTGTGAATCACAAAAAATACTTGTTCTTGCAAGGCTACTATTAGCCGCTATTAGCCGTAGCTCAGGCTAGGCCGCTTTTAGCTTAGCAGGCAGTAATCGAACATATATTTACCGCTAGCATCTCTTCTTTGAGTTTGTCTTGTTCGACGCAGAGTCGCCATCGCGTCCAAGAGGAGTTTTACCCCGAAATCTTGACAGACCCCGAAATATTGACAGACAATATTTTATTTTTTATCTTAAATGCAAATTTTTTAAAAAATAATTACTGCTCTAAATGTATTGCTCTGTCAGCTAAAGATCTGTTTTGGTCTCTATACTTTAATTAAATAAATCAATTCAAGCTAAAATGTGAGAGGCTATACTAAGCCTGATCTCTTTGTATCAGAGATTTTCTTCCTCAGAAAGATGTCACTTGGGGTAAAACCCCCCCTGCAACCCTGATTTGCATTTGTATAGCTCACAGCATGTTCATTTACATGTTAAAGCCTCCCCTAGAATTCCATGGGGGGGAGGCATGGGGGGAACACTGCCTAAGAAATTCCACGTCAATTTCTGACAATTTACGGGAGTTTTCGACGAAGCCTGCAAATTGCCGTAAACTGCCGCTAACCTGAAGTTCCACGACAATCTACAGTGCCGCATATTGACGAAAATCCCACTTTTCATGCAGTGTTAACTGTGTCTGTTTTTATGTTATATTCTTTCTGGCAAATTCATATCACTTCATGACTTGCTTCATTTTTTTTGGTGTATTTTTGTGTTGTTTTAAGTGCAATGAAAATATTTTTTTGTGATTTCATGTCTGATTTTCTCCTTATTTTTTGACAGTTGTTTTTGCTTCTCGGTGCAGCCCAAGCTCCCTTCTTTCCTTATGCATCAGCTGCTACATTCTCCTCAGATTATTACACTCATTACACATTTTAATCTACTCCCTCAGTGTATGAGCTCACGTTTTCATTGCTTTTTTTTTCATTGGGTTTTACTTCTCCATTGTACTACCTGCTCTTTATCCCTGTTTAATGCCCTGTTTATGCCTTTTTGTTCTTATTAAATCCTTCTGCTATCCATGCAACTCCCAAACTCAATTTAAAACAAGTCATATTACAAGCTCCTCAAATACACAACATATATTTCTAACAAAGCAGATGGCACAACAGCATGAAAAAGAAGTATAAAAATATAAATATCATATATACTGTTAATGGATTATCTTCATGCTACTGTACACATTGAATATTAGAGCACTGAGATCCCTAGTAAAAAAAAATCCAGGCAGCTACGTAAAAAGTCACATTCTTTTTTAAACGTGCAAAAGATATGTAAAAAATTTCAAACAAACTCTTTCATGTAGGGCAGGCATCCCAAAAATCGGTCCTGGAGGGCCGCTGTCCTGCAGGTTTTATAGGCTTCTCTGCTTTAGGACAGCTGATGCTGATGATTGCAGTTCAGCAAAAGCCTGTTAATCAACTATTAATGTATATTAGCTGTGCTGGAGCAGGAAAACCTCTAAAACCTGCAGGACAACGGCCCTCAAGGACCGACTTTGGGGATGCCTGATTTAGAGGTTGTCTGGATGCTTCTTTGCCATGAATACCCTGACATGAGAGCAGCTCAGGTCTTTGTTTACCCTTAACTACAGTATATTCAAACTATTCAAGGACCTTTAAAATGCCACAATTTGAGTTGTTGATCGAACTAATTAGTATGCATGCCTTTATTTATTTTTTTATAAAGGAATTATGTTTTTTAGTTTTTGTGAGCACAAATCTTTTTTATTTCATTGGCAAATGATCTTACTCAACTCAAGGGCATATGCACTTATTTAAATAGAACAGACCTACTCAGAGATTAAACTTTATTCAGTCCTAATTCAAAGACTTATAGAAAGAGTTTTAGTCTCCTGTATTCGTGTGTTTCCACATACAGCACCTGTTGACACATAAAATGGCTTCTGTTGTGCACTTAAAATACAACACCTATCTCTACATGTTTACTGTTATGCTGTGACTGACAGCACTTTGTTATATGTGGATGCAGGAGAGTATTTGGCCATTAGCAGTTCACAAGCAATGAACAACGAAACCCAAGCAGAAACACTTACAGCTATATTACTACTGGCTTTTTTTGACAGTAAAATAAATAGATTTTAAGATGAAAAAGTCACCAGATAAACTCAAATTTCTGTTGGATTTCAAAATGTTTTTAATATTTAATTTTTTTCTTTTTTTTTTTTTAAAGAAAGCTTCCTCTGTTGCACTGAGGGAGTGCCTTTTACAGGTACATTAACATACCTTGGAAGGTACACAAAAAGGTCAGGATATGTTCAAAACACTCGGGAATAGAACAATTTAATAGATGCAGTGGAAACTGTACACTTTTTCTTTGCAAACAAATGCAATCAGAAAGTCTGCAAATGCAATTCGACAAGGACACGTTTTTGTTTCCCTGGAAGTGTGTGAAGGATCAGAAAAAAGGGAATATAATAAAAAGGAAGAAGCAATCTTGTCACATATTTAAAGTGAATCGCAAAAACTTTATATCAGATTTTATTTTCTTGATCATTTTGTTAGCAGATTCCTTGGTGATAAAATCAGATTACATCATGCTGGTAAAATCGTAATTGAATTAAAGTTAATCTAAAAGGAAATAAACAACGCTGTGCTTAACCATTGCTTCGTGCATTCAACTATTTTCCTGAGGTTTTTACATAATATGAGGAACTGACAATGAGTTTATTTCCCCAGTAAAAGCTGCCAGCTGGCGCTATTAAAGGATGATATTGTTGCTGTTTTCTCTTTTCCTTTTCTTAAAGTCACAATGTGTGAGGAATCTTTTAGTTTCAACATCTGAAGTTTAACTTTGCAAAAGTCATTCCTTGCTAGACTGGAAGAACATTTCAAGCGTCATCTGTATGTTTGCTATTTTTCACACTGATCAACTCATCTGAGATCTGCTCTTGATAAGTCCATTCGCACAATGTTGTTTACATTTTCTGATTTTCGTGTTGTTAAGCGAAGCACACAATGCCCCTTCCCCTCATTGTCAATATGACAAACATTTTACATTCCTTCACAAATGCTCCAAATAATAGATTCCAAGTGTCCTAAACAAAACATGAAGGGACAAATCACCCATCAACATGCTATATCTAAAAAAAAAAAAATTTTTCTAAAAAATGAATTTGTATTTTATCGCAAATAAATGTACTGATCTCCAACATTCTAACCAAAGTTTCGAATGCTAAGGAATTTGCTGCTTCCCATATTATTGGGAAGCATTAATGCTACCTTTGTCAGGTTGAGTGGAGTCATTGAGGACCCAAATGCAGAGATTAGTAGCAGTGATGGATCCAGTAACACCAATGCGTAGGCACAAAAGTTGAGCCCATAGAGCAAAACACTGTATCGGTGCGTGTGTCGATTCAAGAAAGTCATGTAACTGATACAGGACTTGTTTCTAACTGACTGAGTCACTAAACTGTTTTTAAAAACTTATCTGTCGACATGATGCATCTGCTAAAAAAAATGTCTCATCTTTTGCAGTTTATCATTAAAATGATCTAGAATTTTGTAGCAGCCTAAAAGGAATAGGAGCATTTAAGCAGTTGCATTTTTATTTCAATTATCTGAATTAATGTTAATTCCAAATTAACTCTTAGTTTATTTATTGTTACTTTTTAACAGCATATAAGTACTAACAATAACAGCAAGTATTATTTACTGTACTTATTATTTAAAAAAAAAAAATATTGAAAATCCTAGTCCACAAGCATCCTCATTCACATTTTCCCCTAAATTTTCACGTTATGATATATGTTTATATTATTTATTGGCTGCATCTGAAAATATTAAATATATTTTTTATTTTAATATAGATATGAAATTATAAAATATAACCTACAATAACTTAAAAAATTCTATTGTACTTGGTCATCAAATCAATTCAGATTTGTCTGTCAAATAAGCTGCCTGTAGTGTCTTTAAATGTCCAGCAGGTGTCAGTATGCTGTGAGACAGTATCAATACAGTTTGGCAATCTGTTGAAATGCTTCATGTTGCCTCATTAACCAATCACTAATTAGTAGGCAGTGATGAGTTTTACTGATTTAATGAAGCACTTAAAGGCAACTGAGGCAGAAATCCAAAAATCCAAAATAACGAATGCAGAAAAAAAAAGAATCTAGATAGCATCAGGGGAAACATACATGTGGAAAAGACGAGGAACCAACCCTGAGGAACTGCACTGTGAGAGTATATATAGGAGACAGAACAAAGACTGGACTAATGAGCTGACAAGGAACAGGTGTGGATGGAAGCAAGTAGAAGGAAGCCAAGGAAACAAACACAAGGGGGCAACAGAGAGTAAATTAAGTACAAAACACTGCTAGAAAACAACTACAAATACAAAGAAACTAAAAATAAACAGAGGGCAGAACCCTGACAACCTTTTCTCTTGTATAGGTTTTAAAAAATGGTTAATAATTATATGATCTCTGGGTCAGGTTCAATACATCGTGCATTACTCTGTTGAATCACTTTTGTAGAAAAAAAAAATATATATATTTTTTTACAGTGTCCTGTCTGGCAATGTGGCAATAAGGATAATTGTCTTGATGCCAATGAGAGTCCAACAGATTTTACTTTCACAAGTGTAGCAGTACGACATTGTGTTCCGCTTGATTTATGCATTTAAATAGCTTTTTTGTAATTCATGCAGGGAGTATTACAGATTATGTGGAGACTGCAATAGGAAAATAGAACAGAAAGGGAAAAACAGGGAAAGGGGCAAAAAGGGAAAAAAGATGAAACAATGATAGAAAATGATTTTAATGTAACTGAACAAAAAGTGAAATATTAGTGTATGCAGCCAGACACAGTGTGCACAGTGCATTGTACAGAATCCCTTAAAATGATATTAACTGTTGAAAGAGAGCTTGTAAACATTTGTTATATTAGTTTTTGTGTGTTTCTCATCATCAGTAATTAATAAATCATACAGGGACTTTTAACCATATTATAGTTAACCACAAATTATATTAATTTTGCATGGAGGTTTGATTTTATGAACTTCACACAGTCTTAAATCATGATGTTATGCTGTTGCAAGTGGATGAAATTTACTTAGTCAACCTCCTAAGTTATGAGAAATATGTAATTCAGAGCTAGTTCTGCAAATATAG
Organism: Cyprinodon tularosa; assembly: GCF_016077235.1. Lineage (NCBI taxonomy): Eukaryota > Metazoa > Chordata > Actinopteri > Cyprinodontiformes > Cyprinodontidae > Cyprinodon > Cyprinodon tularosa. The sequence goes on along the minus strand of NW_024039146.1, from coordinate 638,955 downwards.
CATGAACATTTCTTTGGGAAACCAAGTCAAACCCTTTGAACTCTCAAATATCTTTACTTCAGTTTTTGCATTCTAATTAATTTTAGTAGTGTGCACTGTAAATCAAGTTTAATCGTTGTAATACTTTGGTTTTAGAGTTGTTAAAAAATATATAATATATACAGATTTTGACCTCATGGTAAGACACATCAAAGTCCAAAAAACTCTGAGGTTGTGCTGAACCAAGATCAGTGAAAGGCACAGTGCTGGTGTGTTTGGCCACAAAGACCTGAGACAAACTATTTCTTTTTTTAGGCTTAGGAGCTGTTGACTTCAGTTGCTCCAAAGCAGTAACAGTGATAAATGGGGCTTGAGCCAACTTTGCTGAAAAAACAACAAAAAAACACTGTCTTAGCCAACCGCTGCCCCTTACAACCTTATCACACCGCTATAGCTGGAAAACTGTATAAAGGACAGCTAAAAAAACAAACTAAATAGAAAAACTGTGCCAAGAAAGAGATTTAAAATGAAACACTTAGAAAAACATTATAATAGATAGAAGATAATGCATAAAGTGTAATTAATTTCATCTTCCAAAAGGAATGAACAAAGACCACAAACAAGATCCTGATGATTAATTAAAGCTTATTTGGCATCTATCAGAGCCTGGGTTTAAAATTCTCGAACAAATAGTCCTCACTGACTAATTGCACAATGAGACTCTTGACTTTGAGAAGCGCTGGGCTATAATTATGAATAGAGGGCTTCCCAGGGGCACACGCACCATAACCGCACTAATCAGAATTTTGGAAAGCATGCATATTAATCAGAAATACTGTGATTTCGGAATATAAAGCTAAACAAAACCAAGCAGAAAATAACAATTTAGGCAAATTAGCAAAAGAAAGGGAAGCTTTTAAGGCCCCAAGAGACACGTTTCAACTGTTTCTTTCTACATTTGTAATTGGGTCTAATTATTTTTGGCTTTTGGGCGAAAACAAGCACAAACGCCAGACATACCAGACATTCAACTTTTTAAAAATACAATGTGCATGTGAGGTTTCATTTTTAAGCTTCAAACCAGCCTATATTAAAATGAACTCTGTTCATTTGTTTAGTCAGCAGGCAAGTCTTTCCATTACAGCCATTTGCAGACGTCTCAGCAACTGTGAGAGGGAGATACACTAATCTGTTAAGGAATTAGAACCTGTGATATTTATGGTACTGTTTATTCTTCTGCACTAACACCTCTTCTTACATTTGTTTAAACAGGGCTGGCCAGGCCAAGATTAAGCATTATTCAAACTCATGTAACATGTATGCCCTCTAGGAAACTACAACGTCCAACAATGATTCTTTACAGGTGAGCCGTATCTTTCCAAGACTCGCATGTTTTCCCCATTTCTTGCTTCAGCACTTTTTGTCTGACAGGAACAGCATCAATTCTCAGTACACATTGCTTCAGGGTGAGAGAGAGAAAAGAAAAAAACATCCCAGATTAGTAGGTTAAATATGCTCAGTGCATTAGAGGAGTTAGGATCTTCCGATGTTCTGCTTTCAGTCAGGCTATTGGTCTATCATGTGGCATATGATCCAAGTCTTTACACCAATTCCTACGTATCTCATGCGGATAAGCTGAAAATTCAAGTGAATGTCTTGTCACTTTTAAATGGTAAAACTAAGCCTGGCAGCCTTTAGTTTAGTGGCATCTCAGCTCATCCAGTCTGTCAGAGTAATAGAGCTAGTTTAATCTATTAATCCCTAAGCGGGCACTCAATTTACATCTGATAATCTACATTGTGAGTCATGGTTGAATCACATCGAGTCATTGAAGAATCAACCTTAATTACTGTAATGATTTACAGAATGATGCTTCATTTTGCTGTTTCGTGCACTGCATGAAAAGTGAGATTTTCGTCCCCGTAAACCCCCGTAAACTCCCGCAGATCTGCCTGATTTTCGTCAGTTTCCGACAATTTGCAACCCGTGCTTGTCCGCGTTTGTCGTGCCACAAATTGTCGAAAACGTACCGTGACGTATGTGGAGAGCGATCAGCTGTACTAATGGCCCTAATTAGCATATGAATGCAGCAAACCCGCGCGGCTGGCCAGGTCTGGCTTGAATAACCTACTCAGTATTGGCTGAAACCACTATTCTCAAACAAATGAAATCGCTCGTGATTGGCAGCAAAACCACACGTGGCCACGCCAGGCTTTAATTTTCTTACTGAGTATTGGACGGAACCACTTCTTTTTAAACAAGTAAAGTCGTTCGTGATTGGTTGGCATATATATATATTTACATATATATATTTATTCATATATATATATATATATATATATATATATATATATATATATATATATATATATATATATATATATATATATATATATATTCATTCATATATTTATTCATTCATATGGTGTGTATTTATGTTATCCTACACTACTACACAATTATTATGCTACCATCAAGGACATGAATGAATTTATACAGGAAATGAACATTTGCAGGAAGCTGTTTATGCAAAGAAAGAGCTTTATTAAAACACACACAACTATATACAACGCGTATCCAAACACATGCGTTTCTAAAAATTAAAACTCCGTGAACGGTCCGTTTGCTTCCTCGGGGTTGGAGGTAACTGGCAGCATTCCCTCCGAGGCAGGTCCGATGTGCAGACGCATACTGTGCGTGGCCCTGTACTTCGGCATCGCTTCTAACCGGGACTGCAGCTTAACATAGAGTTCAGTGAGATCCGGCCTAAGAAATGGCGGCGACCGTACAATCCATCCAGAGACACCGCCGAGGAAGGCGGACTTCCAGAGTTCCACTTCCTCATCTGCTAGCACACTCTGCCTCGCTTTCAGCAGCTAAAAAAAAAAAACAATGAATCAGCGCACTGCATATGGACACAACACATCTATTAATGCACCTGAAAAATAGTCACCAAATAAAGTCTTACCCTCTTTCTTCTGGCCCGACTCCGAGCAGATAGCCTCCGCACGCAGCGTGTTGGCTAGCAGCGTATATCTGAAGCTCCTGCGTACCGTCTGAAAATACGTCTTACAGGCAGCTGGAAAACAATTAAATGAGAGTGGTATGAATAAAAAATCAAACGCAAGTCACAGTAACAAGGAAGGAGAAAACATTAAAACAAGTCACTTACACACAATGTCGTCTTTATCAACATCGTGCAAATCTGGACTTGCCGAGATGGGAGGTCTGTGAAAACAAAATGTAAAAGCTATGATCATCGGTATCTATCCGTATCCATTGCCTTTTACCGCAGAATGAAAGCATATTCTTTAAATCTTACCCTTGCTCCGGTTCATAGCGCCTGCAATTAGTCTCCGAGTTGTTAAGACGGCGTACTGCTTCCTGTGAATCACAAAAAATACACTTTAATAAAGCTTGTTCTTGCAAGGCTACTATTAGCCGCTATTAGCCGTAGCTCAGGCTAGGCCGCTTTTAGCTTAGCAGGCAGTAATCGAACATATATTTACCGCTAGCATCTCTTCTTTGAGTTCGTCTTGTTCGATGCAGAGTCGCCATCGCGTCCAAGAGGAGTTTTACCCCGAAATCCAGAAGCTCCAGACCGCCTGCACAAAGCAAAGAATCCATTCTCCACTGTGGCTGCAGAGCTCCGCTCTGAGTTTCTTGGAGATGGTACAGAGCATGCGCGAGATGAACCAGGGTGTCCGCGGATCAATAAAAATAATTAAAAAATCATTCTTTTTTTTTTTTTTTATCAAGGCCTTAATTGGCACTAAAATTATTTAAATATGTTTATCGAAGTATTTATAATTCTTTAATAAAAAATGCTTATAAAAACAATTTCGTCAGATATATTATATCGCTCCAGGCGGAGAAAAAGCTAGAGGATATATATATACGTATATATGTGTGTGTGTGTTTACATACATACAGGAGTCATGGAACTCTGCTTGCAGCTCCTTCATATTTCATGTACACTAAAAACTTGTGTACATGGTTCTTGATGATGGCATTAAAATCATTTCTAATAGCATTTAAATACCATTAAATTAGAGTCACTCATTCCTGTATGAACCCTGTGAGCGCTTAATTTAATATGACATATTAAAAAAATCCCACCATCATCCAGCATATGTTCAGTTTCTGCCCAAATATATATTTATATTTTTGTAGATTTTTGTAACGGGGATAAGGATAATTCAAAACTGCTTTTTTTTAATGAACTTGTTCACTACTTCCAAACTCAACATCTCTTTTCATTCCTGTAATAAGAAGTTTCTTTTGAATGGATTTGATTAAAGTTTAAGTCCCTCGGTATAAAATAAATATTTTGATGGAGATGAGAAATCTGCTTCCTGGTTGGTGAATAACCAATAGTTTGGATCCAATCATTTAAATAAACGGTGTTAGTTTTTTTTTTTTTATATATATATAAGAATTGTGCTATAATTTCTAGTCACCGATCTGTTGCTGCTATATTTTAATTTGACAAACCGGAATTTGTCGATGTTCTTTTTCCTGTTTGGTGCAATTGCAATTGCGGATCTTGACCTGGCCAGACCTTATGACCACAGTGTACCAATCTTCTGATGGCTACTTCCAACAGGATAATGCGCCATGTTATAAAGTGAATCATCTCAGACTCATTTCTTGAAACTTTTCCACTTAAGTAATTGTGAATTGAGCATATTGACAGACAATATTTTATTTTTTATCTTAAATGCAAATTTTAAAAAAAAATAATTACTGCTCTAAATGTATTGCTCTGTCAGCTAAAGATCTGTTTTGGTCTCTATACTTTAATTAAATAAATCAATTCAAGCTAAAATGTGAGAGGCTATACTAAGCCTGATCTCTTTGTATCAGAGATTTTCTTCCTCAGAAAGATGTCACTTGGGGTAAAACCCCCCCTGCAACCCTGGTTTGCATTTGTATAGCTCACAGCATGTTCATTTACATGTTAAAGCCTCCCCTAGAATTCCATGGGGGGGAGGCATGGGGGGAACACTGCCTAAGAAATTCCACGTCAATTTCTGACAATTTACGGGAGTTTTCGACGAAGCCTGCAAATTGCCGTAAACTGCCGCTAACCTGAAGTTCCACGACAATCTACAGTGCCGCATATTGACGAAAATCCCACTTTTCATGCAGTGTTAACTGTGTCTGTTTTTATGTTATATTCTTTCTGGCAAATTCATATCACTTCATGACTTGCTTCATTTTTTTTGGTGTATTTTTGTGTTGTTTTAAGTGCAATTAAAATATTTTTTTGTGATTTCATGTCTGATTTTCTCCTTATTTTTTGACAGTTGTTTTTGCTTCTCGGTGCAGCCCAAGCTCCCTTCTTTCCTTATGCATCAGCTGCTACATTCTCCTCAGATTATTACACTCATTACACATTTTAATCTACTCCCTCAGTGTATGAGCTCACGTTTTCATTGCTTTTTTTTTCATTGGGTTTTACTTCTCCATTGTACTACCTGCTCTTTATCCCTGTTTAATGCCCTGTTTATGCCTTTTTGTTCTTATTAAATCCTTCTGCTATCCATGCAACTCCCAAACTCAATTTAAAACAAGTCATATTACAAGCTCCTCAAATACACAACATATATTTCTAACAAAGCAGATGGCACAACAGCATGAAAAAGAAGTATAAAAATATAAATATCATATATACTGTTAATGGATTATCTTCATGCTACTGTACACATTGAATATTAAACGTAAACTGCCGCTAACCTGAAGTTCCACGACAATCTACAGTGCCGTATATTGACGAAAATCCCACTTTTCATGCAGTGGTGGTTAAATGGTTTTAAATTTTATGGGTTTTATTTGCAGTTATCGTTCCGACCAACATTTAAAGGAATAGTACACCCAAAACATGATTAGCCTTCATTTTCTACTCACCCCCATGCTGAACAACACTCTGGAGTACTTTTTTGATATCTCAAATGCATCTGGAGATCTGGGAGGCTTCTTGCTGTCTGCTGACATTCAAATAATGGAGGTCTATGGTGACCGAGACAGAAAGGTCCATAAAAGTCCACAAAAAACGTGTCAATATTCCTCCATACTGCTCGTCCAATGTATTCCAAGTGTCCTGAGTGGGTAGCATCCAGAATTTACTCGAAACGAAGTAATTTAGAATGTTTTTAGAGCCTAAACAGTAGTGTATAGGATTTCCTGAAAGCGCGCACATGCGCGCTCACGAGGTTACGGAAGCCGGCAGACCAAACCAGATGAAAGTGCGCATTCAGCGTCTGCTCTGCCAATAATGCAAGCGTAGAAGAAGAAATGTGCTGTTTACCTGTGCAAAGAAAGAAACAACGAAAGAAAAATGTCTGAGGACTTCAGTGTTGAGGAAGAGCATGAGTTCTTTGCCGAGCTGAATGCGCACTTTCATCTGGTTTGGTCTGCCGGCTTCCGTAGCGTCGTGAGCGCGCATGTGCGCGCTTTCAGGAAATCCTATACACTACTGTTTATGCTCTAAAAACATTCTAAATGACTTCGTTTCGAGTAAATTCTGGATGCTACCCACTCAGGACACTTGGAATACATTGGACGAGCAGTATGGAGGAATATTGACACGTTTTTTGTGGACTTTTATGGACCTTTCTGTCTCGGTCACCATAGACCTCCATTATTTGAATGTCAGCAGACAGCAAGAAGCCTCCCAGATCTCCAGATGCATTTGAGATATCAAAAAAGTACTCCAGAGTGTTGTTCAGCATGGGGGTGAGTAGAAAATGAAGGCTAATCATGTTTTGGGTGTACTGTTCCTTTAAGTTAAAAAAAATAAAATCCAAAATATAGAGTTTCTTTGCTGTTTTCCTAAAGTTAGTTACTTACAGATTTTATTCATTTTTTTATATTTACATTAGAATTTTTACAAATGTCAGTTTTTCATATTGAGTTTTTAAAAATTGCATTCTTTTCAATTAGATTTAGGTCGGCAAGAGCTAGATAAGCTAGCTAGATTGGTCTGTGTCTGCGAACTGGGTTTGAATCGTAGGAAAAGATGGTCTCTAAGATCAGCTCCTTCTGAATCCTAGGAAACGTAGCCTGACTCTGTCCAGCAAGCACAGACCTCTCCGAAGGGATTTGGTTGCTTCTTAGCGAAGCTTTAAGCTGAGAAGCGCTTAGTCTAGCCTTTAGCGGCCGGTGGTTGCTGGCAAGAGGAAGTTGAATGGAATAACTTCCTAAAGTAAACTCCATTGTGGGGGATGACTTCAGAGGGAAGTCATTCCTGTTACATCACTGAAATTTGATATCACCATATATTACCAGAACACACAACTGATAATATCTTGGCTTCCTGTAGATCAAAAGCCATTTGATAATTACATATTTAGGCTTTTACTGTATTGTTTGGAGTTATTACAAAAACGAAAGATGCGTGTGTACATTTATTGGGGGTAAGTGGGGTGTTGAGGGGTTATGATTTGGCTATATTTAACATAAAGGATCAGTTAAATGCCCACAATGAGTTGCAGAGTTTAAAATCTGCGTATTTTTCTATTTCTTCTTCTGTCTCCTTGAACCCCAGTCGGCCTCGGCAGATGGCCGCTCACTCTGAGCCTGGTTCTGCTGGAGGTTTCTTCCTTTTAAAAGGGAGTTTTCCTCTCCACTGTCGCTACAAGCATGGATGGTGTGAAGGATTGCCTTTGGGTCAATGAGTCGATGCATTAAGCTGGTTTTTGTTTGATAGAAAACATTGTACCAATCGGACTTTATGATCTGGTTGAATTGTCTATGAAAGTGCCTTGAGATGACGTGTTATGAATTGGCGCTATTCCAAAAAAAGAAGATTGAAAACAAACCTGCAACAAGACTGCAATGCGCCATGCCCATCTAAGTGTCTGAAAAGTCGGTCGACCGTAACGCCTATCCTTTGGGGCATTGCAGTCTAACAAAAGAAGGCAAACGATAAAACTAATTTAGTTTAAAAATAAACTGAACTGACTTAATTTGAAATCTCCAAGGCATTTACAGTAGTAGACATTCAAAATTTCCCCACTTTCCTTGATGGGCCCTTGACTGGTCCTTGGTTGGTCCCTCTTCAATTCATTTTTATACATCAATATTTGTAGTAAAATATTCTTTCTGTCATGATTCGTGGACATTAAGATCTAAAGAGAAGCACCATCTCCTGGTCACACCCTGTAATTCAGTGAAAGGGTGGAGTTGGAGTAAAATAAAGATGCAAGAGGGGGTAACTCCAGGGGCTGGAAGTTGGAGGAGATTTTGATGGGAGTTGGAGGGAAGTTGGCTGCCATTCGGCTGGTGTTTGACTAGGAAGGGCCATTTTGAATGGCTGCTAGAGTAAGATGAAATCTTAATCGTTGTCCTTTTTTTAGAAAGTTTGTTTGCTGGTTTTCACGGATACAGCTGCTCTCTGGAATTTTCATTTTTTATGTTAATTATCTTGGTTAAAACACTTGACGTCTGTTGGATTTACTGTTGATCCATCACCTGACACTCAACCATTTGGTCTACAGGAAGGATATTTATTTATTATATATCTAAAGTCTTTAAAACTTCCAAAATGTAAAGATTTTACCATATAAATATTTTTACTAACGTTGCAATCCTACCTCTCTCTTTCTTATTCAAGTAGCAATGTGGGTTGAGAAAAATAGCGAGCTATTAAAAGAACAAAAGTGTTTTATATATCAGGTACTAAAACAATCCAAGATAAATTGTGAGCTATGACTCATAGAGCCAAGGGCAATAACACTCCAAGCAGCTACATAGTTTTAACTTATACCTTTTGTTATCTGGTAATTTGATCCATTTATCATATATCTTTCTCGCAACTCCCCTTGGTTCCCTGCAGCATTGCAGGGGTTGTAACCCTTACCAGGTGCCTTTAGTGAAAGTAACCCACTTTACAGCCAGACAGGCAATTTAATAAGGGAGCAACTGCTTTTCAGCCCTCAGTCTGATATTAAACTATACAAAATATAATCATACCCTATTTATATACTTAAATAAATACATTCATAGCAAAGGCTTGTATTACTCAAAGTCAAAATATGACATTTTCAATATAAGGACCATAGACATTTTCAGCCATCATGCCAAAAAGAAAAGAGGCCGCTTCACTTTTACTCATGCTTATATATTAACCATATTAAAAAAGATATAGTAAGAAAATTAACACATTTTTATTTCACTAGTCTTAAATTTGTCAAATAGAAGCAGACTGTTGTCCTACTTTAAATAATATAAGAGGCGGTTAGTTTACTATTACGTCAGATTGTGAAAAATAAATGATTATAAAACTTTTATATAGCATACATTCCATAGCAAACCTCTGGTAACAAAAATATTTAAAAGCCAAATAAATTTACTCTGTAAAAAATAGATTGCCTTTGTATTATTTTATAATGTGTTCCGATTTATTAAGTTTTTAATCAGGTTTTAAGGCTTTTATTCATAAATAGATAAAGTTTATTTAAAGCGGCAAAAGGTTTTTAATGGGATTAACATCTAAGAATGTTTTGGCCTCTAACTGGAAGTGTTACTATTAAAACAAAATGTAGGTTAATTACATCCTGCTCCCAGATCATTGGAGAAAATAGCTAATTTTGATTATTTAAAGCAATCCATATTTTCGGCGCATTGATGATGAGTAAAACTCAGAGCAGAAACGACCCCATAAATAACCTGAATTGTGGGCAGTTTTTATTTTTTCTTATCCAGACCTTCCATCATCCAATCCTGGTACTTCCAGCAAAAAGTCTTTCTATTTTATGTCTTACTCAGAGAAACGTGACTTATTGATGCTTTTGTTGATATCAGGCAAGTTCCCAAGAGTCTCTTCCTCAAGAGGAGTGCAGATGGGGATCACTGTGGTGGTGAGAGAGTTGGGCCTTTTAACACACGTTGGAGGCAACATTACGAAATGTCTTACATCAGTCCAGGACAGCTTTGTTAGAAGCATAAACATTTCTGACTGAGACATATTTGTTCTGTTATTCAGCAACAGCCTCTGGTGTTGGTGGTAAATTTGAATTTATAATCTTTTTCTTAAATTTCATTTTGGGGAAGCTTTTTTTTTCAGTCTTTCTTGAACTCTGGACTGTTGAAAAACTAAAAAAAAAAATCTTTTTTATGAGATAGTTCTGGGTTACCTGAAGCTTTTTTCTCTGTAGTTTAACTTTTATCTCCTGGAAGATCTTGATTATTTGAGTATGCTTTGATTAGGGTATAAACTCACAGGCAGCAATCCCCCTAGAGTAAACATGGTTGGCAAAACAAGAACAACCTCTTAAACAAAGCCTCCATCTTCTGGATTGATCACAAAGCATTATTTAGCCAAGCTAATAATTTATTTGGTATTTTAAAAAAAATCAGTCTTTTCCCTCCATTTCCCTTTCCTTCCCTTTCATCTGGTAATTAAAACAAAACTCAGTGAAATAAATCCAAGGGGTTTATGAATATTTATCTTTATCTTTTTTTAATCTTTATTTTTTGAACATGTAAATAATCAAACATTAACAAGAATATCAAACAGATCTCTAAAAGTTACGGTATGTTGATGCTTTATCTTGCATCATATTAAACTGAAACCCTGGAAAATAAACAGTGCTGATTATATTATGTATTGTAGCGGGCATCAACTATTAATTAGGTAAATGAAATCAGCATTTGGAGAAAGGGGCACTTTATTCCCATTCAAATGCAAATATACACAAAGTTTAAACAGGTCATAATAATATGATGGACATCCAACAGGATAACATTCTTCGAAGTTAGTGAAAAAAAAAGATGTATTTTCTAGATCTATTTATTTTACTGGAATCTCTTTCTTATGCTGGAACAGCTTGATGATCTTATAAGTTCACTTTCACATTTAAGGTATTTCACCTCCTTAAGGGATGCAGCCTTCATGACCTAGAATTCCTTTGATTAGAGAAAAAGAGCTTAAATGCATCCTCATGTTCGTTCCAATGCAGAGTCTGATGCATTTTGGATTCAAGATTTGCCACACTAAATCCAAAAGGCCTCAGTCAGTTGTTTACATATAATGCATTGTTTTTGTTCCAAAAAGTCATTTAGTTTTGCTCACTTAGATATATAAAAAAAATGCAAAAGAAAAATGTGTCTATGTGACAGCTAGAGCATCTCTGTGTGCAGCAGTATTCTGTCATGCTTCACATATACCAGAGTAGTAGTGAGGTCTGAGAATGTATTTTACCAGACAGTGCATGGCAATGTAGCACGCAGTGAGCCCCTTACTGGGCTTTCATTTCCCTGAGTTGGGAGTTAAATTCCAGAGACGTATCCATCGTCATTTTGGCTCTATTGTTTCCGCTTGCAACAATTTGGTCATAAGAGATATAACTAGATGTGAAGCAGGGCTCCATAACCATCTCTCTTTTCTTGTACTAGAAGGGTTCCTCAGGAGCCAAAAAAAAGCATAGTAATAAATATATATAAATATATGATGAAGTAAAGGCATATGTTTTTTTTTTTTTAAGTGCACAGAGACCGCACATGCAAACCAAATGGATGTAAATTCATAATGCCAGAGCAGTAAACTCTTTGTAAATATAATGATGATAATCAAAAGTTTCATATATACAGCTGCAAACTGACTTTGAGGGACTTGATGATGCCGAAGTTCCACGATGCAAAAAATAGTTTGACAGCCCTGTCCTACAGGAATCACTCATTTAACACCATAAATATCAGTTCCCGCAGAAGGGACTGGTGTGACATCACAGATATTTAGCTCTGACTGAATAGACTGATGTGGTATCAAAGATTTCAGTCCCTGCAAAGGGGTAAGGTGTGATATCATAGATATGGAGTTCTTACAGAAGTGAGATGGCATTATAGATAGAGGTTCCTGTAGAAATGATTGGTGTCATATTGAAGAAAGAAAATCCTACAGTAGGGACTGACGTCTCTTTGTAGATATTTAGGATTTACAGGAAGGACTGGTACAGCATGACGTAGATATCAGATCTTGCAGAAAGAAGTGCTCTGAAATTTATATGGAGTTCCTACAGTAGGGACTCTTATGACATCATAGATATTTACTGTAGTTCATCTACAATAAACTGGTGTAACATTCCACGCCTTTAGTAGCTACAGGAGGGACTAGTTTGATATTATCATTGTTGGGATCATTATTTTAAAAAGTAAACATGTATAGGTACCAGTTACTTCTCCAAAAAATAACTGAGTTAGTAACAAGCAAAGTAGCTACTAGTCAAAGTAACTACAGTACTGTAGTTACCTATTATGATCTGAAATATAAATAACTTTCCTGTTATCAGAACCATTATAAACAACCACAGTGAGTTTAATGAAAAAAACTATAAGATATTTATTTATTAAATCAACAATCAATAAATAAACAAAAAAATAGAAAAATAAATAAAGCATTACACATCTGAAAACATTAAATACTAATCTGCACATTTTGATGTGTGATAAGAAAACTAAGTTGCAATATAACTAACTAGACGGTATAATGATTGTTGTTGCAAATATAGAGGAATAAAGCAAATATGTTTAAGAACTTTACATTATATGTTTACTCCTTGACAGAATTTAACTTGCTATACAAATCTATGAAGTTGAAGAAAGCCTTTTAAGCAATTTAACATAATAAAATATACTTTGCAATAGATTTATACAGAGGTTACATTATTCCATCATGAAACAAAAATTACCTTGCATGACTGCATCTTTGTGTGGAAAAAGTCAACCAAGCAAGTGAATGAAACTTAAAATAAAGAGTAAAATTTGGGAAGCCACCTGTCAGTTAGAGTTGAAACGATGTGAGGAGTTTCTTTAGACTAGACCTGCTTTTAATCAACGTAAGTCTTTGTTGCAGCACATATGGAGCAAATCAGAGGAACATTTAGCATTTGACTTCAGCAACTGCTTTTCTTTAAGAACACTGTCACTAAATCAGGGGCTCCCTGCCGTCGTCTCTCCTCTCAGTCTGTGTTGTAGGCATACTTAACATTTACCATCATTACATCTCCTCAGCCACTTCCCGTCATGTATGCCTCTATCTCAGAACCGTGCTCATCACTGCAGCAAAAATCTCTCTGCAGTAGAGAGAGAGAGAGTGCTTATGAAAAAAGTTATTTGATTCATTGTTTGTCGTGCATAACTGTCTAACAAATATGTAAAAAGTCTTTATTAAAAATGAATTCAGTTACCAACAATCTTATTATTGTAGACAGTAAAGCTATTATTACCATAGATAGCAGCCCCACAGAACCGACTGTTTTGACATCTGAGCTATTTGTTAGAGTGATAATTATAAAATTATTGTGTGGACATATGAAACATTGAAAGAAAGAAGATGCTACATTTGTATCCTGTGATTCAATCAGGAGAGCCATAAACTTTTATGACCTGCATCCAGTAGGTCATGAGGCAGAGTCACACGGTTGTGTGACTTCCATCCAGCCAGATGGTCATTTCACACTGTCCTATGACCTGCATCCTGCCAGATAATCATTACTGAGTTTTCTTTTTTTTTATTTGGAAACGTCAACCTCTGCACAGGAGAGAGAAGCTGCAGGCTCAAACCAGCACACTTTCTCTCAGATCCCTTCACAGCAAAGCCTTTTATTAACAGTTTACAACATAATTTTTTATTGCAACTCAACGCAAATGACATCAGGGGGAAACGGTATCTGACGGGCCTATAAACCCCATCAGATAGCATTCCCCCTGCTTAACATGGGGTTTAGGTATCTGATGCAGTGTAAATATCATCAGGCTGCATTATCTCTACTCATGGGTGTGAAGTTTTTTAACAGGGCGTTCAGATCTGGTGAGTGTATGAAATTACTGCAACATCTATCCATCCATCCATCCAGTTGTCGTGTCGCACGAGCACAGGGAGGCTGTTACGTGCCTTTAGCGAGCATGCGCGTTTCCTGTCGCTTGCGCGGTGAATCGCAAGGGAAACCGTATCTGATGGGGAAACGCAGCTCGACGTAACACCGGTATTTCCATCTGGAAAACACTGTTTTGCTGCTGGAGTCCTCCTCACTCTCCATCTCTCTGTGTGTGCTGTACATTAACACCCGTAACAGCCAATCTCATCCTCCCCTCTCTCACGAGTCCTATCCTGAAAAAAAGGTTCATTGTGCGACCTGAGTAACGCGCAGTAACGGGATGTCGGCAATGGTAACTGCGTTATAGTTACAGTCAAAGTAATTAGTTAGATTACTCGTTACTAAAGAAAGGTAACGCGTTAGTAACGCTATTACTTTCAACGCTGTTACTCCCATCACTGCTAATAACACATTCTGACAGAATTCTGCTCTTCAGTACAACTAAACACAAGATCTCTTGTTGTCTGGCTTTTTTTCTTGTTTATCCATTGTGACGGTTCGGTCAACTTTTGAGATTAAATGAAAGTGCAATATCATAAATTGCAATAAATTGACCTGTCTTTTAGCTCAGTGAACTAAACAACATCTAAACAACAGATATATTACATACAAAAATAGAGAAGCTACAAAGTTGTTACAAAGTAAAAAGAGGAAGAAAAACACCCCTTCTGTTTTTAAAACCTTGTTCCCTCAAACCACAGATAAAGCTTTCTAAAATATATTTCTAATGAATTTCAAATATATATAAATATTTTTATGCATATACAGCTGAAAATACAAATAATTATATTTGTACCTAATTAGGTTGGGAGAAATAACAGACCCTATATGATAAATGCATTTGTGGTTGGTATTAGCAAATATGACAGGTCATATGAATTGTTCATACTGCTGGAGTTATTGCAAACTATGCAGCAGGAGGTTATTGAAATTCATCCTATTTAAAGTAATTGGCTATACTGAGGTTAAGTCCAATGACTTCACAAGAGAAATTTAATTGGAGTCCATAAATGTCAAGTTAAAATTTCATAATTATATCGAATTTTCTTTTTTAAAGATTGAAAGTATTGTTGGTGACTTGTGTGGCTGTGAATGAGTCTGCTTCCATTCTTACCCTGGATAAAATGAATCACACCAGACTGGCTTCATAAAATATAAGTTTGATTATGAGTCCTATTTTTTGAGTGAGTTTTATTAAAACAATCCACAAGCTCAGCATCTAAATAAGAAGGCAAGATCACAACACAAATGTTTAGCAGAAACTGTCTGCCAGCCCCCTGTTAGACAGATTTTACGGTTCTTTTACTTTCCTTTAGCGTTTTAAATGGGTTGGCATCGACCATTCTAATCCCATTTATCCAAAACTCAGTTAATTCATTTAACCAGTTGCTCTAAATGCAGCCAAAGCCAAGAATCAACCACAGAGAAGATCCGGCATTTGCAGGGGCAGCCCCTAAACTGGAACACTCTTTGGTTTGTTTTGTGAATATAGTTGGTTTTAAAAACCCAAACGAAAGCTGACAATGAAATGATAATAAAACTCATTGTGGCAGTGCTATAAAAAAACATTCCAAATCTTTTTTCCAGAATAAATTCATTTTTAACAACAGTGAGGCTTGTTACAGTTCATCTGCTCACTCTTCATAGAAACCTTGATGTATTGTAAAATGCTGCTATAAATACTAAAATGATACAGTTTGGGAAGCTTTTGGGAATGACTGTGTGTGAGAGGTAGCAGATAGCCTTGCAGATCAATACTGTGATTTGTAATCCTAAGGGCATTTGAAGTATATAATGTATGCTTTCAACCCCTGACTCAGCAAAGCCCTTGAAAGTTAAAGAACTTAGGAGAATTAAGCCTTTGTGTGATTTGATTAAAGCAAAGAGTTTCTAACAGTTTGGATTAATGTGAATAAGACTTGGCTCATCTTTACATAATTCCACCCTTAAAATCTGTTGACCCGCAGCCTGTGTGCATGTCATTTTGGTAGAATTTATTTTATCACCCAAGCTGTGATGTAATCTAATAAGCATCACGCCTGTCTTCTTCTGGCAAGGTAAACAGATTACCCATCTGATTTAAAATGTTAATCGAGGTAATTAGGCGTTATGGCAGCATGTTTCAAGGGTGGGACTGGCTAGCTGAAAGACGAGCAGGCAGCAGGAGGCGAGGAAGAATATTTTAAGTGATGGTTGACAGATGCTCGGCATATTACGCTCAGAACACACAGGAAGGAGGCTGGCAGGAACCCTGCAGTTTGTCTGGAGGGAACCTCTCAGCGCAGAGAAATGCTAACAAACAGGAAACTTCTGCAGATGTCTTTATACAACAGCAGCTTACTCTACAGTGAAGTTTCACTGTGGCAGCATCTGTTGTATGACTGCATTGTTTGATTTTGGAAAATCTGTTATATTTTATGTGGATATATAGGCTAGAGATTAGAGCTAAGCAACTAAAGTTATCTTCATTTCAGTTCAATTACATGCACTGTACTTCGAGGAGAAGGTGTTACACACAAAGACATCTAATACATTTATATAATTTTGATATCAGTTCCTGTGGAACAGAAGAAACACCAGCTCCTGCAGGAGGGAATGCATAAAATTTTTTTATTTTTTTTATTTTAGTGTGATTCTTATGATATAGATCAGAGGTCACAGATTAGCGGACCACAGTCTGGATCCGGACCCACCTGCTGGTTTATCCAACCTAAACCCAACCTGATTTAAAACATCTATAAATTACTGCATGTTGTCTGACGACAGCGTCTAAACGTCACTTTCGTCGCTTCCCCTCCGGGCTCCACATTATTCAAATTATCCAATGAGCTGCTGTCAGTCTGGGCTGCTGCTGTAGCTACTTTTAGACACAGCAGGCAAACCTGTGGGAAGCCGGGCGATGGGAAAGAAGGAGATGATGAGAAAAAGAGAGCACAGAAAGTGTGGACTGCTGGAAGATGGTGTGCTCAAAGATGACCCTGCACATTTTGAGTATGTTGGGCTCAATCTGCTGCTGTGAAGCAGGATTCTCCTAGCCTCGTGAGACCATCCTGATCTCACGAGCTTTCAAGGTTTAACTCGCTAATCAGTCTGGAGACTCTCCGTAGAAGAAAATTTGGAGCCGTTCACCAAACGAACGTCCAATCAGCGTTGGCTTTGAGGCGGGTTGAGGTGTGACGCAACGAGAAGCGCGACAGTTCAGTCTAAAGAACATGGCGGCTTCAGCCGATGAAACTAGCGTTAGCGTGGCTATCGAGCAAGTTTTATCGGAATTACAGAGTATTTCTTCACTGAAAGAAGAGCAAAACACTGCTCTGGAGGCTTTTCTCAGAGGAAAAGATGTTTTTGCTCTTCTCCCGACTGGTTTCGGCAAGAGTAGCCTGGCTGTTAGTACGTCATATGCTTCGTTGATCTGATTGGTTTATTTGGCCCGTCTATCACCAACATAGGCCAATCAGCTAACCAGTATTTTCGCCCCTTCCCAAAATTACTTCAACGGAAGGTTTCCAGATGGATATGCGGAGCAAATCCATCTGGAGTCAGGTTAGGATTCTCCATCATGAACAGAATCAAAAATAAATTTTGATCAAGGCTCAAAATGAGCACCTCGATATGTGCTTTAGAATGGCTTTGTCTTCATTCAAACCCAGGTTTAAAGCCTTGCAGGGCAGCCTAAACCCATCTGCTCTCATTAAGACAGAAAAAAGAAAGAAAAAAAAATTGGTCAGTTCAGGTGTTTTATATGAAAAGTGAGTCAGGAAATTGTCTATATACCAAACCGAAAGGTTGTTGTTCTCTACTTCAAAAACAATTCATATTTTAAAATGGAAAAACATTCTATTTTTTTTATTTAAAATTCAATGTATAACAAGGATGAATAAACACCTGCATTTTATTTCAGTGTTAAATGCTGTTTAAAGTTACGGACTATACTTAATAATGTCTCTGGACCTTTACTGGTTGTTGATTTTCTTTATGCGGACCCCGCTGATTTTTTATTGGTTACCCATGCTAGAGACTAACAAACGTTAGTGCATAATTAATGGCTGGCTTAATGGGAAGTCATTGACATCTGAGGTAGTAAGGTGGCCCTCACTAAAGGGGGAACCTGAACCTTTTTCGGTTCAATTTGCATGTTTTCTAAGCAATAACAAGGCCTTTGTTTGGGCCACTCTATAAGCTGGGAAATCAACACTACTCCAGACATTTTGAATTGAGAAAGCTTTCTGGATGGGAAGTGAAACGTCTTCAAACTGTTTTTACTTTTTTGGAACTACTATAACCTGGATGACTGAGAATCTTCACCAGCGTAGTGCATAATTGTACAGTGGATATTGCTAAAAGAGGCCAGTGCAGCTAATTTCTTTCATGGTACGCCCTGCACAGTCCACCATTTTGTCAAAGATTAAAAGACAATAAACCATAAACAAATGCAGCCATACAAAGAGTAATTCAAGAATACCTGTTATACAGAACGTATGTGGGGAGGAAATCACAGTATCCAGAGAGAGCTTTTGCATGCAAATGGTGATCATGTATACTTCATGCCATTCCCATACTTAAACCCAAGGCCTTGCTGTAAGGTCAGTGCAGTCTTATTGGAATTCAACTAAGTAAAGCATAAGGTAAGCACAAATTGACAAACCTGTAATCTAACCAATAAATAGCCCATACATGCATTAATTAATTACCAAGGAAAACTACTGGTCAACTTATAATTATTAGTCATTTTAAGCAGTATAATTAATGTAATATACACGATTTATATAATATAAAATAGCATGACGAGAAAGCAATCTCACATCTAAGCACTTTTATTCTCTATGCTCTCTGTCTTGCTGACTGCTTAAATTACTGTTTTAATTTACTCTCTTTCTTACTACAGTATCCCCTCACCTCATCTGTTGTACCTTCATTAGCCCTGCTCATATCTCCTATTCCTTCATCAGCCAGTTTAAACCACCAAATGTTCAAGTGGTTTACCAATGTCAATCTATAGCAGTTGTTTACTCAATTTGGAAAAGGAACTGAAATTGCGTCGTTAAGTTACACATTACCAGAATGATGAGACAGTTCATTGAAAATAGGCAATGGACACAGTAATAAGCATACACAGGTACAACTGTCAGCCCAGAAGCGTGCAAGATCATCGGCACTCACATTAATTGCTGAAAATGGACCGTGACATGCTAGTTCGACTCTGCACACACTGTGACTCAGTGAGTTAATTAGTCGGAAATGCTTTCAGTGCACGTTGAAAAAGTGTCATTAATTCATCAGCACACACACAACAGAACGGACTAGATTCACTACGGAGTTTATATTTTTTTTGCTTGGCGACACAGCAGTGAAGGTCATATTTCTACTTCTGTGACCCTATGAAAATAAAATATCACATAAAAAAAACATAAACGCTATAATCAAGATAAAGATTAGAAGCAAAACGGATTAAAGCTCTTGACATCTGTGGTACAAAAAAAAAATAAAATCCAACACATTCTTCAATAATCGCAAGCTTTTATAGACTCGCTAAGGATGTGGTAAAGAAGAGGAGGCATTTTTTTTTATCTACCATCTTTATTATGTGAAGAGACAACATGTGTTGCACAGTTGAAATATGAGGTTATGTCTACTGAATGAGATCTAATTAAAGGGTGAAAGGGTTTGAATAGAGCAAGGGCCCTCAGGCCAAAAGGGTTGGGATGTGTTTTCCCTTCATTAAGTGTTTGCTCTGTTTGTAACTCAGGAGGTCTTATATAGTACATATCGAGGAACTGAGATTGGTATGTTAAAAATCTAAACTTAATTATTGCATTTATTCATCACACATGTTTTGAGTAAATTAAATCAAAGTGTGACACTATGTTTGATGCACATGAAAACATTTTTTTGAAATTTAGATAAGTCATTTTTTTAAAAATAAGTGCATTTGTTCTTGGATTGAGGATTATTTCAAGTGAATATTATCTCATTATCTTATTTTAAGAATAAAAATACTCATTCCATTGGCAAATCATCTCATTTAACTTCTCAAATTAAGGGGAAATACACTTAATTTAAGAAATGTTTTCTTATTTCTAGCTTTTCCACTATGCAATATAAATTTCTAAATCTCTTAGAAACTAAGTTTTTATTAAACCTTTACTAATTTCATGAAAATTGAAATATACAAAACCATATGGTTGTTGAGCTGTAAGGTCAACCATCTCTCTAATCTTTTGTAGATTCTGTATTATTGTTTTTTTATCTTTTTTTTTTTCTTCACTAGAGCTGCTTAATCTTACTATTGATCAAATATGTTCTGTTCTGTCATATGTAGTCCAAATAAAACAATTTGCAGTTTTGGGTTGCAACAACACAATATCTAGAAATGTCTATCTGGAATAAATTGATTCAGTGGTACTGAATTATATCCATAAAGAACAATGTCATGCAAGCAAAACAGAAATGTTTGTTACAGGTAGTGTGACGTGCTCATGTTTTCATTCAATGTTTCCCCTTTAGATCACTTATCTCAATGAAAACGGCTCATAGTTTCCCAGCGCTGGACGTAAATAATCAAAGAGGGAAGATGAAACAACAGCCTGGTGTAAAGCTTTCCTAAGAACACTGTAATGGAAAATTCTCAAGGGCAGAATGCTTTGTTCCTTTAGAGGAACTTCGACATCTTAGGCTGCATTGCTTCTGGCACAGAAACAAACAGTGATGAAAGATTGCCATTGTCCTCAGTGAAAGCCTTAGAAGGTTCACGGAAAGCTACATCTAAACATCCAAAAATCTAATTGATAAAAGACCCTTTTGCACATAAACCATTCTGTTTTTTCAAGAATAAAGAGGCTGTAGTGAACAGTATTTGCCCTCAGCTTTCAAAGAGGAATTGTTAGTTACTTATAGTAATTAATTATTCTGATCTCAAATTATGAGAAAAAATAGATAAAAAAATAGCTGATCAAGCAAAAAAGATTTATTAGAAATAGAATCCTGATCAGAAAAATTGTTTGAATGCATCAAACTTCAAAAGATTTTTCAGCATTTAATGAGAAATGTCACCATGATGTTTCAGCTTGCAACAGAGGAAACGGAATAAAAGATTCTTCTACACCTGCTGTTCCTCTGCATCTATTGACCTGCAGACCCTTAAGATCAGAGATAATCAGCCTGCAGGATTTAAGTAAATCAAATGACCCTAAAGAATAACTAATGAAGCTCCCCTATTTAAGCAGCCAGGGCAACGTCATTTGTAGTGCTTTTAAGAGTTAAGGGAAATTATGTCAAACTTTCAACATTTTCCTCTCAGTTGTTTGGGTTTATACAAATACATTTATATTTATTTCCAAATTTAAATTACAGTTGCTTAGCAGGTCTGAGGAAAGAGAAAAATAAAGTCTAATGAAGGAAAATATACTGAGTTTGCTACATTTTACCCCCTGTTAGAAAATTGCCAATTTTATTCACATTCATATTGACCTGCTGGGGTTTCCTATGTCCATCAGTTTTCAGTACAACTCAGCAAACAGTGTGTACAGATAATATCCGGCTCTTTATTCCTTTGTAATATAATTAATATTAGGTAAAAGACTTACAAACTATATTGTACCCATATATCTATGAGGTTTGATATAATCATACCTTTGTTAGAGTATACACTATTTTTTCACTGCTTCTTAATTCTCCTATAGACATATTAAATGCAAACAAATGTAAAGCACTCATTGGTTTGTTTACCTTAGAAGTTATCCCATTTATCTGTTTAGTAGAAGTCCAGAGCTCAGAGTTCAGCTTGGAATTTTAAACCAGTTTGGTTTGAAGCCATGAATGCAGCTAAAGCAAAATCCCCAGCTTGGATTTGCTGCGGTTCACTTGGAAGACCTTGCAGGCCAATTCTACTGGATACAGAAATATAGCAGTTTGCTTTCCAGTGCATGAGGAGTTTCCACTGTGCAGCTTAGTGAAAATACCTGCCAGCCACCTGCAACAAACTACTTTAACACTGTGCTGGATGTGGAAATGCTATGGCAAAACTGTACCTGTCTTAAAAAATATATATTATAAATTGGAATGTTATAACCTGAGTAAATTCAATAGCAATTTTACAAAAAATATTTTTTTGTTGTTGTTGTTGTTGGTTAACTATTGTAAGTTCAGGTCTGAGAACTAAAAAAAAAAAGAAACAGTCAGACAACTTGTGATAATTTGAGGTGAACTGTGGGCTTTCACCAAATAGAATTTGGAGGAAGAAAAACTTCATTACAATTCATTAACATTTGCCCCCAGAAAGAAAAATGTCTTTTCTAAGAAATTATAGTCTGACATTTACAATCTCACACACATCCTCCAGAGTCCATTAAAATGCAAAGACTGCTCGGTCTTTAACTTTTCATGAAATTACACAAACACACGTGCCGAATCTGAGCTTCCTCTCATTATCAGTGGTCTCTGAGCATTCACTTAAAAGTGCATGAAGCCTCTGGTACTGCAAGCGGAAGATAAGAGCCAGCCAGCGTACGCCGTGCTTAGCCAGCGGCATAGGGACCAAGGGACAAGCATCTTCCTGAAATACGCACTCAGGATAAATCCTTTAACACTAGTGCCAGGAAAATGTCTGATACCAAATCAGGATGTCAGGATAATGATCTACCTCTGGTTAGAGGATGCCTACTTAGAGCACTTAGTTCATTTCAAAAACATGTACATCGAAATGAAATATTTATTTTGTTTTATCTTCAAAGCAACCTTCTAGTTGATGATGGTTGTGGGAAGGAAAGATATGTTCATACGTGTGATCTGAAGGCAGTTTTCATTTTATGGAGCTATATTTCTGTACAATTAGCTTCAGCTGCTCCAGAACTATCCCAAGAGCAGAGTCTAAGATCTACATCAGCCAGTTGAGAATCTAAAGGTTGCTTATTAAAATGCAGCTTCCTCAACTGATTGTGTGAGAAGATGCTGTGCTTCAATATACAGTAAAAAAAAATCATAAATATGCAGCTTGTTGCGTCTCCAGTCCAGCCTGTTACCCTGGGGAACACTCAGGTATTTATATGGTGTGTTCGGATTCCGCAGCTGCTTCCCACAAAGGACCTGGAAGACTGTGAAAATGAGGAGGCTGGAAGAGTTTGGCTATAGAATTGAACAGGTCAAGCCTTCTCCAGCTGTCATCGCCCCTCACTCAGTGTAAGCTGTGTCTCCTAGCAACCTGACAGTTGACGAACAAAGCAGGCAAGCGACAGGGACAGATAAAACCTTTCAATAAACCAACATTACTCACAAAAAATATCAGACTTACTAACCATTTAAATGAGCTACTTTCATTAATTTAAGACAGACTTATTCATATACTTGTATTGTATTCAACTGCACAGTATTCCCCACTGTTCGTCGCCATTGGGCTTTTTTCTCTGAGTACGGAGCAGCTTGTTTGCTTAGACTTGCAATGAATAATGTGATACTCAATGAAGTACAAAGTGGACCTGTCCTTCCCTGTCATAGTCCTAACGCTCTACGACATATTAGGCTGACAAATCTGCCTTCAGAGGAAACAGCTGCAAGATTCGAACACATCCATAGGTCTCCAACACCTCCACCTCAGACATTTTGGCAAAAGTGTTGATAGAAATGGTTGAAATAGAATTTGACATGTTATCACTTTTTTTTCTTCTCCAACCATCTCCTTTATCTGTTTACAATCAAGATAATCATCCATTTCCATCCATTCATCCTTCCTCACTCTTATGTTTTATCCGGCCCCAGAGGCTGAGGTTCCTGGACACCCTCCGGTCGATTTCTGGGCCTAGGAATTCTGTCCATAAATGTAATGAACAGAACCGGTGATAAAGGGCAGCACTGGCGGAGACCAAAATGCATCAGCCACTTCTCGTCTCTGATAAACCCCACACCTGCAGAGTCAATTAAAATTTGTGCAGATGACTAGACTATCTTCTTCTTGACATAGCTGGTGTAAATGTTCAGATTGAAAAAAAAAGTTGGAAACCTCTGTTGTGCTCCTTTGCTGCCGACCAACTGGTTACACACACAACTCCTTAGTCTAACTCTTGTCTGTTGTTGTGCATTTATGAAACCTCACCTTCAAATTATCTAGGACTTTTGTTGCATAATTTGAAAAGTTAATCAGCTGTTGTTTACATGCTTGGTGACCATTTTTAGAAAAAATGTAAAAATTGCTCCAATTTCACAGCATCAAATCAAAAGAGCACAGACTTAGGGAAAAAAACAAGAAAAGGGTGAACAATTGTTGTTTTAAATGGGAAGAATAAATTTAGATTTAAAACTTTAAAACCTGACACCTTAAGCACCATTTATCCAGAAGAGCATTTAACATTAATTTAAAGTAAAATAACCCTGGAAATCTTCCTTTATTCATGAGTTCAATGATGAACTTGAAGCACTGGTCATTTGTACCAATGCGCACCTATGTAGAGTTAAACTGTATTTTTTACCCATTCTGTACTTTTTATGAATGCTGCTATCTTGGTGACTCAAATATTGAGCTTTTAATCAAACCATGCAACAGTATCTGCGGTGTTGCAACAATATCTGGGGTGTTGAAACACCAACTCGACTAGGTCCCAGAACACAAACGTGCAAGAGAATGATCCAAGGCAATAGATTAAAACATGCTGGAATACCAAGCATAGGGCTGCAAAAATATGCAAGAAGAAGCTTGGCTTGGCATGGCTGCATTTCATCAACGCAGGATAACTGTAGCATAACGAGAAAATGGCTTCCGTTGGTGCAGTTCGTATGTCGCTTTGGGGCTTCTGGTTGGATTAAACAATTGCCACACTCTACAGTAGGTCTGCTTGTAGTCTGCTAATGCTAAGGGTTTTAGGATTTTTTTGGTTTTGAATCAGGAGGTCTTTATGTAGCATGTGTCAATTATGAATGCATAAATATTACCAAGGATACGGCCCATTTTACTTTTAAAAAAGATTATAATTTTCAATATTTGTAAATCTTTTTCTTACTTTAATAATATCTTAATTTAATAATGTCCTTTAACTCTGTAATATTTTCCTATATTATCCAGCCAGTTCAAGTTTCTTTTGTCAACCAAGCTTAAAAGTTAGAATCTGTGGAGTTGCAGGAAATACCAGAGAGAAAACCTCCCAGTCAGTGAGCCGATACTTCCTCAGCATATTTAGATCCACTCATGTGTCTGATAAGTCGCAGTAATGATGGCTTAGGGACAAAAAGAAGAGAACTCTGTCTTATGATTGTGATTGAGGAAGTTAGGAGGTGGTCAGGTAAATAAAGAAGACATTAGTAAATGACCCAAGCATTTCATTCCATATCTTCAGCTCTTCAACTCACTGCTGTTTTAAGGACAGAGAGAACGGACTCTTGGGATTTTGTCTTCCCCTTAAAAACACGACTGTAATGCTGCTAGCATCGACTACAAGGAGAAAAGTCAGCAGCTTAAGTCCCTCCAAGCGGTCGGTGCTACATAAATGAGACACCCTCTGGAGAAGGATAAACACACACAAGTTCACTTTTACTGTATATACACAAAGCACACCATCATCAAATAGCCCCTAGGATTTTTCCTGACCTGCTGATATTAAAGGCAAGGCTTCTTTATTCTTATATTTTGTGCACTGGGAACTGACTTAAAAAAAGATGTAGAGAAAAACCTTCCCACTCAATGATTTGAATACTCCAGGAGTCTAAACATCAGGCAGCAACCCAGCAATTATTTTATCCTCATGTCCCCGCCTGTGCTTGTTTTTTAATTGGTGCTGACTTTAGTGTTGTTATATTGGCATCCTATTAAATCGATAACTGCTTTCTACAATTAAAATAATACACTCAAGATGAGTCTCAACATACTGAGAGTTTACACTGCTTCACTTTCTATCTCGAAATGCATTGTCTACATGTTGTGGCCGCTCCCTCTAATCATTGTAAAGCTTTGGTATGTTAATCCATTTTGACTCAGTCTTCGGTATTAGGGTTAAAATTCCTCTTGAAACAGGAACTTAAAGGCCAGGAAGTTTACTAAATGTTCCCCCAAAAATCTTTTCTAAAGAACAAGCCACTAGACTGGAACGTGTACTTCCAACAATTATGATGGTTTTGGTTAAAAGTTAATTAACTGGGTGGGGATCCCTTGGGCATCTCCAATCACTTTAGTAAAGATACAAAACATTAGATCTGTGAACCTTGTGATTAAATATGAAGGACATCTATTCTTTTAAATCCAAAAAGCACAAAAAAATATAGCACCCCCCAAAACTTCTCCTGAGTATGGAAGCCCGTTTCCGCCACTCTGTGAAAAAAAAACAAAAAAAAAAAACTATCTCAATATAATGAGATAGTATCTCATTATAATGAGATACACACTGAGATATAATGAGATTCACACTGATTTTGGGTCAATAGGTCACATGACCTGGGAGCTATTGACCAAAAATACTCAATTTTAACTTAAAAAATTGCGAAAAAAAATAAAAAAAGAGTTAAAATGAAAAACAAATGAGTGTGCCCCATCTACAGAGACTAGTAGAACAATTTCACACTGATTTTGGGTCAATAGGTCACATGACCTGGGAGCTATTGACCAATAATACTCAATTTGAACTTAAAAAAATTGTAAAAAATAAAAAAATATAGTAACTCAATATAATGAGATACTATCTCATTATAATGAGATACTATCTCATTATATTGAGATAGTTTTTTTTTTTTTTTTTTTTTACAGAGTGGCAGAAACGGGCTTCCATACCTGAGAATGTCGTGCAGGTTGACAAATAAAAAGAGACGAGGACATAGTGAACTTCACACTGCTCTGAAGTAGCTTGCATATTTTTTAGTTCAAAAGCAGAAGACTTTGACTTAGACATTTTGGATGGAGAGGATTGATTGTTTTTAGGAAATGTTACTTTGATCCCGGGTTACTGTGTATGTGTCATGGATCTAGTTATCTTTGATTGTATTTCAGTTCTTATATATTTCTTGTTTGCCCTCCATTGCCCTTTCGTTTCAGTCTCCTTTTCCCCAGCTCCCTTCTAGACTCCTCTATCCACACCTGCTCCCAATCTGCTGTTTAGTCTGGTCTTTTTTTTCTGTCTCCCTCATATGCACCTCCTGCATCATTTCTTTTGCCTCGTTTTAAGTATTCCGGGTTTTCAGTATTTTGTGGATTTATGTTTTTGGATTTTTGCTTCTGTTGCCCTTTTTGGTTAATTAGATATTGGAAGAAACCACCTGAGCTTCAGTCTCAGTTTTGGGTCCTTCAAACCTCCACTGGACCTGACAGTACAGTATGTTATCATGACAATGATGAATGAGAATGATTTTAGTTCATGTTAGAGACAGAAGACACACTTCCAAGCGCATTGCCCTAACTACTAGGCTGCCAATCCCCTTAAACTTTTTTTTAGGACAACTATTAACTACCTACCTCCGGCTTTGCGCCAACATGGCCTTGTTCTGAAGACAGCTGAGCCAGGTTAAAATGACTGAATTAATGTATTATATTCTGCTTTGAATACCATTGACTATATTGAATTAGGTCAAGAAACTATTTACCTCTATGCATATTAATTACCTATAGCAAGACTGCGTGTGCACAACGGCTGAGAGGTACTGCATGTACATGCAGAACACCCCCCCCCCCCCCTCCCCCATACACTCCCACACATTTAAAGTCTGCATTGGATATAATTAATTTTACATTGATTTCTATGGCCTTAACCTCACGCTAACCCTAATCCTAAGAATTACCTACACCTAATTTCTAACACAAACACCCCTTTTTCAGGCCTTGACTGTTTTTCTCACACGGAGTTTTTCTCACATTATGGGGGGCATATCTGACATTTAGTGAGTTATGTGACTCAGAGCACATAACTTACTATCAGTGGCTACAGCACTCTGAGCTCCCTTTTAAACTTAAGAGCTAACTGAGCTAAATGTAACATAATAGATATATCACCAAGCTGTCAGACATAATTCCAGCTCTCTGAGAAAGGTTTTAATAGGGGGGGGGGCACCGAAGACATGTATTTTAAAGTAACTCCATGAGTTCTTAATCTGCTTCAAATCACTGTGGGAGACTGTTTAATTTGCAAGAGTGAAGAGTTGCCAGTTGCTTTCAGTGGCGCTAAACCTGGAAGTTACACATGTAGCTCGCCAAAGGA
Source organism: Cyprinodon tularosa (assembly GCF_016077235.1). NCBI lineage: Eukaryota > Metazoa > Chordata > Actinopteri > Cyprinodontiformes > Cyprinodontidae > Cyprinodon > Cyprinodon tularosa. Next base: position 610,937 of record NW_024039146.1, on the reverse strand, counting down.
CTAAGAGTTACACACTTTTACATTAATGATTAAGTTCAGCTGAGTTAATCATATAATCCCAATTCACATCACAAGTCACCTTAAGGCATAGACAATTAAATTAAATCATACAGAAATATAGTTTTCTGTCTAAAAAAAGCTCAGGTGTTACATCGAGTGAGTTTGCGCCTCCCAGATAAGGCAACTGCAGAGATTTGCTTGCATTGTATCATGACTCTACAGCAGTCTGCTGAATCATGCCTGCAGCAAAAGTAGAGAGGAAAAACTCCCTTTTAAAAGGAAGGAACCTCCAGCAGAACCAGGCTCAGAGTGAGAGCCTTCTGTAGAGGCCAACTGGGGTTCAAGGACACAGAAACAGACATAGAAAAATAAAACAGAACCACTAATCCATAAATACTTTTTTATGTTAGAAAAAGTAAAACTAGGGCTGCTCAGTGTTACTGTGGATAGCACTGCTGTCTTGTAGCAAGAAGGTTGTGGGTTCAATTGCTGGCCCAGGGTCTTTCTGCATGGAGTTTACATTTCTACCTGAGCATGCGTGGGTTCTCTCTGGGTACTCTGGCTTCCTCCAAAACATGACTGTTCGGTTAATTGGCTTCTCTAAATTCTCCTTAGGTGTGAGTGTGTGTGCCACTGGTTGTTTGTTTCTGTTTGTCTCTGTGTTGCCCTGCGATGGACTGGCGACCTATCCAGGGTGTACCCTGCCTCTTGCTCGTAGACAGCTGGAGATGGGCACCAGCACCCATCGCGACCCCACTTGGGATAAAGCGTGTCAGAAAATGGATGGATGGAAAGTAAAAGTAAACAATTTCTAGGTGGCTCTGTCTATGAAAGAAATGGTTAAGCAGATAAACTATAAGCCATTCATGTCAAATAGTATTAAGTAGAACACATCCAGTTAATTACAGTAAAATCGGAGCCAATAGAGAAACAGGACTAAAGGCTGGAAAACAGCATTTACTAATGTAATGTAATGGAATCTGTTAGGATTTATTAAAGCTGCTGAATCTGATCAACAAAGCACATTTTCAAATTATCTTGTAATTTTCCTCTGATGCATAGTCATATTTGAATAACAAGCATTAATCTCTCTGACCGACAAAGCAATGCCAACTGACAGCCATAAAAGACAAGGCTGTCCTCATCTGCCTGAAGCCAATTTCAGCCAATATGCCACTGACATGATTACCATATAGCTATTTTCTAATTAAAGCTCTGTCAAATTCAACAAATGGCGAGTTATTTAGAAAAGTGCTGAATGGGCCAATCTGTTTTACACTGTTTCAATGGTCCATGATTAAAGACTGAGCTTATATAATCTTTCTAAATACATTATTGAGTCCATCTCAATTATGTATTTAGAATTATTTTCAAAGCAGTTTGGATTAAATGGCTGATACTATACCTGGAAAAAAAAAGGATAACAGGGGACATCTCTTTTTGGGGCAACTTGAAGTTAGTGTTCCAATGAAAAAGTAGTCAGTTCACAGGAATAAATGATCGATAAGACATATACTTTGAAGGGAAAAGAGAAAGAGAAAATTATTGATAGGTGTTGCATGTTGTATAACCATAACAATGATTTGTTTACACAAAAACAAAAAAATCAGTGAAGTAAAATAGAATTACACCTTATCTTTTCTTTTAATATCTCATATTTTCTTGAAAAAATAGTTGCAAATCAAGTTAGCACTTCCACCTTAAATTAACAGCTGGGTCTTTTTTATAGTGCTTAGTACTCTTTCTCTCCTAGGCATAGCTATGGATCAGCTACTGGGACTAACTGTACAGTATGTGCTCTCTTTCAGTCCCTTTGACTCAAAATTTGACGTACAATAGCTCATCTGCTCAACTGTTTCTTTTCTATTGTTGGTGCGTCTCTGTTGCTTTTGTGAGTATGCTTCTAAAAAGTATTTTTACTCATAGTCAAATCTTACTCAACTACATGTAAAAGTTACTCTGTCAAGCATCTATTCAAGTTGAAGTATTAAAGTACTCACTTTTGAAAATATATATATTATAAGTATTCAAAAGTAAAAATCTAATTTTCTAACATCAGTACAGATGAGTGCCTTGATTCTTCTCACACTTTCGCTATGAGATAGAGGTTTAAGTTTGAATCTATTACCAGAAAGAAACTGCAACTCTCATTTGAGAAGTCATCCTACTGAACAACTTAGTCAAATGGCAAGGACTCACGTCTTGATTAAATGTATAAACTAGTAATAATATCTGCCCCGAGTTTCTCACTTTTGCAAAATGTCATGCAAATCTCTAAAACAGTTGTGTCCAAATTCTGTCCTAAGGGCTGGTATCTGCCATTTTGAAATTGCATTTCAAGAAAGAAAAACAGCAACAGCGGATTTATAAAGCCAAAATTAGCAAGTAAGTAAGATCCATCCATTTTCTGTAACGCTTTTCCCAAGCGGGTCGCGTGGGGTGCTGGTGCCTATTGCCAGCTGTCTTCGGGCAAGATGCGGGGTACACCCTGGACAGGTCGCCAGGGCAACACAGAGACAAACAGGACAAACAACCATTTAAGGACGCCTAAGGAGAATTTAGAGAAGCCAATTAACCTACCAATCATGTTTTTGGACTGTGGAAGGAAGCAGGAGTACCCGGAGAGAACCCACGCATGCCCAGAGAGAACATGCAAACTCCATGCAGAAAGACCCCGGGCCAAGAATCGAACCTGGAACCTTCTTGCAGCAAGGCAGCAGTGCTACCCACTGCCCGTTTTTCCACACCATGATGATACTTTCTTAACAATTCAGTGGGAATGGTGAGTTTCTGTCACACATCATAGCTGGGCTCCAAGCATGGATACTGATAAACTGGACCTCTAATGACTTTAATTTCACCACTCCCTACTCTTCACTCTACTGAAAAGGTTTTTTATTGAGACATCAAAAACTACTCCACTAGATTGTGTAATCACACAATGGCGTTTAATCATGCTTTTAAACTGGATTTAATGTTTTGCCATATACTTAAAGGAAAGATTGTTAATTCTGAGCATCATGACCTCATAGAATAATGAATGTAAGAAAGTAAGAAGGAAGTTAAGAACTAGATCAATTTGACTTGCTTATACAATTCTAAAGCTGACTTAGCCTTCCTGCAGGAAACCAGCTTTAAACTTAAGGGCTGCCCTAGGCTGTAGAGGAATAGGATGTGTCAAGCTCACAAGTTAGGCTTTAAAGCAAAAGGGACTTTTTCCCTTCCACATTTTGATCTAATGGGAATTAAAAGTTTGTTACTGAGTATTTGCCCTAAAGTTTTTTTTGTAAACTCCTTTTTAACTCACACTTAAAAATCACTAAATCGAGCATCAAGTACCTTTTACTTTCATCCATTTTCCTCGGCTTCAGCTTGAAAATTATAGCTTTAGTACTAATTTGAACTCTTTAATTCTACTCTCCCCTTTTCTACTGCTTTAATAAGTAGCTGTAATTTCTCATTAAGCACTGGTACATGAAAGTTGTAAGTCCTTGTCCCAAAGCTGTAAAAATCGACTCATTTTGTGGAGCCCAGTGGCAGTTGAACCTTGTTAGTTCCAGCTGCCATCTTTGGGGACAGACTTACGGATGAATGAACCCAGCAAAGGAAGGTGAAGGACAGGATAGCTCAATAGGAAAGCATGGGGATTTATTTAAACCTAAATGTGGGGCTATGATGATGAAACCCTCTACAAGTGACATAGGAAGGTAAAAACATCTACCATTTGAACCAAAATGGACATAGCAAGAATAGCCACTGTTGAACCAGTTCAACCACTTAAGGTAGCACTCACATCGTTTTTATGTTTTTACAAATATTGCAGGAAATTAAAATGTAAAGAAATTTACAGTAAAAATAAAAAAGCACCAGGTAGACCAAGTTAATACAGTTAATAGATTTCGGGGTGAGTTACACTTTAAACTTGCACCTTTATAAATTTAGCATATCATGGATTTAAGGTTATTTACAGTTTTTGTCGGTAATATTCAATATGCTGGTTTAAAATAGTCTAGATGTGTAAAAGAAGAGGAGAACATAGCAACAAAAAGAAAGTTATTCAATTAAGCCAATATGTAAGTCAGATCACCCTAGTTACAGAAGAATAGAGTAGAATACAATAGAAAAGAATACAATTGAATATGACAATAAAATAGAATACAATAGAATAGTTGTATTTTCATTATATATAGAGGCCCAATGAAATTAAGGGGCTCCCACTGAGCCACCAGGCACTGCACAGATACAACTTAATTAAAAAGACCTAAAAGATACAATGTTTATATATAAATCATTATATTAAAATTCCAAGAGGCTAAAAATTATTGATAAAATTATTCAGGTCTAAGTGTATGTACTTGTTTTAGCTGTTTTCAGAGGTGGATAATCCAGTTCCAGCAATTAAATCGTCTGCCTAGTTGTCTTTCATCCTGTTCACTTAACCTGGTGATAACTGATTAGCCCCAGTGTCTGTTGTAAAGCGGAAAATGCAAATAATGCAAATGGTTTGTCCACCTCTGACTGTTTTGATGGCCTAGGAAAGAGAAGCTGTCGGCCAGTCTAGTAACACTGCATGAAAAGTGAGATTTTCGTCCCCGTAAACCCCCGTAAACTCCCGCAGATCTGCCTGATTTTCGTCAGTTTCCGACAATTTGCAACTCGTGCTTGTCCGCGTTTGTCGTGCCACAAATTGTCGGAAACGTACCATGACGTATGTGGAGAGCGATCAGCTGTACTAATGGCCCTAATTAGCATATGAATGCAGCAAACCCGCGCGGCTGGCCAGGTCTGGCTTGAATAACCTTCTCAGTATTGGCTGAAACCACTATTCTCAAACAAATGAAATCGCTCGTGATTGGCAGCAAAACCACACGTGGCCACGCCAGGCTTTAATTTTCTTACTGAGTATTGGACGGAACCACTTCTTTTTAAACAAGTAAAGTCGCTCGTGAGTTGGCATATATATATATATATTTACATATATATTTATTCATATATATATATTTATTCATTCATATATATATTCATATATTTATTCATTCATATATTTATTCATTCATATGGTGTGTATTTATGTTATCCTACACTACTACACAATTATTATGCTACCATCAAGGACATGAATGAATTTATACAGGAAATGAACATTTGCCAGGAAGCTGTTTATGCATAGAAAGAGCTTTATTAAAACACACACACAACTATATACAACGCGTATCCAAAAACATGCGTTTCTAAAAATTAAAAGTCCGTGAACGGTCCGTTTGCTTCCTCGGGGTTGGAGGTAACAGGCAGCATTCCCTCCGAGGCAGGTCCGATGTGCAGACGCCTACTGTGCGCGGCCCTGTACTTCGGCATCGCTTCTAACCGGGACTGCAGCTTAACACAGAGTTCAGTGAGATCCGGCCTACGAAATGGCGGCGACCGTACAATCCATCCAGAGACACCGCCGCCGACGCCATCTTCTTCGTCGGACATGAGGTCGACGGTGGCGGACTTACAGAGTTCCACTTCCTCATCTGCCAGCACACTCCACTGCATGAAAAGTGAGATTTTCGTCCCCGTAAACCCCCGTAAACTCCCGCAGATCTGCCTGATTTTCGTCAGTTTCCGACAATTTGCAACCCGTGCTTGTCCGCGTTTGTCGTGCCACAAATTGTCGGAAACGTACCGTGACGTATGTGGAGAGCGATCAGCTGTACTAATGGCCCTAATTAGCATATGAATGCAGCAAACCCGCGCGGCTGGCCAGGTCTGGCTTGAATAACCTACTCAGTATTGGCTGAAACCACTATTCTCAAACAAATGAAATCGCTCGTGATTGGCAGCAAAACCACACGTGGCCACGCCAGGCTTTAATTTTCTTACTGAGTATTGGACGGAACCGCTTCTTTTTAAACAAGTAAAGTCGCTCGTGATTGGTTGGCATATATATATATTTACATATATATATTTATTCATATATATATATATATATTTATTTATTCATTCATATATTTATTCATTCATATATTTATTCATTCATATGGTGTGTATTTATGTTATCCTACACTACTACACAATTATTATGCTACCATCAAGGACATGAATGAATTTATACAGGAAATGAACATTTGCCAGGAAGCTGTTTATGCAAAGAAAGAGCTTTATTAAAACACACACAACTATATACAACGCGTATCCAAACACATGCGTTTCTAAAAATTAAAAGTCCGTGAACGGTCCGTTTGCTTCCTCGGGGTTGGAGGTAACGGGCAGCATTCCCTCCGAGGCAGGTCCGATGTGCAGACGCCTACTGTGCGTGGCTCTGTACTTCGGCATCGCTTCTAACCGGGACTGCAGCTTAACACAGAGTTCAGTGAGATCCGGCCTACGAAATGGTGGCGACCGTACAATCCATCCAGAGACACCGCTGACGACGGCGGACTTCCAGAGTTCCACTTCCTCATCTGCTAGCACACTCTGCCTCGCTTTCAGCAGCTGAAAAAAAAAAACAATGAATCAGCGCACTGCGTATGGACACAACACATCTATTAATGCACCTGAAAAATAGTCACCAAATAAAGTCTTACCCTCTTTCTTCTGGCCCGACTCCGAGCAGATAGCCTCCGCACGCAGCGTGTTGGCCGGCAGCGTATATCTGAAGCTCCTGCGTACCGTCTGAAAATACGTCTTACAGGCAGCTGGAAAACAATTAAATGAGAGCGGTATAAATAAAAAATCAAACGCAAGTCACAGTAACAAGGAAGGAGAAAACATTAAAACAAGTCACTTACACACAATGTCGTCTTTATCATCATCGTGCAAATCTGGACTTGCTGATTATGGCTCCGAGCAAAAAGGAGGTCTGTGAAAACAAAATGTAAAGCTATGATCGGTATCCATTACCTTTTACCGCAGAATGAAAGCATATTCTTTAAATCTTACCCTTGCTCCGGTTCATAGCGCCTGCAATTAGTCTCCGAGTTGTTAAGACGGCGTACTGCTTCCTGTAAATCACAAAAAATGCACTTTAATAAAGCTTGTTCTTGCAAGGCTAGGCTAGATAGGCTAATAGCTAGGCTGCTATTAGCCATAGCTCAGGCTAGGCCGCTTTTAGCTTAGCAGGCAGTAATCGAACATATATTTACCGCTAGCATCTCTTCTTTGAGTTCGTCTTGTTCGATGCAGAGTCGCCATCGCGTCCAAGAAGAGTTTTACCCCGAAATCCCACATACTCCGTCTGCGCTCCGCTCCGCCCCGCTGCGCTCCAGACCGCCTGCACAAAGCAAAGCCTACAGCCGCCGCTGTGGCTCCGTCCCCTCCTCTCTGAGTTCCTTGGAGATCGTAGAGGGCATGCGCCAGATGAACCAGGGTTTCCGCGGATCATTAAAAATAATTACAATTCATAATTCTTTTTTTAATCAAGGCCTTAATTGGCACTAAAATTAATTAAATATGTTTATCGTTGCATTTATGATTCTTTAATAAAAATGCTTCTAAAAACAATTTCGTCAGATATTATATCGCTATTAATTTGCGTGGAACTGTTTATAAAGCCGTATGTTCGGAAAGGAAGCTCGAGGCGGAGAAAAAGCTAGAGAATATATATACGTATATATGTGTGTGTGTGTGTGTGTGTGTGTGTGTGTTTACATATATACAGGAGTCATGGAACTCTGCTTGCAGCTCCTTAATATTTCATGTACACTAATAACTTGTGTACATGGTTCTTGTTGATGGCATTAAAATCATTTCAAATAGCATTAAAATAGCATTAAATTAGAGTCACTCATTCCTGTATGAACCCTGTGAGCGCTTAATTTAATATGACATATTAAAAAAATCCCACCATCATCCAGCATATGTTCAGTTTCTGCCCAAATATATATATATATATATATTTGTAGATTTTTGTAACAGAGATAAGGATAATTCAAAACTGCTTTTTTTTTTTATGAACTTGTTCTCTACAACTTAGCATCTCTTTTCATTCCTGTAATAAGAAGTTTCTTTTAACTGGATTTGATTAAACTTTAAGTCCCTCGGTATAAAATAAATATTTTAATGGAGATGAGAAATCTGCTTCCTGGTTGGTGAATAACCAATAGTTTGGATCCAATCATTTAAATAAACGGTGTTAGTTTTTTTTTTTTTTTTTTTTTTTAGATATTTATAAGAATTATGCTATAATTTCTAGTCACCAATCTGTTGCTGCTATATTTTAATTTGACGAACCGGAATTTGTGGATGTTCTTTTTCCTGTTTGGTGCAATTGCAATTGCGGATCTTGACCTGGCCAGACCGTATGACCACAGTGTACCAATCTTCTGATGGCTACTTCCAACAGGATAATGCGCCATGTTATAAAGTGAATCATCTCAGAATCATTTCTTGAAACTTTTCCACTTAAGTAATTGTGAATTGAGCATATTGACAGACATCATTTTATTTTTTATCTTAAATGCAAATTTAAAAAAAAATAATTACTGCTCTAAATGTATTGCTCTGTCAGCTAAAGATCTGTTTTGGTCTCTATACTTTAATTAAATAAATCAATTCAAGCTAAAATGTAAGAGGCTATACCTGATCTCTTTGTATCAGAGATTTTCTTACCCAGAAAGATGTCACTTGGGGTAAAACCCCCCCTGCAACCCTGGTTTGCATTTGTATAGCTCACAGCATGTTCATTTACATGTTAAAGCCTCCCCTAGAATTCCATGGGGGGGAGGCATTGGGGGAACACTGCCTAAGAAATTCCACGTCAATTTCTGACAATTTACGGGAGTTTTCGGCGAAGCCTGCAAATTGCCGTAAACTGCCGCTAACCTGAAGTTCCACGACAATCTACAGTGCCGTATATTGACGAAAATTCCACTTTTCATGCAGTGTTGCAACCCGTGCTTGTCCGCGTTTGTCGTGCCACAAATTGTCGGAAACGTACCATGACGTATGTGGTGAGCGATCAGCTGTACTAATGGCCCTAATTAGCATATGAATGCAGCAAACCCGCGCGGCTGGCCAGGTCTGGCTTGAATAACCTTCTCAGTATTGGCTGAAACCACTATTCTCAAACAAATGAAATCGCTCGTGATTGGCAGCAAAACCACACGTGGCCACGCCAGGCTTTAATTTTCTTACTGAGTATTGGACGGAACCACTTCTTTTTAAAAAAGTAAAGTCGCTCGTGATTGGTTGGCATATATATATATATATTTACATATATATTTATTCATATATATATATATATTTATTCATTCATATATATATTCATATATTTATTCATTCATATATATATTCATATATTTATTCATTCATATATTTATTCATTCATATGCTGTGTATTTATGTTATCCTACACTACTACACAATTATTATGCTACCATCAAGGACATGAATGAATTTATACAGGAAATGAAGATTTGCCAGGAAGCTGTTTATGCATAGAAAGAGCTTTATTAAAACACACACACAACTATATACAACGCGTATCCAAACACATGCGTTTCTAAAAATTTAAAGTCCGTGAACGGTCCGTTTGCTTCCTCGGGGTTGGAGGTAACAGGCAGCATTCCTTCCGAGGCAGGTCCGATGTGCAGACGCCTACTGTGCGCGGCCCTGTACTTCGGCATCGCTTCTAACCGGGACTGCAGCTTAACACAGAGTTCAGTGAGATCCGGCCTACGAAATGGCGGCGACCGTACAATCCATCCAGAGACACCGCCGCCGACGCCATCTTCTTCGTCGGACATGAGGTCGACGGTGGCGGACTTACAGAGTTCCACTTCCTCATCTGCCAGCACACTCTGCCTCGCCTTCAGCAGCTGAAAAAAAAAAACAATGGATCAGCGCACTGCATATGGACACAACACATCTATCAATGCACCTGAAAAACAGTCACCAAATAAAGTCTTACCCTCTTTCTTCTGGCCCGACTCCGAGCAGATAGCCTGGCAGCCTCCGCACGCAGCGTGTTGGCTAGCAGCGTGTATCTGAAGCTCCTGCATACCGTCTCATAATACGTCTTACAGGCAGCTGGAAAACAATTAAATGAGAGTGGTATGAAAAAAAAAAATCAAACGCAAGTCACAGTAACAAGGAAGGAGAAAACATTAAAACAAGTCACTTACACACAATGTCGTCTTTATCAACATCGTGCAAATCTGGACTTGCCGAGACGGCAAATAGGAGGTCACCGCCTCATTGTGAGGCGACTGTAGTCTGTGAAAAAAAAAAAAAGTACAGCTATGGTCGGTATTTATCCGTATACATGTCCTTTTACCGCAGAATGAAAGCATATTCTGTAAACCTTACCCCTGCTCCGGTTCATAGCGCCTGCAATTAGTCTCCGAGTTGTGAAGACGGCATACTGCTTCCTGTGAATCACAAAAAATACACTTTAATAAAGCTTTAGGCTAGGCTGCTTTTAGCTTACCTAGCTAGGCTAGGTTGTCTTTAGCTTGCCTAGCTAAGCTAGGCTGCTTTTAGCATAGCTACCAGTAATCGCACATATATTTACCGCTAGCATGGCGTTGTGCATCCGTCTTCTCTTCCTCGAGTTCGTATATCCCGCAAAGTTGCTCGACTGCAGAGCCGCCATCTTGTCCTCTATGGACTGCAACCTGGAGTGCATCGAATTCTCCAGCTGAGTGAGGCGGTCATTCATGTCGGCAGTATGTTGGGCAAGCTGACGAGACAGTCCGCTGATAGCAATCAGCAGTTTCTTCTCGTCAGTCTGCGGGCTGGCCGAAAGTTGTGGACTAAGAGCAGTTGGAGGCGAGTTGAACGCGAGACGTCGTGCAGCCATTGTTCAAGTAACAACAAAATACAAACACGGTAACTGGAGATGAAGTTCTTCTGAGTATAGTAACACAAACATGTCTGCTAATATGCTGGTCTCGCGAGTAGTCGAAGTGCACAAAAGCTCACACGTGATTGGACGATGGGGCCGAAGGCTCATCAGGCTCCTCCAATCACATACGACGTCATTGTTATACGGAAGGACTCGCGAGAAGAGGTCGCGTTGCTCCATTCTGGAAGGTGGCGGTAATGCACCTATAAATTGTTTGCAATTGCAATTGTTTGTCTCCATAAGATTGAATTTGAGCAGGTGGACATTAGAGATAATAAATCCAACAACAAGTTTTTGAATCAATATTCTATAAATAATATGTACCCAGGAAGAACAAAAAGCACAGCTCTCTTACAAAATTTTAAGAAATCTATGATAGTCAAAATTAGGACAAATTATTTGAAATTACCAATTCCTCCTAAAAATAAAGAATTACAATTTAAAATAATAAATAACATATATCCTTCAAATGAGTTTTTAAGAGAGAGATTTAAGTTTAATGTTGAGAATTGTGGCTTTTGTACAACTCAATTGGAAACAACTAAACATCTTTTTTATGAATGTAAAGAAGTATTAAACTTATGGGATCAACTTCGAACCTTTCTGTGTTCTAAAACAATAAATTTAGATTTTATTTCCTGGCAAAACATTCAATTCGGTTTATCCATTAAAGAAAAAAAAATTGGAATTTTTAATCAATATTCTAATAATTGTAACAAAGTATTATATCCATAAATGTCGCTATGCAAAATGCTCCCTCTCAATCTCTGCTCTCAAAAATGAACTTTCCCTTTTCAAAAGATGTCTGAGAAAGATGCAGAATTTAAATGCAATTAAATTGTTTGAGTTAATTGAAGAATTTCAGTTGGTAGTCCCCACTGATTAATTTACTTTAACTACTATTATTATTTTATTTATTTTTATTTATTTTATTTTATACTTTGTTCCAGCATGTGCATTTAATTTTATTTTTCAAAAGCAGGAGTTGTGATATTTCTTCTTGTATTGAAATATTTGTTATTGACTTGTTATTTGAGATTGTTATTGTTTTCTTATATATTCAATAACAAAAAAAAGAAAAAACAAGTGGAAATCTAAAAAAAAAAATTAACCATTACAGCCAACTGATTCTGAGTAAAACTAATTTTTGAAGTAAATTATTTTGTGTATTTTTTTTACATAACATTTGCATACACAGTAATCTAGCGTACTTTAATTAAATAAATCAATTCAAGCTAAAATGTAAGAGTCTATAATTAGGCTATACTGAGCCTGATCTATTTCTACCATCGATTTGGGGGATATTTATTGCCATACTTTGGGCCACTTAATACCAATTTAGCATGCTGACCTATGTCCTTATGACCACAGTGTACCAATCTTCTGATGGCTACTTCCAACAGGATAATGCGCCATGTTATAAAGTGAATCATCTCAGAATCATTTCTTGAAACTTTTCCACTTAAGTAATTGTGAATTGAGCATATTGACAGACAACATTTTATTTTTTATCTTAAATGCAAATTTAAAAAAAAATAATTACTGCTCTAAATGTATTGCTCTGTCAGCTAAAGATCTGTTTTGGTCTCTATACTTTAATTAAATAAATCAATTCAAGCTAAAATGTAAGAGGCTATACCTGATCTCTTTGTATCAGAGATTTTCTTCCTCAGAAAGATGTCACTTGGGGTAAAACCCCCCCTGCAACCCTGGTTTGCATTTGTATAGCTCACAGCATGTTCATTTACATGTTAAAGCCTCCCCTAGAATTCCATGGGGGGGAGGCATGGGGGGAACACTGCCTAAGAAATTCCACGTCAATTTCTGACAATTTACGGGAGTTTTCGGCGAAGCCTGCAAATTGCCGTAAACTGCCGCTAACCTGAAGTTCCACGACAATCTACAGTGCCGTATATTGACGAAAATACCACTTTTCATGCAGTGTAATATTTCATCTAACTGACAAGAAACGTGTCCTGGAGGGGAAGCAGTTGGTACAGTGAGCAGCAGGGTGTGGGGAGTCTCTTAAACAGGCCGTTGTTTTCCTGAGGTTGCAGAATGTGGTAATGTGCTTCAGGGTGGGCAATGAGTTTTTGGCAGATGATTATCTGCACCAACGTCCTGTCCTCAGCTAAGGGCCTGCATACCACACACCCAGATATAACATTAGCACACTTCATGTCCAGCTTCCTCTTCCTGAGGATGTGCAAGAAGTGGTTACGGTTTCCACTGGTACTTCATTGGTGAGAGTGGGGTGGGGGGTGGGGGGAGTTGATTGTTTCTTTTTGTTCTTCTGGACACTAAGGGTTAGGTTTTCTTTCCAGAGTGACAGCTTCCTCGTGGCTCATGATGGATTTGTCAGACTGAGGGACATCATCTTTATATTTTATGTTGCAGTGGGTTGGGAGAGTCAGAGAGCAGCTTTAAATGTGTACAGGACATATAGTAGCTGTCTCAAAGCTCAAACTTGATGGGACCCCATGCTGAGTGTGAGGATGGAAGTTAAGTCTCAAATACTGCGGGTGACTCAACAGGAAGTGTTTGATCCAGGTTCAGGTGGGAAGGGAGATTTGTAGCTCCAGCCGGTCTAAAAAGGAAATATTTACTTACAATAGATTGAGTCATGTTAAATTTTGCTCCCATTGCTCTAACATTTATTTGTGGACTTAAAATTATTTTGAACCTGACTGTACAGTAGATGTTTATCAGTTTGACAAATAAAAGACTGGTCAGCTGCTGGTGAAAAAGTTTGTTTTAAGTTCTTTTTTTGACACATTACAACAACAGAAAATCAGTAAAGGGAGTTTTTAACACTTACAAATAATGTTGCAAAAAAACTACATTCCTCACATGGTGTGTTTTTTTTTTAGTAAATATACAAAAGCTTCGAAATATTTTGTATCTAATTACCATATTTTATGGACTATAAAACACTTTGAACCATGGGGCTTATGCAAAGGTGAGGCTTTTCTTTGGATTTTTCTTCAACTGCCAGGGGGTGGAAGTCAAAGTTGGAAGTACAAAGAAGGAAGCGTTCATTTTCATTTAGCTCAAACACACTAGCAGCTGTCAATACAGAGAATACATCCCAAATTCAAACATCTTCACGTTTATTTGCTACAAGATGAACATTTTAAATGAACCCCAAAAAAATTGTTTAACCACTTTTTAAACTATTTATATTAAGAAAAAAAATCAGCTATTTTTTAATGTTCACTTAGACTTTTTTAAAGCATCGGTTATTTATACATCCGGGCAACAGTTATTAACCTATAAACCTGCACAGGTGATTCCTCAAATCTGATAAAGTCTGACAGGAGGCAAGTAAATAAAAGTCCAGTCACAGTTTTCATACCATATTAATAAACCTTAGATCTTCATTCATTGTTTATTAAGAAATGTTATGACATGACTCCAATACATGATATAAATGAACAGGAAGTTGAATTGTGTTACTTTAGTTAATCAGGGGTATCTGTCATATTTTATTTAAGAAAAATTGCCCAACTGGGTCAAACAAACAATCTAAATAACTATCAAAGCTACCTTTCCAACAAGACATAGAAAGTGATTAACCGCCTTAATATGGTTTATTAAAGCAGAAGGGAATGCCTCGAATACCGTATTTTCACGAATATAAGGCGCACTTAAACGTCTTTTTTTTCCCTCAAAATGTGCGGTGCGCCCTTTGGTGCGGTGCGCCCTATGTGTGTTGTAACTGTGACTTTTGAGACCACCTCATTGAGGAGATGATGAAAGAGTGGCTGAATGTAAGGAGACCAGGTGTTTTTTTTCCACTCATCACCATCGCTGTTAATATGTAACTCCATGCGTGCCCATCTCACAGCTGATGTGAAAAACATGGGGAAACAAATTAACGCTGTGCTCGCTGTTCAACCGCTCGACATCGGTGTGAACCGGACCCAGCAGGTGCAGCAGAAGCAGCGAGTTTACATGCAAAGTCAATGGTTGACGCGCGTATAGGTGCAGCAAAAGGTCCCGCAGCGCGTTTTGAGCAGCAGGCGCAGCGCCTCGGGAGCGTTTAAGTATCTGACACACCGCCAACGCGCTGCTGCTGCTCGAGATGGAAAAATAGAAGTTTTGCTGCTGGATGCGCCGCATCAACCAATCAGAGAAGCTGATCTTGGAGCTGACAGCGAGACAGACACAGCGCTCTGGTGACATATGATATTAACACAAATGAAAAAGGCTGGATGGATGATGAGATGATGAAAGGCAGGTGTATGTGAGGAGACCAGGAGCTTTTTTCCACGCATCACCATCGCTGCGTGCCCATCTCACAGCCGATGTGAAAAAAAGGTGAATCAAATGAACGCTGTGCTCGCTGTTATCCCAGGGGTCTGACAAAGGAACTTCAACCGCTCGACATCGGTGTGAAGCGGCCGTTCAAAGTAAGGCTGCGAGCGGCGTGGGAGCGGTGGACGACAGACTGAGACCACAGTTTCAGGATAAGTGGAAGGCAGCGCCGGACAAGTTACGCCACCGTTTGCGGATGGATTGTAGATGCTTGGACTAACGTGTCTGCTGGCTCTGTTGTTCAAGCTTTCGCAAAAGCCGGCATTATTTCTGAGGAGCCGCGCTGCACGGAAAGTGACTCTGACAGCGAAGAAGGGGAAATTGGCATGTCTGATTTAGCGCAGCTGTTTAATTCAGAAACAGAGGATGATGACTTTGATGGGTTTGATTAATACTTTGTAATAAATACTTGAATAAAGCACAAACATATTCAGTTTTGCTCCCGCTCTATTTTTCTACCTGAAAACTTAATTCAACAGCAGCCTCTGGGCGGGTCTCCTCCTCTTCACCGCGGCGGCTGGCAGGTGTTTTTCATCTAAATAATTTAAACTGCAGGCACCAGGATACCGGCAATAAAAGCGAACATATTCCGTCGGCAGGTTTCAGGATTTTAAGTTAATTTAGGAGTGATCACAGCGCTGTGTCATCTGCGGAGTGTCTGTCTCATGGCCAGCTCGCAGGTTTGATTAATACTTTGTAATAAATACATGAATAAAGCACAGTCATACTCAGTTTTGCCCCCGCTGTATTTTTAAATACACAGTAGAGCTATTTAAAGGTAGTAGAGGACATGTACCTGTATATAAAAAACGCGCCCTATAGTCCGGTGCGCCTTATGTGCAGTGGCGGCTGGTGAAAAATATTTTTGGTGGGGCTGATATAGCCTAGTGTATGTCTCCAACTAATCCGGAATAAGAATTCAAATAAACAATTGGACAATACATACAATTTAACAGTAATGATTTAATTTACTATATAATAACAGTAACAGTGATGATTTGGGTCACTGTGACGGGGTTCTTTGGCCTCCAAGAATCCAGGCTCAGTCGGGTTACCGGTGTTGGTGATTTATTGTGCTCAAAAACTCAAAACAGGGTGCAAAAGAAACTAAACATATACATGATACTCTGGGCCTCAGCCTCCCTCCAGTTACCAGCAATGTAACAAAGAAACAGAAAACAAAAATTGCCGCTTTTCTTCCCACAGCCCTCATTAAATAGTTTAAGCCCCTACCCTCAGGCTCTCTTATTTCTGATTTCTTCTCATTAATCAGTTTTGTCCATATATTACCTCCACAAACAATTGATGTACAAAAACAAATAATTTTTACAACTTAATTCTTTTACACAGATTCATTGACTTATTCAATTACACCAAACTGGGTTTGAACCCAGCAAAGACGCAGCCAGACTGAAGATGACAAGTCCCTGTAGCATAAACACGTACACACCCACACCCCCACACACCCACACACATACACACACACACGGCTAACCCCACTGAAATATTAAGTGTGCACCCTCAATACGCCAGCAGGTAACCAGGAACAGCTTGTGTGTTTTAAGTTCATGGAGCTACTTGGCGCAGCGTGAGCGGATTGGTCCTCACAAACACAGTATAACAGGAATGTGTGTGTGGCGCGCAAAGTTAGAGGATGTGGATTCGTCACAGTCACAATAACCATGACATGAAATGTTCATATCCTACAACAGGGATGTTCTTCTGGCAAACGGGTAGATAAATAAGGATCTCACCGAATTTGGTGGAAGCTGCATCTCGTTCGTTACATTCGCCATCGTCCCTCTAACTGTCTGCACCTGCGCTTGGGTTCAGAAGCCTGTTAAAGCGCAGTATTTTCAGCGCCCCAAGACCATAAAGTTCTGAGACGCTGATTGGCCATTAAATTCACCTAGCAATAGTACATGATTGACAGATTCTCTGCAAATGTGGGTCAGTCTGATCAGCGCCCCCAGAACAGAGACGGTAGGAGTCTGTCTGTGGAAATCCACAAATTAATGACAGTAGATAGGGAAATGTAGTTTATATAATTGGTTTTGCTTATAGGTACACAGTCTAGAGAGTAAAACTGATATTTATGAGTTAATTTCTAAAAATATATTTTACGTTTCTCTCTTCTTATCAGGGAGGGCGGTGCCCCAGCGCCCCCTATGGGCCGGCCGCCACTGCTTATGTGTGTGTTAAATACAGAAATGGGACACATAACTGAGACTGTGCCTTTTAGTACGGTGCGCCTTATGGTCGTGAAAATACGGTAATAGGGAGTGAATTTTTCAAGACAGCAATTTGACGTAGTAAAGAAACTTCCTGCTGGTAATTTATGGTTGTTTCTGTTTTGTTCCGGCTTTATGTTGGTAGCTATAATAGAACTTCTCCACACACTGTTATTTTTTAACATATATATCACACTGTACAGAATAAAAATTCTTCACACACAGCTTCTCTTTTTCTCTATTTTATTTATATAACACTGCAGAATAGAACTTCTCCACACACTGATTCTCTTTTTAACATATATCACACTGTACACATTTGTCTTTTGTCAGCTTGTCTTCATGCCATTGAATTCTCCAGGGCTTTCTGCTGTTTGGCGTCAGGTTTGTATGGTGGGGGTGCATCTCTGCAAAAGACTTCCCTTCCTTCCCCAACCTCTGATTTGGCTGTGGTGTCACTGTGTCAGGAATCTAGTTGGGAGGAAGAAATTTAAACGATTAATATCCAGTGTATCAGTAGAACATCTTTCTTCTATGACAGAGAGACATATACAGGCAAAGGAAGGCACACACACACACACAGCCACATGCATGCACACATTTGCACCCGCGCACATACATATACATTCACATGCATCCGCCCATGCGCGACCACACACACTCATTCCCACTACTACAGGCCCACCCGTTCTTAACTTCTTCCAAATGGCAGCATGTTGGCATCTCATATGTTGCTTCAGATTCGTTGTGTTCTTCCCTGCCATTTTGAAGCTGCAGACTCTTTGATGGCGTCCTTCCTCCGCTGTTTTCCTTCGCGTTGTAAACGAAATGGCTCCATACATCCAGCCATTGTTTAACAAACCGCACACCGGTGTCTGCAATGACTGCGAAGTTGAGCTATGAGTATTAGCCCTGTGCTACTACTGACTAAGTGGCACGAGGCACTGTTGGATAGGCGCTGTGTAGGGACAAACAGTGCAACAATGTGTAATCTTCTATGAAGCTCAAGAAACACTTATATTAACAATTACAAATTAATTATAAACAATTATATTTCTTAATGTCCATTTGTCAATGGATCGTAAATTTCGTCTAGTCTTACTCTCGTTGACGAAAATCGTTTTTCATTTTCGTCATATTTTTATTTTCTGGAAACTATTTTTGTTCGTTATCGTCTTGTCATTGTCACGGAAAAAAGAGGCGTTGACGAAATATTTTCATCATCATCATGGTTGACGAAATTAACACTGGAACCAACCCTAATATGGATAAATAGTTTGTTTCCATTAAGCTATATCACAAATATAGCTCAATGTTTAATTGTATACAAAGTTTAATTTTTATTTAATTGTAAGTAAGTTTATTTATTTTTCATTTTTACTTTTATTTCCAAGGCACAAGAGAACAAGTACTTAATTTTAATTTTTTTTTCAAATTTATAGAATCAGTAGGGTTCCTTTCTTGGACACTTCAACACAATATGGCATTTTCTCATTTCAGAATGATTAGAATTTAGCTGTTAGACTTTAATCTTAAAGCACTGTGATTTATTCTCAAGAAAATATTAAAACCTAAAAAAAAATCTAAAAATCAACTGGAGTGCTTCAGATTAATCACTTCACATTCATTTCATTAGATGAGTGGTCTAAAATTGCAGACATCTGTAACTTCTCTAAAGTCCATGTTATTACCTACAGCATGTGTGCATAGTTGACAGGATACTTTATTCATCTTTAACTGTTGGGCTTTAAAACAGATCTTTGTTCCAGAAACGTCAAGAGTATAAAAAAAATCCAGGTTTTTAATAGATTTATTTTTATAAAAGACACACTCTTTCAATCAAAACACCAAAAGCAATTTGCCAGACTTTGAACACGACTTATCACATGGGCAAACACCTTTCAGTTTTACATTCAGCAATCAGAGCTGGTGCAGAAAGGGGCCACAGGTGAGACCTTCGGTTTTGATGCAATGGAGGCCGACATTGGATTGCATGGAACCATACAGCCTAGTGTTTATTTATTTATTTTGTACACTGAATTTCAGTTTTTTTGTATGTGTAGCACAATGAAAAACCTCATGTTGGTTGAATGTCATTTTTTGCGGGAAAAAGAAATATCCTGAACAGTTTATAACCTGTTTTTCAGTGTTCTGACTTTAAGGGTACTGTATAAAATAAATGATGTAATAAAATGTAAACCCACAGTTGTCTATTGTCTGCAGCAAGTGAAACACTGGAGGAAAACAGGTCAAAGTCATGATTTGTGATTTGCTTTTAGTATAGTGTTCCTCATTTTGCCCATTCATGTTCAAAATCTTCTTGAAAATATTTATCTATTAAATAGTTTGTGTGCTGAGAGGAATTTATATTCGTTGAAATTAAAGCTTGTGTCAGGATTTGGTAGAGGTTTGAGGACCCAAATGCAGAGGCAGGGAGGCAGAGGTGAGTTTCTTGATGATTTAATGATAGGTAAACCATCCAAAAATTCAAAAATCAAGCAAACCAGAAACCAAGGAGACATCTGGGGGAAAACAATCACGGGGAGGAAGACTCAGATGGAGTTGAAGGAAGTTAGACGAGGAACCAGCACTGAGGAACTGCACAAAGAGTGTATTTATGGGAGACTGAAACAAAGAGAGGACTAATGAGCAGATTGGGAGCAGGTGTGAACAGAGCAGAACAGGAAAGGAGCTAGAGAAAAAGGAGAACACAAGAGGGCAGCAGAGGGCAACAAATAAAAACCTGAAATATGAAAATAACCAGAAAACACAACAAAATAAGAATTAAACCCCTAAAACTAGAAAACGTGGACTGTGACAGCTTGATTTAGTGAAATAACTGATGGAAGACTGTGGGCATGTATTATTTTGTGCAGAGTTAACAGTCAAGAAAAACTTAAAATAGATTTTTTTTTTTTTTTTTTTACTACACTTCAGGTTTTGGTAAATGTATTTTTGGTGAATTTATTTATTGTTCTATTGACCTTTTATTTACCCTCTACATTTGAACATGTGGATATTAATGGTCTTTCAACCTGAATTTTGTTTCTTTAAAACTGTTGTCAGTCCGTGTTTTAGAAAAAAATAAGTTACATTGAAATTAGTAAAAAAAATTAGCAATAATAAGGTGATTTACACTATTACACTGGTCAAATCTCCACAGATTTATTATATAATAATGACATGCCATAACAACTGTTTGGGACCAGTGAATTATTTACTTCATTTATTTAAAAACGAAATTTGATTATTATTTTCTCCTCAAAAAACCTGTTGAAATTAAATATTAATCTTAAGAATCCTGAATCATGACATGTGAGTGTGTGAACACCCCAGTCTCTCTAACTCAATAAAAGTTCTGTTTTGCTGTTTGACTCGTCGTGGACATGATCCAACTGAGGGTGTGGAGTCTAAAAACAACCTTTGTGTGGGTAAAGAAAAAATTGTCAAAACACAATATTTATGAGCAAAATTTGACTCTTCTAACAAAGGAATTTGCCACCTTCCTTGTTTTGCTCTGGTGCTATGAAGTGTTCACCACAGCTGTTTTGCAGGTAAATTTGAATAAAATTTGTCTTTTTTTGGCACAAGTTGAATTTTAGTTCCCGTCCCTTTGCCTTTTCATGGAACATTTTAATCTTTACAAATACAGAAACTACTAAGCCAGTAAAGATAAAGAAGAAACAAAACATCTTCACTATGGGCCGGATTTATCAAGATCCAATTTTGCGTGCAGTAATTTGCGCTCGCAAACTGGAATTTTGCGCGAGGGGCTGAACCATGGTTTGCGGGTGATTTAACAAGAGTGATTGCGTAACTGGTGGCAGGTGCAAAACTCTTGGAGACGCCCTATTTAAATGATGGTTTTGCGCGTTTTGTGGTTTGCGGCAAAGTAGTTTGTACAAACTAGTGCATTAAGAAATTTAAATCTTACAGTGACCCCCAACAAAAAAAAACTAATAATATATTATATATATATATATATATATATATATATATATATATATATATATATATATATATATATATATATAATATATATATATATATATAAACTTTGGCAACCTTTATTCCCTAAGGTGGTATGTGGCTGAATATGTGTGCTGCGCGTACGCATACCCGCAGCATTTGGCACGTTGCTCCACAGGCGCAGGGGGAGAACCCCGACCCCGTCGGACAGCACGTCGGACAGCACTTCTGAAAAAACGAGATTGGGAGATCCCAGCTCTCGCTGCAACCGTACGCTGGAATGACCCAGATGCAAAAAAAGTGCAATGTTGCAAGGAGTTTTGTGATATCTGGTATTGCGTGGGTCCTCCTTGTGGCTGGCTCCAAATCCATTCTGAGTTCCCCCAACAGCTCCAAAATGGCAATGCTGGATAAACGATATGTTTTGATGATCGTTTCCTCGTTTATTCCGATCGTTTCCTCCTTCATTGCAAAAATATTCACACGGAGTGAAAAAATGCGTTCTCTGCGTCTCCCTGCTTCATTTCCATGTCTCCTTCTTGCGACTATAACCGCTGCCATGTGTGCGCAATTACGCATACAGACCATTTGCACCTTCTTTTGAAACGTGTTAAATATAGAGTCAGATACCGTTAGCAAAATTGCTTTCAGGTTTAATAAATCACTTTGCGAGTGCTAAATTAATATATTTACATGTTCTCCTCCCACAAGACGCACTTTTGCGTGTAAACGCCTCATATTGCATATTCATTGCAGAAAAAGTACTAAATGGATAAGAGGCGCTATTTAGCACGTTTTAAAGACCAAATCATTTTAGCACGCTGTTGATAGATCAGTTTGTACATTTTTTAGCGTGCGCAGTGAAATAGCTCACGTTTTTATACACGCAAACCTTTGATAGATCCGGCCCTATGTGTGTCAAATTCTGGGGGAAGAAACAGAGAAAGCAGGCAATGGCGGACAAAGATAGTTTTCATTAAATATAGTGACATTTGGCAGATCCTATTACCTAATGGTGCTCTTTGCAATGTAATGTGCAATGTGTGCTATCACATGTGGGTTTCTTTTTTTCTCTGAGCAATTTTCTAATCCACTGAGAGCTTCAAGCTGTTGTTGGCAGCATTTTGCCTGTCAACTCTTCTGATGCACATTAAGCTTTTCTGGAACTTGCCAGACTAAAAAAATGAAATAAAAAGAAGACACAAACCAACCTGGTGCTGGTAGATATTACTTTTATTAATGATATAACTACATTTGCTCAAAGCTGACTAAAACTATAATAAAGAAAATGACTTTAAACACTGTTGCACTATTGGAAGTTAAAGATGACTTTTGCCATGTCCTTCATCTTAACTTAAAGAAACAACACACGAATAAAAAAAAAAAATAAAAAATACAAAAAAAATATTGATTTTCAAGAGTCATTGAGCCAAATGGAAAATACCTTTAAATTATAAATAGGGAAAAAAATCCATTCTGTTATCATTTATTAATGCCTTCATACAAAGACAAAAGTTGTCTTCACACTTGGGTTCAGATTTAACTGAAGTGAGTGTGTAAGATGTGCAGAGATGCATAATTTAATTCCAATACTGGTGCTGAACCTGCAGAACTTGTGCAATTTTTTTTTTTTCATCCTGTAAAAAATTCTTGGAGATTGAACTCTGTATTAGTATTCAACATAAGACATTTTATTAGATCTGCCAAATTTACTTAGTATCCATGGAAACTGAAAACGGTTATTTGCATTCTGTTTCCAAAAATAGCATCTAGAGCAAATGTCTAAGATTGTGAATGAGAGTGTAAATGTGCTGAAGGATTTGCAGCCTCTATATTAACCTCTTTGCTCTGTCTTACGTCTCCCTTTACAGAATGGATGATGAACCAAAGCAGATGAGAAGAGCACAGAAGAAAGGGCGGAGACAAGAAACAATGGAAGAAAAATTATGGAAAACAAATCCTAAGCTTACCATTTGTGAGCAAAAAAGGACGGATGGAAAAACTATACTAAAAATAATCTTTGTTTTTTTGAGTGGGCACAGCGGTGACTGAATGACAAGGAAACTCCTGCTATTCTTGACTCGTGCTGGCTCACTTCTAATTTGGTCTCTCCATGAACTTCCTTCGGCATGAAGACAAAAACAGATCCTTTTTAGAGGTTCTGTTTTACTCTGTGTTCACCTTCATTTTTTTCCGTTTCAGCCTGCATAAAGAATCCCTCTAAACTGCTTCCCTGGATGTGATGGAATTGGTTTTGATGCATGTTTAATATATAAGGATAAGCTTCTAATCAGACTTAAATTTGTTTTAAGCAGTTATTCTTAAAATGAAAGATCAAGGTGAGCATGCCTGTATATAAAATATACAAACCAGCCAATGTGGTTTGGTCACTCTGAGAAAAAGTGCACTTTCAGATTCGAGATTTACTCTAGAGATAAATGATTGCTGCTGGTAACAGAATCTTATCTACAGGGGTGGAGCCATCTCATCTCAAATCTGATTGACCCCGCCAACCCTATGATAGACATGTTACAGCCCCAGGTCACTATTGTGCAGTAGCTTGTGTTCTGCAGTGGTAGAATAAAAATAATTTAGGCAAATTACAGTTGGTTTGATGCAATTTTCCTTAGCAACAAGGAAAGTTACCATTGTGAAGTTTTACCCCAGTAAAAGTTTAAAGCCGTTGGAAGTTATACTTAAATGTCAAATCATTCTAGCTCAAACGTGTATAGAAATGTACTCTTTATCGGATGATATTGTCCCAAATTTAGATTCTTTTTTTTTTTTAATCCTCTTAAAATCTTTGGTTTTTTTTCGTTATCTTATGCAGGCCAGTTAGTTATACGTCAGCCTGAACACCTAAATTCGGCCAATCATATATCAACGGTCATCTGTCAATCAAATTTTTTCAGTCACAGAATCTTGATTCATATGTTGCAGCTAATATATGCAACGATTGAAAAAAAGAACAATTTGCTTTCCCATTGAGTTACATCCCAGTGTTCACCGGGATGGACGTCTGTGTCTTCTGCAGGCGTAGAGCTAACAGAACTGGCAGTGTTGCGAGGCAAGGGCTCAAACATGTACGGCTGTAAGCCTTCTACACCAAACCAAGCTTCTGCTGCCCTGGCGTCCTCTTCCACAACATCTTTGTCCCCGCTTTCCTCCTCTAAGTAAAAAATGTATGACTGAGGAGACTCATCCATGACCTCCGACACTAAACTCTCCTCCTCTTGCGTGTTTCCGATGTCCATAGCGTTCCTTGACAGTGTCGTTTCTAAGTCACCTATTTAGTGCTACTTGGTCCCAATGGAATTTCCCATTGGGAACCTACTACTGTAGCACTAAGTTGCTAACTGGTTAGCAAGATGCTTCCGACAAACTGGCCACAACCAAATAGCTTGCAAACCTTCTGCCACAACAATCCCGCCCTCTTGATAAACGACCAATTACATTCACTTTATTCACTACTGTAAAGCTGTGAACCACTCGGGAGAATTCGGAACTGCAGCCGTTGGAAGAGTCACTTCCCTACGACTTTGAAGTTAAAAAGTAAAAGCTACTTGGTTACTTATTTGTGAAAAGATGAAACGCTCCCATTAATTTCAGAAAGAAAAATAGGAGATATTGGTTTAAAACTGTTTATAATTAAAGAAGCATGTTTATAAAAGAAAATGCAACACAAAAGTAAAATTTGTCAGATTATTTATATAGTTCCAATTCACAGCCCCAGTTGTCTTGAGGCACTTTAGATCAAAAATTAAAAAATCTTTGAAAGGTACTGTGGTTTTGTTTATGGGATAAAATGTAATTTCCCAAAGTTCTTTTTTCAGCAGCTGTTTTCGGTTGCAGGGTTCTCCAAAGCTGATCATTTCTTCCATCCCAGCATCCTTCTCTGCTGCACCATGCCCTTCACATCCTTTCCCAGTAGCTATGAAGCATAACTGGGCTTTTCCTTCTTTTGTACATTTCCTTTCATTTTACCTAGTTTTTACTTTTATTTAGAAACATGTATTTTAAATGCAACTAAGTAAATACTTAACTTATAACCTACCCAAGAAGAAGTTAGTTTAGTATTTGTAAAACTGCTTTTAAATGCAAAATACAGAAAATTGTACTTAGGTACACTAATGTGAGTAAATGTAATTAATTATTTTCCAACCCTGGTGCTTTATTGAACATTGCTTTGCAAACCTCCCAAATATAGGAAGAACTTTAGATCTCATTTAAGTAAAACATAGTGGATAATTAATCAAGAACTGGAGAAAATGTGGGAGAAAATTAGAGACGGGAAAGAAAAGGAAGATGGTTTTATAGGATCAAAAGCACAGCAGGAAATATAACTGGGGGAGACACAAAGGAGGAAAGATTATTAAGACTAAGATTAGGACGTAAATGACCTTACTCATTTTAAAAATACAAATGCATAATACAGGGAAATGTGACAACTGGAAAATATTTATACACACACCACCAATTTTTTTAGATTTTGTCATAGTTTTTGTTTCATTATTTATAAATCGCAAATTACAGAACACACAAATCTTTACTTCTTTTGCCCAAAGCCTCCTAAACATATTAATGTTCACAAAGTCAAAATGCAGATAACTGATAACCACCCCTACATTAAATGTTTAGTTCTGCCTATCTGGAGCCTGGATAACTTAAAAATGTCTTTTGCGAGCTTTCCGGTGGTATAAGATTAATTAAGAAAGAGTGAAAATTCAAAAAAAGAAGCAACTAAACAATAAAGTCCTTTATTTCATGCTTGATAGGAGGAAGGATCATTTTATCCAAGTAAACAACTGTCGTACAAAACAAAATTTCTTGCAAACTGACAATATTGTCTCCATTTTTCATTGTTTTTAACTTCTATGTTAGATGCATCTAGAAATTCTCTGATGTTAATTGGTAGCTCTTACTTTTGACAGGTAACCATAGCTGAGCAGCACTGGGTGATGGTAATGAGGTAAATAGAAGAAACCATTTTTATGAGAGAACCTTTGGGACTGTAGACATGTCGAATTCTTAGTCATGCTATTCCACGTCAAAATAGCTGATTAGAAATGTCTCAGCCCCATAAAGCCTGAATCATGAAATAATGGTCAGAAAATTTGATTTTTTTTCTTACACTAAAGTCTTCATATAACATGAGAAAGGATAAATGAAAAGGTAGATATCAATTTGCATTTTGTTTTAATTAATATAATATTTAGCGCATTAGGCATTTCCATGCAGTATGTGCACTGCTCCTTCTGCTAAAGAACAAAACAAAGCACCAGACTGATACATAGAGTTCTGAAAACTCATGTATAAGCTACGATACACTAAGGACTACAGGGTTCAAATATCAGTCAAATATAATGAAGAAGATACCGGTTCAGGTTAATTTAGCGTTTATTTTATCCCCTTTCTCTCTCTCTTTCTTCCGCCTCAAACTTTAAAATAAACCCAAATGTAATATATTTTTTTTATTGCTTAAAGTATGGATTACGATTCATTTGCATATAAATATGACTATTCACTGCTGGTGTGTCAATACTATTAGCATCTCTAAACCCATCTGTGCACAGAAAAAAAAAAGTTTTTGTGTGAGGTCTCTCAGGTTTCTTTGATGCCGCTCTTTTTATCATGGGCCAGTTTTGATCATCACAGCATCAATCTTGATAATAGGAACGATGAGGAGCGTAAGCTGCACAGCTGCTAAAAGCCAAGCTGTTGCACCATCCTTGTTTTTTGTTGTTTTTTTGTCCCACTGCAACAACAGACAGGCTGAAGTCATTACCTTGCTGATGCATGTGCAGCTAACGTATCCTCTGAAGTAATCTTGTATTTGGATGTGGGATAATTTCTCCACAAAATATTCAAAGTGGAGGAAAAGTTGCCCATAAATTACAAGGCCAATTTAGAAGTTTAGAAAATCATTTACAGATGGAGTCCTCTGAATTTTCACAGATGCAGCTGTGTAGCTCTCCATTTTTTACAAATTATTACATTACCACCACAACCTGAAATGTTTGGAAGTTTGCTATAGATATACCAAAAAAAGCTGTGTTTAAATGTAAAGTTTCTACTTTAAATGAATTTCTGAGTCAGTATGAGTATGAGTCAGTCTCTGCTTTTACGTAAGACTATGGTGATATTTTTAACTATTTTATTTAAAAAAGCTGCAGATATTCAGTTATGGGTTCAGGTCTGGACTTTGACAGGGCCCACCACATTAATATGGCTTGAAGGTAACATTTTGATTGCAGCTCTGCATGTGTTTTACGGTTGAAGTCCCTCTGGAGAGAACTATCTGCGATAGTTTAACTTTTTTTTCCCATTCTTTATCGATTGGCCTTTTACCCTTTAGTAATTTAATAGTCAGATGATGGATTGAAGAGAACTCTGTGAGAATTCAAAGCTTAAACTTTTTTTCTTAACATAACTCTGCTTTAAACTATTGCTAATTTCCCCCCTGACCTATTTGCTGTATTTGTTGGTCTCCATTATTCTGTTTGTTAACTTATGTTCTATAACAAATATCTAGAATGCATATAACTCTGTTTCGATATCTCTCTAAAAAGAAACTGGAAAATCCCACATTATTGTTCCTGAACTTCACAGTTATGAGTTATTTATTGTCGATCATCACATAGTTCCAATCAGTGTATTTAAGGCTATAGATGAAAATGAAAAACAGCTGCAAAACAGCAAAAGGTCTATATAGTTTTGCAATATCTGGTCAAACAGCCAACATAAACTTTGACTATTCAGTGGTAATAAAGTTTGATTTAATGCCACGGGAATTTATTCTGCAAAGTCATTAATAAAGCTGTTTACTGGCACCGCATAGATCTGTCCTTAAGCCAGAAATCTTAAAAAGGGTTTTTGGTCAGTTCTGCTGTTAGAATGTGCAGCATGTTCAGAAAACAAAAGGAGAAAGGATAACTGGGTCTCTCTTAACTTTCAGAACAGCCTCAATTCCTGTATTTCGTTACCTAAACAGGAATGGAGAATTGGATATGGCAGTTTTTGCACAAAGTACCTCACAGAAATACTGCTGTTTTTGTATTTTGCCCATTAAACAATATTATTTATTTATGCATGCCCGGCACATTTTTTTATTAATAAGCAAATGTTGATCTTAATTGTTTGCTATTGGTCTGCCCAAGGAACAAGGTTGAAGTGCCACAATTCAATGATCCGCGGCAAAAACCTGTGCAGAACCAACTACCATAAGCACATACTGCAAACTATTGTAATGATTCAGCTTCTGATGTAACAACTTCAGTGTTTAATTTCAATGGTATACCCTCCTGGCCCTGCAGGATTCCCACTTGGGAGTGGTGCAACCCCGGACCTGGGATCCCAGGGCTCTTATCTCAATAAAGTTTAATATAAAAGTATCAAGCAGAACCTTATAGCCACAGTCATACTGGTCCTGTAAAAGCGAAGCTGATTGGCTGACAGCTCGCTTTGTGACATCAATTCCCAGATCTGTAGTAGCTAAAGACGACATACACACACCAAAATATAATAATAATAATAATTTCAATGATATATATAAAAAAATCGATGAATATTGAATAATTTTGCATCTTAGATAAAACAGTTGCACAGGAATTTATATCAAAAGAAATTTTCATTAAATTGAATAGACAATCATTGTTTGTTTGCCTTTCATCTTCTAACCCTATGGTTTACCGGATTCTGTGGGATGCTGCTAAATTATCTACATTTATTTTTTATATGATTGTTAACATTCAAAATTGTAAGTAACTGTAACACGTTCATGTTAAAATGAGTGTGTGGAACAGATCATTTTCAAAACAGTTGGAAATCACATATCAAGAATTCTTTAAACATTGTAGTCAGGCTCTTTTTTTCACCAGTTAATATGGAAAAATACAAAAAACATCCTTATTCCCATGAACATTCGCTAACAGCAGTAGAAAAGCTATCTTTGTATCATTTGGCTGTTTTTATCTATGTGGTATTTTGGGCTTATCAAAATCTTTGGAAACTTTTTGGCAACAACAAACTATGTTCTAATGAGTGTTAATAGCAATGTTTAGACATTCTGGTCACAGTTGGTGATGAGATACATCATGTAAGTAGTGTAGATAAACTTTTGTTATATAAATGTCCAAAGAAATACAGAATACAGTACAGAGAAAATAAAGAGCCGTAGCAGCTCTCTGGCTGTGGATGGCGGAGGATTTTGGACGCCCTGAGCATGCAAAAAGGTTGTGTCAACAGCTGTTTCCTTTGCAATCAATAGAGTGGTAACCCATATCTCTCTTTTTACCCATAAGCTTTGTGGGAAAATAAGCCCATCCCTCGGGGCTGGCTGCTGAAGCTGGAGCTGATATGTACAGTAGTTTACAGCTCCTAATCTTCAGCACATTAAAGGGGGCCATCTCACAGTTTTTGTTACACTTTTTACTTTCAACACTCTTAAAGTAAAATAAAAACTGAAGGTATTAGCCGGTTCACTTGCCTCTGTAAAATCACCAAAACAGCAGAAAAACATTAGTTAAATTTTAATGGCGGACAGTATTTGGAAGCACCGCGTCCCGCAGATGGATGACAGATAACAGCTGAAGTTACCTGTCTTTCTAACTGGCTGTTAAACTATTTGGTGAAAGTACAGTACTGTCACTTTTGACATTACTGTTAGTTTTTATAAAATATATTTGCATGTATTGCATATTCTGGGTTATATTTCACAGTTTTGCTCCTAAATTAACATTTATTTTCATTTTTGTCTCACTTAAGGCTATTAGGCTTTACTCTCCTTATGAAGGTGTATTAGCCATCTTCCCTTTAAAAAAAACTGAAAATAAATTTAAACCCCATACTTAGAAGTCCCTTTTTAATGCATGCAAAGCAAATTGAAAGGTAGTTTTCCCATATTAATAAGATAACTTTGTAAAATAACCAATAGCATCTACCTTCCGGAACACATTGAAATGGATGAATATGTGCACCAATAAGGATTTTGTTGTGTTTGTATCTGTTTGCATTCTCCATGTTATCAAACGGGACCTGAAGCTTTAGAAACATCCAGCGCAAAAGTGATACTTTTATTGTCAGTTTTGTAAATTCTTGGAAACACCATTAAAGAAACTGTCTCACCTTCTGGTTTCTCTGTTAGTGTTTGTTGCTGTTTTTATCTGGTTTGTCAAACCTACAATTTAACATCAGCTCACTACAGGTTATTTAAAGGAAACTGATCACCATCTCTTCTACTCGTGCAAAACATTGTCAGATAAAATGCTTTAGTCAATTTTGTAAAAGGTATATAGATTAAATTCTAGTTTCTTTTGAAATCAAATACAACATACAAGAAAGAACCTGAAGATATAATCTCTCTAACAAAATCCTAGCGTTTTTTTTACTTATGCAAGTGGTCTTCATTTGGAAGAATTCTGACAAGTATTGTTCAGAAAGACACGGAGAGTCTTGCAGCAAAGAGGGCTCAGAAGATAAAGAATTAAAGGGTTTTATCCTGGAACCGGTAGGTTGAATGTTTGAGCTCCTGCTCTGCCTGTGGCTGCTGTCGTGTCCTAGAGCAATAAACCTCATCTGTTGGTAGTAACAGGGCCTAGTGGCACTGAATTGAAGCTTACATGAAAATTCAGAAATGGATGACTCTTGATCAGCCTCACCTGGACCACCTGCTGATATGCCTTGCTCAAACTTAAGCCAATCAACGGTGAACCTCACCCCCTCTGAAGTCAATCGTCATTCAAGGGGCTCTCCATTTAGATGAATGCGAAGCTTCCCAATCAGTACATAAGCTGAACTTTCACCAACATCTCCTCACTCACTCTTAAGGGCTGGTTAAACACCCTGCAGCAGTGTGTCGCAGTGAGCTTGTCACAGATATTTTTTGATTTATGCCCAATTTTGAAGCGTGGTCTGCGATGTTAATTCACGCAGGTGGGATAATCACCAACGACCTGTGGGTCTAGATACGGCCGAAGCAGTGAGGAAGTGGGGGCAAGTTTGTGTGACAATGGACGGCAAAACAGAGCGGGGATCCAGGTGGAAAAAGGGTCCCAGCATTCTTGCGTACCTCGCTCTTCTGGTTGGTCCATCTTCACGAGTCGTTTTTTCACAATGGCGGTCATACAAACAAAACAAGTCGGTAAGGTACCACACAGGAGATACGCATAATGTAGAGCAGATGTAGATGTGACCAATCAGAGGCCTCCTGTCTGCAGTACTGCCTGCGGTCACCTACAGATTTGGAGAGGTGCACCAGAGTGTCTGCAGAGGGGACATATTTGCATTCACGGCGACACACACGCAGGCGACCTGGTTTCTCAGTATAAATCAGCCTTTAGACTACTCTTGGCCACTTTTATCATGCGGCTTATTCCACCACTAGTGTCCAGACTACACTGATCCTCTTCTTAAATATTCATCCAAGCTCATGACTATTTACAGGATCATGTCTTTCACTGGCATGCAAGAGCCAAAAAACGTATTTCTTTCATGTCAATAAAATTTTTCTGACTGCTTCTTTGGGAGAAGAAGTGTTGGGAGTGTTAGAGAAGTGTGCTTGTGCTCTGAGAAGGTTGCAAGTACCAATTTTGATCCCCACGGCCTCCACTCCGGGTTCCTGAGCACTGTGCAAGACCCTAATCCCCACACTGCTCCCCGGGCGCCACACCATGGCATCCCACTGCTCCCCAAGAGGATGGGTAAATACAGAGAGTGAATTTCCCTATTGTGGAAAAATAAATGGATTTATATTTACATCTAACTGCTTCTTTTGTCCGTGTGAGTCTGTCCAGGTGGAAATACAATACACTTGTTTCAGTCAGCCTTCCTCAGGGCAGCTATGGCTTTAATGTAGATTGTCATCATCAGCATGGGAATGACTGAGTGTAGTACGAAGCGTTATGGGGTCCTTGGAATTGATAAAGTGCTATAAACATAAATACTGACCATAACTTAAACCTGGACAACCCTGTTAAGGACTTCTCCCTCACTAACACAAATTCCATCATCCTTGAGTCATTCTACTAAGAAAAGGTGTCTGAACATGGGTTATGTGATTTTCCACTGCTAAAACAGCACTCCCTTAATGTGCTTTTTGTTAGTTAAATTTGGTGAATTTGTTTTGGGAAATAAAAATCTGTCTGAGAATTAGGTCTCATCCAATTTAACCTTATTTTAGCTGTTTTGTAGCTTGAAGCAAAACCAGGCCACAGCTTTCAATATACAGCGAGATTGGCTTCATAACATTCATTGTCTTAGCATTTGATTAATTGAAATGCTTTATTAGCATTTTTACTGCCATGGGTTATTCACTGTATCTAGTTTCACTATATATTACTTAGTAATATGTTATTAGTAATTATATATACTGCGATTACTACTTTAATTGAATATGTCAGTACAGATAAACAGATTAGCAGTCTAGTTGAAACGACCCTTTGATCTGCAGCCAAGGTGAGTGAGTAATGTCCAAAATGCAAAGGCCACCGCATTATTTTCAGTTGCTGTTTTTTATGCCAGTCAGGATTTAGTTAGGGTTTCAGGGCATTTACACAAGATGGGATACAGAAGGTCTGATTTATAATATCAAGAAATAATCTTTTTTTTTTTTTTCCTCCTTTTGAAATCTCTAAACATTTGATTCCCCAAAGCTGTCACCATACTCAACCCACATTCGGACTTGCACTAGTGTATTGTGTATGTATGTATCTGTTATTTATGTGTGCACTTTAACGGAAATCTCATTGTATTGTGTACAATGACAATAAAAGATTTTCATTTCTGATTTTTTATTTATTTTTTTTTATTTTAGACGTCTAAACATTTTAAGACTATTTAAAGAGCTTACAGCTACATACTGGAATGTTGATTCAAAGAATGATGAGGACGCCTCATTATAACCACAGTAAACACTTTGTTCTTTGAAGCCAGATTGAACTGGACTGTCACTGTGATCAGTGAGGTCAGAACAGCGTGTAGCTTTCAAATGAAAAGAATATCATGTACAATTTATATTTCATCTGATTTGTAGCCAATAAAAGTGATCCATCACTTCTGGTACATCACAAAAAAGAAACTGCTGGCTCCTTTTCATTTTCTCTCCATAGTTTTATACGGTCAGTCTAATGAGCTTATACTCTGAGGAGGACACTTTAAATCTAAAGCAGGCAGTGGTTAATTGGATGATCATGTGTGGGTAATGAGCAGTTTGCTCAAATAAAACCATTTTTAGTGAAATATAACAGCAGTAGTTTGCTGTTGCTCAACTCTAGAGCCTCATCCCCACATAAATGACCTTTGCTGAAAGATGATTACAAAAGGATTTTTGCAGCTTTAAGATATAAAAAATGAGTCTAAAATTGCTTATGTAGTTTAGAACCCTGTTGGCATGCAATGTGGTCGCTCCAAGGGTGTTAGAAATGTAAACAGATCTTATTTGCAACCAAAAAGAGAAAAGTAAAAAAAGCAAGCATCAAAACGCAAATTAAAGATTCAGATTGATCAAATAATGATCACGCAATCATTCATGAAGCAGAAGACTAACTTGAAAGGGTTCCTTCTAAATATCCTTTGGTTAGAAATAAAGAAAGAAAAATCTTCTGCATGATCAATATGAGGGCATTTACTGTATGTTTTTATTATTGAGTCATCAGACAACTTCATAGCATGAAAAAAAAAGCATGGAGGTTTTGGCCAACTATAAAGGGACAAGAACACATCCCATATGGGACCCTTTGAAGATGCAATAGTGCTTTGAACAACATTCCTTTTAATCCTCATTTCTTGAAGCTAATAACTCAAACAATTCAGATTCCCAAGATAGTGAAGACACTAGATGAAGTTGAAAGCTGGTTGTCATGAAAGTTAAATGATTTAATACGGTTCAAAAGGTTTAAAAGAGTAAAAAAAAATTAACTTTTTTTATTTTATCAGGTGATTGTATAGCCTGGGTGCCATTCCGAACTTAGTCCCGCCCACAACTTTTGAGGTCGGGAATTTCGGTCTGGCATTGCTCAGTAGTAGCGCGAGTATGCTCGCACAATATCTGGCGGGCCAATCAAATTGTCAGGGCGGGCTTTATACGATGATGGACAGATGATCAACAGTAACGTAATCAACCATGTCAACAATGCACGCTTGGGCGACAACAACAATAGCTGCCACTGGAGAGTTTAGGTGAGTAGATTCTGCTATTAGGTCTGTTCTAGAAGATATCGACAGCAAATTAATTTTAAAAGAGGAACAGAGAAACGCGATCAAGTCTCATCTTCTTATTCTAGGCGTGCAACTGCACGCTTTGATTTTTGTTGACAACAACTATGCCTCGCTTAACATACGTCACGCACTCCGTTGCTCTTGGTTGTAGGTCTATCCAATTGAGTGCAGAGGCATTTTTTTTCCTGGTTCTTTCGAAACACGCCCCATAATCACAGCTCTATGGAGCAGTATTAGACTCATATTCTGACTAGAATTGAGTCGGACTACGTCAGGCTAAGGATTGTAAAGTTTAATAAGATTCAAACTTGTAGATACTGCTGTGATTTATCTTGTTAGGGTTTCTATATTTTACTTCAAACGTATCTTGGGTTACCTGTGATTTTACATAGGGAAAAATAACAGCTTTTTCTATGTAGTTTCCATTTTACCAATAATGTAGTTGATGTTTTCGTCGGGTTTGCTCTCTAAAACAGCTTGATGTTGTCTGTTATTAACATTTTGTTACAGGATGCTCCTGTTTTGAACAAGGTGGTTTTTTTTTTTATATTTAAGTATTTAAATTACCCAGCCAAAACTCTGTGATGGCAAAGGAATAAATAACTATCTGGATTTCAGATTATTTTATGAGTGTTTGAAAGTAAAAATAACAGGCTAATCGTTGTTGTATTTGATTATTATTTTGCAGCTGAAATAGTCTCCAACAGCTATTGTCATGATGGGTTCACAAGAGAGACCCAAGTATGCAGAACCCACGAAACAGAAACTGAAGTGAAAGGTTTAACAAGTTTATTGTTTCACAAGCACAGAGTAATCACAGGTTCTGGTTCAGGCCTGGTGGGCAGGTTCACTGGAGTCTGCGTGGGAGACAGTTCAGTTAGCATAGCATCAGAAGAGTTTGACTTTGAGAGATTCAGGTTTGTACCTTGAGGGTTCTTGGTTTAGCTTTGGGAGGAGAACTGTTGGGTCCAGAGAATGTTTGTTCAGCAGAGTCCGTTAGCTGCTTCAGCGTCTTACTTCTAGAAAGAGGGCAGACCTTGGTTTTGAGTCTCCAGCTCTTGGTCCAGAGCTGCATGGAAATCCAGAGAGGAGTCTTCAGGTTTGGCTCAGAGGGCAGACTCGGCAGGTTAAACTCTTCCAGAGCTTCACAAGAGAAAAACAGGTTTCCTGAAAGTAGAGACAAAAAGGGTTAGAATCCAGTCTGGATTCAAGGTCAACAAAGTGCTCAGAAGGATCTTGGCTTAAGTGCTAACCAACTGAATTCAACACTGCGACATTGAGGCAAGGTCTGAAGAAAGCTTATATAGTGTGGACCCTCTGATGAAGGAATGAGTCTCAGCTGTGCAGGAGGCTAGGCTGAGGAGGATCCATGGCGGACTCTGCTGGAGGAAGGTGGTACTACTCCAGCTCCCAACAGCTATAAATTACTGCTAATTGCACACTTAAAGTACTTGGTATACAGGGATGTAAAAACAAAAACAAAAAATGTAAACTTCTAAAAAAATCTTTGTGATTGTCAAACTAACTATAAAATTAAAAAGTGAATCCAAGATTTAGCTTTGAAGTCACTGTTTCCTTTAGTGTTAGAAAACTCCCCCCATCCATTCTGATGCTGAGTGAACAACTTATTTATCAATCACATTTTTAAAGATGAGTTCAATTTGGTAATCCACACTCAGGCCTAACTTCAAGAAATGCAGAAATTAAAAATAAATTAAATAGAGGGTGACTGGTAAAATAAAGTACACTAGAATATTTTAAAATACAGCATTTCCTGATCTGAATCAATTAAGAAAAGAAATGAGAAGAAATAATTCCTGGCATGAGCATATTGACCACTGACCTAGGAAGTTCCAAAATAACCCAACACCATATCTGAAGCCTGCAGGCCACAGTTAATGAAGCTCTAGCGGAAGTTCAATTGAAGAAACTCTGACTTACCTCCATCAATCAGGAGCTGATCCGTCTCCGAAGCGAGCCAATCAGCTTCGAACTACTCCACCACGAAGCCCAATCAGTGTCCTGCTTCCACTTTATAAACTCCTTTCAATCTCATCCCAGCCGCTATCCTGCAATCGCAATGTCGGATTTCGATTCAGACGACAATTCACCCACCTCCATCCCCTTCTCCGCCATCGCAGCTGAATCGTCCTTAATGACACGACTTCACCTCAACCTCATCAGAGAGTATTAATCCCAGTTGTCACCATCCCTCGTCTCATCGCATTGGTCCGGCAGAAGACCACCATGTTGAGCCCGGTTCTGCCAGAGGTTTCTTCCCAAAAGGGAGTTTTTCCTCTCCACTGTCGCTTCATGCTTGCTCATCATGGACAGTTCACGGTACCTGCATCACCGAGCAGGACCTCTATATCCCGAGTCTGAGTGAAGCCCCGGCGTCAGCTCCCTCAGTCTTCTAGTCCCACAATTCTGCCCAGCAGATCACCTTGTCAACCAGCTCGGATCAAACCACCACCAGTTTCAGGCCGGGGGGAACATCCCTATTCACATTCATCTACTCATGCATGTTAAAGCATAATTCAGCATGAATGTTCCTGCCGAGGTCTG
Organism: Cyprinodon tularosa; assembly: GCF_016077235.1. NCBI lineage: Eukaryota > Metazoa > Chordata > Actinopteri > Cyprinodontiformes > Cyprinodontidae > Cyprinodon > Cyprinodon tularosa. Next base: position 573,815 of record NW_024039146.1, on the reverse strand, counting down.
AGCGCTATAAGACTATACTTTCTTATCAATAAATTCTTCTAATTATCTTTTCTCTCTGTGTGAGTTTTTCAGATTGAAATATCAGTGTTTATGATTTAACAGAAAAAAAAAATCAGCTTAGGAAAATATGGCATCCAAGCAAGAACTCTTACATTAAAACAAACAGAATAATATGGTGATAAAACCACAATACAGATGACTGCTCTTTAATAAGTAAGCCAGGAAGTAAGACAATTATTTAACAGCTTTATTATACAGTAGCAATATGGCTTGTTCAGGCCCTAATCCAGTCAATATCTGAGCCAGACCAGTCTTCTAATTTACTACAACCAGTTCTAAAGATCACATTCACAGTAGTAATATGAGATTTAATCTTTACAAGAATGGTGGGAATACTGACAAGTTTCAAAGATTTATTATTCTGATGCTTGAGTCAGGGATGCCAAGTGGAATAATTACAGGGTTTGGCTGACACGCTTGAATTTAGCAGAACTTATGAATGAATTATGTTAAAATTTTAATTGTTTCTGGAAATTAGACTTGTATGCAAAAACTGACAAACGCAGTAAGAATATTTTTAAAATATAATTTTTCTGCCTACTGACTAAACAATAAGTACACAGCTATCCTTTCTCTAAAATTGTTCCCTTGCTTTGAAAGGACTTATCTATGGTTTCATTTTATCCAGGTTGGATTATTGCAATTCATTATATAGATGGATAAATCACAGATGCAGCGACTTCAATTGATCCAGAACGCAGTGGCTCGGCTTCTTACTGGAACCAGGAAGCGTGACCATATAAGGCCTATACTGGCCTCTCTACATTGGCTGCCTGTCTTTTACCGTATAGATTTTAAAATTTTCTTATTAACTTATAAAGTCTTAAATGGATTAGCTCCTTCTTATCTTAGAGACCTTTTAAAATTCCAGTCTGTGTCGAGAAGTCTACGCTCTAATTAATAATCAACTATTACTGACAGTTTATCGGACTTGACTTAAGAGGAAAGGAGATCGGGTTTTCTCTGTTGTTGCTCCAATTTTGTGGAACCAGTTACCTCTTCAAATTAAACCTGCTCACAGCCTGGATCATTTTAAATCGCTTCTTAAAACTTATTTTTATTCTTCCGCTCTTAATTGAAGCAGTGTTTCACATTCTGTTTTGTTAACTGATGTTGTTGTTTTTCCTGTAAAGCACTTAGGTGCAGTTTTATACCTGTTTTTAAAGTGCAATATAAATATATTTGACATTGACATTGCTGTTGGGAGCTGGAGAAGTTCCACCTTTCTCCAGCAGAGTCCGCCGTGGATCCTCTGAGGGAGCCTCCTGCACAGCTGCAGTTCATCGAGATCATCAGAGGATCCACTACTTAAGCTGTCTTCAGACCTTGCCTCAACGCCGCAGTGTTGTTCCAGTTGGTCAGCGCTTAAGCCTAGATCCTCAGTGTTACTCTATGACTTTTGAATCCAGCTTGGATTCTAACCCTTGTCTCTGTCTTCCAGGAAACCAGTGTCTCCTCTGAGAAGCTCAGGAAGAGCTAACCTGCCGAGCCGAACCTCTGAGCCAAACCTGAAGAATCCTAGAGAATCTCCAAGCAGCTCAGGGCTAAGAGCTGGAAAACCTAAAACCAAGGTCTGTGCATTACTAGAAGTGAGACGCTGAAGCAGCTAGCGGACTCTGCTGATGAACCCCTCTCCAGATCCAACAGAGACTCTCCCAAAGCTAAACCTCAAGAACCCTCAAGGTACAATCAGTAGGCTTCAGGAAATCAAACCTCTGTTGGCAACGCTAACTGAACTGTCTCTCACGCAGACTCCGGTGAACCAGTATCCAGGCCCCGAACCCGAACCAGTACATTCTGTGTGCTTGAGCAAAATAAACTTGTTAAACTTTCATCCCTGTGTCCGTCAGTGGTGTTCTGCATACTTGGGTCGCTTTTAGTGAACCCATCATGACAATTGCTTTGGAAGGAGGAAGATTAAATCAGAATAAAATGAAATGCTACGAAATTCATCTGGACGCAACTGAACCAAAATTATCTGTTTTTGCTACTATATCCTCTGAGATGTCCATTTGGAAGAGCTGATTAACTATATTGACAGTTTTGCTTCAAATTACAGCAGTGAGAGTTTAGAGGGTGTCACAGTGGATAAAAGAAACTATGTACAAATCCAATTAAAAGGCAAGCCATAAAGTCACAAAACCTACTTAAGTGTGTTGGCTAGATATGCCATAATTCAAGAAAAAGAAGCAGCTTTCCACACAGAGATCAGCAGAGATTTGTACTGTAGGTCTGGCACGGTTAGGGACGCATTCTCCAGTTAACAATAAACATGAGATGGACCGCATGGTAGCATGTCTGAGCTGTTGTTTATAAAGCTTAAACCAGCTTTATTTTGAGAAGGGTTTAAACACTAATCTAACACTAACATTCATCTGTTTTCTAATATGCTCATTACATTTTGATTACCAATTTATGACCAAAATATATATGTATAGTAGCTTAGTTTATACACAAAAAATGTTGTCAAAAGTTTTTGACTGAAATATGTCTGACTTAAAGCTGAATTCAATTCAGTTTATTTATATGCCCCATTTCACAATACGTTTAATCTCAAGGCACTTTACGTTCACCAGATCATACAGCCAAATTGATTCAAAGTTTTTTGTCTAAGGAAAACCAGTTGATTTCAGACTCATTGACTCGAAGGTAATCCCTCACACTAAGTATGCTTGTAGCAACAGTTGAGAGGAAAACTCTTTTAACAGGAAGAAACCTCCAGCAGAACCAGGCTTAGTGTGAGCGGCCATCTGCCGAGGCCGACTGGGGTTCAAGGAGACAGAAGCAGAGATACAAGAAGGAACTATTAACCAGCTCCATAGGCGGCTCCGTCCACCTATTGAGCTACAGCCAGGTTGAGGAGCTCCGAGCCAGCTCCCATGTAGCCAGTTACACTCAGAGAATCAGGACTACACTGAAAAAGAGCCAGAGCTCGAACATCTATAAACAAAGGTGTTGATGACTGATATTAATCTCCAGGATGGTGTCACAGCCAAACAGGAACAGACTAGATGAAGCTACTATGAGAAAGAGCAGAGAGAGCATAACATTAGAGAATGAACTAACAAATTCTGCAGAATGGGAGAATAGAGATAGATTGAAGCAGAATTGTGATAAAGGGGTCAATATGTCCTCCAGCAGTCAAAGCCTATGGCAGCATAACTATAAAGATAGCTCAGGATAACCTGAGCCCCTCTAACTAAAAGCTTTATCAAAAGTCACAAGTAATATAACAGTCAGAATATGATCTAATTAATTAACATATTTACTGAGGTGGGCAATAAATATGAAAAACATTTTTAAAATAAACAGAAGAAACTCTTAAGTGAACATTGTCATTTAATCAGCAGGAAAAAGTAGTCTAATTCCTTCCTCTTTTTATTGTATAAAATGAATGATTTAGTGATTGACAAAGGACATTTTCTGGAATTAACTTAAGTTGCAAAGAGTTAAGGATAGCATAAATGTATAACACTATGAGGCTAAAGAGGTCTACTAAAGGTTTATTCTGACTGATTGACAAAAAATAAAACACATTTAGAAGTGGTCAGACAGCCAAAATGACCATGAGATGAAAAAGGTTATAAAGGATGGTGGAAAAGAGAGAGATGGTGAAAGGTGAATTGTACAACTTTATGGTGCTCCAGTCTGGAAAATATGTTAATCAATAAAACGGTTACATGGTACACATGAGTCTTTATTGTAATACTTTATGTAGCTAGGAATGACACTTTGAATAAAACAAACAGGCCTTTCTCTTAGCTGTTTACTGCCCTGCATTGTATAGCCTCAACATAGCTGATACAATAGCTGATACCTTTAATTAGAGCAATTAAATTGCAGTCACAAGAAAACTTCTTTCTTTTTGTGTTTGAAGTACCGGTACTAATAATATCAGGGGTTCTGAACTTTTTGCAAGAGCTTAGATTTTACACAAGGTGTAAATCACAGCTGGGTTAAATCACCTCAGTATCATCAGTTCTGTCCACAAGATGAGTTGGATGATATACTGGCCACATAACAGCTGCAGAGAAATGGATCTGTCTGGCTGCAGTAGGGAATTTTTTTGAAGCTGCAAACAACTGACAGATTAATGGGTGGTCCTGCTTGGTCCTGTCATCGGCTGGTGTACTTTATCATGAGGCCACATTGATTTTTGAGATTAATGTTTTCCTTTTATCATACATATGTCTAATCCTTTTATAGCTCCCGCACAGTTACCTTGATTTGACAGTGTTATTCCTTTCAAATATAAATTAAACACCTATCAAAAAGTTGAACTGAAAGCATTGCTGTCCCCACAAAATGCAGGAATTTCCATTCCCTGTTAGCTATTAGAAATATCATGCCCCACAATACAAAAACATGTAATATTTTTAATTGGGACATCCTTTGATAGAACAAAATGAAGGGGTGTATAATTGTGTAGAGTTTTTAATATGGTTTACAAATAAATGTCCGAAAAGTGTGGCAGGCAAGAGGCCGATGGTTACCCTAAAGGAGATGTAGTGGATCAGATCAGGAGAAAGAATCTCTCAACAGTTCAACTCTCAAGACTGATTTATACTCAGAAACCAGGTCGTCTTTGTGTGTTTTATAGGTGGTGGGCTCAGATTCCAGCTTCCGAAAACTTAAAATTCAGTTATGGAGTTGATTCCTTCCAGGTATCATCACAACCTCCACCCCATCACAGGGGAAAAAGAGTACCTCCGCTCTTCAGCCAGGTGAACAATCCCCCCTTTAACGACCGACCTTTCACAATCATAGACAGGTTTCAGGTATTATAGGCTAACAATGGAACCAAATGACCCGCGCGTCAGGTTCAATTTGCATGTTTCCAAGCAACACAAGGCCTTGTATTTTGTCCACTATGCAAGGCCTCAAACTCAATGCAAATCCAGACATTTTGAATTGAGAAAGCTTCCTGAGCGAAACGTCTTCAAACCTTGGAAATAAAGTCCAGTGGATTGTTTTTTAAACTTTTTCAGAATGACTATGTCTGAGAATCTTCACCAGCATGTTGCAGTGAATGCAAATGTTCCTCCGCCCCTTCTGCAGACACTCTGGGGCACCTTTCCAAAATAGTAGGTGACCGTAGACAGTGCCGCAGACAGGAGGCCTCCGATTGGTCAAATCTACATCAGCTTTACATTATGCATATTTCCTGTTTGGTACTTTACCAGCTTGTTTTGTTTGTATGACCGAAATTGCGGAAAATGACTCGTGAAGATGGACCAGCTAGAAGAGCGAGGTGCACGACAACGCTGGGACCCTTTTTCCACCTGGATTCCCGCTCTTTTTCGCCCTCATGTCCCTCGGTTGTCAGACAAACTTGCCCCCACTTCCTCACCGCCTCGGCCGTATCTAGACCCACAGCTTGTTCCTGATTGTCCCTCTTGCGTTGTGGTGTGGAATTAAAAATATCTGCGACACACTGCTACGGGAGTATAACCAGCACTTAAGTTGGGCCAACAACAAATCTGACCTTTAAAGAAGTGTAAAAAGTATTGCACTTTGTATTTAATACAAAGTTCAACACAAACCAAGTATGGAGCCCACCAACAGGTATCTTTTTCTTTAGCAGGACCAGGTAAGCTGGTCAGAGTTGTTGCCCTCAGATGCTTGTTACCCAAATTGACTAAGCTAAAGCGGCAGATAACAGTGTCTATATGAATTAAGCTTATGCAGACATACCCAAAACAGACCTTTAGAAAGGAGAGTTAAGCAATGTACACTACTTTATTAACAGAGGCAGAAACAAAAATGATCGCCGTATTCTTTGCAACCAAATTTAGACCTATTTATTTCGTCAGAATCTTTAGAAATCTCAGGTTGATGCATAAAGGTTCGCCTGGATCAAAGACTAACAGTCAGGACACAGTTTCTGAGCCTGAAGGGTCAAGTGTCAAATCAAATAATCACTCTGTACACCTTGGACCTCCAGTTCAAAGCAGACTCCTTTCATCTGCATAAATGCTTGAATGGCTCCAGTCTTGCTGGGCACATCAGAGATGGGCGGAAAGAGAACAGGGAGCTGGTGATCCACTTTGTGGTAGGGTGTGGAAACAATCATCTGATCCTAAATATGATCGAATTAGAAAGGACTGAAGAAGAATCCAAAGTCTTTGGCCAAATTTCAAGATTGCCTTAATAAAATAAATCCTGGTAATCCTGATAAGAATTTTAAGGACATGGAATACTTTTATAAAGCACAGAGAAACTTCAGTACATTTGTAAGACATTGGTTTGTGAAAATATAAGCACTTACAATTGACAGCTAAATAATAAATAATTATCTGGAATAATGACTAATCCAAATGCAGAAATCCAGGGTCTGAACTTGATGCTTTCCCTCTAAATATTCTGTTAGTCTGAAATTCCTGGAGAAATCTTAGGTCTGTATTTATTCATGCAGCAGATAGAAGATCCAAAAAACCACTGCTGGAAGGAAAGAAGGGGAAACTTTCATAACATCTTTGCATATATTTGAAGAAGTCCAGAGACTTTAAAAATTTTCTTCTTGTTTTTTTTCTTCAAACAGAAACTTACTTGAACTTTTTTTCACAAACACTTAGTGGCTCCTGAAGGCTGATAGGCAGCTTGGCAGTTCCATTGGTCTGATGAACCTGCCAGCAGCACAGATCATACCACACTGACAGTCCACTTCCTCCATCTGGCCCAAAGCTAAACTGCACCACTTAATTCTAAGTGTGTAGAGAGGCTGCAGAGGGTGATCCTCACAAAGTGAACACCGTCAAATTCAGTGGCTCCTTTCAGGGTAGTTTTAGAAGGCTGATACTTCATCCAAGTTCATTTTCATTCTGGCAGCTTCTGAAGCTGAAAGAAAGAAAGATTTGGGCAAACTGCACCTAAACACCTTCATTGAGGTGTGATGAAGTAAAAATATATTAAAGCCTAATATTTTTTAAGCCTTTAAAAACTATGAATTTATCTAATTGAATATTTTCTATTGACCTTTACAGCATCTTCACGAGACTGGCACCAAAAGTAATTTAGGTTTTATGATTTTTTTAATTAACATTTCTCTTTAAAGTTTATTTAGGTTTCAAGGAACCTATAACAAAAAAAAAAAAAAAAATATATGAAATCTTGGTACTGAACTCCATAGTCTGCTTACAATATCTCCCTAACAGTGGGGAGGCTTTAAGGAAAAACTAAAAGCTCCCTTTTGGAAAATTACAACAAAATTTAAGATCTGTGTCAGTAAACCTCATTCTATAAATATTTCAGTATTAATTACATGCCCAAACATTTCTACTAGGAAAAAGTATTTTCTGTCACACCATCAGAACTGTAAACATGTCATTTTTTCAACTCCACTTGACAAGTAAAATGAAGTTGGAGGTTTTTGAATAACAATTGCATCAGCCAGGTGCGTCATAAAAGAAAGCACATGTAAAAAAGGCAGGTTGCTTGTACAACATGCTCATTAACTGTAGGACAGTGCAGTCTTCTTACAGTGACCAGACGTCCTCTTTTTCCTGGACATGTCCTACTATTCACACCTAAAAAAATTGTCGGGGGGTGAATCTAAAAATCGGCTGGGATTTGGGTCGACTACAATGCAGCAGAACCGAGCTGTGAGCTCCGGGGCTGGTCCGGGTCCTGGAGGCAGCTGGGGATGGAGCCACCAAATTTATTGCCTCAATTGATTGAATTAAGTTTGTCCGACTGAGTTTAATAAAGCTTTAAACCTATAAACAAAACAAAACTTGATAATAACTTGATTCAAATACTTGTTTCCAATTAAAGCAATTAATTTAAATTGTGGTTGCATTTTCATTATAAAGTGTATAAGATTTTAAATTCCTCCTGTTTAAAAATATTGAAATACTGTTTTATCAAGTCCTGTGCCAGTATTGCTTTAATTACAAATAGTTCTCGGATTCTTTTTCTCATATAAAACATACATCTATCTTCTCCCACCTATTGCATCAGGGTTAGTGCGGGTGTCTCACTCCGGCAGTCTATAGGCAAAAAGCGGGGTACACTCTAGACAGGTTGACACACAAATACTTACAAACCATGAACACACACAATTAAGGAATCTTTTGGCCAATTAACCAAACAATGATTATTTGGGACTGTGGGAGGCAGCCACAGTATCCAGAAAGAATCCACACCTATGGATTGGATGGAAGAACATGCTTACTCCATGCAGGAAGACCTTGCTGCAAGGCAAGTGGGCTACAAACTGTGATACTGTGCAGTCCTTATATGGAGCAAACCAATTGAAATCACAAAACATTTTTGTGAGAAATACAGTCGAATCATAAAAAAAAAAAAATTAAATAACAATACTGCGGTCATTTACATTTTCATTTTTGCTAGCTGAGTCATTAGGAGTTTGTGGCATGATTCTTCTGCTTGCTTCCTCTGATCTACAAAACCCCCAAAAGCATCCTGGTGGATAATACTCAGCATTCACGAGAACGGAAATGTAAACCACAGATGCACACTGGACAACTTTCTATGGCAAACATCTGTTGATTCATTCCAATAGAGGCGATGGTATTTCCGTACTGAAACTGGTCAAAATTTCTTCTTTTTAAGCTACAGTATGACTATGATTTTGCTGGGTTTCCAAAATTTTTATTTCTGTAAACTGCTGGTTAATTAAATGGTCGGGTATCAAATTTTGCAACCATATAAATTAGTACTGTTTTAAAATTTTTTTTTTAAGAAAATGAACAGCTTCTGCCTAATTTGTGAAACTTAGCTAGCAACTTGTTTCTGCAAACTGTAAAGAAAATTTGAACTCATGAATAATTGTGTCAATCAAACTTTTCATAGCTCTCATACAAAGGGCTGCTTTAGATAAGTTAAACGAATTGAACTCCCTGATATACATGCAATAAAACGATCAGTTTTAAATAAATCTTTGATAGAATTTCAAATCCTCCTTCTCATATATAAAGCCTTAAATGGCCAAGCTCGGTCTTATACCAGAGATCTGATTGGACCTTACGTTCCTATCAAAGCACATTGCTCTCAATCTACAGTTATACAGGTGGTTCCTAGAATTTCTGAAAGAAGAATGAAATATACAGATCTTTGAGGTATCAGGCTCCTCTCATGAGAAACCAACTACCAGTTTTAGTTTGTGAGGCATACTGATTTTGCTAGAGAAGAAGATGGGTGAATAATCCCTGCCTTAAGGGACTTGGAAACAAATTTTTGCAGGGCCTGGGATTCAGGGGCCAATAAGGATCATAACCTACCTCTAGGGGGAGTAGTGCCAGGTAATAAGTCAATATCACAATCATTATGTCCAACGCAAAGGCAGTGCAGTGGCCCTGCACTTATTGAAATCCACCTTGAGGTCATGATACTCCTCGGGGACATTAGGAAGGTCCAGATAAACCTCCTCCCCCTCATTATCAGCTGACTGTTCTGGCTGAACAGAGCGTAAACACGAGCCTGAGCAGGACACTGCAAAAAAAAAAATATGTGCATTTTTCCCTGAATTGGGGAGGTAAGTAAGACACTTTGCCAATGGAACAAGACAAATTACATTTAAAATAAGAAAAAAAAATGCCATTGTCTTATTTCAAGTGCAAATAATCTAAGAGTAAAAATGCTCATTCCAGTTGCAACTCGTCCTATTTACCTGCTCAGTTTAAGGGTAAATACACTTAAATTAAGATATTTTTTTATTGACTTCTAGATTGTTTTTGCAGAGGTAGCGGCCCAATCCAACACCTCCACATTTTGCCAGTAAATCTAAGGGTCATGTTTATACAACCAAATGTAACCCAGAACAATAGGGACCTGAGGTGATTATATATATATAATTTGTTACAGTGATTACCCCACACTATAAGCTCAACAGGATCAGAAATGAGGGAAGATAAACCTGGTGGGGGTCTAAGGCTATCATCTTGCAAGAGGAGGACGATGGGAGAAGTTTCATCCCCAGTCGACAAAGGTTCAAGTGATGATGTTTGGTCTCGTAGCCCAAATCTAAGGAAAACCAGTTGATTGCATCAACTCATTGACTCAAAGGCAACCCGTTACACTAAACAGGCTTGTAGCGACAGTGGAGAGGAAAAACTCCCTTTTAACAGGAAGAAAGTTCCATCAGAACCAGTCTCAGTGTGAGTGGCCATCTGCTGAGGCCGAATGGGGTTCAAGGAGACAGAAGCAGAGATACAAAAAGCAACTGGAAAAGGCGTCTCCGTCCACGAAACACACAGCCAGGCACTGCAAAAATGATCTAGAAATAAGTTCAAATGTCCTAAATCAAGTGTATTTACCCTTAATCTTAGTAGTTTATTGGGATGATTTGCCAATGGAATGAGTATTTTTACTCTTAAAATAAGATAATTACAAAATATGCACTTAATGTAATAAGACAATACAATTGCTTTTTCTTATTCTAAATCTAAATTGTCTTGTTCCATTGGCAAAGTGTCTCACTTAACTCCTCAATTCAAGACAAAACAGCACCTATTTTAAAAAAAAATTACTTATCTAGACTGAACAGCACAAGGTCAACGAATAATGGATAATCCCTACTAAATCCTGTATAATCTTTATATAGTTTTCACATTCATTTATTTCATGGTATCTTAGAGTTACTTTCTGCTTATATATACCATTTATAGTCAATATATACATAGTCTCTGTGCACATGTAAATAAATGTTTATATGCTGTATAGCAGTTCTGGATAGATGCAAACTACATTTTGTTGCTTTGTACTTGTAACAGTATCAGACAGATCTCTGAAATATACAGTTTCAAACATTTGAAAAGACACAGATTAAGCTGAATTAAAAGAAAAACTGACAAACAGGGATTGATTGAGCCTCTTTTAGCAGAGATCTTATCAAAGGAAAAGATGAGAAGCACTTAGAAACTGCCAAAATAGCTTTATGGCAATCAACTCAATTTAGTTTATATAATTCTTCAGTGGTCCAGTTCTCCTTTGAAAGCTACTGTCTGGTTCTTAGAATTGTACTGTTGAGTAATTTGAAGTAAATTACTTAATGTAAGCATCACTGTGTGAGAAGAAAAGGCTCTGAGATCAAATCCCACAAAGAAAGAATCAGTTCAGAACAAATTGCTAATTTTAAAAGGAAAATGGGTTGGGGTTTTTGTCTCATTATGGACCATAGGCAAAAATTAGGAATCCCAACCGAGGGCACTGAGCACATTATAGAGTTTAAAAAGCTTTTTTATTTCCATTTTTGTGCTATTGCTTACCATCCTTTCTATAGTAAGTGGAAATAAATTATTCAGCCCTATGTAATATGTCTGGGTATAGCTGTAAAATTAGTTTTATTCATCACAGTTTATTTAAAACTACTTTGTATCTAAAAATGTTGCTTTTTCTCTTCGAGGAACAGATTAACAACAATAACATCTTAGTCACAAAAAAGAGAAATAAGATTATACATGTACCTTAATAAGTGAAGCAAACGATACTGTTATGATAATAGGATTCAATTCTTATTCTATGATCGTAAGACTATCTTTCTTCTCTATTAAGTTTTAAGAAATGAAATGAAAAATAAAACCATATGAAAAGGTTAAAGATGGTGAACATACTAGTTGCACACAAGGTACATGTTGCATAATGTAAACCTAGTTGAAATTGTATTTATTACACATAACATAAAGACAGAGGGGTTAACCCTGGTTTCAGAACTAGCACTTGTTTGGTCAGAAGGATGATGAAAGGTGGGAAAGATAGCTCCTGGGGGTTAAGTTGAGTCTAATGGTCTTTGAAATTAACTTTGATGAAACCTTGCTGCTTTGCTCCACACACTGTAGCTTCTTCTCTAACCACAGAGGCTAGATCAATTTAATGTTCTGGGTAGAGATGCTGTTTATAATTTTCCAGTTTTGAATGGATGTTTTTGAATTGGAAGATGTATTGTTTTCAGGCTACTGTTTTGGAATAATGTTATACTTTACCTTAGATGATCTTCCAACAATTAACTTTACAAATATTGATTGCATGGAGTATTAGATTTAAATGGTTTATGTCAATCACGTTGCGATGGAATGACTGATGAAAATCCTAGCCTTTTTTCAGTCTGCCTTGCCTCTGCAAATGAGTTTCTATGGACAAGTAACTCAAAGACTTACAAATAATGTGAAGAATGCCCACCACTGGACTCTAGAGTATTGGAAATGTGATCTGTGAAGCAATGAAACGTGCCTTTATGTTTGGCAGCTCATTGGTCGCGTCTTAATTATGAGACTGATAAGACTGTGGGATGCAGGAATTGGTTGCAGGTTTGAACCTCAGCTCAGTCTCAATCATTGTTTCCTTGGGCAAGAAACCTGACCTGCAATTCCTACTGACGGTGGACAGTGTCACTTCTTTCAGGGTGCACCAGGGCAGCTGTGGCCAATGTGTAGGTTACCACCATCTGTGTAGGGTTGAAATGCAGTGTAAAAGGCTTCAGAGTTCCAGGATCTGAAATAGCACTAAATACAGGCCATTAACCATTTAGGGGAACCATACTTAGCTTTTTATAATGTGCAAAGTTTGCTGCAAAGTTGGAATTTAGGTCATTACTTCTGAAGACAGGAACAAGCCACAGCTTGGTGCAAAAATAAAGAAAATTAGTATAACATCTTCACAGTAAGTTTCACAGTGTTAAATATGAAGTGTCAGAGTACACTGACTCTTTTAGAGTCATTATAACAACTGGAGAAAGATATACACTATTGAGAGAGTTAATTTAACACTTTTACTGTCATTCATTCCAGGCCCTGTCTATGATTCAGTATGGGTCTTGGGTTGTTTGTCTGAATGTAGAATTTAAGGTTGACAAAGAGAACAAGAATTTTGAGAAACCATAATAAAATACAAAGCATGTTTACCTAGCCATGGCAGGTCATTGTTTGGCCTTATTTTCAACATTCTTACCTAACACTGCACATTACTAACCCTGCATTCTGCAATAAAAAAAAAAAGTTATAAAACGATACATTACAAAAATAGCTGCAGCAGCAGCTTTTATTGCTATCTTATCTATGTTTTTTTTTTAAATAAAAAATAGCGGTAAAAGAGCTGAAAGCATACTGCAGTTCCATGTCACAGAAGATGGCTTTATTGTGTACATTTATTTAGTAAAGCATCAACAGGGAGACATGCTCTTTTTAAATGATTTTGACCATGTGTTTGCAGGAGCGATTTAAGCTTAATTTGGTTTAGTGGAAAAAAAAAAAATTAAAAGAAAATCAAAGTAGCTTTCACAGTGACAGTAAAGTAGGCAAAAAGAAAAAGAAAACACGTATTTATAAAAAGTGCTTTTCAACTATAAAGTTATCACAATGAAAACACTAAGATAATCAAAGTCAATAAAGCCAAAGCAAAGGGAAAACAATTAAGTACTGATACATTAGGTGATCAATGATTTTGACTAATTGTATGTCAATTTTATTTTTAACTACCGTACATCATTCTATGAATCTACTTATTTTATTTTTCTGAAATTAAACGTTGCAGCTCTTCTCCTCCAGTCAGTCCTCTGGCTTTGTTCTGTTGCAGTATGTTTTTGTGCAGTTGTGAAATCTGCATGCATCATTAGTGGTTGGTTCTGTCTCTGCTGTTGTTTCAACACTAACAAAGGGGATCAAGTATCTGATCACTGCAAAATGAGCCTTCTTGACAGAGCAATTAAAAATTCTCTGTGGCCAAAGTGGTCTATAGCACAGCTATATTACAAATAAAGTAACCAAGGGGGTTTGGTTGATCTGTAATGTTTATTTACAGACCAGGGCAACCCAAGCAGCTGAAGAGGCAACACCCAGAGGCTGCCTATGTGCCCCAAAACCAAAGACGTCTTAAGTTGGTGTGTAAAATTAATCAACCTGGAGAGATTCACATGGAGCAAAAGCAGCAATTAGAAAGTTTTGATGACCGGAGGTAATGAAGGCCTTTGGCCCTCAGACATCTGCTAAAAAAAAGGTGCTAAATGCAGAACATACGTGTTAGCAGGTAGTTTTGTTCTACATTTGAGACATAATTTCCCCTGCAGTCTGACACTGGTGGTAGAATGGATTTACCATAGATGTACTAATGTAGAGCGTTTTGTTGTCCAATTAGAAAGAAAGGGCATCCTTAGATTTGAAGATTTAAATGCAGTTTTGAACTATGGTTGCTGAGAAGAGAGTGTGGAGCTGTGCCATTAGGCTAGAGCAGAGGTGCACAAGTAGACAATTAGTGGTCAGGTAAGTATTCAAGATGAATTCAAATCTTGATTTATTTACATGAATGGGTAAGTAAAGAATTTAGTTGATAAATTATTAAACCTAAAAAAAGCAATTAGGGAATTTAATTGACATAAAGAAAATCTTATCTGTGGTGCTCTGACTCCAGCTTAGACTTAGACCACTTTATTAATATCACCAGGGGTTTGAACACTACAGGAGACTACCAGAAAAAAAGAAAAAAAAGTATAACAATTTAAAAAAATAAACATGTAATAACATAAAAAAAAATAGAATTTGATGATTAAAAAGAAAAATATGACAAGGAGCTTGAGGACCAAAATTTATAATAATGAAAATGCAAAAGGTTGTAAAAAGATGACACAGTTAACTTCTTTTTTTTCTTTAAACACATAAGCCACCCTATATAGAACTCAAAAGTCTATGAAGGGTGACACTGGTACTAAATAGAGTAGATCTGTGTGAGCAGGTACAGAAGGTCTAGGTTATGTCTTTCCCCCTGATGTCTGACTCCGGTACTTTATATGCAGAGTCTTCAACTAAGATTGGCTGAGGGCATGGAGCTTTGCCAATAGGTGGAGCAGGACCATATGGGAATCGGCATGGCAGCAGCACCTCAGTCCAGGCTAAGGAAGATATAGGAAATGAATAGATGAAGAAATAATTATGCAGACAGAAATTGGAGGGAAGACATGCAGCAAAGGTCAAGAGGCCCCGACAGCAACGTCAAGGACTAACACTTCCATACATGAGCACCATTTGCAGTAAAATATTCACTTTTTTATTCAACAGGATACAATTTAACTGCATTTCATCACAATGTACTTGCATTGAGACCAGTTTTGGTGTAAAATAATTTCACAAAACTAAACCCAAGTCTAACTTTGTACCATATTGACAGCTAATCACCTCAATTTATTACACAACCCAGGTCTCAAGCTTTTAACCCGAAGCTGTATTACAGCAATATTTGGGATTACATGTTTCGAAACACACAGAGCTTCAGCTGAGAGTTTTGCTGAAATCAGGGGCAAGCTGCAAGATGGAAGTTTTTATATCAACTATGACATAGTCAGAAGCTGTAGTTACAGTTAGTGTTGCGGCAATGCCATTTATTGGCCCCAATACCCGATACCTGGCTATGCAGTATTGGCCGATACCGATACCATACCGATACCATCTATTTGAAATTCATGTGTATATATGTAGAACTTCATACTACTTGGGTGTAAAATAATTGCCATCATGGCTTTGTCAAGCTGCTGCCTACCTTTGTGAAGCAGGAAAAAGACTAATACAAAGTGAATCAAGTAGAACTTTTTATTGCCTATCTGGAATGGGTGACAATGGTTGAATACACTTTTGGCTCTCAAAATGGTATCTGTGCCCTATTTGTATGTACGCACTGATACCATTAACACCATTTCAGTGCTGGATCGAGGCTCCGCCCGATACTGGTATCGGTATTGGTGCAACACTAGTTAAAGTACAGTTTTTTATGGGTATCTCAGCCAAGCGTTTGTCCTAAATGACTGAGAATCTACTGTACATCGAACCTTCCCTCCTATGTTAATAGACCATTTAGGTTTTATTTAAAGAAACAGAAAATAATACCACAATAGACTAGACTTAGACTAAGACAAACTTTATTGTCATTTTGTATACACAGAGTGTATAAAAAACGAAATTTTGTTTTGTTAAGCTCTTATGAAATTTCCAATTGTTAAAGTCCTGCAGTGATTCAATGCAAACATTGGGAGAAAAAAACATGGTGCGAAACCCCCCCCCCCCCAAAAAAAATGCATTGACATTTTCAGTTTGATGCAGAGACTGTGATATGATTTACTGTTTTTTTCAAATGTTATTTTCAGAATAGCAACACTTTACCAGACAATAGAATATTGTATTTATCTCTGGGTGACAAAACAGTTTTGAGCTGAAAAGGTGAACATGAGGTAAAAAAATTCATGCTTATTATCTCCAATTCAGTAGACTTTTCTGCTTATTAAAGGCTACTTTGTATTTTAATGGAGATCTCTTTGGTCACACATAGAGTGGGGATTAGAGAGCATCCAGTGGACCATTGGCAAAATTCATAATCAACATCAAATTAACTTAGAACTTGGTGATACCTTCAACCTCTGCATCAATGTCAAGGAGAGGATTTCTTTTTTCCTTTTCTCATTATTTTTTGGAAAGCCACATGTAAAATGCTTTAGCAGGTCAATGCTTTCTACATCTGTAAATGTTATAATTAGAAATGAAAATTACAAAGGATATAACCTTTATATTTCCTATATCTGTTTACCATGTTTTCTCTTGCTAACTATTGTACTATGACTTGATTAAAGCCTTAAACTGCGCAAACTTTGTACTGCTTATATCATCCCAGTAAAGACAAAAGAAAACCCAAAGAAAACCCATGGGTCATGGTTGATTTCTTATGCTTTTTCCCTCAGCGTTCTTTGCATGTATTTGGATGCTACTTTTTTGCCTTTAAAGGCAAGCTGATCAGGCTTAAACTGTTTCACTTGTAAGTAATGTCACTGGGCAAACTGCTTAGCAACTCCATCAAGGTCATCTGATCCAATAACTGTAGCAGTTGACATTACACCTCTCCTCACTATCACAGCATTAACTCGCAGAAAATATTTCAAAAGCAATATCAGCCTCTGCTTGTGTGATATTCATTTTAAAATCCTGAGACTTGACTCTAATAAATTTAAGAAAAAAGATATGAATGAGGCAAAAAAAAAATAGTGTATTAAATTGAAGAAAATAGAAAAGTGTCTAAAGAACATATTTATGTTCTGTCAGTTTGTTTTATAAGATGGAGTATTAGATTAGGGCCAGGCTAGAGATTTTTTTTCTTCTATTAGAAGAATAAACTCGCAACGAGAATAGTCATAAGATTACAAGAACAAAGTCATAAAATTACGAGAATAAAGTCGTAACATTATGAGATGAGTAAGTCGTAAAATTATGAGTAAGTCGTAAAATTACAAGATAAAGTCATAAAATTATGAAAATAAAGTCGCAACGAGAATAGTAATAAAATTACGAGATTAAAGGCATAACATTATAAGAATAAAGTGGTAAAAGTACAAGAATAAAGTCGTAAAATCAAGAGAATAAGTCATAATATTACGAGAAAAAAGTCGTAAAATGTCGAGAATAAAGTTGTAATATTAAGAGTATAAAGTCCTAAAATTATGAGAAAACAAGTTGTATTTTATGACAACTCCTACAAGAAGCACCTTCTTCACTAAAGAATAACGTCGAGCATCATGTGAAGTTATACTATGGCTCTGGTTTGACAAATAAGGAAATCTTTTAGCACAACAACATCAAATTTGGCAGGATGTCAAAGTGGACTCAGGTTGCTGTTTGGTGATGATGGTCGGCCGCCATATGCTGGTCGGAGCTTGAAGCTTTCTTTCTGAAACAAGTTGTGGTATAATGACTTAATCTTGTAATGTTACACCTTTATTCTTGTAATATTACGACTTCATTCTTGTAATGTTACGACTTTATTCTCCAATCTGGCCCTAATACTTCATCGTAGTTTTAAAATAGAACTACACCAAACAGAAAACGACCATATGGACATTTGGTACAAACAGTACCCGGTCCTTTGAGGATGGCGTGGCTCTGCTGGTTTGCTGCTGCAGGATGTATTACGGCAGTAGTAGAGCAGGATGTATTACGGCAGTTCTCAGCCGAGTGCAAGGTGGATGGGATATCCATGGTTCTCGAATGAAAAAAAATTAGCTTGCCCTCTTCAAGTCGAAAGAGAATTCCTTCGTCAAGTTGAGGGATTGAAGTATATCAGAGCCCTGTTTCTCAGTATTCAAGTATATCAAGATCTAAGTAACTAAGTAAATGTTATTAATCTCTAAACAGCTATAATGCACCATATCAGTATTAGTTCTAAGGCAAGGCTAATTTATCTGAATATCGCAATTCAGTACAAGGACAATTCAAAGTGCTTTACATGAGTTAGATAATAAAATAGAAGAAAAAGAAAAGCATAATAAAAGCAAATAAAAATAAAAAAAACATGTGTAAAACCAATAAAATAATTGGACTACAAACTTATACCTTAGTTTAACTTTAACCGGTAAAAGCGGTTCTAAAGAAATGTTTTTTTTTAACTTTGACTTAAAAGAACTCAGACTTTGTTATTAAGAGCTGAGCTTATTTGAACATATTTTTTTGTGATTTCAATCAATCATTTTAAAAATTGCTTAGCTAATCTTAGCTAAATGTAATATGATATAAAATCTGATCAAAAATCAGATCATTTCTGGCTCAATTTTTGGAGTATCAAGCGCGAAACAAGACAACAGTCACCTTCCATCTACCCAACAGCCAGAAAATAAGTGATACACGGAGCAGTAACAATGACATGGTTAGCTTTAGTAATTTCAAAGACAGGTGTTGCTGTAGCAGCGCTGAAGCCAAACCCTGTTTGGGGGCCTATGTGTCAAGTGAAAATTCACAAAAAAAAGGTGTTTCTGTCGGATGACATATGAACTGTTCTAGGGTCTCTAACAGGAAAGATGAATTCCCAACTGCCTCTATACCGACAGCGTTTCACCTCATTTACTCAGACACAGCATGCAAGTCTCTCTTTCATCATACTTTCTGTACTTCTGCTGGCAGCAACTGAAATAAATGACACTTCAAGTTATGCACCCAGCTGAGAGCATAGAAGGTACATCTAAAACACAGTAATCCTTTTAAACTGCGTTATCTTCAATGAATTCTTGGAGAAATAAAGAGAAACTCTGCCATTCAAATTTACAGGGAGATTTGGATTGTAGGGCAGTGATTTAGGTAGGTGAGAGGTCAACTTTCAATTAGTAGAACATATAATGGATAGGAAATAACAACAGGGACAGACTTACTCTGGGGCCCAAAACCAGCAGTGGGCCCCACCTGGGAGGGGGGCTGCTGGTTTTCCATATCTCTAACAGGCCCCTTGGGTTATTTAGGCATGTTTAAAATGTAATAATTATATTTTAGCATCAAAACAATGGCAAAAAATTGCAACTCCACACATCATCAACTTCTGTGTTGCCCTTTCTATATACTGTACAAGAATAGACCCATCCCTTCCATTCCCTAAAACATTCAGAGATGCAGTGTGGAGCAGCCGGAGAGATAAAGCACAGCTATGCAAGCAGAGTGGAAAATTGAGGAAAGGAAAAAAAGAATAAAGAATTGGTAATTGTGCATATGCTGCTCAAACTGCACAACAAGGAGCCCATGTGGCGAAGGACTGGCAGTTTGTCTGACCTTTAATGGCCAGAACAGTTTTTAGTACATGGATGTCATCCTTCCTCGTCTATTACACAACAAATAAAAACAACAGTAACAATGCAACAAGGGAAAATGGCTGATTTGTGAGGAGCTGCGATCCGCAGAGATGGAGCCTGGTGCATCTATGCAAACAAAAACAGAAAAAAAAATAGATTAATCCAGACCAAAGATAGCAATTGAGCTGAATGTGTGTTACAGCTAATTACCTATTAACCAGGCAGGATGTGAGGTGGAAATTAGCTATAATAAGCATCGCTGAGGTCATCATGACGAACAGAGGGTAGATCAACTTTACCTGAGCTATGTTAAAAGCTCTGTTTTTGATTGTAAACAGTAGAAATCCTCTCTAGAAGCTTCCACCTGGTGTTGCATCACAGTATAAAAAACATCAGACCCTCAGTTCAGTGAAAATTCAAACAGTTATTCTTAAAGTAGCTAAATACATTAAAGGTCCTGTAGATCATTGTGTGGCTGCAGTCAGTACATTTACACATAAAGAAAAAATAAGTGTTTCTCATTAATGTGGGGAAATACAAGGTACCATACTTTCTGTACTGATTCTCAACATTCAGCCATGGGTTGTTTAATGTGCAGAGTTAAAAAAAAAGTAAGTAGCACGATAGCAATTAATCAATTAATCAGCTCCTTCCTTTGTTTAATGTTTTTATTTCTAAACAAGTAGTAATCATTAAACATTTCTCCACTTTCCTTGATGGGCCCTTGGCTGGCCCCCCTACAATTCCTTTTTAAACATCAATCTTCTTCAAAAATATTCTTTCTGTCATGAATTGTGGACATTAAGATCTAAATAGAAGCCTCATATCCTGGTCAGACGCTGTAATTCAGTGAAAGGGTGGAGTCAAAGTAAAAAAACCATTTTGAATGGCTGCTACTGCAATATGTAAATTATGAACTAAACAAATTAACCAAAGAAACAGGGCCCCAAAATGGATAAATCTGCCACTGAAAAAAATACTCTAATGAAATGAATTTGGTGATCAGGGCTTTACTTTTTTAGAACCTGACAATTATGTGGTTTTGTTAGAAAAAAAATAGTAAAGATCTGAGTAATGCAAAAAGACAACCAAGTGTCATTGTATTTGGTGTTCATAAAATGTAAATGTGATGTGATGTGGGTTTATATAACTGGCTCATTAGATTTAGTTTAAATTATTTTTAGGTTTCAAAATATTGGTAAAAATAATTTTATATGCAGACCTGAAAAAATGTGGCATCGATTTGTTTTCTACCCTTTTTCTCTCTGATACCTCCAAACATAACACAGTGCAACCGGCTGCCTTTGAGATATTGCTTTCAGATATCACCAAAAACACCATGTGCAATATACTCACCTGAAGAACTAACATATCCTTAGGGCCATTGAGTTACAACTTTTTCTACCTGATAATTCGAAAAATTGACCTTCCTACCTGATCCTGTGAAGCTCCACACACCTGACACCTTAAAAATGTATTATCTGCTCCTTTGTCACACAGACCCGTGAGAACCCCAGACCTCCACTCCTCATATCCACAACCCACAATCCTTCAAATTGTAAAAAAATAACCACTCAGTCCAATATTCATAATTAACCTTACATGATTCCTTACCCCCCTTTCTGTGTGAAAGACAGAAACAACATTTAAATGATTTGCTGAGGCGATTTTCATAAACCTTTTTAATAAATGCAGCTAAACCAAAACGTGCTGTGTTAAACTCTTTAATAAATCTGAGTAAAAAAAACAAGAATCCCTGATGAGACATAAATCTAAAGAAATTCAGCTTTTATTGTAGTGAAGGGTTTCAAGCACCCATCTTCTGATACTTATATATCAGGGTCACATGTTCCTATCTACTGCAGACTAAGGGCAAAAGGCTGGGTAAACCTGGTCAAGTCACCAGTGCATAACAGGGCAAAACATAGACATACAACGATGCACGCACAGCTCTAAGAGAAGCCAATTTGCTGAACAATCATGTTTGTGGATGGTTGGAAGAAGCCAGAATAACTGGAGAGAACCCTTGCACACACAGGGAGAGGATACAACCTCCATGCAGAAAGACCCCAGGCCAGGAATTGAACCCAAGACCCTCTTCCAGCAATACAACAGTACCACAAACTGCACCGGAAGTTGAACCATAATAAAGTGCTAAAATGATTTCTACCAGAAGAAAGTTATAATATATTTAGTTAAAGCTGTTTTATATCTTATCATGATGGTACATTATGGTATATCTGAGATTACCTGGGACTTAATATGAGGCCATATTAGAGATAGCATAACATTTTTTGTGGATAATGCCAGACTCCTGCCAGGATTTGCCATTTATGTTTGGATGAATGTTCTATACCTGTCTATGTGTGAGAAAAGCAGCAATGTGATAGGCTGAGTGTGATGGCATGAGCAGGATGATAGTTCTACCCTATAAAGGTCTTTATAGAATTGTTAACTGCTCTGCAGGGGCGGCTTTAGGAATGTGGGGTCCTAGGCAAAGATAGGCAGGGGGCCCTCTGAATTGCGATGACAACACATAAAACAGACCTATTATACAGATACAGAAATTTTTATAGAATAGACATCGGTTATTTGTTCTAGGTTTTGTCCCTCTCTTCTTGTCCCTTTTCTTGTTGTTTTTCTCTATATGTTTTGACTTTTCATGCTGTCTCAAATGGAATGAAATATTTTTCAAAGCACTAAGCTCACTTAGCTGATTGTTCCTTCCTGTGTTTCCAATAAGGAAACGGCAAAAGTAAATAACACAGTCCTTTTCACTGTAGACAAGCCATGGTCTGCTTATCTGTTCTCCATTTTTCATTTGGATGAAATAATAGCTGCATGAATCATGACAGCAGCCAAGATAGAGGAGAACAGTGGGAGGGGGGGTTATCAATCTACTTGCTCTAGAGAGCAGAGTTCGCTTCTTTTAGATGTCGCCAAAGTTTTCAGTAGTAGAAAAAGTTGCTAGATTTGGTAACCCCCTTTTTAACAAAAGTGTTAGAGGGGTCTGAAAAGTTGCTATGTATAGTGACAAAATCACTAAGTTGGCAACACTGCTCTTCGCACCGTTTGTCTCCAAATGGACCTTTCTGAACATGAGCAGCATATGGACTGATTTAATATGGTGGACACTGAGGGGTGGGGCTGGGACGCGGAAACCACGGCAGACCAAACCAGACGAAAGTGCGCATTCAGCTCGGCAAAGAACTCATGCTCTTCCTCAACACTGAAGTCCTCAGACATTTTTCTTTCGTTGTTTCTTTCTTTGCACAGGTAAACAGCACATTTCTTCTTCTACGCTGCATTATCGGCAGAGCAGACGCTGAATGCGCACTTTCATCTGGTTTGGTCTGCCGCGGTTTCCGTAGATTCGTGAACGCGCTTTTAGGAAATCCTATACACTACTGTTTATGCTCTAAAAACATTCTAAATAACTTCGTTTCGAGTAAATTCTGGATGCTACCCACTCAGGACACTTGGAATACATTGGACGAGCAGTATGGAGGAATATTGACACGTTTTTTGTGGACTTTTATGGACCTTTCTACCTCGGGCACCATAGACCTCCATTATTTGAATGTCAGCAGACAGCAAGAAGCCTCCCAGATCTCCAGATGCATTTGAGATATCAAAAAAGTACTCCAGAGTGTTGTTCAGCATGGGGGTGAGTAGAAAATGAAGGCTAATCATGTTTTGGGTGTACTATTCCTTTAAGGTATGTGTAGTAAAGATCTTAAAATGTAAGTATTTTTATGTAGCATATTTTTTGGGGGTTGAATAATATGCAGATCTGTGATACTGGGAAGAACATGTCCCCCAGTTCCTTTTCCTGTGATTGTGAAGATTACTTAAACAATCATTAAGGTATTTATAGAGCTGATGAATTCATTTCACTAAATAACCAGAGTTTTTGTTAAGCTGACCCAGATTTCTAAAGCCATGCCCAGACTTAATTACTGTAAGATCATAAAATAATAATGATCCTAGGAAGCGAGACATCATCCAAGAATAATGAAACGGAATCACTGTTGTCTATCAGTCTGGAAGGGATTGCATGTAATTTCTGATGCTTTGGCAATTCATTAAACTACAGTGAGAGTAATTCTTCACAATTGTCATCCCAAAATTGCCCCTTGTCCGGAATTGTACAAAAGAACCCAGAACAACTTGTTTCCGTTAAGAACATTGTCAAGGAATGAAAAACTTGAAAATTACTATAACAGCGCTTACAGCTGCTGTAAAAAAGAAATCTCAAACATCCTGCCCTCATCAGAGTGTAGACATGCTAAATGGGTTTTCACAGGTAATTTAGAGGCATTCTTTTTTCTATTTTTCAAACAGCCTGGTTGGACTTTAAAAAGACTTCAGTCAAAATGTTCAGGAGGGTGAAGTGTGTGGTCATGCTCCAAATCAGTCTAAGCATCAGCAGATGTCCCATGCTTGCTTTAGATAGTGGGCAGTAGTTTGGCAAAGGTACAATGATTACTCTACTGCCACTAATCTATGATGAGTTAAGTTGCACATCTGCCTAAGGAGTTCTGCGGTCCACTCGGATCCCTAATGACCATGGCCTTATTGATGCAACTGCTTCATAGCCTTTTTCAGAGCACCTGTTCTCACAGGTAAAAGCACTTTAACATCTGATGTGGGGGCTGGGGTCATCTTTAAGAAGCAAACAAATTAAAGTGTGTGCTGCTAAACCTTAGACTTAGACAACTTTTATTGTCCTTTTGTATACACAGAGTGTATAGAAGAAAGTACCTGCACACTTTAGCTTGTGGTGCATTTTAAATCTGCTGAGGAGAAAAGCCCAGCTGATAACTTGACTGAAAAATTCTGTCTTTTAGCTCTCTCACTGATAACGTACTTGTACTACATGGTGAATCTTCAACATACCACTCTTTTTGTTGCATTTTGCACCATATCTCGTCATTTTTGCACTGCTCTGAAAACCTTCCACATCAATGCCTTTTTGCACCATGTCTCTCCCACACTGTTTACATTTATATGGAGCCTGGGTGGAAATTCAACTGAGGAAACTCATTGTTTTTCCATACATCCACCTGCGACACAGCCAATCAGCTTTGAACCATACCTCCACAAAAGCCACTCGGCATCCAAAGCTCATCTTGAAAGGCCTCCAATACGCACCTGTCTGCTCCTGTGTGCAGATGGTGGATGCGCTGTGTGATTTCATACAGATGACACCGTTTCAACCCACCTCCAGCCCCTCCTCCACTATCGTAGCTAAAGCTTCATCAGAGTGTCATTCCTCCCGGACTCTTACTGCATTCCTTGTGTCATCTTAACCGATCCGGAAGAAGACCGCCATGTTGAGTCTGGTTCTGCCAGAGGTTTCTTCCCAATGGGGAGTTTTTCCTCTCCACTGTCGCTTCATGCATGCTCATCATGGACAGGTTCTTTTAACCTGTGATATCCAAACTGGACTTCCATCTTCCAGGTCCCTTAGTAAAGCTCTAGTATCAGCTCACGCAGTCCACTGGATCTCACCATAAACTCGGCATATGTTCTCGCTAACCAGCAGTCTACAGACGAACCAACTTCATCTATCTCCAATCCACCACAGGTTTCAGGCCTGGGAGGAAAAAAAGCCATATTCCTTGCTCCTGTTCATGCATATCTATCAAGATTAAGCACTATGTTTCCTGCAGAGGTCTGAGCACCAAAGACAAATTAATTGTATCAATAAATTTATCCTAATTGTCTTTTCTCTTTGTGTGAATTTTTCAGATTGAAATCACTGCTGTACTTTATTGTTCTTTTTCACTGCTAAGCTGCTGTTAAAAAAAAAAAAAAAATCACCATTGGAAAGCTTTATAAACTAAATTTCAACAATAAAGTTCGTCTAAATCACTGTTTTCTCTGCCACCCATGTAAGGTTTAATTGGTTATAAACCCTTCAGTCGTTGAATGCAATCAGGGTTTTTTTTAGGTTTGAATGTGCTTTTCAGGGCCTGGTTTTGTTTTAATACAGCCATCTAACATAAAACCCTAACTTGAAACTACATTTTGTCTTATTCTTTTCTTGTAACCTTTTGTGCTTAGAATTGAGTTATTTATTTGATGATCATCTCCCCCTAGTGGTCTGGAGTTTGTAGCTTCTCTTAACATGCTGTTTGTTTCTATTTGGGGCATTTTTTTGTTGCATGTCTTTCAGTTTTGTGCTTACTAAAATAAATTGTATGTTTGTTAGGCAATTTTTCTGTTTGCTAAATCTTTTGAACTGTATGTATTTACATGGCATTTGCATCCCTTTGATGCAGTGCGCTCTGTTCAAATTTAAATTTCAAATCTAAAAAACGAAATAGGTTTTTTTTTCAATTAATGTGTTTTACTTTATCTTACTTTTTTAAGTTTTGATAATTAAGCCTGCACTAACTACTGTTTTAAAATATTTTAAAATGAAGCTCTATATAAGCTCTATATATACATTTATGTAGCTGAAATGAGAACCTCCTAGACAAGCTTAAACATTCTTACAGCCTCAAAAAGGTTTTCAGTATGTTTTAAGCTCTGTGTGTATCATTTGTGTACTTCGACCTTCTCTGCTGTCTCTGCTGAAGAAGATTGTCCAAATGGCATTGTTAGTGTTGCTCTAAACCCAGACTTCCACTCTGGATCCCTAAGCAAGACCCTTGACCCCACGCTGCTCCCCGGGCACCGCACAATGGCAGCCGACTGCTCCCCAAGGGGATGGGTTAAATGCAGAGATAAATTTCTCCAATGTGAGATCAATAAAGTTCAATTTAAAACCTTTTGCTGGTAGTCTATTCTGACCAAGGGTCTAATATTTAAAGGAAAGGTCCGCTCATATTCAGAATTCAAACTTCTGAAAGTACTTTAAATATGAAATTAGTATGTACTGTTCAATAAACGATAAGTGTTTCTCATTAAACGTCATTTTCATTTTACTGTGGTTTACTAGAAGCATCCATGTTTGTCAAAGAACACTACTGCCACCTACCGGTTTGTGACGTCAAGGTGCGGTATCGGCTGTTGATCAAGTCCCAGTGCTGGATCTGGTATTTATTAAACTTGCTATTATTCAAGTTGTTGGGTTTTAATCCAGAAAAATGTGAGTTTAAAAGATTAAAAGGAAATGATCAACACAGAGACAGGGTTTTGTGACGTCAGCGTCTGCCGAGTGGAGAGAAGCTGCTGGCTCGGAAAACCAGCACCTTCTCACACAGATCCCTTCATAGCCAAGCCTTTTATTAACAGTTTACAACATCAAACAGGCGGGCCTAAAAAAGAAGACCCATTAATGATTGTCTGGGGGGATGCAGGTAACAAGATAGTGTGAATTGACCAACTGGCTGGATGGAAGTCACACAACCGTGTGATTCTGCCTCATGACCTACTAGGGGTCATAAAAGTTTATGACCCTTCTGGTTGAATCACAGGATAGTTATCACTCTAACACAAGTCATCTTGAAAATCTTCTTCCAAATGTTGGCTACATATTAGGTGTTTTTTCTCTGGCCAGAAGTTTGATTGCAAATCCTCCCTCTTCAAGTTGGCAATCCAACAACAAACCTGTCCTTGGAGGACCATGAATCTGAAAGGTGAAATAATGTTTTTTTTCACTTTTACCCGACGTTTTACAACATCCAACTGGCATGCACGTGGGCATTGTCACTTTAACTATAGCTCTAACAAATTTCAATGGTGAAGTCCTCTGGAAATCTTAAATAATTTTTGTTGAATATAGACGTGTCTAGAAGTTGCCCAGTGAGCAGTAAGGTGTTAATATATTTGGGCAAAAATGTCTGGTCCCAGACTCAGTGATCAAGACAAAAATTATTATTTTAATTTTTTTACTGATTAATGGTAAATTCATTCAATCACAGTGAACATATTATTTTTAGGTATATAAAATGATCCATTAATCATTCCTTGCTGACCGGACTTTTCCTTTAAAAGAGTTTGTGGTTTTCCTACTGAAAGTGTACAATAAGGAAAAACCCTGACACAAAAAATCATATCCATAAAAGCATGCATACAATATTCACCACTTTTTTTATCTTCATCCGTCAAAATTTAGTAGAATTTACTTTAGATGTATTGTAATTGCATTCCACCCCCTCCTTGCCCTTTATTAAATCAGTATATTTAGGCACCCACAACATTCCTGACTTATCATGGCAAATGCAGCTGTCAGTAAAATCAAAAAGAGGAAATTTAAAGAATGTGAAATCAATCTGTTTTTGACAGAGGCGGTGTCAAGAAGTGACTTTTCATTTGAGATTCAGTTCACTGTCATCAGAAGCATAATGAAAGAAGAGTGGCAGAAGGGAGCAAACACCATAAATATCTCCAATACCAAAACTAGATCCACAGCTGACAAAGAAACGGCCTGATGTAAAGGTACATTCTAAAAGGAGACTCGCTGTATGTCAGTGGAGTGTTTTTGCCACGGGTGAGAGCCTGAGAGTTATCTCCATTGAAACAGAGAGTGGTGAGTATAAACAGTGAAAAAACACTGTCTGATAATCCTGCAACCACACGAGAGGGATTTGGACATTTTTAGTATGCATTAACATGTAAATGCATTGAATACAGTGCTGTATGCTGTAACCTGTTAAACGTTATAATCCAGGAAGGACATGCTGAGTTAATTGCAGAATGGTTGGCCGCAATATCCAATTGCAAATAGGTTCTGATCTTGTACATTTTAAAGTAAAAGGGAAGGTTTCGTCCATCTGTCATAAATAGTCTTGATCTGTATTTTAGAAGAATGCTGAAGTGCTGCCAGTTTCTAAAAACAGGCACACCTGTCTTTAGAAACTGACAAGATTTGCTCTGTAGTCTGTCAGAAATAGCCTTTATATGTATTTGACAAAAGACAGAGGAGAGCTTTCTGTCAAAGTTCAAACATACTGAAGTTAAAATCTCTTGACTATACTTGTGAAACTCAACTAAACTAAGCTGCTATTTGCATAAAGAGAAAGAAAAGCACAGTAGCGCAGTTTGGCATGGATTTTATGTTTGAGAGCCAAAATTTCTTTTGAAGAATTTAGAATGTGATCAAATTGGCTTTTAACTAAGAACAATTGCCCCCCCCCCAACACACACACACACACACACACGCACACACAAAGACTGCTGGAGATAGGCAGGAGGAGATCGTGGTTAATACCAATGTGGACATTTGACCTCAATGTCCAAAATTAATATCATGATTTATGGCCCAATAACCAAAGTATTTATTTATCTGAAAACAGCTTGAATTCACACTTAAGTCAAGATATGGTCAGACTCATACCACCATAAAGCTAACCGTGAACCACATGCTTTGCTATTAATGCTTTGAAGGTTCAAAAGGAAAAATCATTTCTGGACGGCTACCTGATGTATTTCCTCCCACTCCCTTGGGATTAAATCGCACTTACTGTTTTTTCTACATGGACTACAATAGCTTGACTCGCTCTTCTCTGGACCTTATTTTATAATTCACTCTTTCAGGATTTTGATAGAATGTTTTTTTAAAAAGGCACCATCTCTAAAAAGGTGCAATTAACACAGAGCCTGAAACCTTGCCATTATTAGAACCTACAGCCTTCATCATATAAAACACCCCTTGTGTAAAGCACTTGGAAACCAAGCTGATTACAAGCCTTTGAGATCTGAAAGCTGTTTAAAAGAAAATATCCTTTTATAAAACCCTGGAGGCCATCATTTTGATTTTTTATCTCTAAGAACTGTCCTTTGAGACAAACAAAAGGAGCTTCAAACTCACTTTTAAAGTTTAGCTAAAGAAATCCCAGAAGCATCTCAAATCTTGAGTAATTGGAAAACTTGGGTATTTCTGAAGGAGGCAATTAATTGAAAAAGGCTGACAGCACAACTGAAATAGAAATTTTCTGACCAATAACAGTACCTTCACAGACACCAATGGCTTCATCCATGTTAATATTTTTTGTTGCTTCATGGAAGGATAGTGATCTTACTGAAAGGAGAAGGAATAGGAGCGAGGAATAGATTGTAGGGAGGAGCTACAATTCTCCCAATTTAAACTAAGCCAGAAAGGCTGTGAGAATATTTGCATGTGTTCTGAATTAGCTAATTAGGTTGTGACACCATAAGTTTCCAATAAGGGACTTTTTTGTAGTTTTTTCAATTATCTGAGACAGTGACCTTCAGGTTCTCATAATCCATAATCATCAAAATTACAGAAACAATGGCTTGGCATATTTCACTTTATGTAAAATGATTCTATATAATAAATGAGTTTAACTTGCTGAGGTTTTGCACAACATGTTTTTATTTTATTTTTTGTGTTCTAACTGTATTTCCATCATGTGATAAAAAAGTATTAAAAATTGAACATTAGTACCTTTTTGGTAACCTAGGGCAACAGACAGGACTGGTGAAATGATAGTGAAAGTGTATTGAAGAAGTGATAGAGCAGAATGTGCTTCCTGAGTAATCTTAAGTCTATCAGTGTTTGGGTCTCACAGGAAGAAGATCTAACTAAACTGACATTAAGGGGTTAGGATTCCTTAAAGGCTGTAAGGTTCTTTTATTATACGTTGATATTGCAGTCAGTTAGCTGTACATATAAAATCATCATGGTAAAAATAAAGGCTTGAAGACATTGGCCTGTATGTAATGATTTTCTATCATGTGTCCTACTAAGTGAATAAGTTATAGAAATGAATAAACTTTCAATTATAATTCTAAAAGAGAAGAACCTGCAATTCTAATTTTTTTCATTATATTTATTGAATCTTACAGGGTAACCTGAGGGACTACAGATTAGAAAGATGTTTCCATACTTATTCTAGAATGTTGTTTTGTGCGTTTTTATTTATTTATTTATTTATTTATTTATTTATTTTAGTGTCCTGTCTGGGGATTTGGCAATAAGAATAATTGTCTTTCCGCCAAAAAGAGCCCAACAGATTTTGCTTTCACAAGTGGAGCAGTACGGCTATCGCCATAGTGTTCCGCTTGATTTATGCATATAAATAGCTTTATTATAATTATGCAGGGAGTTTTACAGATTATATGGACACTGCAATGTAAGTAGAACAGGAAAGGAAAACCAGAAAAAAGGATAAAAGATTAAAGAAAGAGGAGATAAAAGGGAGATACTGTAATTTTAATCTCTAAAGCAGATGTGATTTAAACCTGTTTTGTATAACATTGTTAAAAGCCTGCCTTTAAAGTTCTGTGTGAGGTCTGGGGTGTGCTGACAGGGCTATCTGGGTAGTTTGATTCGCTGCTAAAGCCATGCTGCTTGGTCTGGCGTTGTTCCTTCCTGACTGGCTGTTGTCAAGTTGACCTTGGTTCCTCCAAAAAAGGTTAATTTTGCCCACAGAATGCATTACAACAAACTTTATCTGCTCCAGTCATTTCACATTCCTTTCTTGTTTGCATCTGCTAGTTTGATCCATTCCTTTTTCTTTCATAGATTTATCTTTTTTATCATACTGGGTGAGGCTGTTTGCATCTCCATCCAATGTGCTGAGCCACCTGCAGGGGCAATATGCAGCAGTGCAGCAATGATGCTGCAGTTATTGTTTCTTTCCTTCGTTTCAAATCAGGAGGGGCCATTCACATCTTTCCCTGCTTACTTCATTCTATGCTGCATTTTATGGGGAAGAAATGAAACCCAATGCGACCACTGCAAGGTTAGACCTGGAAGAGACTGCCTGCAACAGGGGATTGCTCCGAAATATCCCTATAGCCACCCCACTCCTTGCACCATATGTAGATAAAGACATGGTAATCTTTGCCCCTACTTCTTATGTTGTGAATGTTTCAGACCTTTTTCTGCATTACCACAACTTCAGTAAATATTTAAACTACTTTTTTGGCAAGCCACAGATTTCTGCTGGTATGTGGTTTAAATTATATTTGGATTCAGACGTACTGGTCTAAAAGGTAGATCATGCAGGACAATGGCCCAAAAGGACTTAATTACCGCACACCACTAATAAAAACCTGATATTCAACCTCTGTCCCTCCCCAGGACAAACTCAGGACTGCTGAGAGATTGTGGGCAGTATGTCTTCTCCCGCTAATCCCTCATTAACACCCCTGTGCTCAGAGGTTTGAAATGCTTTCAAAAAAAGCAGCTCCAGCAATAAGTGGCCAGGCCACTTTCCAGTGGGAGATGTGGCAGCCGACCAAACGAGCAACTGATAGCTTAAGCAGGACCATTACGCAGCTTATTGAAATGTGCTGAAGAGCTAAAAGCCATAATAAGCTGTTGGACCTCCAACTGCTCGACACACAGCTTGTGATGAGTGGTGGCAATAACTATAGCTTGCCCTATTATAGTGCTAGTTTATTATTCTTTCAGCATTAACGTCCCATTGTTACACAAGACTTTTCATTTTCTAGTTGGCCCAAACTGAATGTCCAATTTGGAACTTGTCGATAGCTTCTCCTGAATACAAGCTGCAGACTACAGAGCTAACGCTTCAAAACTTACAGTAATCAGAAAGGGTGAAAAGAGGCCCAGTACAACAGTATTGTGACAATACTGTTGAATATTGCAAATATATATTATGCTCTTTTCTTTGTCTCTCTTATTATTCACCAGCGGACTGAATTACATCTGCTCAAAAATAGGAAACCAAATTTAAAAAACGAATTTAAAAAGGAAAAACACACTCCCCACCAATCCCATGCCCTCTTAATACACAAGTTATTGGATGTCTGTATTTGCAATAACATTTTTGAAATATTTCCTCTGATCTTTGCTCCTAGGCCTGTAGCTTCCCTCGTAGAAGCTCGAATATGCTCAACTTAAATCCATGCACGGCTCACATAATAATCCAGATCTATAATACACAGATGAAATCTTCTATGAACAATTATTTAAAATGATTAAGTTTACCTATATTCTAAGCTGCCTTTAGCCCTCATAGTATGAAACATTAGTTATTAAAAGCCATAACAAAAAGCAAGGAAGTCTATTTTTAGAACAACTTTCAGCAGCGAGGCAATCCAAGGTGCCCTGCATGAAAGAATTATAGAAACAACAGAAAGATGGACAGGAAAAAAAAGTTTAATTATTTAGATTTTTTGATAAGGAAATTACATTATTAAGAAAACTCCTTTTTAAAGTGACCAAAGGAATAATAAAATGAATTTACAATAAAATGATTATGTAGGTAAATTTGGAATACAACATTAAACCAATAACGTTCAGAAAGCACAGTCAAAGGCCACTCTAAAGAAATAATAAACTGAAGAAAATTAGAGTTTCAGCACTTTTACAGTTTTCCAAGAGATATTTTCAGATTCGTGAAGCATAGGAAATAAAAGCTGCTTCTTTGTTTAATTCTAGGTAGGCAGATCAAGAACACACAGAGGTTTAAGTTTTTTCAAATCTGTAATGTATTTTGGTCATTTTTTTGGATTTATGGACTAAAATAAATAATATTCTGATAGGATAATACCTTTGTTTCTTTGGATGACAGAATGATGTTTGCTGGTTTCACTAATTCTGTCAAGATATAACTGATATTTAGATATATCCCATATATAAGTCTGCTTTTGATATGCTGTGATACTATCGACCACAATTATTTTAATTCACATAATCTCATAAAGAAAATTCAAATAGAATTTCACAATTTTATTTCTAAGTTCCTTTGAGTATTAGGCTTTTTAAGAAAAAAAACATTCTTCTAAATATAGAAAAATAATAGGAAGTCTCCTCACTAAAGTTGTGTGTCTTGTGAATTTTAAAATAAAGGTGTGTTTTAAAGGTGATGATAGAGATTACTTTTGTTATTTTGCATTAATGTAAGGAAATCATTGACCATTTAGGTGATTAATCTATTCTTGAACCTCTATCGATTTGTTAAATCCATCAAACAGAGAGAAAAACTTTTGTAAGATAGAGTCTCACAGTTGCATCCAAAATCTTTGTTCGCCCTCGAACAAATACAACAGCGTACAGAGAGTACAAGAGTACAGAGAGTTTAAGTAAATGCACTACTGGCATCTTCCCTAGTATAAAAATGTCAGCACAAGGTCTTACTTGATGTGTTACATCTGAAAGCAGACGATGCAGCCAAACGCTTTTAGTGCCCATACAAAAGGAGGCAGGTCAAGTGGAGTGAAGGCTCTGCACTTTACAGAATGCACTTGTTTTTTTTAGTGTCTCGCAAAGAGTTGAAATCTGATGGGATGTTGACTCTGGGAATTAACCTACTGTATAAAATAAAACTGTGAAATTCAGAATACACTTTTAAAATGGTTAAACACCATTTTTACTTTCTGAAGCTGAATAAATCCAGCTTCAGAAAGTAAAAACTCTGCTTAGCTTCCCTGCATCCTGTTCACTTAACAAGCTGATTATAAACCAGTGTTTCCAACTCAAATTCTCAGGGGCCACTGGTCTGCATCCTGAATCTAATGGCTTAACGACCTCACTAGTATTCTGTCAAGCTGCTCTGCAGAGCTCTGTTAATTAGCTCATATTATAGTCAGGTGTGCTGAAACAGAGACGCATCTTTAGTTAAAGGACATCAGTCCGAAAGGACTGGGATTTAAAAGCATTGTTTTAAATATTAGTCACTTTAAATGCTTTGAAGCTAAAATTGTAAATGTTAAAACATATTTATGCAATGGCTTATTACTTACTGAACCTGGATCATTTGTGCAACTGATCTGAATCCTCCTGTTTTAATCTTTCATTGCTATGAAGGACAGATTAGAGTAGCAAAGCATTACATAGACTACTGCATGAAAAACGTTTGAAAATCAAAGCCTTAGAAGAAAAGAATGGCCAACAGGAAAGTGAAACCAAGTGAAGCCTTTAAACTAAGCAGTATACTGTACATCCCTGTCTCTGATTAAATATTCATACCTTAGTAAAGAAATTCAAAACAAGATAGTATCTCTCTGTAAAATATGTTTTTAAAGAATGCTTAGTCAGATAAAAATAATAATTTTCCGTGCTCATAACTCCAAAGCTGTTATTGTAGGATATTGTAGGCAGATGGCCGCTCACACTGAGCCTGGTTCTGCTGGAGGTTTCTTCCTGTTAAAAGGGAGTTTTTCCTCTCTACTGTCACTACAAGCATGCTTAGTGTGAGGGATTGCCTTCCAGTCAATGAGTCGATGCAATCAACTAGTTGTCCTTAGATAGAAAACTTTGAATCAATTTGACTGTATGATGTGGTTGAGTGCCTTGAGATGACATGTGTTGTGAAATGGTGCTATAGAAATGAACTGCATTGAATTGAATAATTCTTTCCACTTAGTGATATCAGGTAGCATCACTCACTTATCCTAATGTTCAAGCAACTCCAAGACCTGTCTAAGAAATTGTTGGGATACTTAATAAGTGTTGTTTTCCCCAACCCACATTCAGTTTCCATTGTAATCAACGTTATAGAGGCTGTTAAATAATGGTAATCTCTACCATTACATCATGGCTTTAAATTACAAATCAGACATTTGGGAAAGCATTAGGTTACAGAATACAGTTTCAGCATGTCTCATCCAGGAGGTCACACGTTAGACCTCCACCACAATGTAAACAGCAACCAGGGCAGCACCCTAGCCGAGCCTTTTCCTCCCAAGAGCTGCAGTTCAGGTCAGTGCTTTAACTAATACTGCTGTTTTACTCTGTCTTCATCTTGTACTGCTCTTTTTTTTATATACTAGTGTAAATATCCTTTGCTTCAGCTGCTGCTGCAGGCGGATACCCATGTTGCTGTGTGTGACTTTTCAGAGCTGAGTGTCCAACTGGAGGTAAGCTGACTGTAAAGCTGGAGCTGTGTAATTGGCCCGTGGGCTGCCTACTTCTGGATGGCATATTAAGGCAATATTAAAGTGGACCAATGGACAATATTTTTTTTTTTGGGGGGGGGGGGGGGGGGGGGGGGGTCTCTTTCAAGTTAAATTGTCATTTGGAAAACATAACTTCATCTCCTTTGTGTTGCTGAAAGCTGTTGGTGACACCTATGGTGGTGGATTTGTTGTTCCTGGTAGGTTTTAGTTGAAATTTTTACTGTTATTTAACTGTGTTGTGTGTTTAAACACTTTCGTTTAACCCCAGTTTGTGTCAACTTTTCCAAATTAGCCTCAGCTTCTAGGTGCACTGTTCCCTACCAAGCATGATTGTGCATGTGCATATGTGCCACTTTGCTTTGGCTGCTGCTCAAGGTTCTTTTTGATCTCCAGAATCAGTCATTTCTAAAAGCCTGACAGAGGAAAGTATAATGTTATTTGTTGTATTTTTTTATCGCTTTGAAGCCCTTTTCAGATTTATAGTTTCATCTTTCTTTTTAAATTCCTTTATATATAGCCATGATGTGTTCCTTTTTAAAAGCTCAACTTATTTTGCATGATAGGGTTTCAGTTTTAGTAATTTCTTTAGTTACCTCGGTTATGAGAATTGTATATGGCTTATGAAAAGTAAACCTCTACTTATTAATAATTTTCAGGCATTGATTTGTGGTTAAAACTGGATATAACTTATTTTTGCATAAGGACATGTTTTTATAGTTGTTGTTTTTTTTTTTGTCCTAATAAATAAAAATTTCTGAAACTGCATTATGTAAAGTATTAGGTAAATCTTTGTCTGATGTTGAAATAAATTGCATCTTGCAAAAAAAAATAAATAAAAAAATTGCTTAGGAATTTAATGACTAGGGCTGCATGGAAATATTTTTTTAACACAAAAAGTAAGGCAGTGGAAAGTCTAACTTTGCTTTCTCTGTTTGAAAAGTGAGCCTGAATTTTCTTGACAGTACATATAACTTTAAAGCTCTTAGCAGTCTGCCATATTTCATGGTGAAAGCCACAAATTGAACCGAAATGTCTCAGATAAATATAGGATTCAAGGAAACAGGTTGGTGTGAAAAATTACAGTGACTGAGTTTTCTGCAGCTAACAAACTTCCACATTGTAATCACAACAGACTGGCTCAAAACAGGAAGAAAATATGGTGAATTGAAACAGACAAAGAAAGACAGAATATTATCTTTTTACGATTAAAATACATTAATTTTTTCACATAGAACACTGGTTTGAACATTTCTATGGAGTAAGCTGGAAAATAACCCAGCTCAAAAAAATAAATGGAAAACTCAAACAACACATCCTAGATCTAAATGAATGAAATATTATCAATTGTTCTGTACAAAGTCGAATGTGCTGACAACAAAATCACACAAAAATTATTCATGGAAATCTAATTTAATAAACAATGGATTTGTAGTCAGACACAAAATTAAAGTGGAAAAACACACTACAGGGTGGTTCAACTTTGATGTAATATTCTTAAAACAGGTAATAATGATGCTCAGTATTGTGTGTGGTGCCTCCATTTGCCTGTATGACCTTCCTACAAAGCATGGGCATCCTCCTGATGAGGTGGCTGATGGTCTCCAGCTAGATCTCTTCCCAGACCTGGACTAAAGCATCCACCAACTCCTGGACAGTCTGTGGTGCAACGTGATGTTGGTGGATGAATTGAGACATGATGTGCCAGATGTGCTCAATAAGATTCAGGTCTGGGGAATGGACAGGCTGGGGAATGGACCATAGCTTCAATGCCTTTATCTTGGAGGAACTGCTGACACGCTCCAGCCACATGCTCATAACATCCTCATGGAGTTGGTTTCTAACTGTTTGTGCAGACACATGCACATTTGTGGACTGCTGGGGGTAATTCTACAGGGCTCTGGCAGTTCTCCTCCTGTTCCTCCTTGCACAAAGGTAGCATCTACTGGTGTACTGAGCTCTCTCCTGGTGGTGCTTCCATCCTCTGGACAATACGTTGACAGACACAGCAAATCTTCTTGCCTCAGCTCATATTGATTTAATCAATGACAAGAAAACAGGTTAAACCTAATAAGTGGGATACCGTACAGATGTTAGAGAAGACTACTGAACAGGGGGACCAAGACAAGGAGACAGTAGACACATGGGAGAGCTTAGAAAAGGTTCTTGGGTAAACAGCGGATATGTCTAAGAAAAATTACAACTGCAAGTTAATCTGTGAACCAACTGTGTCTTTAAGCAGAATCTGTTGAACTCATTCTAGTCTGTCACACACTTTTAGCTGAGACCTGACACAAGGAAAACATTTGAAATACACCATATTGCCAAATGTATTTGCTCACCAATACAAATGATTGGTACCATGTGTTCCAGTTATTTCTATGACAACAGTTGTATAAAATCAACCACCAGGCATGCAAACTGTTGTTATAAATATTTGTGAAAGAATGGGTCACTCTCAGAAGCTCAGTGAATTTCAGCTTAAAACTGTGATAGGATGCCATCTGTGCAACAAATCCAATCCTAATATTCCTTTGCCTCTACATATTCCACAGTCAACTGTCAGCTTTCTCATAAGAGAATGGAAGTGTTTGGGCACAGCAACTCAGCCACAAAGTAGTAGGCCATGTAAACTGATGGAGCCGGGTCAGCAGATGCTGTAGTGCATTGTGCGAAGAGGTCGCCAACTTTCTGCAGAGTCATCACCACACACCTCCAAAGTTAATATGGCCTTCAGATTAGCTCAAGAGCAGAGAGCTTAATGGAATGAGTTTTTTCATAGTGAAGCAGTTACACCCAAGCCATACGTAACTAAGTGCAATGCAAAGCAACAGATGCAGTGGTGTAAAGCAAGCCGCCACTGGACTCTAGAGCAGTGGAGATACATCCTCTGAAGTAATGAATCATTTGGTAATCTGATTTACAAGTCTGGGGTTGGCAGTTGCCAGGAGAACTTGTCTTACTGCAACGTGCCAATTGTAGAGTTTGGTGGAGTCGGAATTATGGTGCGGGTTGTTTTTCAAAAGCTGGGTTTGGTCACGTGGGTCCAGTGAAAGGAACTCTTAATGCTTTACTATACCAAGACATTATGGACAATTTAATGGCCTCTGTGTGACCTCACAAATTGACTTCTGGTCAAAAATTCCTATAAACACATTCTTAAACCTTGTGGACACCCTTCCCAGATAAGTTTAAGCTTTTCTAGCTGCAAAAAATTGACGAAAGTAATATTCAACTCTTGTCCATCAGCTTATCTTAAACTCAGGATAAAATTAAGGGCAGTTTATCCAGATTTTTGGCTGGATTAGGAATGGGATTTGCTTAAACACAGAAGTGAGTCAAGTAAGGTGAGCATTATATAGAATGACCAAGCAGCTAACTGTAGTTTGGTACAATAAAGATATGTGATGTAGACTGCACCATCAGAAACATGGAAGACAAACACCCTAGGTGAGAAATGAAATGGAAATTAATATTGATACTAGTGACTGAAAAGTTTTGTACAAAAGCACAAGTTAATCTCAGACTGCTCAATTTTAAAGTTTTAGGTGGTGTGATGGGCTAGAATGCAAAATGTGCTGTGGAGTGATCTACAGATGTTAACAGGAGGAAAAAATGAAAGGACAGAGGATCAAGTTGGAATTTAACTGAATTAGTCTGAAAAAAGGGCATTGGAGAAGGACAAATCGAGAAGAGGAGACTGGCAGGAAGTGATAATATTAGCAAAGAGGCTGATGCAGACACTGGAGAGCTCTGAACTAAGACAATATGAAACTGAGGATCATAAAAGACAAACCATGTTCAATCACCATATACACCAACCATCAGCCTTTTTTTTTGCATTGACATTTCTAGATAATTTAATGGATTCAACCCAAGGGAAATATAAAAGTGTAACCAAATAAATATGAATCTAAAATAGCAATTTTCTCATAATTTTCAAGACTACAAAAAGGAGAAAAATTCATGATTTAAAGCTACAGTGTGTAATTTTCAGCGACATCTAATGTCCAGACTGCAGACTGCAGCAACATGAACATCTCCCCACCACCGCTTCTCCCCCCCAACAATACGGCGAGCGTTACAAGACAAAATGTCTTCCACGACGTCCGCATCACCTACCTTCTCAAGTGATGAGGTTTGTTTACATAGATCATTTTACAGATAGTATTTCGTTAGTCTGTGTAGGGTATAGATTTGATAATAATAAATATACCCGTTATTTTTTTCTACATCGTTGTGACGTTTTGGTGAGCTGCTTTGCATGGTGATATAAACAGACGAAGTAATTGTAGTCATTAGTTTAACAGCGAGATTGTGTTCGCTGGAAGAATACCGGTATATATTCCCCGTTTACAGAGTCCAAGTCTTGTTTGTGGCACGGGGGTTAATACGCGAGGAAGAGGGAGAGGAAGAGGGCAGAGAGGGCGGGGTGGGCGTGCAGCCAGGGCCAGGCGAGAGAGAGGTGCCAACGGGGGTTGACTAGAGCAGAGGAGGGAAGGCTTGAAGATCTCCAAAGGAGCCAGAGAGAAGTAACCGAGGTATATATCCGTAGCTCGCTAATATGCAGCTTCATATATCTGTCTCTCTCACACTCACACACGCCACTATCAGCTGTGGTAATTTTATGAAGCTGTGGCCTTACCTGTCCAACATACTTGAGCATCACTTTGAAAACCTTTTTCCTCCATCAGTGACTTCCATCGTGTAAATGCCGTGCCAATGTTGATCCGTGTTTTTTGCCGTTTCTTGTCACGCTTGCGTTTATTCTCGTCGTGTTTCCGCTTCTTAGATGACGGGGGTTCGGTGTCCGCCGCTTTTCGATGTGATACAGAGTAGGCATGATCCTCCATTCGTCTGATGTTTGGCCACACAGTTTGCAAAGTCACTCACGCCTGCCGCCTTGTTCACCTTTCTTGTTACTGAGGCGCATGTATACCTGCTTCTTCTTCTTCTTTGGTTTCAGGCAGACTAAACGCTTCTCAGGCATAATACTGCCATCTACTGTTCAGTACCGTCTCAGTTCATCTCTCCCAACTTGCCGTAGTTACTTTCGAGCGTAATGGGTGATCTCGCAATCGCTAGTTTGTTGGCTCTGCGCTGCCGTAGCGCAAAGATGTCAGCCTCCATGGCTGCGAGACCCGCTCCTATGTAATTATAAATAACGAATTCTAAGGCAACGCAAATATTATGGTTAAAAGGCTGAGCTCATAGGTGATGATAAATAACATAGTTATGTATAATATATTCAATTTCTGACTTTATATCCCTGTAATTATTACACACTGTAGCTTTAAGAAGTTTTTCCTGATTTGCAAAGATGGCTTCCTGGTCCTCCTGTGTTGAGCCATGCGCTTGCATAGCAGTTGCTTGGTCTCTCCAAAGTGCATGTCTGTACACTCTTCACTTCACT
Source organism: Cyprinodon tularosa (assembly GCF_016077235.1). NCBI lineage: Eukaryota > Metazoa > Chordata > Actinopteri > Cyprinodontiformes > Cyprinodontidae > Cyprinodon > Cyprinodon tularosa. The sequence continues at coordinate 533,025 of NW_024039146.1, read as the reverse complement.
GAGCGGTAGTGATAGGTCCAGTAACACCAATGCATCGGTGCATGCTTTGAGCCCACAGAGCAAAACATTGTATCGGTGCGCGTGTCGTTTCAAGAAAGTCATGTGACCGATACAGGAGTTGTTTCTAACTGACTGACTCACTAAACTGGGTTTAAAAATGAATCTGTCAACATGATGCATCTGCTAAAAAAATGTCTCATCTTTTGTGGTTCATCATTAAAATTATGAAGAATGTTGGAGCAGGCTAAAAGGAATAGGAACGTTTCTCTTAGTTTATATATTTTTTTTTTGCTGTACTTATTGTTTTAAAAATATGATTTAAAATCGTAGTCCACAAGCATCCTCATTAAAATTTCCCCCTGAATTTTCATGTTATGATATATGTTTACATTATTTTTTGGCTGCATCTAAAAATATCAAAGATATTTATCAATTCAAATATAGGTATGAATTTATCAAATATAACCTACAATAACTTAAATGATATCATTGTAGTTGGTCCTCAAATCAATTCAGTTTAGTCTGTCAAATAAGCTGCCTGTAGTGTCTTTAAATGTCCAGCAGGTATTCTGTGACACTGTATCAATACAGTTTGGCAATCTGTCGAAATGCTTCAAGATGCCTCATTAACCCATCACCATAGATAGATAGATAGATAGATAGATAGATAGATAGATAGATAGATAGATAGATAGATAGATAGATAGATAGATAGATAGATAGATAGATAGATAGATAGATAGATAGATAGATAGATAGATAGATAGATAGATAGATAGATAGATAGATAGATAGATAGATAGATAGATAGATAGATAGATAGATAGATAGATAGATAGATAGATAGATAGATAGATAGATAGATAGATAGATAGATAGATAGATAGATAGATAGATAGATAGATAGATAGATAGATAGATAGATAGATAGATAGATAGATAGATAGATAGATAGATAGATAGATAGATAGATAGATAGATAGATAGATAGATAGATAGATAGATAGATAGATAGATAGATAGATAGATAGATAGATAGATAGATAGATAGATAGATAGATAGATAGATAGATAGATAGATAGATAGATAGATAGATAGATAGATAGATAGAGAAGTAACTCTTGTTTGTATCCAGGAAATTATTTTGTTGTATAGATACATGGTGTGTATGATACAAATGATTCTTATTCAACATATTTTATTTACAGCTCTGAAGGCTACATGTAGTAAAGTTACTGCTGTTGTTACTTTATACTTACTGCAGTCACATTCAAGCATAATGGCGATATTTACATTCACTAGCTTTTCTGCTCTGTGTTGCCGCGGCGCAAACATGTCTCCCTCCATCAAGGGGTAGAACCTCTCCTAAGTAATTAATAATAGCAATTTCCAAGGCAACCTAAGCCGAAAGAGTTTCATTTCACAGATGATAATAAATAACATACTTAAGTATAATATTTTACATTCCTGTTAGTAAATATTTGTAGTTTGTAATATTTGTAGCCTGTAATATTTTTACATACAGGAGCTTTATACAACATATTAGGCTCTAGCATGTCATGAGACCCACTGTTTTACCCACAGCTCTGTTGGTAAAACTGACATTACACCTTTTTATCTTACAAACCATAACTTTACTCCTTAAACAATGTTTACAAATATTACTGATGTTGAAAAAAGCCAACATCTAAAACAGCATATTCTGAAAAACAGCAGTGCAAAGCCCATCAGTAGAATATGTCGATGGCTTAGTCATGGTCTCAGTATAATTTTCTTTAGTAGGAACAGGGTAGCCGGTCAGAGTGGATGGAGAATAAACGGAAGGAAATACGATAAAATATAGGAAGAAATGTGACCCCCAATCTGCGTCTGGCTCCGCTCCAATACGCTCAGCTGCAGATTCCACAACAAACATAGAGCCACTATAATCAATGACAGCCTTTACACAGCCTCCGCATGGCTGCTCAGGGCAGGTAGACCTCACTCTAGCAGAACAATCACACCTCGAAAATAAATCACTACAGATGGCTAAAAACCTTGCTAGATATATATTTGTATATATGTTGATATATATTTTTTATTATGCACTAGTTACTTCAAGGCTGGACTACTGTAATTCTTTACTATCAGGAAGTCCACAAACTGTAGTTAAAAGCCTTCAGCTGATCCAAAATGCTGCAGCCAGAGTTCTGATGAAAATTAAAAAGAGAGATCATATCTCTCCTATCCTGGCTTCTCTTCATTGCCTTCTGTTAAATCCAGAATAGAATTTAAAATCCTCCTTCTCACATATAAAGCCTTTAATAGCCAAGCTCCTACAATCTAATTGTTCCTTATGATCCTAACAGAGCACTTCTCTCTCAATCTGCACGTTTACTAGTGGTTCCTAGAATTTCTAAAAGTAGAATTGGAGGCAGATCTTTTAGTTATCAGGCTCCTCTCCTGTGGAACCAACTACCAGTTTTAGTCCGTGAGGCAGACACCCTGTCTACTTTTAAGGCTAGGCTTAAAACTTTCCTTTTTGATAAAGCTTATAGTTAGAGTGGCACTTGTTTTCCTGAGCTATCTGTATAGTAATGTTGCTATAGGCTTAGACTGCTGGAGGACATAGGGACCCCAATTTCATCATTCTACTTCATTCTATCTCTACTCTCCCACTCTGCAGAATCTGGTAGTTCAATCTGTAACGTTATGCTCTCTCTGCTTTTTCTCATTGTAGCTTTGCCTCATCTGTTGCTGTGACTCCATCCAGGAGAGAAATACCAGCTCTGCTGCTGCCATCAACACCTTTGTTTATATATGTTTGAGGTCTGCCTGTTTTTCAGTCTAGTCCTGTTTCTCTGACTGTGACAGGCTAGATGTGCTCTCTTCATCCTCTGACATGGGAGCTGGCTCGGAGCTCGTCTGCCTGACTGTGTGTTTCCTGGACAGGGCCGCCATTTACAGTTGCTTTTTGTATCTCTGCTTCTGTCTCCTTGAACCCCAGTTGCCTTTGGCAGATGGCCGCTCAAACTGAGCCTGGTTCTGCTGGAGGTTTCTTCCTGTTCAAGGGAGTTTTTACTCTCTAATGCCGCTACAAGCATGTTTAGTGTGAGGGATTGCCTTCGAGTCAATGAGTCGATGCAATCAACTGGTTTTTCTTAGAAAACTTGGAATCAATTTGACTGTATGATCTGGTGAACTGTAAAGTGCCTTGAGATGACATGTGAATTGGCGCTATATAAATAAACTGAATTAAAATTAATTGGAAATAGCACCTCAACAGATTAGACCAATTACCGGGCTGAATATATTAACCCTGCTAATAATAATAATAAAGGATTAAATGTAGCAGAAATAGCAACACATTCGGCTTCTCTGCACTCAGTACTGACATGTTGTAGTATACTTCTAAAACACACAAGCTGTTTTAATTGTAAAATCGGTAGGAGGAAAAGGCTTGGTCAGACTTCGACGTTTATTACTGGTCTTTCCTCTGCGATCTACACATGCTCCTTGGTCTGATGAGTAGAAGTGTTAAAAAACATAGTCTCTAAAAGTGCTACTTTACCAAAAGCCTGTTTTACAAAGTATTAACCAAGGTGGCTGACTCATGCATACGCTGATTAAATTTTTTTGTATTTAGTTAAACTCTAAACACCTTCATAGCCCACATTACTTTCTTTATTTTATTACTTTTTCTGTTAAATCTTTATATGTGTACACGTTCCCAGTCTTCTCTTTTTGCATGAAACACATGCAAAAAGAGAAGACTGGTAAAAACTAAAATAAATTCACCTTCGGTGTCCCATGTTACCTGTTTGTCTGTCCTTTATATGGTTGTTTTCTGGATGCTATGAGTTTTGGGTTGTGAAGAACTATCTTAAAGCTACAGTGTGTAATAATTACAGGGATATAAAGTCAGAAATGTAATATATTATACATAACTATGTTATTTATCATCACCTATGAGCTCAGCCTTTTAACCATAATATTTGCGTTGCCTTAGAATTCGTTATTTATAATTACATAGGAGCGGGTCTCGCAGCCATGGGGGCAGACATCTTTGCGCTACGGCAGCGCAGAGGCAACAAACTAGCAATTGCGAGATCTCCCATTACGCTCGAAAATAACTACGGCAAGTTGAGAGAGATTAACTGAGATGGTACTGAACAGTAGATGGCAGTACTATGCCTGAGAAGCGTTTAGTCTGCCTGAAACCAAAGAAGAAGAAGAAGCAGGTATACTGCGCCTCAGTAACAAGAAAGGTGAACAAGGCGGCAGGCGTGAGTGACTTTGCAAACTGTTTGGCACTGTGTGGCCAAACATCAGACGAATGGAGGATCATGCCTACTCTGTATCACAACGAAAAGCGGCGGATACCGAACCCCCGTCATCTAAGAAGCGGAAACACGACGAGAATAAACGCAAGCGTGACAAGAAACGACAAAAAACACGGATCAATGGCACGGCATTTACACAATGGAAGTCACTGATGGAGGTTTTCAAAGTGACGCTCAAGTTGCCAATTTTCTCTTGGACAGGTAATTAATCCTACACACACAATTGTCTAATATCACTGCAGTTTTTGGAGTACAGGATGCTCAGACCTTTCTAAAACAATAACATGCTGTGTGATGATGCTGTTACTCTCAAGTATAGTTATTCAGCAACGTCCCTGACGTTTCACAGGTAATGATTCAGTAATTTTCTGTAAAATAATTTTCTGGATATATACCTCGGTTACTTCTCTCCGGCTCCTTTGGAGATCTTCAAGCCTTTCCTCCTCTGCTCTAGTCACCCCGCTGGCTCCCCTCCCTCGCCTGGCCCTAGCTGCACGCCAACCCCGGCCTCTCTGCCCTCTTCCTCGCCTTCTCCCTCTTCCTTGCCCTCTTCCATGCCTTGTAACCCCCGTGCCACAAACAAGACTTGGACTCTGTAAACGGGGAATATATATTCTTCCAGCGAACACAATCTCGCTGTTAAACTAATGACTACAATTACTTCATCTGTTTATATCACCATGCAAAGCAGCTCACCAAAACGTCACAACGATGTAGAAAAAATAACGGGTATATTTATTATCTAAAGTCTACATGAAATCTATACCCTACACAGACTAATGAAATACTATCTGTAAAATTATCTATGTAAACAAACCTCATCACTTGAGAAGGTACAGTAGGTGATTCCGACGTCGTGGAAGACATTTTGTCCCGTAACGCTCGCCGTATTGTTGGGGGGGAGAAGCGGTGGGGGGGAGACGTTCATGTTGCTGCAGTCTGCAGTCTGACCGCTAGATGTCGCTGAAAATTACACACTGTAGCTTTAAGCTACAGTATTATCACTGTTTAGTTTAATGAAAAAGTTCCGTGCCTTTATGACTCTTTCTCTCTTTTTGTGCTACTTGTAGTAAAAGCGAAAAACTTCTATCCCATTAAATTTTACATGAGTACAGAGGTGCTGAAATGAAAAGAGTATCAAAGGAGGACAGTGAAAAGATTTATTAGTACTGAGGATTTTGCAGGTCTATGCACTTGTTCTTTTGAACTACTTCCAAACAATCTGAACAATACATCCTAATTATTTTGTACCTTTCTGTAGTATCAGTCTCTTCCTGTGACATTTATTCTCAAACTGAAGACAAATAAAACAGAACATAAAGAATCCTTTTAGTGCAGCAGAATGAATTGTGTCCCAAACAAAACATTTCATCACAAATCTAATCTTCGAGGGATTGTAGGAGCTCTAGAGCACTGATACATAATTTACAAGGGATGTGTACTATGCATCTCCATCTTCCCTCACTTTGTCTCTGCAGGCTGCAGGTGTGGGAGCAGAGTTTTAATTATGCAGAGCCTCTTGGCTGATTCAAATGCTGCCCTGACAGCTGCTCTCTGCCCTCAGAGCCACAAATCCAGCATCACTTTGGCACTTATGGGCCAATGAGTCGAAACTTACATGTTTTATTCTGGCCCTTTTTGTCTTTCAAAATCTTCTTTTTCAGAATATCAGAGGAACTGATGGATTGCTCATAAACAAGTGAATTTCACATTGGTTTGAGAGCTCTTTTTGAAGGCACTAATTTCAAAATTCAACGATTTATTGATGCAAATTAATGAATTAATACTTCCTTGGGGTTTACAGATGGAATCCAGTATGACTGTTACTACTTTTTATTCCTTTAGTGTCACAAAAATTCCAGTTTAAGATAACTTGGACAGAAACAATAGAAAAGACAATATCTGTGTCACCAGCCCCATTACCAGAGCATAATTTGCCTGCTCTGTCCACAAACCCCATCATGGCCTTTTCTCATCAGCTGGTCTTTTTTCATTCCATCCAGTGTTTTCCCTGGTTTTCATGTGCAACACTATGGCATAAGTCAAGAAACACAATTCACAGTTCATCTTCTCAAGTTTTGCTAATGTGACCTTGTTTCTAGCAGCTTAGCATTGACCTCAGCTGTGTAGGAAGTCCAACTCAACCTTTTGTATCAATTTCTTTTTTTATTTTTTATTTGTCATGATGTGCTCACCTTTCAAGAAAAACAGGGCTTAAAGAAAGAAGTGACGCTCTTCTTTCCTGATGCTAGGTTTGCTGAAGACTTGACTCCTCCTTTGCTTTTGTCCTTTATATCTCCACACAAAGGGCCAAGTGCGACCATAGCCTGTCTACTGACAAACTTGACAAGGTGCCTTTTGTTCATCCAAATCAAATCTAATGTTCCTCTGTTTTTCTTTTACCTCATAGGGGAGCCTGCTTACAATGGCATGCATATTGGTAATATTATCTAGCTGTATACAGAATCGGTCATTGCATTGCTGAAACTCTAACTGCATAGATTCTTACATTGTGAAACAACTGATCCGGACCCTTCAAATCTTTGTAGAAGTGTAAGTTTTGCATTTACAGCTGCCCAAAAAGTTTGAATCCTCAATTATCAGTTTTAATCTTAGCCTTTTGTTCTTCTTAAGCCTGTCTTTGCTGAAGTGCTGCTGCCTGTGCCAAATGTGCATCTCTTTCAATTTCTGCTTTCAGGCATGCAGAGGAAACTGATGACTCTGAACAACTACTTGAATTTGATCTTTAAGACCTTTTAGAATCAACAACAGATGTGCTGTCTGAAGGCTTCACAGTTTCTTCAACTTTCTTAGCTTCTTCTTTTGGTTGCTCGATCTTCATCTGGTATGGCCGACAGAGTCTCTCAGCTGGTCCTGATCCGTTTAATCAGGTTAAAGCCTCCCTTTTGTAGAACAGTATTTAGTTTATGAAACAGCTGCATCTTCATCAAAGTTGACTAACTTTAGTCAATTATCAACATAAAAGTTATGTACACTCACCGGCCACTTTATTAGGTACCCTATGCTAGTAACGGGTTGGACCCCCTTTTACCTTCAGAACTGCCTCAATTCTTCGTGGCATAGATTCAACAAGGTGCTGGAAGCATTCCTCAGGGAGTTTGGTCCATATTGACATGATAGCGTTACACAGTTGCCGCAGATTTGTCGGCTGCACATCCATGATGCGAATCTCCCGTTCCACCACATCCCAAAGATGCTCTATTGGATTGAGATCTGGTGACTGTGGAGGCCATGTAAGTACAGTGAATTCATTGTCATGTTCAAGAAACCAGTCTGAGATGATTCCAGCTTTATGACATGGCGCATTATCCTGCTGAAAGTAGCCATCAGAAGTTGGGTACATTGTGGTCATAAAGGGATGGACATGGTCAGCAACAATACTCAGGTAGGCTGTGGCGTTGCAACGATGCTCAATTGGTACCAAGCAGCCCAAAGAGTGCCAAGAAAATATTCCCCACACCATGACACCACCACCACCACCAGCCTGAACCGTTGATACAAGGCAGGATGGATCCATGCTTTCATGTTGTAGACGCCAAATTCTGACCCTACCATCCGAATGTCGCAGCAGAAATCAAAACTCATCAGACCAGGCAACGTTTTTCCAATCTTCTATTGTCCAATTTCAATGAGCTTGTGCAAATTGTAGCCTCAGTTTCCTTTTCTTAGCTGAAAGGAGTGGCACCCGGTGTGGTCTTTTGCTGCTGTAGCCCATCTGCCTCAAAGTTCGACGTACTGTGCGTTCAGAGATGCTCTTCTGCCCACCTTGGTTGTAACCAAGGTGGGGTGGGGTGGTTATTTGAGTCACTGTTGCCCTTCTATCAGCTCGAACCAGTCTGGCCATTCTCCTCTGACCTCTGGCATCAACAAGGCATTTCCGCCCACAGAACTGCCTCTCACTGGATGTTTTTTCTTTTTCGGACCATTCTCTGTATACCCTAGAGATGGTTGTGCGTGAAAATCCCAGTAGATCAGCAGTTTCTGAAATACTCAGACCAGCCCTTCTGGCACCAACAATCATGCCACGTTCAAAGTCACTCAGATCACCTTTCTTCCCCATACTGATGCTCGGTTTGAACTGCAGGAGATTGTCTTGACCATGTCTACATGCCTAAATGCACTGAGTTGCCGCCATGTGATTGGCTGCTTAGAAATTAAGTGTTAACGAGCAGTTGGACAGGTGTACCTAATAAAGTGGCCGGTGAGTGTATAACACTATAGTGACTGCTGTAGGATCACATGTCTATTTTTTGTATTCAGCACAATGTCTGATTGCATAACTAGCACAGCTTGGTGAAGAGGTATCACCAAACAGATGCACATCATCCTATACTCCACTGAGTCTTTGCTGACGTCTCCTTCTGGTCACCACAGGAATCAAAACAGATCATCCTCTTCAGGAGGAACAGTGATCTGATGGAACATGGCTTCCACATGAGCCATTAAAGCCACAGGTTCAAGTCAGAATCTTGTGAAGTCTCCAGTGAGGGTGCTAGTAATAGAATAGACAATCCCTTTATTGTCCCACAATGGGAAAATTTTGGTGTTTGCAGCAGCAAAAATATTATAGAAAAAAAAATGGTCACACAAATGAGGACTTTAGAAAACTGTATAAGTATAACATTATGGTGATGAGTTAAAAAATAAACAAATAAAATACTGTACTGTAAGGCAGGGATGTCAAAGTCTAATACACCTAGGGCCAAAAAAACAAACAAATTTGCTACAAGCCGAGGGCCGAACCGGTTAAATGTTTATTAAAACATATTGAAATGAACATGTGAACCACACATTGTTTTTTTGTAAAACCAAATTCTAATATATATATATATATATATATATATATATATATATATATATATATATATATATATATATATATATATATATATACACTTTTTATATTAATAAACTTTTATCATATTAATAAACTTATTAAGATAAATACATAAATGAAAGTACAAGCATTATAAACCAAAAATGGGATTACTGGGCTGCTCTATGATCCTCCTGATCACTGCTTTCAAATAGTAAAATAACTGCATAATAAATAACTGAAAAATATGAATATATAAAATGAAATACAAAAATCTATCGCAAACAGACAAAACAATACTTCCTTCAAAGAAAAATCACATCTTGTAGAGACAAATGTAAAAATTTTGTGATGAAAAAAAGCAGCGGATCCAGAATTCAGCCAGAGGTTCTTTAAAAAAGGAATTTATTAAACAATAAGCAGAGCAATACCAAAAAGGACAGAAGAAACAAAAAGACTACAGGTATCAGCAGAGCCTGATTGAAGCCAAAATAAAAGGAGCCTGGATGGAAGGAGAGGGGAGCTGATCCTGCAGGTGATCTGCCGAGCGAGGGGCAGGTGGGATCCGCACACAAGGCAAAGCATACCGGGAGGTGAACAGACGACAAAGTCAGGGCAGACGTCCACACCTGTAGCTTAGCGCTCCATCTTGATCAGAGCGCTACGCTTCCTTAGATAAACGACTTCAGCACATCTTGGATTGTTAAAGGGGGAATAGCAAAAAACAAAACAATCCAAACATGCAAAGCACAACAAAAAAATGTCAAGGAAAAAAAAAAACGCAATCATGCGTGTGCAGGATAACATAAAGACGGAAAACCGTGTAACTCCACAGCCAAGGTAACATCCAATACCTGCCTACACCTGGCTGTTCTCTTAAAGACACAGTGCACCAAAATCCAAGAAAGCATTAACAAATATGTTAAATATTAAACTCATTTGCTACTTGTAAATAAATAAATGCTAAATGAGTTTGCCTCATACAATGACATTGGGGAGCAGAGGTAAGCTGTCAGTAGTAAAAGTTGGACACAGCTGAGATATAATGACAATGATGGATGAGACAGTTAGCCTACTGCTGGTGAGGTGGTGTTCCAAGGGAGCAAGGTGACTACACTGTCATTTGCTGAGATAAGCACTTGATGGTGCTTATTGGTAATGAATCCTTGTTCTTTCTCTCAGAAAGGGGGATTATTAGAATAGAGCTTTAAAAGTTGAGCAGGCAATGAAAGACATGTTGAAGGGTCCTAACAACTTTAACTTGGAAAGTAGATGAATCATTAATGCTAGGCTTACACTGGGTACAGTATTACTACTATTACAGCTACTGTGCAGCTGTGGTGCAGATGTGCTGCAACAAGTCTCTCACACTGACTACCAAGCTAGCACAGCAGTAGCTGTAGAAACAGTGCTTTAGAGAAGGGAAGTTTGTGTTGGTGTAGCTCTTTCTGAGAATTGTTGTGCAAAACTGGTCATCCTTATACATAGATATCCCTTTTTATTCTCCAACAGCCCCCTATTTTATCATGGTATGCCGTTTTGTTTTTGCTGGTCAAATTACAGCGGTTTAATTTTCCTGTTTGGCTGGTGAAACTCAGGAGCTTGATGTAGAGACCACTGCAATATCTAGCCAGATTCTTTCTTGATTTGTTAATCTGTGCCTGCATTGCACTGTGGCTGAGATGAGTGCACTCATTGATTTTAATGATTTGAGTTCCTTACAGCCCCCAAAGCCACATCACACCAAGTGTTACCCTGATAACCACTTAATATAAAAAACAAGGGGTTGGCTCTTCCTTTAGATCCTACTAATCACATTTGATGAGACTCAAGCTGTGAGGAGACACATTCCAGTCTCATTGAAAAGAACCTTCAGATACTATAAATGTTACATAGAACAATAAAAAAAATGTAGTGCACACTTTTATGACTCCCAATTCCTAGATGGGTCATCTGTCTCCTTCTGATTTTAGAATTGTTTATTTTTTATTTTTTATTTAATTCATTTTCCTCATTAAGCTTAGACTTCACCTGCTACACATTTTCACAGCAGGAAATCTTTCCACATCTGCAATCACACCAATTAGCTTTAAATTACAGGCCTCCATTCTGTTTAGCTTTTAGAGCACCTCTATTTTCTCCACACAAGAGTAGCAGGCTGACCTGATCCCTCAGAAGTATCCTATGCACTCTGCCATATGCTCTTAATTGGAAAAGAGGCCTCATTAAATTTCATCACAAACAAACAAAACAGAAGAAGGCCAACTGGGAATGAACTAGTCATGCATTCCTCAAGATCGTGACAGCCCCCTGTATAAACAGAACCAAAACACGCATGACTGTCTCAGGGCCAAAGGATGGCATGCTGTGACTTTTCATTTAATGAGAGTCATCATTGGGACCCCTATCTTTGGCTGTGAAGAACAAAGAACACCACCAGCAGATCCCACTGAATGCTGTTCAAGGTTATGCTGCTGAAAGTAGGGCACTGAGTCCCCTCTCTTCTCTATGAGAATACGATAACACCAAATCCTTGCCTCTTCTTTCAAAAGTTTAATCCAGGGAGCAGGGGCAGTCTTTACTACCATAAAGAAATACATTATATTTAGTGCACAAATTCAAAAGGTTCAAATGTTTTCATCATACAAATTTATTTAATTTGTGTTATGTCTTTTTAATGTGTTACCCCTAAATAATATTGTGCACTGATATTGTCAGAGGTTTGAGTGGAGGTGTTTGAGGAACCAAGTGCAGAGATCAAGAGGCAGAGGTGAGTCTTGCAAATCTGATAGGCAACTGATGCAGAAATAAAAATATCCAAAAATACAAAGAACCCAAAAAAAACAAAAACTTCAGAGAAAACTCACATAGGAAGCCAGTGACAAGGGAAACAACAAAACACAACAAATCAGCACTGAGGCTACGTTCACACTGCAGGCCTTGATGCTCAATTCTAATTTTTTTGTGAAATCCGATTTTATTTTTGCGTTGCCGTTCACATTTCCAAATATATGCGACTTGTATGTGATCTCCTGTGTGAACTGCAGTCATATAACGCAAGTGTCCCTCCTGCGCAGTAGAGGACGCAATGACGTCACAGGTCAGTGTGCTCTATGTTTACGGAAGTAAACATGGATGGTAGCGGTCTTTTCCAACCATAAAAACTCTATCTTTTCAATATGGTTTAACACAAATACTGCTCTCCGCATCATCATCTGCCATGGTTGTTGTTTTTCTTGCCACTTCTTCATAGAAAGACCCAGAATAGAGACCTTTGTCGGGTATCAATGATGTTCTGACACAGGTCGCATTTAAAAGATCAGATTCAGGACCACATAGCCAAGTGGCCTGGGTCAGATTGGAAAATATCGCATATGTTATGTTCAGACAGCCATGAAAAGATCAGATCCAGGTTGCATATGGGCAAAAAAATCGGATTTGGGTCACTTCAGGCTGCTGTGTGAACCTAGCCTTTGGGACTGCAGAGGTGAGGTACACATTGGGAGACTGAACCACGACAAGCTAATTGGCAGATATGGAGCAGGTGTGAGCAGACTAACAAGAGGGATCAAGGGAAGGAAGGAAACGAACACAAGAGGGCAACAAAGAGCAACACAAGAACTTCAGAACTCAGCACTGATAGAGCTACAAAGACACAGAACACAAAAAACTAAAAATAAACCCAAGCAGAGGGCGGAACCCTGACAGATATATCTAAGTTATTTGATGTCTAATTAAATAATTTTTTTAAGTATTGTCCTGTGAATACCCGACCATTATGGCAGTGGTATGAGAGCACTAGATGACGCCTTGAATTTAGCGTTAGCATTCTAAAAAGAGCAAACTCTGCACACATAAAAAATAAAAGCATTCCTTTAAACAACAACGATTTATAAACAATTACAAGTAGATACGTTTGCTTCAATGTAATTCAATTCAATTTGATTCAAAAATACTTCAATGATCCTAAAGGAAAAGTACATTTTGCAAATATATAAATTAATATTAGATTTCTTTTTTAAACCTCATTCATTGTGGATGTCTGTAAGCAGGAATAAGCTCCTGTATTAGATATCAGAAGCCGTTTTTTTTTATTATTTTTTGTTTTTGTTTTTACGGCACTAGTGGCTCACTTTTCTGATAGTAGGCTGACAAGAAAGGGGGTATGAGGACCAAGGCCTCCATACGAGGGCTGTGCGCACTAACCACTGCGCCAACTGCAGGCCAGAAGCCTTTGATTGGGAAAAAAAAAAAACTGTTGTTCTTAAACAGTCTGATGAAGAAGATACGGTACCTAGGGTTCTCTACGGTGGCCCTAAAGTACAAACCACATCAAGAAATCTTAAAGCACATCTTCAAATTGACAAATGCAAAAACATAACATATTTAGAAACACAACACAATGTATTTGTAAAAAGTTTGTCTTTCTGAATATGTGATGTGTTTTGAAAAATGTTGATTTGCTTCTGCAAATATGTTTTTTTTATTTTTTATTTTACATTATTTTTTTAATGCGTTTTTGAATCTGTTGCTTCTTTAAATTGTGGTTGTGTTTAAAGATTTGTCGATGTGGTTCGCACTTTAGGGCAACCATAGTTTCCGATTATGATCTTCATTTTATAAAAAAAATCTTACTTGCAAACACAACTCCAGATTTTCTAAAGAAATTTGCCACTTGCTCTCCAGCTTCTTACTGTACACCACTTTTCTTATCTTACCTGCAAGTCCTTTTGGCAAACTCCAACCTATATGATGTTGCCATACTCCTAAAATGGGAGTATGACAACATTAATGGTGAAGAAAATAACTGAAAGCAGATTAAACAGGTTTATGTCAGCTTCAGGGAGCAGTTTATTAAACCTCCAAGAAAATGCACATATCAATCGGGAGATTAGGAAACATCTCAATTTAAAATTTGACCTAACAGAATTTTTTGTTTTGTTCATATTAAATGTTATTGATAGCCTGATGGGAAGTTCATGCAGATGTTTGGCTTTTATATTTTAGCAATTAATTATTTCTAACCATCCTGGGGATCCTGGCAACTGGCCACATTATGACTGTCTGTCCTGTAGAAAAAAATCACTTTAACTTATAAAGCAGGGAGATTAAAAAATAAATAAATAATGATTTTTTCAGCACATTGCCAAAAAATATGTCAGAAAATACGTATATAAAAACTGTATGAACTGTGGGGATTGTTGAAGCAATTTGGCCAAACGGTTCAATGCCTCATGAGGCTTCATCTCACAATCATTACCTACAAGAACTCACCTGTACATTTGGGTTCTAAACCAACCTCCACCCTCCCTTTGACATCTTGGTTAAGTAGATTAAACGCAAAACAGCTTGACTTTGATAAAAGGGCTTACACTCTTATCAGTGAAAAAGACTAGTATGATCCAATTTTCAAATAAGTTCAATTCAGTTTATTTCTGTAGCGCCAATTCACAACCCATGTCATTTCAAGGCACTTTACAGTTCACCAGTGCTGTTACAGTTCACCACAATTTCCCAATACTATCTTCTACAGGAGAAGACAGATATTACCATCTAAAAAAATAAAATCATATATAATAAAGTCATACTGTAGCTGCTTTACCTAAATTGCTTAAACAGCTGGGTAGACCCAGCATGACAATCAAGCCCACATTAAGAAGTTGGACTGTCCATAAGCACCTTGCCTAGTGGCCCAGCCTCTTTATGCCTGGAGCGACAAGTACTCATGTGAGTCAGAGGAGCAAACACAACTTTTCCCAGTCACAAATGAGGGGTTCCATAGACAATTTTATGGTAAAAAACTAAAAGTCAGGGTCATAACTGGACAGCAGAGACATATCTATTTGGCACTTGGGAGAATAAAATAAAAAATAATGTGAAAGCAATCCATAACAATTAACATAGGAGGCAAGCAGAGGTTGGCCCAGACACGGCAACCATCTTGCTCAGGGCAATGCAAGCACAAGGTTTTGGAATCAAATCAATTCCCAAACTCTGTCTTTAGAAATGTATGAGTCCTTGACATTCACATGAAACAAATACAAAGATTTGTTTTCTATTGTAGAGCCGCTGACAAGCTTTTGAAAAGTTGGGAGTTTAGCAGAGAGTGAGGCGTGATTAAAATTACTAGTTATAGCTTAGAAACAAATTCTTGCCGTTCTGGCAAGAATTTCAAATGAGATCAAGTTAACTAATGCATTAAAGCTACAGTGTGTAATAATTACAGGGATATACAGTCAGAAATGTAATATATTATACATAACTATGTTATTTATCATCATCTACAAGCTCAGCCTCTTAACCTTAATATTTGCGTTGCCTTAGAATTCGTTATTTATAATTACATAGGAGCGGGTCTCGCAGCCATGGAGGCAGACATCTTTGCGCTACGGCAGCGCAGAGCCAACAAACTAGCGATTGCGAGATCGCCAAAACGTCACAACGATGTAGAAAAAATAACGGGTATATTTATTATCTTAAGTCTACATGAAATCTATACCCTACACAGACTAATGAAATACTATCTGTAAAATTATCTATGTAAACAAACCTCATCACTTGAGAAGGTAGGTGATGCGAACGTCGTGGAAGACATTTTGTCCCGTAACGCTCGCCGTACTGTTGGGGGGGAGAAGCGGTGGGGGGGGGGGGGTGTTCATGTTGCTGCAGTCTGCAGTCTGACCGCTAGATGTCGCTAAAAGTTACACACTGTAGCTTTAAATTTTGTGTTCAAACCAATTCAGAGGATTTTCAAACTGAGCACTAAACTCTTAAAATGCCCAGTCATATATAATGGTGCCTTTTGATTTATCTAAGAACTGAGAAGGGGGTTACACCACCATAGACACTAGTTACAGTACAACCGTAATAATGACAAACAGTGTTTTATGCCGTTATTTGTGTATATAAATATGACGAAAAATCTTATCTTACAAACACTAAGTTTTACTTCTAAGACTCAATAAATGTAATTTAAATAAAAAAGAAAGGCTAAAAACAGTTCTGATGAATATAAAAAGATCAAATGGGAAGTGAAGTTAGCTGGTCTGAATGTGACTGTCCGGTTCCAGGTCCAAGCAACTGAGTATCTGGTAGACTAGAGGCTTGGTTGCAACTGCATCTTATGCTTATTGGGGTTGCATACACTGTTACCATGCAATTCCTCTCATGCATGGCAGGGAAAATCACAAATATATTATTATGTTATACACGGTTATAGATAGGGTCTCTTCTGCAAAAAAATTTCTGAATTTCACTTTTATTTTATACTTTTTACAGAAGTTCAAAAAGAAAGATGAAGCCTGTGCAAAAATAATACGGTATAAAAAGAATTTACAGCTGCCTGTCGGCAGTCAGAAACCTTAGTTTCTCTTTCTGACTGTTTTCTATGAGGTGCCCCCAGGGACATAAATCAGAATTAACTTGCATATACACATATTAAATTACACTCTTCCATATAATATACTGAAAACCTCACACAAACACTAGTAAAAAGCTCTCACATAAACTAGTGAAAACATTTACCTCTTATATAATCTACTCAAAAGCTCTCATACAAAGTAGTGGGAACTGTTCATATAAACTGGTGAAAAGCTTTACCTTTCATACACACTACTAGAAAGCTTTCATATACACTATTAAAAAGCTCTCATATACACTACTAGAACGCTCTCATATACACTATCAGAAAGCTCTCATATACACTACTAGAAAGCTCTCATACACACTACTAGAAAGCTTTCATATACACTATTAAAAAGCTCTCATATACACTATTAGAACGCTCTCATATACACTATTAGAAAGCTCTCATATACACTACTAGAAAGCTCTCATATACACTATCAGAAAGCTCTCATATACACTACTAGAAAGCTCTCATACACACTACTAGAAAGCTTTCATATACACTATTAAAAAGCTCTCATATACACTATTAGAACGCTCTCATATACACTATTAGAAAGCTCTCATATACACTACTAGAAAGCTCTCATATACACTATTAGAACGCTCTCATATACACTATTAGAACGCTCTCATATACACTATTAGGACGCTCTCAAATACACTATTAGGACGCTCTCATATACACTATTAGAAAGCTCTCATATACACTATTAGAACGCTCTCATATACACTATTAGAAAGCTCTTATATACACTATTAGAACGCTCTCATATACACTATTAGAAAGCTCTCATATACACTACTAGAAAGCTCTCATATACACTATTAGAACGCTCTCATATACACTATTAGAACGCTCTCATATACACTATTAGGACGCTCTCATATACACTATTAGGACGCTCTCATATACACTATTAGAACGCTCTCATACATGCTACTAGAAAGCTCTCATACACACTACTAGAAGGCTCTCATACACGCTACTAGAAAGCTCTCATACACACTACTGAAAAGCTATTAGCGGATTTCAGTTGAAACGGAAGGTGTTTCAGTGAAATAGGAAGGACCGTCATTACACCGGAAGTTGTTTTAAACGGAGGTCATTCTGGCTAGCTCCGTACATTTTGTGCTATCTCCGGCCGAAATTGTATCAAATAAAATTATTGATTCATGCTCAGCTATCCGCTAAACAACTCACAGAAGCATGGGCATTACTCGACTTTATTTTTTATGTTTTTGCTTCAACAGAGATCTATGAGGTGCCCCCAGGGACATAAATCAGAATTAACTTGCATATACAGATATTAAATTACACTCTTCCATATAATATACTGAAAACCTCACACAAACACTAGTAAAAAGCTCTCACATAAACTAGTGAAAACATTTACCTCTTATATAATCTACTCAAAAGCTCTCATACAAAGTAGTGAGAACTGTTCATATAAACTGGTGAAAAGCTTTAGCTTTCATACACACTACTAGAAAGCTTTCATATACACTATTAAAAAGCTCTCATATACACTACTAGAACGCTCTCATATACACTATTAGAAAGCTCTCATATACACTATTAGAAAGCTCTCATATACACTACTAGAAAGCTCTCATATACACTATTAGAAAGCTCTCATATACACTATTAGAACGCTCTCATATACACTATTAGAACGCTCTCATATACACTATTAGAAAGCTCTCATATACACTATTAGAAAGCTCTCATATACACTATTAGAAAGCTCTCATATACACTATTAGAACGCTCTCATATACACTATTAGAACGCTCTCATATACACTATTAGAAAGCTCTCATATACACTACTAGAAAGCTCTCATATACACTATTAGAACGCTCTCATATACACTATTAGAACGCTCTCATACATGCTACTAGAACGCTCTCATACACGCTACTAGAAAGCTCTCATACATGCTACTAGAAAGCTCTCATATACACTATTAGAATGCTCTCATATACACTACTAGAAGGCTCTCATATACACTACTAGAACGCTCTCATACACGCTACTAGAAAGCTCTCATACATGCTACTAGAAAGCTCTCATATACACTACTAGAAAGCTCTCATACACGCTACTAGAAAGCTGTCATACACACTATTGAAAAGCTATTAGCGGATTTCAGTTGAAACGGAAGGTGTTTCAGTGAAACAGGAAGGACCGTCATTACACCGGAAGTTGTTTTAAACGGAGGTCATTCTGGCTAGCTCCGCACATTTTGTGCTATCTCCGGCCGAAATTGTATCAAATAAAATTATTGATTCATGCTCAGCTATCCGCTAAACAACTCACAGAAGCATGGGCATTACTCGACTTTATTTTTTATGTTTTTGCTTCAACAGAGATCCTTTTCCGGTGTTGTGCGAAATTCTGTTCCCATGTGAAAATCTGTTCCACCTGTGTCGGGAGCGCGCCGCGCATTGCAGCCACATAAGCGGATCTGATCATTTCCCAGGCCTTTCGGATCATTTCTTGGTTAAATAAAAAGTCGTAAAATTATACAAGGTTGAGACATTTAGTTTAATCAGCCGCTGTTGTTTACAAAATTGTAAAATAAAAAAAATAAATGCGGTTTTCTTATGCTGTTTTGTGTTGTTATTTTAAACGCCAAGAGAATCAGTCTCTTTCCAAGTTTTTTCACTTCAGCCTGACAGAAATAAAAGTCAAGTCACCAAATACCAAATTTGTATTTATAATTTTTGATTACTGATATAAGATGATGGGAAGTGCCTGATAGCAGTTCCATAATATGGAAACAAATTAATTTAGCTGCAAATCTTAAACTGTGTTTATTCCTCTCTTCATCAACAACAAACCATCTGGATTCGGTGATATTTGAGCAATGTTTGCCTAAATTAAAGGAGGGGGACCATATATTTTAGATTTCTAATAGTGTGTATGAAAGCTTTCCAGTAGTGTGTTTGAGAGCTTTCTAGTAGTGTATATGAGAGCCTTCTAGTAGTGTATATGAGAGCTTTCTAGTAGTGTATATGAGAGCCTTCTAGTAGTGTATATGAGAGCTTTCTAGTAGTGTATATGAGAGCTTTCTAATAGTGTATATGATAGCGTTCTAATAGTGTATATGAGAGCTTTCTAGTAGTGTATATGAGAGCGTTCTTATAGTGTATATGAGAGCGTTCTAATAGTGTATATGAGAGCTTTCTAGTAGTGTATATGAGAGCTTTCTAATAGTGTATATGAGAGCGTTCTAATAGTGTATATGAGAGCTTTCTAATAGTGTATATGAGAGCTTTCTAATAGTGTATATGAGAGCGTTCTAGTAGTGTATATGAGAGCGTTCTAGTAGTGTATATGAGAGCTTTTTAATAGTGTATATGAAAGCTTTCTAGTAGTGTGTATGAAAGCTAAAGCTTTTCACCAGTTTATATGAACAGTTCTCACTACTTTGTATGAGAGCTTTTGAGTAGATTATATAAGAGGTAAATGTTTTCACTAGTTTATGTGAGAGCTTTTTACTAGTGTTTGTGTGAGGTTTTCAGTACATTATATGGAAGAGTGTAATTTAATATGTGTATATGCAAGTTAATTCTGATTTATGTCCCCAGGGGCACCTCATAGAGATCCTTTTCCGGTGTTGTGCGAAATTCTGTTCCCATGTGAAAATCTGTTCCACCTGTGTCGGGAGCGCGCCGCGCATTGCAGCCACATAAGCGGATCTGATCATTTCCCAGGCCTTTCGGATCATTTCTTGGTTAAATAAAAAGTCGTAAAATTATACAAGGTTGAGACATTTAGTTTAATCAGCCGCTGTTGTTTACAAAATTGTAAAATAAAAAAAATAAATGCGGTTTTCTTATGCTGTTTTGTGTTGTAATTTTAAACGCCAAGAGAATCAGTCTCTTTCCAAGTTTTTTCACTTCAGCCTGACAGAAATAAAAGTCAAGTCACCAAATACCAAATTTGTATTTATAATTTTTGATTACTGATATAAGATGATGGGAAGTGCCTGATAGCAGTTCCATAATATGGAAACAAATTAATTTAGCTGCAAATCTTAAACTGTGTTTATTCCTCTCTTCATCAACAACAAACCATCTGGATTCGGTGATATTTGAGCAATGTTTGCCTAAATTAAAGGAGGGGGACCATATATTTTAGATTTCTAATAGTGTGTATGAAAGCTTTCCAGTAGTGTGTTTGAGAGCTTTCTAGTAGTGTATATGAGAGCCTTCTAGTAGTGTATATGAGAGCTTTCTAGTAGTGTATATGAGAGCCTTCTAGTAGTGTATATGAGAGCTTTCTAGTAGTGTATATGAGAGCTTTCTAATAGTGTATATGATAGCGTTCTAATAGTGTATATGAGAGCTTTCTAGTAGTGTATATGAGAGCGTTCTTATAGTGTATATGAGAGCGTTCTAATAGTGTATATGAGAGCTTTCTAGTAGTGTATATGAGAGCTTTCTAATAGTGTATATGAGAGCGTTCTAATAGTGTATATGAGAGCTTTCTAGTAGTGTATATGAGAGCTTTCTAATAGTGTATATGAGAGCGTTCTAGTAGTGTATATGAGAGCGTTCTAGTAGTGTATATGAGAGCTTTTTAATAGTGTATATGAAAGCTTTCTAGTAGTGTGTATGAAAGCTAAAGCTTTTCACCAGTTTATATGAACAGTTCTCACTACTTTGTATGAGAGCTTTTGAGTAGATTATATAAGAGGTAAATGTTTTCACTAGTTTATGTGAGAGCTTTTTACTAGTGTTTGTGTGAGGTTTTCAGTACATTATATGGAAGAGTGTAATTTAATATGTGTATATGCAAGTTAATTCTGATTTATGTCCCCAGGGGCACCTCATAGAGATCCTTTTCCGGTGTTGTGCGAAATTCTGTTCCCATGTGAAAATCTGTTCCACCTGTGTCGGGAGCGCGCCGCGCATTGCAGCCACATAAGCGGATCTGATCATTTCCCAGGCCTTTCGGATCATTTCTTGGTTAAATAAAAAGTCGTAAAATTATACAAGGTTGAGACATTTAGTTTAATCAGCCGCTGTTGTTTACAAAATTGTAAAATAAAAAAAATAAATGCGGTTTTCTTATGCTGTTTTGTGTTGTAATTTTAAACGCCAAGAGAATCAGTCTCTTTCCAAGTTTTTTCACTTCAGCCTGACAGAAATAAAAGTCAAGTCACCAAATACCAAATTTGTATTTATAATTTTTGATTACTGATATAAGATGATGGGAAGTGCCTGATAGCAGTTCCATAATATGGAAACAAATTAATTTAGCTGCAAATCTTAAACTGTGTTTATTCCTCTCCTCATCAACAACAAACCATCTGGATTCGGTGATATTTGAGCAATGTTTGCCTAAATTAAAGGAGGGGGACCATATATTTTAGCTTTCTAATAGTGTGTATGAGAGCGTTCTAATAGTGTATATGAGAGCTTTCTAATAGTGTATATGAGAGCGTTCTAATAGTGTATATGAGAGCTTTCTAGTTGTATATGAGAGCTTTCTAATAGTGTATATGAGAGCTTTCTAGTAGTGTATATGAGAGCTTTCTGATAGTGTATATGAGAGCGTACTAATAGTGTATATAAGAGCGTTCTAATAGTGTATATGAGAGCTTTCTAATAGTGTATATGAGAGCGTTCTAATAGTGTACATGAGAGCTTTCTAGTTGTATATGAGAGCTTTCTAATAGTGTATATGAGAGCTTTCTAGTAGTGTATATGAGAGCTTTCTGATAGTGTATATGAGAGCGTTCTAGTAGTGTATATGAGAGCTTTTTAATAGTGTATATGAAAGCTTTCTAGTAGTGTGTATGAAAGGTAAAGCTTTTCACCAGTTTATATGAACAGTTCTCACTACTTTGTATGAGAGCTTTTGAGTAGATTATATAAGAGGTAAATGTTTTCACTAGTTTATGTGAGAGCTTTTTACTAGTGTTTGTGTGAGGTTTTCAGTATATTATATGGAAGAGTGTAATTTAATATGTGTATATGCAAGTTCATTCTGATTTATGTCCCTGGGGGCACCTCATAGTTTTCTACCCAGAAGCGATCATGTGTTTCAAGTAAATAAAACATCTTCTACAGGGACAACTGTCAAAGAAAACTTTACTTTAAAACTTTATTCAGGCACAAAAGATGGGAACAAGGAGTAGAATTTAGGTTGAAGGACCCAAGAGTAGTGAATATTGGTTCAGTTTGTTTTTTTTAAACAGTAGGTACATCTGTACGAGGAGCTGCACCAGATATCATCAGTAAAAATGTGTCACCACACAAATGCTATCTATTATAATTGATATTGTTTAATAATAGCATGGTGTCCAATACTGTCTAAGTGTCCTGTCTTCCCCAGATAACTGATAATTTTTTTAATCAATCGCAACCTATTCAAGACATATGGGTCAGACATTGTGTCTGTATAAACTATCCAGTAACCACTAACTGCTTTCTATGGCGATAAAAATCTGCAGTATCTTCGAATACAAGTTGAAGCCGAGTGTGACTTTCAATTCAATTGAAGTTGATTCAGAAATACTGGGGGGAAATTAAATGTTGTAGTAACTCATAGGTTCATTTTAATTTTGTATTTTCTTCTGCATTGGTCTGTTTTGCACTGATCTGGAGAAGCCTCTTATTGAAGACACACTGGTGTGGTTTAAAAATCTTCTGAAAAGGAAGCTCACTGTTGTCCATAATGTGTTTCAATTTATGAAGAAATTCATGATGTTAGGGCAACAGTCCTATAGTCATTGGGGCTGTTGGCTGAATCTTCTTCAGTTCTTTGGTACTGGAACAAGGCAGGAGGTCTTCCACCTCACTGGAACTCCTGCATCTTGGGTCTCCTGTCTCAGACAAAGGTTGAAGAGGTGCTGTTGGGTCCCACATGGCTGCTCTGCACAGGCCTTCAGTATTCAGGCTGACATCATCAGGACCTGGTAACTTATAGGATTCAGTCCCCCAGCTGCCTCATGGCTTGGCTTTTAGAGATAGACAGGTGGAATTTCGAAGGTGCAGCACCATCTTCTGATCTGATGTGGAGATCATCCTAAGTCATTAACCAGGAGTTTGTTTTTAGATGTCTCACATTCTTACTTAAAACAGTAGATCTAATGTATCATTTAACTAAGATCATTACGACTGTTTCATAGTTGCATCTTTCAGCTGCATTTGCATCAACAGAAGTGTTGGAGAAGGGAAAGGAGAAGTATATTCTGTATGATATGAACGAATCTACTGAGATTAAGATTTCTGAATTCCTGTAATATAAAGTTATTTGCCTCACACATCAATAGCAATAATTCTAGAATTATTGCTATTGATGTGTGAGTCTTTTAAACCCTAATAATACCTGCTTGTTGCATGTTAGTACCAATGTTTTTCCAAATAGTTTTTCTAATATGGACAGTTCCTGTGTCAGGATAAAATGCCATCTTCATTATGCACACGGAAAATAATTGGGAATGGAAAGAGAGCTGTGTACTTGATCTAAGAAACAAGAATATGACTGGAACCAAGGATTTCTCCTCATTTGCAAATGTGTCTAAGGTAATGATGTGATGATGTGGCATACTGGAGTTGTATAAAATGCTTTTTTTTTTTTTTTTTTTTTAACAGTGTCCTGTCTGGCAATGTGGCAATAATAATTATCGTCTTGATACCAAAAAGGGCCCAACAGACTTTACTTTCACAAGTGGAGCAGTACAGCTATCGCCATAGTGTTCCGCTTGATTTATGCATGTAAATAGCTTTATTATAAATCAGGCAGGAAGTATTTCAGATTATATGGACACTGCAATGGGAAAGTAGAACAGGAAAGGAAAAATTAAAACAATTTTAAAGACAGAGTGGATAAAGGCGGGACAATGATAAAATGCTTCTTTAAATGTGATTTGGCACCACTTTAACTAGATATGAGCCTGGTAGGTCAGTGCTGCTTTCTCTAACCCTACAGTAAGCAAATTCTCTGAGGAATATCACAATTTATTTCATAATCTGTTGTCATGTCTAATAGTTATTTAATTAATAATAATGTAGGGTTATTTAATCACCCTACAAAGTTAGGTTGTCCCAAATGATCTTTTCTCAAGAAAAGAACCAGAGAGAGAAAGCTTCAAGTTGTAAACACAGAGCTGACCCTTACAGCAAAATCTGATGTTTTTAATAAGCCACGACATAGTAAACACATACATACATTATTTACTAAAAGAGAAAATGGATCAAAAGTTACATTAAAAATACCAGACTTTCACAGTTACTCATACTAATCATAAGATCAAATTTGAACTGCTAAGATTCAGAACTATCACAAATAGTGACATTTTAATTTCTGTTTTGCTACTTTGAAAAGTTGTTTTGAAACCATGTGTTAAACTTTAAAGTTAAAAAAGCAATAACCTTTTTTTGTTGTTCCTTGTGTCCTTTCCTTTTCTCCCCCTAAATGGGAATCACAACTCAAAGGATGGAGTTTGGTTTTATATCTCAAGTCCCTAGATATATGCATTTGTGTTAATAAAACAATTTCAGGCTGCCTTTAAAGTTTCTGTTGAATTTCTTTTTTATTAAACTCTTAACCCTTTCGAGCTGTATTTTACCATGACACTTTATTTTTTCATTTTCAGCCCCAGACAGACTCAGGCACCCATGACAGAGAATATCATGCTTCCAGCAGTGATCCATCTATAGCCTCTTCACAACATGAGATGACAAAGCGCTGCCTCCCAGTATGTCAAATCCAAGCATAGCCATAATTTTCCAGTATGTGACAACAATTGATTGTCAGGACCAGATCAGCATCATATCCACTGTCAGGGGCGTTTATTAAACTATTTGCACATCCTCCAGGATTCCTAAATGCATCTTCTGGTGAGACTGTTGTCTCTGCTTCGGTAGGATTACGCTGACATCTGAAACTGAACCCTGAATAAGGGACTATTACAAGGCTTAGGAAACCAAAAATTGTTACATTCTGCCATGCAAACCCTCATCAGTTCTATTCATGTTTATTTGTAAACTACAACGGTACATCCATGCAGCTAAGAGCATAATTGTAGGGTGAATGGAAAGTGATATGATGTTTTCAGTGTTTGTTAATATTAATAGCCACTATTATGATATACTGTATGATATGCAGTTCACCATATCACACAAATACCAGTTGATTATATCGTCTCATGACTTGAAGACAATCCCTCACACTAAGCATGCTTGTGGCAATCATGGAGAGGAAAAACTACCTTTTAACAGGAAGAAACCTCCAGCAGAACCAGGCTCAGTGTGAGCGGCCATCTGCTGAGGCCGACTGGGGACCAACGAGACAGATGCAGAGATACAAAAGGCAACTGTTAACCTTAAGTGGGGGTAATAATTCAGAATGCATAACATTCCCCTGGTAAAATCTTTACCAGCAGGTGGAGCCATTGCGCGGGGCTCCAAGCTGACACCAAAAGTTCCACACTCCACAGCTCTGGAACTGTTATAGCTAGAGGTCTGAAATTGTCTGCATTTGTGGTTGACATGATGTAGAGCAAATATAACATAATATACATAATACAATAAAACCTGCCTTTTCTCAAGAATGTCTCTATTACTGCTGTTCAAGGTTGGTCTGTGTTCTAGTCACCAAATTTTTATTTATATATTAGGAAACTAGAGGGTGTTAGCTTTCAGCTTAAAGTTCCTAAGTTATTTGCTTTTCCATTTGGGTATGCAAAATAGGCGAGGATTAACCAAAATGAGGTGGATGTTAAGAGGTTAAGGCGGCCCCATCTATCTCCAATATCTATAAACAAAGGTGTTGATGGCAGCGGCACAGATGGTATTTGTCCACTAAAAAGTTGCAAGTACCTGGTTTGATCCATACAGCCAGCACTCTGGGTCTCTGAGCAAGACCCTTAACCCCGGTCTGCTCCCCGGGCGCTGCACAGTGGCAGCCCACTGCTCCCTTAGGGGATGGGTTAAATGGAGAGAGTTGATTTTTCAATTTAAAAAAAGTGTGTTATTAATTTCTTCAACAAATATCCTCTTCTTGCACTCTCTTAGAAAAGGATGGACATTATGCAAACATACACACATATCTTGTATTTTATTTGAGCAACTATGTCTTGGCTGGTTTGCAGTTGTGCCATAGTTTTTCAGTTTTTAGATGATGGACTGATCAGTGCTCTGTGAGATTTCTTTAAGCTTTGGATATTGTTCTATAACCTCTTAACATGGTGCCGCTAATTCACTAATGCTTTCTAAAATACATTCACTTCAATAATGCTACATTTGAAAAAGAATTAAGAAAATGCTCTCAACTCTTACCTTTTATATAAAATGGACTATCTTTAGTCTACTGTTAAAGACAAAGTCATGGTGATTTGTGTGCACATACAAAATTCAAAGAGAAAAAAAATGTTTCTGCAGTATCTAAGTTTAAGTCACTGAGATATATCAGATATTAGATTTAAAAAAAAAATCTGGAAATCAGGTAGCTTCTTTTGGTAGAACTTTTTGTTTTGGGTGTAGTGGGAGGCCAAGGCATCTGGAGAAGATTACATGAGAGTGCAGCCGGACTTATTTCACCTTTAACTAATAATCTGTTCTTCTCAATCACAGCTGCTGAGAGCCAGGGCAGCTTTTAGCTTCAAAGGTTTTCAGTGCAATAATCCCAAACATCCTGAATAATAAATCCACTTCTTAGGTGAGCATTAGCTTTGAATTTTGGGGCTGTGCAAGGGAAATTCAGTTAATAAAATTGGCTTTCATAAATGCATTCTTTGATATTTGTTAAATCCGAGAGCCAAGGTTATGACCTTAATTCTGCCTCCTCTTTTTCCATAACAAGTCATCACTAAAAGTTATCAAAGGTAAAAATGCTTAGTGGTGATATATGAACTGTTTCTAATCTGTATTGCACCAATAGTAGAACAGTTTATAACTATTTATGTGCAGAAAAATGATTCCAATTGGAAGCTTGTAATATATGAAACTGAAGGACCAAGAAGTGATCCTGTAGAAAAGTAGAAAAGGGTCATTAGCAACAGTGAACTTCTTCTCCATGAAGGGAATACAGACAAATGAGGTCAATGTCAAATGAGGAATTAAATAAAAAACAATTTATTAGTCTAATGGTTAATAGTAGCTAGAATGGAAGCAGAAGGGTACAAAATGATTGCTGCAGGGTAGCTTAACTCGAGAAGATCCCACAATAACCAAGATCAAGTTGGGAAAACAGTCTGAGGTCTAGAAAAACGGTCAATTCCATAGCCAAAATGACTCCGAAAATGTAGGCTGGAATTCTGTGAAAGGAAGGTAACAAACAATATGGAGGAAAGCTGATGAGAACATGGAACTTAAATAAAGGCAAGCACAGGTGCAGATAATTTGCAGAGTTGGATTTGAGGAGTGAGGCACTCATTGCAGTTTGGGGAAACAGAGCAGATTGCAGCTTAGCAGTACCCTTCTTTAAGACATAACCACTATCTGCCACTTATCTGAGAGCTGTAGCAAAAATAATTGGTCCGAGTTCCAGGGGATACTGTTGGGCTCATTCTGGGGGCTCCCAGGTGTCCTGCAGCAGGATTGAAAAAAATGGCTTCTGGTTTAGAGGAGTCATTTTCCAACTAATTCACACTCGCATGCAAAACTATTCCAGCTTGACTCCTTCAGACCTCAACAAACAAAACTTTACAAGAAGGCTGGGGATTGATATTGCTATCCTTGTTTTTATTTAACCTTTTATTCATTTCAAGGAAAAGTAATCCCCAAATTGACTTTTACTTTGCAAATAAACCGTATACATGGATGTTTTATAGTGCTATCTACATGTCATGAGCATATACTGTATATTTTTGATCCAGTGGTTTTAAATCTCTTCCCTCATCTGGATTCCTGTTCTCAGATATATATAAAAAAAGTAGAACAGAAATGAGCAATATTGAGTGTTCAGGTATGCACAAAACTATATATGAGTAAGATTGCAGTGTACATAGCAGTAAACAACACAAGCTGACATTTTATCAACATAGCAATTTGATGGTTGCCAGGCAGCATATAAGGTTCAGCCCCATCCTCTGATGGTAAACGTAATCCTTTCTAGATGAAGATGTCTCATCACATCTCTAATCTACGACCCAAATGTTGGGAGTCAAGGGGTCCATCTACTTAGCGAGTCTTCTGGCCATCAAAGATGATTGCGCAGTTATGTCTGACTGTGATTATTCTAAACGGGTGGAATGTTTGTCCAAAAAGGCTCCAAAAACTGTACTCCTTAATCCATGTAATTTGGCCACAGCCAAAACATGTCCAATGATGAAGCTGGAGCTGTTTTACAATGAATGCGTGTCGGGTTCAATTTAGTCTTAATCCCTTGTTGTTTATCATTGGACCACTGAAGTTATGTAAACCTTATGATAGAGTGTCGAAAGTTGCATTCCACACCGAACGCTAAATCTTTAAAATATTCACCAGTCTCTTCTGCTTTTGCTTGCCTTGAAATTCGCAACAAAGGCCAATTCACCCTATGGGCAGAGGCTACTACATGATGGGGTCTGCTGGTTAATGTTTTATCTCGTCATGGCAGCCATGGATTTACAAAGCGACTGACAGATTTTTTTTTTCACTTTAGAAAGCCAAACAAAGCTGTCAACATTCCTAGATTTACCAAATTCCCCGAAACTGAACCATTATAGGGAATATCACCAGATCCCTCTGGGGAATTGGCGCACTAGGAAAGGGAGAAAAGGCAGAGCAGAGAAGCTCCTAGGTAAAACAGCATAAGAGGGACAGCTGGCTAGGGCTAGTTATCAAACCTCACTGCTGAGGAACAGAAGACGATCTGTCTGCTACCATCCAGACCAGGGGTAACCAATTAAAAAATCAGTTGATCCGAATAAAGAAAATCAACAACCAGTAAAGGTCCGGAGACATTTTTAAGTATAGTCCGTTACTTTAAACAGAATTTAGCACTGAAATAAAATGCAGCTGTTTATGCATCTATGATATACATTTAATTTTTAAATAAAAAACATAAAAAATGTTTTTCCATTTTGAAATCTAAATAGTTTTTGAAGTAGAGAACATCAATCTTTTAGTTTGGTATATAGACAATTGACTCAGTTTGTTTTATAAAACACCTGACCTGACTTTTCTTTCTTATTTATGGCTTAATGAGAGCAGTAGGCTTTAGGCTGACCTTTGAGGCTTTAAACCTGGGTTTGAATGGCGACAAAGCTACTGTATTATCAAGCACATATGAAGGTGCTCATTTTGAGCCTGGATCCATATTTATGTTTCATTATGTTCATGGTGGAGAATCCTGCTTCAAAGCAGTAGGACTATAGAGATCACCATTACACTATATTGGGACTGTGGTAAATTATGCCTATATACAATCCAAATACAGACTGATAAAATACTATTTATAAAATTATAAATGTAAACTAGGTTTACACCAACCATTTGCCATTTTCTTTTCTGAGCTGTCTTGCTTATTTCTCCTTGGTCCATATTTGTTTAGGTCAAAGTGCCCAAAACAGGCGGACAAATCTCCTGGACAACAGAGGTAAGGGGAGATAGCGTTCTTGAACATGAGAGCTGCATAACCTTGATGAGCCAGCCAATCCTGTGGCTAAGGAACCACAGCAGGAGAGGCAGCAGCTTGCCACTGTTAGCCCAGGGAGAGTTATGAGGAGCACATCGGTAGCTCGGAGAGGCCTCTCGGGAAACAGCTCTGATGGCCCGCAAGTGGCTACAGCTGGCCCCGGCTAGCTAGAGACTAACTGCAGAAGATCGAAACAGAACAAACAGGCGGAGAGATATCTGGTAGAGTGGCAGCAGCTTAATGGCAGGGGGGAAGCGTGACATCGAAGGGGCCCAACAAGGTGACAGAGCAGGAAGAAATGACAGTAGGCCAAGACTAGGCCCTAACTGCTGGAGATGGACGAAGGACCGCTGAGGATCAGAGGAGCCTGCACTCCGAGTGAGGTATCAGGTGGTCCGTGTTTGTGCTGGAGGTGGGATACATAATAATCTTTCTAGGGCTGAATTGCCTCCAGCTTTTTTAAAAGATGTCTCAAACCTCTTGAGAGCATTCCCTGTCTTCCATTTTCATTTGAAAAACCTTGTCTGCTTAGATGTAAGTAGAATAAGGCTCAGACACATTATACAGCTGACCAATGGTCAGGATGTTACAGCATTGGCAGATCAAAAGTGTTTTCCTTAAACAAATGCATCTAAACATGTAAGCAATAAAGACCAAGATAATTGCAATTGGGCAGAAAAAAACCTGTTCAAATGACACAAATCCTCAGAGAAGAGAGACAGCTCTAGAGATGGGGAAAGTTGCAATATCTAAC
Source organism: Cyprinodon tularosa (assembly GCF_016077235.1). Lineage (NCBI taxonomy): Eukaryota > Metazoa > Chordata > Actinopteri > Cyprinodontiformes > Cyprinodontidae > Cyprinodon > Cyprinodon tularosa. The sequence goes on along the minus strand of NW_024039146.1, from coordinate 502,122 downwards.
AAGTGTCTAAAAACCTTTTTGTTTCACAAAATACAAAACATTTATTCCACAAAACTATATTGAAAAATGTTCATACAAGTATTTACCACTATGTAGACTTCTATAAATTAATTTATGTCAATAAAACAAAATTACTCATAAATCAACTGTTAAAAAAAAGACCAATTCATTTCGTGGAAAGGGATTTCAGTGCATAATAAAAAAAGAAATGTCCTTAAATAGGTGCATGAAAAATTAGTTCAGTTCAAGACTGGCTTTCATAAAGACATAACAAAAAACACATCCTTTTCTCAGTCTCTTTCATTACAATGTCATTACTATCCGTCTGCCAAAGCAACGTGTGTAAAACATCCAAACAAAAAAAAAGCAGTTGTTCATTACATAAGAATATAGAAGTAAGAGCACAGGAATGCTTACAAATGAGCATTTTTGGCCCGGTATGAACACATGCCTTGCCATCCCTTCATATCACTGTTCCATATCCACTTTGCGTTTACCTTCCAGTGGATAATTTCTTTTTAACACTTCGGTGGTTTCGGAAATGAAACCGGCTGATAAAAGCAGGGGGGCAAAATGTAGCCTTTGCTGTGGTTAAGGTGAAATTTAAATTTCTTTAAATCTTCAGGCTATGGTTACCTCTCTGTAGTGCTGCAGTACCATATTTGAACCTGCATAGATTTATTCTGCTTTAGCTTTATTTATTTATTTATATTTATTCTTTTTGGGTAGCAATATGATGTTTCAGATGATCAAACACATTTTAATGACAGATAACGTGAATAATTTAAAATCTTGCTTTTGAATAATTATTTAACTTATTTAAACAAAAGCTATGCAAACTTACCCAGCAGTATTAAAGGAAAACATTTGGAAAACTGTTTGCATTACCTAAACTGATATTAATAACATTATTTGGAAACTTTTGTGCATTTTACCACCCAATCATAAGCTGGATATAAGAACATTAAATAGAAGCTGCTTAAGAATACAAAGTAGGTGAAAGATCTAAAAAAAGAAACTTGATTCCCCAAAATAGAGGAAATTTAGAAAACGTAAAAGCAAACAAAGTCATGCATGCCTGTCCATCTGGGAAAAAACAAAACAAATTTGCAAGACTTTGGTAACTCAGAGATGCAACAACGACACCCTTTGTCCAACAACTAGAAAAGATTCAACAACTGTTCATCTTGCCCGGATTGGCCTACCAAGATTATTCCAAGGATATCACAATATATTTAAAATATTAACAACTCAACACAATTAGAGGAAAAATAACAACAAATGCACAGTTCCAAAGCACATAAATCTTATTTAAAGCAAAAAGGACACCCCCCACCCCCAAGGGCAATGACAAGTAAATATACCAAAAAATTATTAAGAGATTATAGACAATGACTTATCAAACAAAAAACAAAACAAAATGCAACAAATATAATGCAACCACATTTTACAATGGCATGGATTTTAATTTTAGTGCTCATCTTTGACTTGGCAGCATTGTGGAGGTATTAATAGCATCTATCGCATTGCAGTGCTACCAAGAGTTTGCATGTTCACACTGCATGCCGTGTCTCTCGCTGGGAATTACGGCTTCCTCCCATGGTCCAACAGTGACAGTGGCTTATTTTGGTCTGAAAATTATACTCAGGTACTAGTGTTTGGGGTGTTTGGGTTTGGCTAAGATTTGAAAAAGAGCCTGAGAAGATGTGGATAGAAATTTAGCCTTACTAACTTCTAATGTCTGTCGTTAAAAATGCTGCAAGAAAATCAGAGCAATGCCTTATTTGTTCTGATTGTCTGTTTGTACCAAGATCTGAAAACAACAACACATTCTCTAGTCCCTTGGTTTCAAAAACATCAAAAAAGGGGTTTGGGAAAGGTTTGTGGTGACTTTCCCCGCTGTTTAGAATTTAGTGTGTTACCAAGTGTTAATTAGTATAAAAAGAATGTAAAGATTTCAAACACTTAAAGGGAAGCGTGATTTTCCATTTTAATTCAGATTAATGAAATTTACTATAACTGAATGAATTCAAGAGGCCTATATGCTGAAATTGAACCAAAAGGTGCATCAATAATATTATTTAAATATCATTATATTTGCAGTTTTTTTTCTTAAATTTCCTCTTCTAATAATCTTGTTAAGAAGGTGAATTTTACAGAAGGAATGGATCATAAAAGAAAATATTTCAAAAACTAAAGCTGTTCAATGCACAGAAATATATAGATTTTAAAAAATGGCATGAGAAGATGTATATAAAAATGTTGTCCTACTAACTGTTCATGTCTGTTAAAAATGCTGCAAGAAAATCAGAGCAGTGTCGCATTTGTGAGTATTGATGGTCTCTTTGTACCAAGATCTGAAATCAACATATTCTTTAGTCCCTAAACTCAGCTAACATTAATTGGCTTCTATCCAAAGCCCACCAAACTCTTCCGTTTTTTAATGAAGTCAAACAAAAACTGTGTTTTTGTTTTTTCAAAAACCTTGCTCCTGGTGAGGGCTTGGAGGTGTACGCTAAGGTTATGAGCCAAATGGGGGTGAGGTGTTTTTCTAACTACAGAGCTGTTGCTTGTAAGCAGAAGTTCCTACGCTTCCTCGTTGGCTTGGATTCCTCTGTCTCTAACAGGTTGCCTCTTATCTAGAGCAGGGGTCACCAAGGGGCCCTAAAGGACCACATGGAGTGCCCTCACAGTCATCTGAAAATAGAACAGCTCGCCAGTGGGCTAAGTTTGTCATTTTATTGTATTCTGTTGCTCTTTTTTTTATCATTTATAAAGCATCTCATCATATTAATCATATATGGCATTTAAGCATTTATGGAGATTTCAAAATTTAAATGTTTTAAAGAAAATTAGAAATTAAAAGAAACACTAAAAATATGTTTATTATGTACGAAGTTTAGGTCAACGCTGACCCTTGCAGTTCATTACTAAGTATTGGTAGCCCTTCCTATGATTCGGTATCCGTAAAAAGGTTGGTGACCAGTAGGAAGCCTTGACTGTTTCAGAGAGCTATGGAAACACTTGTGAGGCTCTCGTGAGGGAGTGCACACGATTTTGTAGTTTCAGTTGCTGATGGCAAAATGGCTTTAGAGAGGAATCTTAAGAGGAAGGAGATGAAACAACTGTCAATTCCATTTTCTATATAATATTATTCTATAAAAATAAAATAATGAGCAATACTAACAACCTTCAGAAACGATGTTGTGATATGTGTCTTTCTAGCTGCCAGCGCACTGTAGCTGTGATTTGCAGGGCACCGAGGGCCCTTTTCACAACAGCACCATTTTCAATAGGTCCTGTAGGGGGAGTGCCTCTCATAGTTCACTTTGGTCTGCTTGAATGTATTATGCTCTTCTGATCTTCATGATCCATCCTGATTGCCTCATCACTTGCCATTCATGAATGCAAGCAACCATCAGTTGGCATGAGCACATGGAGAAAGCAGAGCTCATGTTCCAGGAATGAGTATATTAATCTTCTTAGGGCATTACGGTATTCTCATTCTGGTTTCATGTAGTCCATGGGTTGACGGTCAGACGGAAAGACAGATTTTGTTCAAGATCAAAATAAACATGAAAATAAACTCTTCAGATGTGTTCATGTTTACATATGCCTGTAGATTCTCTGACTTAGAGAATATAAATGATGACACAGAAACTTTTTATTGAATCACATGTATTGGTTGTGTGAAACTATTTCCAAAAAGCAACCTAAACCTAAAAACCTACCCAAATGGTCCTGATTAAAAGTTCACATTTCAAAGTTTTAATGCCATGTGTCTATCCCATTAACACCAATATGGAGGACTTTAGTGATAGTTGTGGATAAAACACAAACCCTGAGGAAGAAAAATGTTTTGTGTTTAAAATTATATTGATTGAAAAATTGACAACAACAAAAATCTGTGTAAACATGAGCTCAACTCTATTTATAAAAATAGGATATGTCTGAGAGTTGTTGGTTGCACTGGCCTCTATTTAAAGACATCAGACCGAAAAGGATGTAAAATAAATTCATGTTATATTTTCAGATATTTATTTTAAAATTTCTACTTGTCAATTATAATTATCGTTATTAAAAAAAACAATAAAATATATTGTTAATTGCCTTAATTTTATTATCATGTTGGAGTGACCTGTCGATGGCAACATATTGCCTAGAATTTAAAAATCACTGTTACTTGTGGACCAAGATTTTTCTTTTATCAAAAAAAAAAACACACCAAAAAAATTCTTATCAACATGGCGATACATTTTTTTCCCTTAAAAATATGGCATTTCATTTCATTTTTGGGGGGGGGGATGAATGTTTCCTGTTGTGATGGTTTTGTAAAATGTTTTGTGGAGGATTAAGCATAGATGTTTTTTATGTTTTAGATGTTAAAAACTGGTTCTGTCTTACATAAAACCACGGGTCAATTTTGACCATCAGTTCTCGGCCATTTCAAGGTGGTTTCATATGAGATTCTCTCTATTTCTCACAGGTCTATTTAAAATCCCTTTGTATCTCTGAAGACTGGCTGCACTACACAGGCAGAGCACACCTGGTTAGGAATTCATGCCCAGGAATCTGACTCTTGATCCCATTATATCAGATCTTCAGTCAACAGCGGTGCCAACTAACCTCAGGCCAGGCCAGTAAATATATTTTGTGTTTTCCACTAAAACCTAATAAACCAGCAAGTCCTGACATGCCGCAGCATGTCTCAGCAGGGTTCTGATAAAATTACGACCATTGTCAGGAGAGGCAATTCTCCTGAGAGGAAAAGACAACAATAAACTGGGATGACTCTCCTAAATAAAAAAGACGTTAATGATGAATACACTTCACATCAAAAACAGCATTACCTTTTAATTACCAGAATGAATTTTAAACCTGACTGGGTTTGCACCAGATGTTCAAAGCTTGCACAAACAACAAATGCCAGACTCTCCAGGATAATGAGCCGAGTAAACATCATCTGCTGAAAAGCAGCACAGGCTAGTGGTCCTGCTCTAAAGGAAAAAAGGCAACGATATTACTAAGACCATTTGCAAAAAATAATTTTGACTGAAACAAATGGGAAAGATTTTTCCTGTTATTAGACTTCAACTCAACCATGTAAAAATAAATGTTTCACTCTTAAACACAAGCAATGGCACATTTTCTGGCTCCTGTTACCCTTTGTTTAGTTCTTACCCATTATATGTTGCAATAGGTTTATTATCCATTGCAAACAGTTGCCGTGCAGCAGTCCACACTTAATGACTGTACCTTTCCATACTTTGCCTCTCCTAGTAAAATTTACTAGGTTCATTTCCTGTGTATGACTTACTGGCCGGCTCATCTTTTTTTTTTAGAAATTGATGAGTTTAGCTCTGTCATCTGCCGCTAGAGATTGATCTCACACTGAACATGTTGCGGTTATTCTGCAAATAACCCAAATACTTAAAATCTTTGTGTACAGTAGTAGCCATTCAAAATTTCCCCACTTTCTTTGATGGGTCCTTTGCTGGTCCCTAAAGATTGCTTTTTTAAACATCAATCTTTATACTAAAATAATCTTTTTGTCATAATGTGTGGACATTAAGATCTAAAGAGAAGAGCCTTCCACTCACTCATTTAACATTGATTGGCTTCTCTCAAAATCCTTTTACTCTTCACAAAAGAAATTAAAAAAATCTGCTCGAAAATTAAGAATGATATAGTTCCCAAAAACTCAAGTTAAAAAAAAAACATGTTTAAATGGCAGACAGGGACTGGGTCTACTGGGTAATTCCTCCTTGATTAATGTGGATGTTTGTTGATCCACAGCTCTCCCTCCCTGTGCAAACATCACAATCTGTGGCAAATTCAGATGCAAATTAGAATCCTTGGCAGCTAGCTTTGACTCTGTTCTAGAGGTAGGTGTGCTCTGTGGAGCCAAATTCCATAACAGGGCCATATAATAACATTTCACTGAGCCATAGTTTAAATTATAAACAACATGTCAATAAAACAATATGTTCTTAACTTAAATGTCAGTCTAAAGTGTTTTTCTATCTGAAACATTTAATAACAAAAATCTACAATATCATTGCTTCCCAGACAGTTTGACAGTGGCTGTTGAGAATTAAAAACTAGATAAGACACTTCTGAAATCCCAGTGTCAAATGTAAATCACTTATCGTTTCTTTACACTATAGGAAGGAGGAGCTGAAAAGACACATTACCAGTGATGGGCAGTAGCGCCGCTACATGTAGCAAAGCTATTAGTTTAACTACATGTTCCAGTAGCTTGACCGTAGCGTTGCTGCTTTATTTATCAAGTAACTTTCCAGTAGAGACGTTATTATTTTTATCAAGTAGCGACGTAGTGTCCAAAAACGCTATGAAATCCAGGGCATAACTAAGTAATGAAAGCAGGTTTTCTATTTTTGAAACAACAATCGGAGTTATTCGTTGGACATTCATGCATGAGCCTCTATTCTGCCTCTCCTGTCTGTGTCTACGAAACATGCGCATGCGCACTGCAGTGGAACTCAATGAATGACACCCACAGACACACGCAGACACACAGAGCCACACACACAGGATGGAGGAGGAGACAGGAGCAGAGCACCTTATCTTCAGAGATTTTGAAACTTGTTGAATCCTCTGATAAAAAGTACGTGTTCAAATTTCAGTTCTTGGCCATAGAGAGCTCATGTGGCCAAGACTAGCCATTTGTTTTACATGGCCAAAGACTCATTAAAACAGTCAACTGCAGTCAATGTTTTAAAATAAAAATGAGAAAAATATATCAGCTTTAACTTTATTGGCGCCTTTAATTTCCAGATAGTTAAATCTGATGTGTGCCACTAAGATATTCTCATTAGAGAGCAGTAGCCAAACTTAGATATTGTATTTTCTTTTTTTTTTTTATTCTTTTTTTTTTTTTTTACCGTGTCCTGTCTGGCAAGGTGGCAATAAGAATAATTGTCTTGATGCCAAAAGGAGCCCAACAGATTTTACTTTCACAAGTGTAGCGGTATGGCAATCGCCATACTGCTCCACTTGTTACATGTATATAAATTGCTTTATTATAATTATGCAGGGAGTTTTACAGTTCATATGGACACTGCAATGTAAGTAGAGCAGAAAAACAGAAGAAGAAGAAGGAAAAACAAAAAGAAAAAAAAAGGACAAAAGATGAAAGAAAGAGGAGATAGGAAGGAGACAATGATAAAACATTTTCAGTCTGCTTCATCACCTGCAATGAGATGGAAAAAAAAGAACAGCACAACCAAAAGACATGGTACGAGATAAACAATAAAGCAAACACCTTAAAACTATCGCTAAAGTAATATTATTAAGTCTGACATGTACTCTGTGTTACCTGAAGATATGAATGAAAAAAAAAAAAAAAAAAAGATATTGTATTTTCATGGCCTAATTTACCAGACAGGATGTTTACATAAATCTGTTTTAAGGCTTATTTGCACAGATAAGATTTTTTAGGTATGGAGGAACAGCTCTCCCATATATAAAAATAAACACATAAATAAATACATGCTCAATAAATAAGTAAGCATTCAATTAATTACCCCCCAAAATACAATGAATAAATATGTAGGTAGAAATTAAATTATACAATGAGACATAAATGTATATATATCTCTTAATTAGCTTCTTTATTTTTTCACCTTTTTTGTAAACAGTTTCATTTGTTACTTGAATCGACTGTTTAATTGAGGTCTGAAGAAGTTTTCTCTAAGGGAGACCCTAAAGAAATAAGATGCCTTTTGTAGGGGTTTGTTTTCCCTAGAGATGTCCATTGAATGCAAACTCATAGCCATGTCTCCATGTGTAGAACACTACACAGTACCTTTAATTTAATTCTAATAACAGCAAATTGTTTGTTTTTTTTTGTCTGCTAGTAAATACTATAGTTTTTTTTATTATGCTGATCATAAAGCAATGTTTACACTGTTATGTCATTGGCTGATCTTTAATAAATGTTTTAACTAGTGTGTCAGACTCATTTTGAATTGATATTAGCTTGGTGCAACGTTAAGAAGCTTCTGATGTAGTTAAGCTACTTTTAACACATTAGTGTAACTTAGCTTGCTATAATTCTTTAGGTGGTAGCTTTTGTGTAGTGAAGCTTAATTTATTGTTAAGTAACTGATAGCTTAGCTCACTACACTGGACAAGTAGCTTGCCCAACACTGCACATTACCTTGTTCATTGTAAAAATAAAATATGGCAAAATGAGAATCAGTATTTCAGGCATGGTTTGATATTTCTTTTTACAATGATTGGACACAAAATAGGGATACGACTAAAGAAGAATAAAAATGCCATTTTTTTATTTGTGAAAAGCTCAAAACCAATTTAGCAAAATTACTTCAAAAGGTATGATTTTTGTATATCACGTAAAATTCTAATAAAACACGTTGAAGTTTGTGGATGTAATGTAACAAAATGTACTATACAAAGAAAAAAAAGATAGGTTAAAGAGAGCTGTGTGTGGAAAAGCTGTTTAACATTTAACTGATGAAAATGGTGTCCAGGAGCTTACTTTGTGAACCTGGATGAAAGCCAAAAGAAGCTGAACCTTCATAAATCTAATACACCTTTTATTTCCACTGAATCTCTGTCCTCCTCTTACCTGCATTCAATATCTTTGCTTTAAGGGCTTCAAATATCTGGACATAAACACCAGCAGTGAAAAAGCACTTTTCCTTATAGACATTCTGACCGAATGCCCTCTAAAAGAAAGCTAAGCCACATCCATCATAGAGATGGTTTGGAATATACCCCGACCAACAAGGTTGTCATAAATCATAACTGGAGTTAGTTTCAGGTCAGAAATGAACCTATCAAAACATGATTCTCAAAAGCTTAATTTCTTCATTATTTTTCTCACATCAGAATAAAGTATTATAGGTTATATAAAAAAGGTCATAAGCAATATCATTACTTCTTAAGTTTAAAGGACAAATTTAAGCTATAAGTGTTTTTTTGTGTATTTTTTAGGACATTGTTAATGTTTTAAATGATTTTATAGTAGAAAACCATCACAGCAACCTGAGTTTGTTTCTTGGTCAAATGTTTGGAGAAACCTTTACAGATTACCTTTACAAACAAAATCCCACGCAGTCTTATTTACTCACGATAGACAGTCAAGTTTATCAGCAAATACTCATGCCTATTCAATACAAACTGCAACAAACATGATTCAAAGCCACACTAGAAATGTTCTTAAGAAATCTTAGTCAAAGGGAATAATCCTTGAGGAAAGGCCTTCACCCCATTAATATTACTGGGTTTTGTTAAAAAAAAAAAACTGCGTATTGCGAAAACTTCCAGATATTTTCTATGGGTTCATGTAAGGCAACTATGACAGTCAATCTAATGTCTTATACGCTTCTACTAATTAGTTTTTTAATGGTATAATTTTCTGTTTACCCAAAGGCGACAATACATTTTCTCCCCTATGATTCCTTCCACCAGTCAGTAACTGCCATGCTTAGCTATAGATATGTTTTCTTTTTTTTTTCCTCATCCAAATATATCACTGGTCCATTGAACCAAAAAGCTGTGGTTTTGATTCATACGCCAAAAAAGAGCACTCCATACCGAGTCTTCCCACTTGTCTTTCACAGTCAGGTAAAGGTTATTTTGCCAAGTGTTGGAGAGACTGTTAAAATGTGTTAAATTGGAATTACTTTTTTCACATGGTCAGTTTTGTTTGGGTAGTTGTTTGTTTTCTTATCAAATTAAATTATTTAAATTTGCCTTTTAGTTTAAGTTAAGCTTTGTGACACAAAAAACGGAAGACATTTGTAAAGGGTTAATGCACTTCTTTTTTTTACACAGGACTTTATACAAGGCTAATGCTGTCTTTTTGCAGGTTAAAGATCTGTGGAAGAACTGCATCTCGTTAACGAAAAGGCCATTAAATTTTTTGTGACTTCAGTGGAAAATCCTTTCCAACAGCCCTGGCAGAAAATTGATCGAGGTGACTCCACTGATTGAGTAACTGATGAAACCAATGAGGATAGGTGAAGGGAATAATAGATTTGGGGTTTAGGGGGTGATCAGTGACATGGTGTTTGACTAAGAGAGAAAGACAGGAACTGAAGTCAATGGGAGGAGGGACCGATTTTTAACTCAGGCTTGTGAAGTCTAAGCTCCTTTCAGATGTGCCATGTCACCTTTTCCATTCTCTGATGTTCAATGGACGTGTCGACTCAATAGATACCCTGATGCTTTATCTTTTAGAGGTGACAGCTAGACCAAGGCACATTTACACATCATTCTTGCTCAACGTCACTCTAAATTGCTCATGTGACTTTAAAAAGCATCCTCTGTAAACCTTTCTGTATTTCAGGAAGAAAGTAATATTCAATGATGACCAGGATGAAACACTCTCTAAAATGAAAAACAATTTTTGAAGAGCAATACTTGCACAGAACAACAAAAACTATGCAGAAATTTCATACCATTTTCATAACTGGCTAATTTTACTAAAAACAAGGGTTTCTCTCTGCAAAATAGAGCAGATTGCATGATGTGATGCTCTACATCAGTAAACAATAGATACTGATGCTAAATCAGACAAGAAAGAGACTTTAAATGCCACATTATGACAGAAGACAACACTATAATTATGAGCCTGTTGCACCAAGAGAGCAGAGAGACCAGGGGGAGAATTTATGTCAGAACTAGACAGGCTGAGTTGTGGTGTGGGAGCAAGCCAGTGGAGAGTAGAGCGAGTGTGGTGAGAGACCAGTGTTAGCTTATGTGCTAACATCATAATATCATAACTAGTATTTGGATTGTTGGTCAAAAAATAAATTAGTAGCTGTTGTGAATTGTAATGTTTTTACTGAACTCATTGGAGTTACTACTATTTGAGTAGTAACGTAACTTATAAAAGTCATATAGTTGTGACATAACTTGTCCTCAGAGGCAATATCACCGCGATACACAGTTGTCATTCTAAGAGATTTTGCGTAAACATACACAGCATAAAATCTTAGGTGGTAAGCAGTGAGAAACAACAGCCCTCTTTTTTTGCTGATGGGAAAGGTTTGGACTCAATATCTTTACTGGCTGGAGTTAACAGCATTTGACCATGTTTATAATCACTAAACACAATTGGGAACAGGCTTTTAGTTAGCCAGCCGTATAGCCATAAGGACTTTACTAAAAAAAGGACAGATTTCATGGCCTGTTTTTCCCCTCTTCACTCAAATGTTCAAAATTTGCCAATCTGTTGCCAGCTTGAATTCCCCTTATAGTCTTGTGTAATCTCGCTCCAAGCTCACTTCTCATGAATTGCAAGAGTCGCTTCCTATTGGTCATATGTCGGCTTGACAAAGCACAGAGGAGCGCTGTTATTGGTGGAATATCTAATATCCCTAAGGACAATTTCATTGATGGTAACAAGCACATTGTGCTGTTTGCAAACCGGTAAGCTTAAAACTTTGAAAAGTTTACTCAAACTCTTCGAATGCCTGATAACTTTTGTTTCGACGAAAATGCAAACTATATTGTGTCGATACTGTGTCACTAAATACTGACACCTGCTGGACATTTATAACTCCTACAGGCAGCCTCTTTGAAAAAGTAAATTGTATTGGGGAGTGGCGGCCTAGTGGTTACAGCATAGAGCTTGGAATCCTGAGGTTCTGAGTTCAATCCGCAATTCCTACAGACTGCCACTGCGGCTCTCTGAGCAAAGACCCTTAAGCCCACACTGCTCCCTGGGCACCGCACACTGGCAGTCCACTGCTCCCCAAGGGGATGGATTATATGCAGAGAGTTTTTTTCGTTGCTCTGTACTTGTGACAAAGTAATGAAAATAAAAAGCCATTGTTTGCTATAATGTATTATTTCATATCTATAGTTTGAATTGAAAATATGTTTGATATTTTGTTTGATATTTTTAGATGCAATCCATAGATGTGCACATATAATGGGAAAATTTTATTTAACATGTGAATAAGGATGTTTGTGAACTAGGATTTATTTATTGGGAATTTGGGGAAAATAAAGAGACGGTAAAAAAACAGACAACCTTAGAGAGAGAGCAATCTCTAGTTTCTTAAGAAACGTGACTTGCATAAAATGATCAAATTAGAACTCTTATTTCCTTTCTTAGGGTTATTTCAATATGTACTACATACTATTTTTTTGTCTGTTTGAAATAATTTATTTCCAACTCTGACAGTTAACAATTTCAAGACAATCAGGGATTATAACCCAAATTGTTGTTCCCTAATCTTTCCTACCAGGAAGGACAATTGTCATTAAACCCTATCAAGCTTGTGGCACAGCACAAAGCCTGAAGTTGTGGTACACCAAGGTGTACAACCTATGAATTATTCTACAAAACGTCTACCAAACGCAAACACGTCCAATCTACCGTATACGGAAGTAATGTGTGAGTGTAGTAATGTGCTTCATTGATTTACTCTTTTATCTGTCCAAATCCCTCTTACCAGTGCTGCACCATGTTTATCTAATTTAAACAGAGTTGTTTTGTCTTATTAGATCTGACATAACTGGCCTGATCTAAGTGTGTTGATGTCCATACCCTACGCTTAATGGTTTTACATAAATCCCGTCAGTGAGCTGTTGCTTCTGCCACTTTTTGCCCAGAAGGAAAAGGGTATATATCAGAACTGAACAGTTTCCATCACCCTTTTTCTACAGAGCCGAACACGACAGTGGCCCTGAAGGGTCACCCACTCACAAAAGCCACAACACAACAACAACCACAACAAAACAAAAAAACAGTGACAAGAGCAGAAACAAAACATAACCAATGCCACAACATATCACAACAACAGGCTGTTATTGTGTTGTGGCTTTTGTTGTGTTGTGTTATGTCTGTTTTGTGTCATGGCTGTTTTTGTGTTGTGTTATGGTGGTTGTTGTGTTGTGTTGGGTCGTGGCTGTTTTTGTGTTGTGGCTTTAGTTGTGTTGTGTTCTGGCATTGGTTGTGTTGTGTTATGGCTGTTGTTGAGTTGTGACTTTTGTATTAAGGTGACACTTCAGGGCCACAGTAAAAAAAAAACATCTAAAGCAAGTGAAAATATTGTTTTGCAAAATTAAAAGGAAGTTTATTCAAATTTTGCTGTCCCCATCAAGCTTTTCTGATGCAATGCTTTAATATGCACATTAGAAAAACCTGGTGGAAACATCACAGTGACAGCTTCAACGGCTGACAAAACAGAATACAGAACTTTATTTTATTTTATTTTGCCAATGATAATCATTCCTAATCCATAACTTGAATAAAAGTACAAAAGGTGAAAGTCGTGCTGCAGATTGTGTTTTTTTCAGCACCACAGATGTGTGAACAGCGCTCATAAACTGAGGACATAGAGACAGAAGCTATTTATTTGTACTGTATAGCAACTCCAGTTACCACTGATAAAAAGGGATAGTATTACTTCTCTGGGGGAAAATATTGCATAATAAATTGTTCTGCTTTCAAAAGTTAGACTTGGTTTCTGACTACTTTTCCTCTTGATCTGACAAATGCTTTATAAGTAAATACAGACAAGTGAGAGGCAACACAATGCACCTATAGCTCTAAATAAATTGGTGCCACATGGCAAAAACTGAGGTTTTTGTGGTGAGGTCCAGAGATCCAGATACAAGAAAAAAAAAATTTTTATTTCATAGGGCATATGCCATGGTTTCAATTTGTGACTGCCTCCAAGTCAGCCATTAATTGGGCTAAATATAGCATTGTCTGATAGATGATATGTCTCTTCGGTGATCTCTGAGGGTTATCCACAGCTACTGTGGGCCTCTTGGCTGTGTTCTCTAAAAATGCCCTTTTTCCCAAACCAACAGTTTAGGTGGAAAACCACTAAACTCAAACTACCCCAGTCTTGTTAGGTGTGGTTTGTTCACCTCAATAGTGGGTTCTAATAAACCACTGCAGGAGTAACAGGGACAGTATTTACCAGTAAGCTGTTTTCTTGAGGGTATTGGTTGGCATCAAACTTATTTAATATTTTTGAAGTTTTAAGTCTGAAAACAAATAATGCCATACTTTTTAGATTTTTTTTGAGTAAGCATGCAAATTAGTTATTTATTCTCCCCCCCTTCACAATTCTGCTATGCTCTTTGTCAATCTATAATACAATTTACAATTAAAAGTTTGTAATGTGACATAAGTGAGACATTTCTAAGGGTACGTATGCTTTCGAAAGGTTGGTATAATATTATGTTTAAGAGAACTTTGTGCTTGAAAACTTTACATTTTAGATGGCTGACCCAGTAATTGGTTCTGAAAAAAGTTATTTGACTATTAAAATATTTGTAATTCATTTGATAAAATAAAAAAAAGAAAATCTGCTTGACTAGGTTATACAAAAGCTGTGCTGAGCATAGCTTTGGAGTTCATTTGAAGTTTTCTTTTGATCAGCATGCCGCTGGATATGACACTTATTGGACTAATTATCAGACTCTCACTCTGTCAGCTTTCATCCAAGTCTACCAATCATTGGAATGGTCGGGGGTGGGGGCTATCTTCTATTGCTTTGAATCAACTGGACACCAATATGCAGAACAGGAAAGATCTAGAACAAGGGCTAATGAGCAAGATTACAGTTAGGCAACATTTGGCACCTGATGTTTAGTCTTAAATTGGTTTGTTTTCTATGTTCATGCAAGACATCTCTTACTGAACAAAAATAGTAAAATGTACTTGTTTGTGTGAGAATAAGTCAACCAGAGTGGTTATAAAAGGATTAAACTGAACACAAAACTGGTTTTATTTTCTGTTTCTATAACTTTCTCACTAACCAGTCCACTATGTTCCATCTTCTGCATGCTCTTTGTTCTTATGTCATCCAACAAACCATGGGGACCTTTTATCTTCAGGTTAAATTACACATATAAGGATTCGTTCTCTAACTGAGTAACTTCTGAAGTCACTTTTATTGAAGGCAGAAAGGAAAAGTGCTTTTGCAGTGCTATGTAGCAGCTGAACGTCAAAGAAAAAAACCCTTTTAAAATCCAAACTAAAACATATACACACAACCAGATGATTTTCCACAGTCAGAACTAGAGGCTGCCTCCGTGGCTTTCTTTTTTCTCTGCTTAAGGTCTTTACTCAGCTGGTGACATACATTATTATTGGTTAAACCAGGGATGGCAGATATACGAGGTGGTGACATGTCAGCAAAAAGAAGGTGGTTGAATAGTCTGCTGATGTTATCTGCTGTTTTTATTCAGCCTAAAAAAAAGCTGTGCATGTAAATAAAGTCTAACACCTGCTGCCCCAGTGTACGTGACTGCAGGCTAGCATTTTGTGTTTATGCTTTGGAAACATGATATCTGATCATTTTAGCGGCATGGCATAAAAGTGACAAGGGATGTATCCATTTTCATGCATTTTCCAGTCATCATTATGGGATGTATCTTTTAATTTTCAGGTGTAGCAACACTGCGATGGTGGCAACATAATTACATTTAGTGCAGGAAATGGTGGAGCTATTGCCTGGTGTTTGTTCTTTTCTTTAATTTGTCACACTATTAGACTAGTTTTAATCTGACTTTTTTTTTTCTCAGTTAAGTATTTATAAAATAATATATACATTTTTTAGAGGAAGTGACAAGAAAATCAAGCCTGTAAAATAAATGGTTAATTATGGACATGTACAACTTGTCACATTACCAAAAAAAAACATTAATTTCATCTCTTGAATTGAATCCATGGAACATCACAAAGTGGTGTTTATTTTTCATAAATGCCTTGAAATTTAGCAGTCCACTCCTGTCTAGCCTTATTTACTCTAAATACAAATTAGGCTTGTACTGTTGCTAACAGCAGCAACCAGATATGTAGCAAAGAAGCTTATTGTGAATCTGGAGGAGCAGCTGAGTTTTTCAGCTCTGGTGTAATTAGCTGTTATAGGTTCAAAGGAGAGTTATCAGCCATGTAAAGCCTAATTAGCCCTTTTTACCAGTTTGCCCAAGGCTGAACCAGTTGGCACTGTCTTAAATGTCTTCCCCATCTGCAAGAGTATAGATGTGTGGGCAGCATTATGCTGTGGAAATGCTTTTTTATCAGCACTGACAGAGAGGCATGTGAAAAGTTATGAGAAATTTGATCAAATAAATCAAAGGCAATAATAAACAGCTCTCCTCCACTCCCTCCTCCTTTTTGGAGAATGAAATAGACAAACCCTTTGTTAAACAGAGAGGATATATGCAGGTCCAACCGCAGGTGATACATAAGTGGATGCATGCAGTGACATAAGGGTGAAAAACCTACAAACAAAAAAAGTACTCAATATGATAGGTGCAAATTTGTAACAAAAAAGTAAAGTACTTTACTTTTATTTGTTGTTGAAATAGTATTTGAACCTGAGGAGACTCACACAGGGAAAAGCTCCATGAAAACATAAGAGTCTTTGGCGCTGTGACCCTGCCAGAAGAAACTGATGCAAAATGCTGTTGAACTGTGTTAGTGGGTAGATCTAGGTTAGAGACAATTTTCCTACTGGGGTCTTAATTAGATATAAATAAGCTGTTGCTCCAACAAACTTCTCCACAAAAGATCATTTATGGCATCACAATGTCAAAAAGGTCTTCAGAACTGGCCCACTTAAGCCACACTCCTAAAGATCTCATTCTCCTAAGCAGCTAGACCGCACTAAGATCATTAGGGTTGTGAGTTTGACTCATTTAATTGTTCAGGTAAATACAGAGGTAGTTTGTTCCCTGGATGTACAGCAATTTCAGTGTGGTTGGTCTGCATCTGTAGAAATCCACCAGTAGCTCTTTAGTTTCGAGCAAAAATTGTATATATGGAGTACCCTGCTGCATCATTTTTTTTGCTGTAATTTTTGGGGTGTCTTTGAAATCAGCCGTCTGTAGGTTTCAGCATGATTTTTTCCCCCATTGAGAGCTGATGTGTTTTCAGTGTTCCTTTAATTTTTTGAGCAGTGTGTATATATATATATGAGGTCTGCATACTTACAACCTTCTCAGAGCACAGGCGCACTGTTCTAACCATTAGGCCAATACTCTCCCTAAAGGTGGATTTTATTGGAGAATGTTGTCTGAATACCAAGGTTTATTAAATACAAATGCCAAAGCCTTTGAGGAAATACTAGAAGCCACCATCTTTTTTTTTCTCCATAGGTAATTTGGCCAAGTATTTGTCTTTTGGATGTTGCATCAGACACTGCTAAAGTTACTTTTGACCGGCCAGAACAAAACATTTTTTTTTTGGTCATGGTGCTTAGCAAGTTTTTGCAAGATGTGAGTCATCCTGCCTTGATGCTCCAGACAGCAGCAGTCACACATGAATACATTGCTGCGTGCAGAATACACATGCATTAATTGTGGCAGCCTCTCATGTTCACAGTGTTGGAGAAAGAGACTCATCAGTTGATGCAAATGCTTCTGTTTGCCATGGGTAAGTCAGACTTTCATTTGGTGGGTGGAAATCTGCCATGGCTGTCTGTGGAACTGTATAAGCTACGTAGCAACATTCATGTGCAAAACTAATGATTTGGATTTGTTTGGATTGTTTTCTTCGCATCTAAACTTCAGAGATGTTGACGTGACAGTTCTGCAATCAACCCCAGAAGCCAAACTTCTCCTGACAGCTTTAGTTACTTACAAAAACTCACTGGAGATGAAATTACAAATCTCTCTTAAGGCTCTTTGATAACAGCTAAATGTCACCCCGCTGTTCCCATATTTTCAGATTATGCATTTCATTTGACTGGGGTAGATTTTAAGTAACCTCACTGCTAACTGGTGTCTTAGCAGTTATCCACAAATAACCTAATTTAAATTTTAAAAGTTGCAGAAATATTTAGATATAATTAGGAGTTGGGGATTTATTTCTTTGCCTTGCTTAGTCAGTCCCAGGAGACCTCTTTTATATATATATATATATATATATATATATATATATATATATATATATATATATATATATATATATATATATATATATATATATATATATATATATATATATATATATATATTATACTACCTCAAAAAAATTAAAGGAACACTTTGAAAACACATCAGATCTCAATGGGGGAAACAATAATGCTGTTTATTTATACTGATATGGAGTAGGTGTCACGTCTTGGTTATAGTTAAGAGAAACCAAAAAACAGAGGCAGAGAGGCTGAGGTGAATTCTTGTAGTTTTAATGAAAAAACACTAATAACAGAGGCAAAATCCAAAAATCCAACTAAAATGTAACTCAGACCAGAACCACGGAGACATCAAGGGAAACACGCACAAGGAGCCATCCTCGAGGAGTTGGACTGCCTGTGCAACCTCTGTAGGGTCCAGGTAGCGCCTCATGCTAGCAGTAGTGACAGTGACCCTAGCCAAAAAAGAATCAGAAAAGATGAGGAGGGGAAAAAATGTCAGTGGTCTATATAAATATTGAAATGAAACCAAGGAAGGTGCCACTCCAAAATGGATTGAGTGACTAAAGAAAAAGCAGTAAAAAAAAAAACTTTACTCTTCCAACTTCTAAGGAAATGTTTACAGAAAGCTGATTGCACCTTTTTTTTTTACATGTTATGTAAATATTGTAACATTTAACAACTTTCACTCTTTAAGTAAGAACATTGTAATTATTTTCTGCGTTGATGTTTGATTTCTGAAACATTACTGAAAACATATTGGAGTGAAAATAACACTATATTGAAACATTCTACCAAAATAAGAACTGTATGATTACACCGTTCTTGGTAGAATTTTTACATCATAAGCCTTGAAACCTGTACTTGGTTTGGATATTACAACGGTGCAGAGCCATTGATTCAATGACAGCATTCCAACAGACGTAAAAGGCTCTCTGATGGCTAAATGTTTCTGTAATTTGCTCATTATGCATGTGCAGGAACAAATACTTTATTCACATTGGTTAGCAGCTGTAACTTATAGAAGCATCATAACACTGACTGACAGATTCTGCCTTTATTCAACAATTTATTTACTTTCTCAGAGCTACAGTATAATGATTTTATTTTCATTGTGTGTTCACGCAAAAATCGTACATCATACATTTTTTTAATTTATTTTTTCTGTCTAATTCTATTGCAAAGTACATTTTAGTTTTAGATAAAATTTTATTTTAGATTAAAAAAACCTTCTATAGCCAAAGCTGTCGATGTGCAAAAAAATAAATACCAAAACATCTTATTTTCTTTTATTGTAAACAAGCAAAATGATTACATCTACATAATTATTTTGCAACTCACTTGTCAAACAACAAACACCGAAATTGTGTTAGTAGTTTCCAAAGTTTTTAGGTGTGTAGACCTTTTAATTTTTAATAACAAACACCTTATATACCTCCATACCTGAACCTCTAGTTGTATGACAAGATGGTTTCAAAATTCTTTTACATTTTAAAACATAAAAAGTAAGTGCATAGTGACTTTGACTAGTAACTAGGTACTTTCATTGATCTGTCAGTTATTTTTGAAGAAGTGATTATTAACAATAACTAGTTACTTTCTTAAGTAATGTGAAAAACACTTCCTTTGTATGATATTAGAATGTTTTTATTAATTAGCAAAAGATCCAACTAACTAAAACAATGCAATCAACTAAGGTGTGATCCTAGAACCGACTTTAGAAGCAAAGGAAATGTATCACAGCAATGGTCGCTTAACTTGAAACACCCATTTCATGTCAGTCTTAAGCTTCCCAAATGCTTCTGTTTGTAAATGTTTGCAAGGTTTGGTATGCTTAATCTTTTTTACTTACCAGCTTATCCAAACAAGCTACTATACTACTGTACTTCTTGTCGTGCCTGCAGCCAAGTGGAAAATATTAACTTAGGATGAAATTTGAATTATGAATGGCCTACAAGTTTGGACAATTAAAACCCTGTGATATCATCATGTAGGTTTACATCTGAGAAAGATATCAGTGTAGTATAGCTCATTATCAGGCAATGTTGTTGCAATTTTTAAAGAAAAGTAGTATTTATTAGCTGTGAGGGGGTGCAGTGGCCTAGTTGTTAGGGCATAGAGCTTGGAATCCTGAGGTTCTGAGTTCAAGCCCCACTCACACAGACTGCCACTCTGGCTCTCTGAGCCAGACCCTTAACCCCACACTCCTCCCTGGGTGCCGCACAATGGCAGCCCACTGCTCCCCAAGGGGATGGGTTAAATACAGAGGTAAATTTATCCAATGTGAGATCAATAAAGTTTAATCATTATTATAGTTATCTTCTCTGGAACAAACTCTTTAAAGAACAGTGCTGATAAGTTAATTTACATTTCCTTAGAGTCACCTTTGAATGTTCTTTTTAAATGTTTAACTACAACATACTTTAAGTTTCTGGTTCTAATTTTTTTTATTGGCATTTCTCTTTGTGTTTCACTTTCTGGTGCTCTGTTCATCTACATGCATTTTGAATTTATAAATTGAAATAGTATATTCTAAATAAACCTGCCTTCCTTTCAAACGAATGAGTTAATTCTGCAAGTCAAAGATTTAATGTGATCCCCCAGGTTTCTTTAGAGAGAAACCGTTTCACCAATCTGTCTGTATAATTTGATGGAACTGACTGCAAACTGCCTAGATAGAATATGATAAGATGCAAGTTGGAGATCTGAAAACATGCTTTAACGCTAATATTTTTCCTTTTTGGCATGGGTTTGACTTACAAAAGCAGGAAACTGTTAAAAAATCTTTCACACAGCTGGTCACCCTGATGACCTTTTAACAAATTTTGTTTAATCAGTGCTTGACTGCTAAATGCTGTGAATGTACATTGTTTTAGATTTAATGAAATGCTTAAGATTACCCCTGATTAACTGCAGCATATGAGAACGACCGGTTTCTTTGAATCATTACCTGATTATGAGATTACTGTTTACAGAGGTTTTATTTTCTTTTCACCATACGCATGCTGACATCACAGTACCAGGGTTTCCGCGGGTCATTCAAAATCATTAAAACTTCTTAAATTATTATTTTTTAAGTTAAGGCCTTAATTGGCAATAAAATTAATTAAATTTGATAATCGTGGCATTAAAATGCTTCAGAAAAGAGGCGGAGAAAAGGCTAGAGAATGGGAAAAATGCAAATTTAAACAAAAGTGGTGGGAAAACGAGGAACTCAGGACATGGCTGCAACATGTCCACGGTGAAGATGATGAAGGATTTTGCTGTGTGTGTGTGTGTGTGTGTGTGTATATATATATATATATATATATATATAGATATATATGGTCATGGGTTCTTGTTGATGGCATTAAAATTATTTCGAAGAGCATTACAATTAAAAGACGATTAAAAAGTATAAGAGTTACTCATTCCTGTATAAACCCTGAGTACTTTGAGGGATATTACTAAACAAAAAAATTTTTCATTTTTAAGAATATTCTACTCTGCTGCTGCACATTTATATTTGCGTGGATCGAGGCTACCATGGCCTATAACTGATTGAAACAGCAAGATAACTATGCTAATTTTTGCTCCGACCGTCCCCTACCAACAATAATAAGAATGTCTTATTATGATTGTGGCTCTAGAGATATGAGATAACCCTGCTGTAAGGTGTGTGAGATGTAAGTTGTCTGCTCCAGCCTGAGTTAGGAGTATTCAACGTGTTGGATTGTCTAGGTCAGATACAGGTATCGTAGCGTATGGGGGTTGTCCAAGCAGAAAAAAAGCCTGCAGCCTGTTGAATATGACATGTAGTCAATCAGAAAGTGTTTCCTAGGAGAAAAAACTACGGTAAACAAAAAACATAAGTCACCCATTTTGCCTCTTTTAATCAAGCCTTTTCTTTTTCTGATGTTTTAATCAGCAGTCTTCCCCACACTATTGTAAATCTTTCCTTTTGGTTGGCCAGGTTGATTTACTTTCTCCTCCCTTTGGTCACAGGAGGTGTTCTAAGATTTCCCTCCTACATCTAAATGTCTCTGGATAGAAATCTTTCTATGTGCCTGCTGTGGGGCTGCTCATCAAACACTGTAGGATCAAACCTGTTATATCTGTGATTTTTTTTCTCTCCTCATGTGTGCGGTCTGAAACTTAACCAAGCGATTTCATATTCTTGCTGTAATAACCATGATCCGAGCTTAAAGTGTCTTTAATAGCACTCTGGTATTACAGCAGGGAGCCAAATAGTGCAGAGGGGAGAGAACAGAGAGCTGACTGTAAAGATAAAAGATGCAGAAGAATTCAAAGGAAAAACAGCACTGTCAAATCCTCACAGTAAGTACATGAGGGAAAGAATCCAAATATAAAGGGAACCTTTTGCAGTAAAAATTCTTAATGCAAATTTTATATGTCAAAAAAGAACTAATCATATTGCACATTGAAGGCATAGCTGAAGGGATTTGTTTGCTATGCTTCAGTGGATTTTACACAAGATTTTGTCAAAGCCAAGGACTTTCTAGTCCACGGAATTCAATACATGCTGCTGTCGCTTACTTCACCTTGGAAGTAATTCAATATATTCTATATTTCTGCTGATAAACAGAAATAAACTCATTGAGGTTGCAGACATACAAGAAATGTTGATATATGTATATTTTGAGACTGAACTACTAAGTTACAGCTCTGTTTCCTTATGCATTTGGTTTAACAGAGTATCACTTTACAGTATGCCTGTATATTCAGTATTTTAGGCCACACTCTCCTGAAAAAATGTCAGATCCACTGAGGTTTGGGCTCTACACGTATTTTTATCCCTGTGTCTCGGGAGACAGGTTTTTATGGATAAAAACAATTCACGATCCATAAGCACCACAGCTAAAGAAAAGAAGCTTTGTCAGGCACTCAGGACATTGAGGAGAATAGAGAAAGCGCTATGTTAGTGTAAACAACCTTATGTCAACAAAATCCTATGAATAAGAAACTGTACAGATTTACATATTTAGGATAGGAGGACTAAATCTTAAAACCTTCACTTTAAAATACCTTAAAGTACAGAGAAATGCATAGAGTTTGGAGATGCATAGAAATGATTTTTTTTTTATTTTGCTTCAAACAGGGTTTATTTTTCTTAATTAATATGAGTGTAGTAAAAAAATGTCAGCTAAAACCAGACATTAACATAGATCGTTTGAAAAGAAAAATAGTTAGGTTAAAATTTCAGCCGTTGGTTAGGTTTTAGGAACCAACTGAATTGGGGGACCAAAGTCTGACCTAAAATGACAAACCGAAACTTGTTGGTCAGCTAATGAAGATGATAACTGACCTTCTTCATGGACATTGGGAGTAATGTTCCCTGTAATTTTTCATGTGTCTGGGCATAGATATAAGCCCCCTGAGTTCACGGTGAACCATTGTGAGCAACATCAGATGTGCACGCTGAGGCCACACACCAACCCAGGATCATAGCAAGTCACATTCTTTGTTTAAAGAAAAAGATACTACAGCTGCAATTTCCATTAGTTTACTTTGAATTTAGATGATGTGGCTTAATGAGATGTGTACGCCATATTTAGCAGTAAAGCTTTGGCAAGGAGGAGGGTTCTGCTCTGGAAGAAATGAGACATTACAACTTTCAGACATAACTTTTTGCTCAAATTAAAACATTCCCATTATGCACAATGATATTTGTGTGCTGAAGCTTGTGATACAGGATAAATTCCTGAAATTCTTTGCCTGTAAATATTTTAATTCCTTAGTTTTTCCATTTCTGGCATAAATCATATAACAACATACAGTAAGCATATCATAATCAATATCCATAATTTTTTTTTTAAATAAATGTCACTAGAATATGAACAAATCTTCTAATTTCTACAAATCTTCTCATTTCCTATTTCGGTTGTTCAAATATGCCAATTCAAGACGCTTTCTGGATGCTGCTTTGATATTATTCATTAAACTAAATCCTCTTTCACAATCAGCAATGGATGCTCTAAATGCACAAATATCCAGCAGCTGTGGGATCTCTTGTAGCTCCTCACATCTAATTGTTGCAGCCACTATGTCTAAGAATGTGCTGATTGACCTTGTTGACATTTGTGCTTCATTATGCAGTTGAATTTAGGAAAAAGCTAAACAAAAAGTCACACAGAGCATCACGCTGTGCACAGGTGGTCTTAAGGCTGTTACAAACCAGTGAGAGTTTCATTGTTCTGGAAACAGACTGAATTAATTTGTCTGCCACAGATTGTTCTTGTTGGATTATTTACATATTTATGTGCCTGTAGCGCTCTTTGATGTGCTGAATTAGGACATTTGCTGAACATTTTTGAAGGACATTAACACTTTATTAAACATATTCATCAAAATACAACTCTTAAATGTATCAATTGTTATCATAAAGCTGAAATGATATACACTGCAAAAACAATCCAGAAATAAGTAAAAAATGGCTTAAATTAAGTATATTTAGCCTTAATTTGAGCAGGTAAATAAGATGATTTGCCAATGGAATGAGTATTTTCACTCTTAAAATAAGATAGTTAGATAATATTTACTTGAAATAAGACGATAAAATAGTTTTTTCTTATTTTAAAAGGAAATTGTCTTGTTCCATTGGCAAAGTGTCTTACTTACCTCCTCAAATCAAGGAAAAACACACTTATTTTAAGAAAAAATAACTTATTGAGATTTATATTTTTTGCAGTGTAGATATGTGAACCTGCAATTGAAGAGCACAGTAGCTAGATTGTGCACCACAACAGCTTATTTTCAGCAAAGTAGGCCGACACATCCAGCATGCAGCAGGCAGAGGTAATTTATGATAGCAGTCATAAAGACGTGATGCAATATAACACTAAACATAAATAATAATAAGGTGAATGTAGTTCCTATTCTGTAATTATCATGGCTCTGAGGGATGGCCTAATTGCTAATTTCATTCAACCGCCTAGTCCTGGGGGAGTGGCGGCCAATGGTTAGGGCACAGAGCTTGGAATCCGGAGGTTGTGAGTTCAAAACCCACTCCTACAGACTGCAAATCTGGCTCTCTGAGCAAGTCCCTTAACCCCCTATTGCTCCCTGCCCCACGATGGCAGCCAACTACTCCCAAAGTGGATGTGTTAAATGCAGAGCTAAATCTCTCCAATGTGGGATCAATAAAGTTGAATTATAATTATTCAATTAATCATTATTAACTCTACCCAGTTTCTAGGTTTCATCTTATTCACCTGCTCCTGCTTCTATATATATGGCTCAGTCCCAGCTATCAGGCCAGATTATGTATATGTATAGTTCATGTTTTCGTTCTCTGGGCCAGTGGAGAGAGTGAGTTTTTTAGTGTTTCATAGTGTTCCTGTTCAGTGTTGTATAAAGTACTGAAATCTCAGAGTCAAGTAAAAGTATAAGTACCTCTAAATATGACTTTGGTAGAAGTCACTGACTGAAATGTTACTTGAGTAAAAGTCTTAAAGTATCTGAAATGGCTTGTACTTAAGTATAAGAATTACTGTAAAAATAGATGTACTCAAGTAATGTAGTGAAAAGTATAAGTAAAAAGTAAGAGCAGTTTGAATGACTTTTTTTTCCATTTTGGTAAACTTTATAGGTTAAATTCACTTAAAGCTACAGTGTGTAATAATTACAGGGATATACAGTCAGAAATGTAATATATTATACATAACTATGTTATTTATCATCATCTACGAGCTCAGCCTCTTAACCTTAATATTTGCGTTGCCTTAGAATTCGTTATTTATAATTACATAGGAGCGGGTCTCGCAGCCATGGAGGCAGACATCTTTGCGCTACGGCAGCGCAGAGCCAACAAACTAGCGATTGCGAGATCGCTCCTTAACGCTCGAAAGTAACTACGGCAAGTTGAGAGAGATGAACTGAGACGGTACTGAACACACAGACTAATGAAATACTATCTGTAAAATTATCTATGTAAAAAAACCTCATCACTTGAGAAGGTAGGTGATGCGGACGTCGTGGAAGACATTTTGTCCCGTAACGCTCGCCGTACTGTTGGGGGGGAGAAGCGGTGGGGGGGAGACGTTCATGTTGCTGCAGTCTGCAGTCTGACCGCTAGATGTCGCTGAAAATTACACACTGTAGCTTTAACACATATACACAACCAAGTGTAGCATAAATTTAGACCAAGTTTTATTACTGCTACTGTTATTGACATCATTACAAAAAAATAAAAAAAACGGAAGCTTATCTGGCATCTGAAGAGGGAGTCCAGTTTGAAGCCCCTTTTGTAAACGCGGCCAACATGAAGAAAAAAAAAAGCTGTAAATTACTGTACTTAAACAACAGGCGCGCACATAACAGGTCATTTTACAAAAGAAAAATAAATGGGAGGGAACTGCAGCTTATTTGGCATCTGAAGAGGAAGACATTTTTTGTAAAACCACCTTAAAACGTAAAAAATGGCAGTGGTGAAATTAAGTGTACATCACACCAGAGAAAAAAAAAATGCACTTCAGGCCAATTAACTAAATCTTAAACACTTTGTAAACACAAGCCCCTCATCCCCTCCACATTTTTGCCCTTGACTTTTTTCTTCCCCTCCAAATCTTAACCACCCCTTGTGGTCATCCTCGCACATAACCGCATTATCACTTGAAACTGTAAAACCTTCTGTTCATCTTCAAAAGCCTGCTACAGTCAACATTTAGCTTAAGCTAAATACACCATGTGTGGAACTGAAAACAATGCCAAACAAAGTTCATTTATACAGATAATCTTATGCTCAAGATTTCACAATAGTGCCAAGTGACCAATCTACATCCTATTGGTGTTGATGAACAAGCCCAGGCAAGACCCGACTTTGTAGTCAGTAGGTGGGGTCAAAACACTTGCGTTTCTCTCGCTCGTTTTTTTTTTTTTTTTTACTTAGTAACTAAACCAAACATTGAAAATGTATCAGAGTAAAAGTATGCAATCAATTAAGTTCATAAATGTAGTGAAGTAAAAGTGAAAGTTCTCAAAAAAATATATACTCTTAGAAAGTATAAAGTACTCCAAAATATACTTAAGTACAGTAGTGAAGTATTTAAATATTTTAAATAATTGTTCTCCGTCACATTATCATGGTCTCTTACCTGTGTTTTTCTCCAACCAGAGTTTCTAGTGAAGGGTAGAGCCCAGCCGCAGCCACGGCAGATCCGCAGATTCGCCCAATCTTATGTTATAAAATCACACCTTTAAATTATCCTACTGTCTGCCTCGCCTTGAACATTGGGTCCTTCTGTCGTGTTCAATGAAGAATTTATTTGTTTTTAATATATTTCATTTAATATGGCAAGCAAAAATAAATGTACTCTATTTCCCTATATTATGTAACAAAATGTAAAAAAAACTTTTGTCTCTCATATTTCTATTGATTGTTTTAACTTAGAAAACAAATCATACATGAAGTCAAAGTGATACAGAAGAGCAGGCTATGGTGTAATTGACTCATACTTTATGTTGGATTTTATTTTAGGTGTTTCATCGATTTTCTTCTGAGAATGTGCGAGCAATGCTTGATTCCCCCAGAAGGAAGCTTAAAGGGAACATCATTTGGGAGTCTATGAAAATGTGCAAAAATATTTAGATCATTATTAAATAAAATAAAAAAACAGATAATCCTTCAAGTCTCTATCACCAATTACTGGATAGGATGTGGTGAACACCCCAAACAGGTCCCCAAACCATCTCAGACAAGAAAAGGCCATGTAAGTCTAGCTTACATAGATAATTTCATAAATGATTTTTTATAAGTATGTGCAGGATTGTCTATAAGCCTAACTTGCAGCAGTTGTGATCTCTACAGTCACTTTGTCAGCTATGCACTGTATAAGATATCTGCCTCTACAAATGCAAACCCACTCCTAAGTAATTATAAATAGCAATTTCAAAGGCAAGGCAAACTTAAAGATTGAGACTTTCAGTTCATAGGTTATAATAAATAACATATAGATAATATATTACATTTATGTCAGTGTAATTATTACACACTGCACCTTTAAGCATTACTCCAAAACAAGTGGCCCTCACAAAGCAATTATCTGAGTTCCATTTATTGATTAACGTAAAAAGATGATTGTCATCGAGACAGTCAGTCTACAAATCTCATTTAATCAAACCAATGAGCTTAAACTCCAGAAGACTGGTTAGGAACCTGTGAAATGATCTTCAAAACATTTGACTGAAGTTTAGGAGTTTAAATGGCAATATACAATATCCTATAGACATGGATGCAAGGTTTTAAATATAGAGAAATGTTCGTAAAACTCTTCCTTTCATTATTCTGTTCCTTTTTCAGCCTTTATTTAACCAGGAAGTAAAAGAGCCCTGAACCTCTGAACAATATATAGCAAATATTTTAGGAAATCCACTTTGACTTTACATGCTTATTTTCACTTAATGGAAAAAAACAGAAATGTTTGTGGCTCTTTACACTATTGTGTTAAAGCTACAGTGTGTAATAATTACAGGCATATAAAGTCAGAAATTTAATATATTATACATAACTATTTTATTTATCATCACCTATGAGCTCAGCCTTTTAACCATAATATTTGCGTTGCCTTAGAATTCGTTATTTATAATTACATAGGAGCGGGTCTCGCAGCCATGGAGGCTGACATCTTTGCGCTACGGCAAGCGCAGAGGCAACAAACTAGCGATTGCGAGATCTCCCATGACGCTTGAAAATGACTACGGCAAGTTGAGAGAGATGAACTGAGACGGTACTGAACAGTAGATGGCAGTATTATGCCTGAGAAGCGTTTAGTCTGCCTGAAACCAAAGAAGAAGAAGAAGCAGGTATACTGCGCCTCAGTAACAAGAAAGGTGAACAAGGCGGCAGGCGTGAGTGACTTTGCAAACTGTTTGGCACTGTGTGGCCAAACATCAGACGAATGGAGGATCATGCCTACTCTGTATCACAACGAAAAGCGGCGGACACCGAACCCCCGTCATCTAAGAAGCGGAAACACGACGAGAATAAACGCAAGCGTGACAAGAAACGACAAAAAACACGGATCAACATTGGCACGGCATTTACACGATGGAAGTCACTGATGGAGGAAAAAGGTTTTCAAAGTGACGCTCAAGTTGCCAGTTTTCTCTTGGACAGGTAATTAATCCTACACACACAATTGTCTAATATCACTGCAGTTTTTGGAGTACAGGATGCTCAGACCTGTCTAAAACAATAACATGCTGCGTGATGATGCTGTTACTCTCCAGTATACTTATTCAGCAACGTCCCTGACGTTTCACAGGTAATGATTCAGTAATTTTCTGTAAAATAATTTTCTGGATATATACCTCGGTTACTTCTCTGCGGCTCCTTTGGAGATCTTCAAGCCTTTCCTCCTCTGCTCTCACCCCGCTGGCTCCCCTCTCTCGCCTGGCCCCAGCTGCACGCTCACCCCGGCCTCTCTGCCCTCTTCCTTTCCCTCTCCCTCTTCCTTGCCTTGTAACCCCCGTGCCACAAACAAGACTTGGACTCTGTAAACGGGGAATATATATTCTTCCAGCGAACACAATCTCGCTGTTAAACTAATGACTACAATTACTTCGTCTGTTTATATCACCATGCAAAGCAGCTCACCAAAACGTCACAACGACGTAGAAAAAATAACGGGTATATTTATTATCTTAAGTCTACATGAAATCTATACCCTACACAGACTAATGAAATACTATCTGTAAAATTATCTACGTAAACAAACCTCATCACTTGAGAAGGTAGGTGATGTGGACGTCGTGGAAGACATTTTGTCCTGTAACGCTCGCCGTACTGTTGGGGGGGAGAAGCGGTGGGGGGGAGATGTTCATGTTGCTGCGGTCTGCAGTCTGACCGCTAGATGTCGCTGAAAATTACACACTGTAGCTTTAATGTATAATGCTTTAATTGTGTGTATATATTTATGAATGATCTATCTGATGCAAGCTGCAGGATGTCAGACTAAGAAAATGCTTTTTTTCTTTTCGCTGTCCTGCACTTATTCACACATCATTTTAGACTATTAAATGGAACCCATTAAGGATAAGGCTTCATGCATGTAGAAATCCTACCCTTTTATTACTCTCAACTCGAAACAATTTATAACACTTGATCTGAACAAGCAATTACCTATTTAAAGAGAAAGATAACTCTGTAACCATGGTTACTTAGACCAAAAGATGTTGGAAACACAATACCCAATTATTTTCTATCAGTACTAAGAATTTCATTCAGAAATTCTATGGCAGCTTCTTGATTAAATGCATAAATGAAAGCTTTAACTGTGTAATCTCTTTTTCCAACTAGTATAATTTTTAGCAGAAACGAAAAAAAAAATAATGGAGATAACATTTTTAGAAAATTAAGGCATGGTAAAAACATGTAGGTATAATATGTGTCTACATGCCTTGGTGACTAACAGAAAATTATCCAGTGGTGCGTTCTTTCCCCTTTTAACCATAGTTAATGCTTAGACTACACGAGCAATTACTGACTTATTCCCCTGACTTGCTGTGGTATTAGCTGACCTAACTTTGTATAGCTGAGGGAGGGTCACAGAAAGCTCTTCTTTGATCAAGCAAGACATGTAATATTCATAAGACCTGCGTAATTGCTGGTAAAATTGTCCTCCATCGCCAAATGGGAATATTTTGGGATTTATAGAAGAAATTTGGAGGTTTTAGCCAACAGCTTTAACCAGATATAAATGGGCTCTTATGTCTCTGCTCTTTGAAGTTTTTGCTACTTTCCAGAAAGGTCAGATATTTGCAATTAAAGTTTTAGTGAGTTTCAACTGCACTTTTATCTCAGTCCTTCACAAAATAATAGATTTTTTTTACTTTTCTTGATTTGCTGTAGCTTACAGCTAATGAAGGTTGAGTGAGTTTGAATTGATTTACTGCAATAAAACTTTTTTATACTTTTTTTAGACTTTACTGAGATGTTCTGTGAAACTAGTTCACACAGCAATATTATACCAGGGGCCTAAAGGGACCAATAACCTGGGATATGTGTGGTGTCTTCAGACTGTTTGGGTCTGCTTGGTAGAAAGTCGCAACCGTTCCGATCAGAGATAAAGAAAATCCAACATATGGATTGTTTTGGACAGATAACTTATTGTTTGTGGTGTCCTCAAAGCCAAGCAAATTCTGAATACATGTCAGAGGCCCACTTCACAAAGTGGGTTTACTAAAAACCTTTTTTTAACCTGAAATCATCGAAATGAGAGTTCTCTGTTTCTGTTACCGCAGTAATATTCTCCCCAGAGCTAACCTGGTCGGTAGCAGGTTTTGTTCTATAAACTCAGTGTCCTTATTCTCCTCCCTCCTTAAAGTTGCTGTTAAAGTCACGTTTTTTTTTTTTTTTCTTTATTTAGTCAGGAGAGTTTTGTGCAAACAATGAAGAGAAACTCAGTAAGTCCGTCAGAGACGTTAGGTGTTAAAACACACATATCATGTCCTTTTGACAAGGATCCAATGAAAGAATGACTGCCATTAAATCACAGAGAATTAAGGATTTATAGGGAGAGGGTTCACAGCCCAAGAATAGATGTCCTTTCATATTCAGAAAATATTTATGAGCACTTCTGTTTCACCTCACAGTCTATCACATACATCTAAAATCTTTTCTGTCCTCATATTTGCAATATTACACAAAGTTTTTTAACAAGGATTTAACAGAACATTATAGAAAACAAATGTATGGTCAAACAGACACTATTATTTACTGTGTAATGAAAGACAGAATAGACAAGAAGAAATACTCCATGAGGTGATGCACGGGTCCTACCTGTTTGACCAACGTTCTTCTTCATCATCACCTGCTCAGAGCTGCACCAAAATAGAATACATTAATCTGCTACCATTTAAGCAATAGATTAGTTCCACCCGTAAGGTTGTGTTAACAACAGACTATAGCAGACATATGGATATTAATAATTAGTTTGAAATTCTGTTTCTACTGGCAAAAATGTAATTTAGAAAATCTATTGTTACAGTTCCATCTCGTAATTTGAACAGGAAGAATCCTATTTTAGTGATCTACAAATGACAGAATGAAACGACAGAGAGGAGAGTGCTTTAAATAAATGTCAAAATGGGCTGCCATAGTGCTTCACATAAACTTTCACATTAACTCGAGCAGTAATCTTCTCCCTCACCATCTCCTTTTCTGTTGCACTGTTTCTTTTCTTTTAAACACATCCTCCATTTTATTTAATTTCTATATTAAATTCTCTAGTTCCAGTGGTGTGAATTAGGCTATTCCTGTTGCCAGTTGTCATGGTGGATTCTCTGATAAGGGTTTTTCATACCTGTTACACATGTGTTCAATTCTGAGAGGACCTACTCAGAGTTGTTTAAACAAACTCACAACATCTGAGGTAAACCGAAAATTGAAAGTTTCCAACTTTAGACTAAATCAATTCAGAATTGTTACGCATGCTTGAAGCAGACCTCTGACTTTGAATTTCTGAACTTTTGCAGTCCGAAACTGCGTGTCAATAAATCAGAGAAGCTGATCCAGGAGCTGTGAGATGCTGTATCTCCCCTCACTCGTTTTAGATGAAAAGCCAGAACAAAATCTTTTTTTTTCCAAGTACAAAGAAAAGTAAGAGTGCCCTGATCACTCTAGTACAATATTTTGCTGCAGGATTGTGTGAAGAATCAATTTATATTTCATACCTACAATAACTTAAAAAACTTCATTATATATTCTGGTTCTTGTGTGTTTTACCACCTATAAAACGCTTTTTATTCACTTCCAGCCCCTTCAAACGGCAGCAAGAATTCCCAAGGTATTCTCTGGGTATAAGCAATGCGTCTACCCACTGGTATGTGAGGGTCTGCTGTTCGCAACAGCTTCAAAATATTTTATGATGGAATCATAATTCAGGTGATCTTACTGCATGGATCATATTTTGAGGTGTACTTTTATTCCACTGATTCCACAAAAGACCATAGTCTCTTTGCTCAATGTGTGTGAAGACATCAAACCAGGTCATGTGTGACATGTGCTTGTGGTGTGGCTGTAGAGAACGGAAGCACACCCAACACTATTCTATATTCCTGAATTTATTGAATTTCATGTGTGGGAACTCTTGAGACTTGGAAATCAATCCACAATTTTTAAATCTTGCCATGTGAACCAGCCAGTAATGGTAATGCTCTGACTTCTTCCCAAAGGGGACCAGGAAGCAATGAATTACAAGTTGTTCTCAGTCTAAACAATTTAAAATGAAAGAGCATAAAGCACTCAGTTACACAAGTTTTTAGAAATGGGAAGGGTTGTCTGTATCTTTTGCACTAGTTCTATATTCAGCTATGCAACAGCATATAGTAACCCCACCTACAGTACATTTTTCCATTGGGAAAAAATATACTTCACCAAACTCGAACATAAGCTAAAAGTTCCTCCTGAAATCAAAGTTATGTGAAGCTTCAGCTGTAACTGTTGAGCATACATCTAACTGAATGTCAAACTTTCTTCACCTTTGCATGTAAAATACCAACATCTTGTTAATTGATTTCAGAATGCTTTAACAGTTGATTTAATCTTGTGACATTACTTTGTTTGTTTATACTGTTTTATTTCCTAGTGTCTGAACTGATTCCAGCAGAGGGATCAAGGAAATAAACACCACTTACGACTGCCAAGTAGCTGCTGTATCGCTCACTCAGCCAAGGCACGCTAAGGGAAGAATTTGGTACAATTTTCCCAGTACATCCCGCTGCAGCCTGCGAGAAGGCGGGGCTATTTTCCCCCAGTCTATGCATTTTCCATAGGCTTCGAGAGCGGAGCCCCTCAAGGAAAAAAGACGCTCATACACTGGGTGACGCTAGTGCCTTTTCTTTAAGCCCCACCACCAACAAACAAGTTGAGTGTCTGGTAACTAGTAGCAACCTGAAATACGCTGAGAAAACAGATTACTGAGGTGAAATGGAATCTGCTACGGCACTCTTGCTGTCTGTGTTCGCCACAGGTCGGTATCGTGTGTGTGTGTGTGTGTGTGTGGGTGTGTGTGTGTGTGTGTATGTGTGTGGGTGTGTGTGTGTTCTCATTTTTGTTAAGAGGCTGCAAAGTAACTTTCTAGAGCATAGACTACCTCCATCTAGTGATGTCGGTCTATTGATTTTGATGTATTGATTGAAAATTGTTCATTATTATCTTGGTTAATTAACATCTAATGTTAACTGTACTACATTTTATAGCAGTACGGTAAAATGCTTGTCTTTGTTCAAAAGACTGTATTAACTGTAAAGACTGTCTTTTACATCAGCCTGTTTTCAGGGCCTTTTTTTTGGCTACATATTTGTTATTTTTTGCTACATGCCTCCCCATCTTCTTGCCATATGTTTCTATGGCATAAATCAGTATCTGTGACCTGTTTTCATTTTAAAAAAAGAACATTGGCACAAACCTAGCCTGTATGTATTTTTTGTATGTCATCGAGAGTATTTAAATGATTTTCAATCAGAAAAAAAATTTGCGATTAAAATGCGATTAATCGCGAGTTAACTCAGGCATTGATGCGATTAATCGCGATTAAAAAAATTTAATCGATTGACAGCACTAATATATAAATATATATATATATATATATATATATATTTAGACACTTTCACCCAAAATATTTGATTAAATTACCTCAGATATGACAGAATTTAACATGTATATATTCCTGGATGTATTGTCTCATTTAAAATGCCAATTAATTTAAGTCAAAATAACAACTAACCCCCAAATTATCTTTTATTCGTGAATAAACTGTATACGTGGTTGTCTCAGAGTACTATTTAAAAGTCCAGAGCCTTAACGTAGTTTTACATTTGTTCAGATATATGTTCAAATCATCCTTTTGGGTTTAAATAAGTGGGTTTTTTATATTAGATGTGGGCAGAGTATTGGAATTAAAAATAATTAATTTAAAGAATTTGCTGTTACAACAAACTACAAAAAGGAAATGAGAATTGAATTGTTTGTCCTTGTCTGTTTTACTTTTTTTCCTCAACACACAGACTCAAAATCAATCTAATACTGTAGTAAAGTTTTTGGACTGTGAGGAACTAAGGCAACTGTGTTACAGACACACCCAGTCCAAATATCCATCCATTCATCCATTTTCTAACACGCTTACTCCCAACTGGGGTCACGAGGAGTGCTGGTGCCTATCTCCAGCTGTCAATGGGCGAGAGCTGGGGCCCACCCTGGACAGGTCGCCAGTCCATCGCAGGGCAACACAAAGACAAACAAGACAAACAACCATTCATGCACACACTCACACCTACTGTAAGGAGAATTTGGAGAAGCCCAATAACCTAACAGTCATGTTTTTGGACTGTGGGAGAAAGCAGGAGTACCCAGAGAGAACCCACGCATGCTCAGGGAGAACATGCAAACTCCATGCAGAAAGACCCCGGGCCGTGAATCGAACCAAAAAACCTTCTTGCTGCAAGGCAGCAGTGCTCCAGTCCAAATATTATCTGATTAAAAAACATATTTGTCCCACATTACCCACATTATAGCATAAATCAAATTTTCAGAATCTTTACAATAAAATAAAAGGCAACAGTGGTAGCTGGAAAAACATTTGAACATTTTGCACATAATCAACTGCAGATGTAGTTGCAAGCTAAGCAGGGCTTACCTGCTTTTAACAGCAGTAGAACAATATTTATAGTTTGTGTCTCACACATTGTCACTGAAAGGCAATTTTGGTGGAAAGGTTGCATTGAATACTAAATCAAGTCAAACTAATTTCTATAAAGTCTAGTTATAAGTCTTTGGATTCTCTTATCATTTCAGCTTACTTCCACAGTTTACCATCCATTTGTCTTCCCTCCCACATGTCCATGAGTGTGAAGTAGGTGAAAGGAGTGGGTCAGTATAGAAAATAACTAATTACAGCCTGGTGCTCATGAATATGATAATAACAGTGTGAACGAAAATGGTCCACGTCCATCATGCATGCGTCTTTTCTTCCCTTTGGTAAGTCAAGCTGAAGGAATGCATGTATAAAGAGAACATAAAAAGTACAGTTTTTAATTGGAGTCTAAATATCTGCAATTGCATTTCCCAGTAGCTCTACAAGACTGTGCCATAAATGAAAATATTAATTTGCTCTGAGATGAGACGACTAGGGAAAGAGAGCGGGTGTGGTCTCATGCACCAAATAAATGTCTTAATGATTTGCTTGTGTTCTGAGACAGCAAAGCCTAATTAGAATAGATTCCGACTTTTCATTTTGGAGCTAAATGAAAAGTATAAGCTTTATTCTCTGCAAAGAGCAAGTGTTGGTCCATAAAGAAATAAAGTGCTTAAAAGTTTTAGCAAAATTTTCCAATGTGGAGAAAAAGTTAAGTCTAAATGCATACCAAACAGGCATAAATAATATTAT
The DNA here is from genome assembly GCF_016077235.1 of Cyprinodon tularosa. Taxonomy (NCBI): domain Eukaryota; kingdom Metazoa; phylum Chordata; class Actinopteri; order Cyprinodontiformes; family Cyprinodontidae; genus Cyprinodon; species Cyprinodon tularosa. Next base: position 465,857 of record NW_024039146.1, on the reverse strand, counting down.
AACAAATTAGTATTTGTCATAAATGTAGCAAATACATTATATTTCCCGAGACACTGCATAACGCTGAGTTACAAATGTAAAGCAATGTAGTCGGACAGTGACATTGCTAACTTCGCACCTTTGGTGTCTTAAAGGCACACTGCAGACTTTGTGACCTACTGTACACATATGAGTTATTTTAAATGCTTCCTCAGGCCAATATAAAGCGTTTGACACAATCAGTGTTACAAGCGGAGCTTCCCTCTTAAAATACCGCCTATGTAAGGTGGAAATGGATGCATCGTTGTTAGTCAGGTCATGTGACCTGGAAGAACGTATCGCTTTAGGGCTACAGGCTCTTATATAGTCAAGGAGTTAAGGGTTTTGCTCTACTATTTTTCTACCTACTTGACTAAAGGTCATGGCTGAGGCAAGGAAAGAGACTAGGAGACTGAAAAGAGAAAACGGAAAAGGGATCGTGTTCGAGGAAAAAACAAGTGTCGACCATGTAAAGGAGTTTGTTGGTGCAGGCTGAAAGAAGCCGGATATAAAACCGATTCTCTTTTCTCAACTTTATTGTTAGACTGGTAAGTTAACACTTTGCTACTAGTATACGGTCATATATGTTTATTATTATTTTCGATGTAGAAGCAAAATACGGGCAGAGAAAGCTAGCATTCTACAAACAAAAGCCCCCACAGCCTAAACATGTAATCTCAGGCATTCCATGCAAACTACAGATTCACAAAACAAAACCAGTAGAACATAATAGTGGTATTCTTGTATGCCCATGATACTGCTTTGGTGATTTTTTCTTTTTTTTCCCCATGTAATTGGCAGGGCAGCTATATTCACCTGTACAGAAGTGAAACCTCAGACTTGAAAGTTACAGGTGTAGCGCCCCTAGAGGCCAAAAGTTACACATGTGCCTTTAAGCAGTTTTGTATCTTTAAAAGGTTTTTTGGTTCTTGTTGGGTTTTTTTTGTTTTTAATTTTTTTAATTGAACTTAAAATTGTTCACCAAAATACATTTTTTTTTAAGGTCATGATTATTTGCTCCTTACTTGCATCTTTTTGTTTTTAATAAATAGTAACACAATTCAACTTTTGCCATGACATACTTGAACTCTTCAATGCTTAAAGCTTATAAAAGCTTTGAATAAAAACTAGAAATGTGTTTATTTTTTAGATAAGAGTTGTTGGCGCTCACAAAGCAGGTAATTGTTAAAACAAAGTTATGTCCTACAGATCAACAACTTATTGAGATGTACAGGCTCGGACTGGGAACGATGTTCGGCCCTGGCATTTTTCCATCTACACCGGCCCACTTATGGACCGTCACAAGGATGTGCATGACCAGGAAGGGCTATATATATACTGCATGCATCATTTAGGTAGTTAACATTGTATTATTTCTTGAGCTCCTTGAGTTATTTACTGTCACAGGTAGGTGCTTCGGCCGGGGAGTAAGTGTTGGGGCCGGTATGATTTAAGGAGGGCCAGTCCTCGCACGCTGAAATTAGGACTGGCCCAGCGGTGTCACAGATTACCAGTCCGAGCCTAGAGATGTATCATTTAGGGTCCAACAGCAATGCCTATTATTGGGTCTCTGCATTGGGATGGAGATATAAAGGAAATTGCCTGTAGCATAAGATGAACTATAGTGTATAGTATCATGCTGAAAACACTGACAGCCCAATGTTTTTACTGTGCAATAAAAGATGAGTCCAGTGTTTTGTCCTATCTTTTATTTAATTTTTTCATGTCAGTTGGATGTATGCTTAGTTTTCTTCTAAATTTTGTTTGGGTTTTTAAAGGAGCTGAAATTCAAATGCATTTGTTTTAAGACAGAAAACAAAATTGACAAAATATCTTTATGGTTATGAAAATAATTTTCACCATCAGATTTTAACTCTCACACCTGCATTTAATTCTAGTAATATAAGTATTTGTGTTTGGCCACGTCTGACAATAATTGATTTTAAAGTCCTAAATCTCAAGAACCTCCAAAGAATTACAAAATAATTGGATTTCTGATTCAACCAGGAACAACTAGACTTATTTTTAGAGATTCACCCCAAAGAAGAAAAAATGCATGTTGATTCCCTGCGAGCGGTGTTTGACATTTTCCACTTGCCAGCTTTAATCCTTTTCTCTTCATCCTGTCCATTTCTCAGATTATCCAAAACCTTTGCTGAATAGGAAATGAGCCCTGAAGAATGTTTCAATCAATAGAAGTGAATTAGATAAGTTCTTATTTAAAAGCAGAGAACTAACTTATAAACAGGAAACTGAGACACAAAATGATTTTCAAAAATGCTGCACTCAATATTATCTGAGTGCCAGGTAATTGCTGATGACTGAGTGCCCAAAAAGAGTCAATATATTTTTTCAATTCTGTGGTCTGATTCAAATTTATTCATACAATTTCGACCTTTTCATATTTGACACATTAAAGCCAAATAACTTTTTCTTTTTAGGGGTCTGATGTGGCATACAAAAACAAAGTTGTGCAGCAGGTTAATTAAACAAAATCATATATTAATATCTGCCTTTTATTTTTATAAAGAATTGATACCAGTTTCAAGGTTTGAGTTTGCTTATTCCATCCTCTCAAGACTGACAAAACATTTTTAAATACAGGGAAACCCCATAGGGCAAGCCAGTTTTCCCTATTTTGCTACTCTGATCAAAAACGGCGACACAACGTGGCATTTCCAGTTGAGTGCATCATCCCCTGTGTTTATAAAGTTTTCATTCTAAGCTATGGAAACGTTTTGTTTTTTTTTGATGAGATCTTATCAGTTTTCACAGAATATTTATTTATTAAAGCACTACTTGATTTTTGCTCACTTTACCTTTAATTAAATTTACCCAACAATACAAAAATATTATTTGTAAAAACATATTTTAAGACCATGTGCCATTATCCTTTCACTGCTCAACAATACAATTTGTTTTGATCCATTACATAAATTCCTAATGAAATATGCTTGAAGTGTGTAAGAAGTATTGACAGACAAGTGGTATCAATACTTGGATCAGGAAGGAATGGGATGCACATTCCGGTCTAATATGTTTAAATATTGTTGCAAAGCATTGGTTTATCAAGGCTCTGAAAAAAAAAGGAAAAAAAAGAGACACCTTCTTTTTCCTAATTGACATCTTTTCAAACATTACAGCTTGCTTCATTAATAGAGCATTATGACAGTCTAGGTTTGGTGCATAGATATGTAAACATGAACACTTACGGGGCTGCTGCAGTGCTTCAGATAAATTACATCCCTGGCTCGGTGATTAATTTAATGTTAGGGTCAGGCAAGAAGATGGAAGAACACATGATTCCCTGTTGATCTGGATAATTGCTCTGAATTATAACACTGCTGTGCTTTGGCAATCTCTATGAAACAGGATATTATTAATCAATGTCTATTTAAAAATATGAAGCACTGTGAAAGTGAAATGTAATCGAAAAGGTGGCCCTTGTGAACAATAATACAATACTATAAAACTTTATTTATGCAGTACTTTAATAATCATCACCATTGGCAACTGCCATTTGCTGGCCCTAAATAATAGTCCTGCAGACTTTTGTACATTGAAATGGTGAAAACTTAGCAACCTCCGTGCTTTAATTTTTGTTATTTATTTCACAAGGTGACCACAAAATCAGCAACTTGATTTTTACTCTTTTTCTGAAAATGTGTCAACACCTTCAAGTAGCCTTTGTCAAATTCTTTGACAAATAAAGTAACATGTGAAATATCACAAAGTACATTATGAATCATAAAGTATCACATAATTTAAAACAAAAAGATATTAAAACCATGAACTAAAAAAAATATTTTAAAAGAGCTGCTAGCAGATCACATGATAATTCATCAAGTAAATTATATATTTTGGAAGTCTAAGTTCATTTAGAAACCTGATAATAACACTGCATAGTGTGTAGAGCTGTTACACTGTTCCATGACCGGTATGCAAACCACACTGCTCCTTCTGAAGCCAATGTTCAAAAATCAGCCAGACAATCCTCTCCAACATTTAGACATAGGATCTCCAGGAGAAACCTGTGCCACATGAACCAGTGACACAATGTGCCAGTGCAGGGCCAATGTCCCCAAACTCAACAAGATGTTGAAGAGGCATGTTGGCCACAAAAGACCCACAACATGCAGAAATCTAAGGTACTCAAGTTGCATCTCATCCATCCCCAAAGCCTTGCCACCATTTTTTACCACCTCTGTGACCTTGGTCTGCGTGGTGAACAAACCCCATACAAAGCCCTCAGTCTCTTCTTCTGCCATGAAAGAGGTGTCAGCAGAATTGAGGAGATCCTCGAAAATATTCCTCCCACCATCTGACGATGTCCTCTATCAGGGTCCACATTTCCCCACTCCAACTAAGAACAGTGTTAGTAAAGCACTGCTTCCCCCCCTGGAGGCACAAGACGGTTTGCCAGGATCACTTTGAAGCCAACCAAGTCTTTCTCCATTGCCTCTCCAAAGTCCTCTCAGGCCTGAGTTTTTGTCTCCATGACCACCCAAGAAGCAGCATGTTTGCTTTCACAATACCTGCTTGCTCCCCCAGGAGTCCCACAAGCCAGCCAGACTCGGTAGGACTCCTTCTCAGCTTGAGAAGCTTCTCTGGAAACAGATGAAATACCCAATCCAGTTCTTGAAATTAAACTACAGAAGTCCTGCCAGCAGATGAAAGCCAGTCAGATCTTGAAACTGAGTGAAGGAGTACAGTACTTGTTATGTCTAAGTTGGAGTTTCATAACACCTCAAAGGCAAAACACCTGAACACCTCAAACTTTAAAAAATCAACATCGCAATATTGCAAACAACATCAAAACCCAAAGCTTTATGAAATGTAAATATTTCATTAATAATGCACTAAGAAGGCTACTGTGTTTGAATCAGAAGCTGTAGATCAAAGAAAAAATAGGCAGGAAGTTTAAGGTCCTCAAAAACACATCATGAACAGTTCTTGTCATGATTTTATCTAAGACTCAGACCCACATGCAGTGAAACCAAACAGAGAGACACAGATGAAAAGTTTAACGGGTTTTATTGAAGAGATAAGCTTGGTGCAGAGTTTCTCTGAACGCTGCTCAGCCGGAACTGGAAGGTGAGGGGAAGACAGACTATTAGTTCAGGCTCAGTGGGAAATTTGATTCGTTGATTTGAAGAAGAGGATCTGGTTGTTGACTCACGTTTCCAGAGAAGTGAAGGATCCTTGACTCCAGTCTGTGTGTTGGTTTTCCAGAGTTTGTCTGATTCGGTGGAGGGCGGAACAGGGTTTACCCAGAACTTGGACGGTGAAGGTGAATGGAGAGACTCTGATTGCCACTCAGATTTCCTGCTGTACTTGAACGTGTCGTAGTGAAGATGATTCCCTTGCTCAGAGAGTAATTTCAACATCCTCTAAGGAGACTGGATCCAAACCTCCTGTTTGAATCCCTGGCTCAGTTTAAGACTCAGTTGATCCCTCCTGGGAGTAGAGGTCCGAAAAAGTCCAGTTTGCAGGATGACTTCCTGTCGAGAGGCAAAGACAAAAAACAAAGTTAAAACTCAGGAAGACAAGAACTCAGTCTTACTCTGCAAAAAACTCAGCTTGGCTAGAGTACCGGAGGCGGACCGGAACCAGGTGCCTCCTGTTGGTGGAAGGGAGACATACACAAAAAAAAAAAAAACACACAGACAGGAGTCCTGACAGTTCTAAGCTGATGAACCAATCAAAAAAGGCTTTAAAGAGAATATTTTCCTTTACAAAATATGTGGTTCTGATAAGACATCTAGTTATATACTTAAAAGCATAAAGAGTGAATAGTAATAATAAATAACTTTCAATTTAGGTCATCGGACAAAGCTGCAGGGTTTTGCCTGAAAGAATACAACTTTTCCCATGAGGACCAGCGTGCCCGGTCGCTTGCAGTTGGCTTGAACTACATTTCTTTTTCCAGTCCCTGAACCGAAAATAAATAGCAATGAGGTAATGAATTTAAAGTTATAGTCGAGGATTTTAATGAATTTTTGAAAAGACCAACCCTCTCCACTTAAAAAAAAGCCAAATGCACAACCCTGTACCTGCTCCGGAGAGGAAACACCTATTAAACGCGTGCAAGAGCATGCATGAGGCCATTTCTCCTCGTTTTTCTAGCGGTGATGTGAAGTGGATTTCTCTAAATAGCATGTCAAGCTTTACCTGTCGAATCGAAACTTTGCAACTGAAGCGTGATCGCGTGAAAGAATCTCCCAAAAACTTTCTTGTTTTGTCTCTTTTTCTGAGGCCTTGCTATTCTTCTGATACACATTGTAGACACTTTCTCTTTTATGACCCTTAGCCATTTTCAAAGAACCGCTGTGAGAAAGGTGAGCTTCAATGACTGGCTGAAACTCTAGCTCACCAAACATATGTGCATGCACAGAAAAAGATAGCTAACTGGGGACGAGCACGTAGGACAGCCTTACATAAACATATCACCAGAATGATTGACATTTAGGAGGACCACTTATTTTGGTGATCCACCCAGAAAAATAACATCCTCCGCTATACCTTTAACTTTGGTGAAACAATGTCAAATAATGATGCAAATAAGATATTGAAAAAAAGAAATGTTTAACTGGTTTTGTACCGTATTCCTGCACCTCCCCCCACCTCACCAAACTTGTCAGCAACTGATGTGCTTGAAACCTGTAAATATGTTAAATGCTGGATTCAGACGTGAACCTCCAAAAGCAATTAAAGACAATTACAAGGTCGGCTTTCTATCACCTGAAGAACATTTCCGGCATTAAAGGACTAATGTCTCAGCATGATCTGGAAAAACTAATCCATGCGTTTATTTTTAGTCGCATTGATTACTGCAACGGTGTTTTCACAGGTCTGACTAAAAAGTGGATCAGACAGCTGCAGCTGAATCAGAACGCTGCTGCCCGTGTCCTCACTAAGACTAAGAATGTGAGCACATCACCCCAGTTCTAAAGTCCTTACACTGGCTCCCTGTATCTCAGAGAATAGACTTTAAAATACTTCTATAAATCTCTGAATGGCTTAGCACCTAAATACATCACAGACTTGCTATCAGTGTATCAACCCTCCAGACCACTCAGGTCTTCTGGCTCCAGCCTGCTCTGCATACCTAGAACCAGAACTAAACATGGAGAAGCAGCATTTAGTTCCTATGCTCCACTTATCTGGAACAAACTTCCAGAAAATTGTAAAAGTGCGGAAAGCCCGAGTTCCTTTAAATCAAGACTAAAAACACATTTGTTTAGGATTGCCTTCGACTGTTCTGGTTAAACAGTTCAACTGAAACATCATTAGTTCAACTTTTTTATTTTCTTTAGTCCAATTATTTTTAATATTCTTTTTTGTTTCTGCATTTTTAATTTTATTTTTTTTTCCTAGTTGTTTTGATTCTGTTTTATTGTCCTATATTTTAATCATGTAAAGCACTTTGCATTGTCTTTGTACTGAATTGTGCTATACAAATAAATTTGCCTTGCCTTGCCTTATGTTCGATAATATCACAGTAAACACAAGTATATACATATCCCAGCAGCAAGGTGCTGCATTGGCTGAATATCAACCCTGCACAATTAGCATTAATATACAGTCTCTCTGGGAAACTTAGTCGCATTGACTTCAGTCTTAATATCGAATGGGCAAAGGCGGAAGTGATGTATGGCGTAAAGCAGTCTGCACATTTGTAGTTTTTTTTTTGTGGTAGGGTTACTGCCACCGTCCTCAAAGTTAATTACTGCTGGTGAAAGCAATACAGACCCCCTCAGGCCATGATAACTAGTTGTAAGTTGACATATAACAACAAAATAAATCTTTTAAAAAGGTTGAAAAGTTCCTTACTGTGGGTTTAAATCTAGGAAAAATTATTACTTGCCTCAATAATCAGAGCAGAGAAGTCTAAGATTTGCTTAGCCAATTAAGTAGAGGATATCTCCTAAGTACATCTGCGTAGAAGGGAGATGAATTTGGAGGCACAAACAAAGGGAAAGTGCAGTTTCCTGAAGAAACAAAGAGACTCTGGGGAATGCAAGAGTGACAGAGATAAAAGTAGATTCTACTTTTAAAGCACTTTGTATACTTGTTGGATTGTTGAAGTGCTATCCCCTTGATATCTCCTTTTCATTTTAAAGTTAATCATCATCGCTCCTGACTGCATTTACCTTCAAATTTAGTGGCACAGCTGCATGTGTGTGAGAGTAAACAGTAACAACAATAACAAAACAAGCAACAACAGCTACAAAACAGAAGGGAAAAAAATCACAGGAAAAAAAGTTCTATGGAAAGGCAAAGGTTACTTTAAGCTCCTCGTTTGAGGCTCTGGGTTGTTTGTTTTTTGTTTTTTTACTGAGTTTGCATGTTTTTATATGCATGCCTTAACTTTTTTTCCCAACATTTCCAGTGTTTTTTTTATTGTCATTGTCAGAAGTCTCATCCATTATTTTGAATAAATAACTCTTATTCTTATAAATTGAGCAATAATTGCCTTATTGGTGGTGGATGAGACTCTTGAGGCAACATCTGCAGATTGTAGTTTGAACACAATTAACAAAAGGGGAAAGATTTTTAATGAGGCAGGTGAAATATGGGATTTCCAGCAGATGGGGAGACAGAAAATGGTTAGTTTATCTGCAGAGATTAGATTCACAGGTTGTTGGAGAATGACATTGTCTTGCTCATTATTTATACAAGTTGTTGTATTTGGTGCAGTGCTGCTGCTTTAGGATGGCTCAGAGAGCAGATGCTTCACGTAGACAAAGTCTATGTTGTTTTTTGTCCAGATAGATACGTAATTAGATGCAACCCGACTGTTATGGGCAGCTTTTGTTTCTTATTGATCCCCTTTTGCCTGACTTAAACTATATACAGTCTTCCTGCCCAAATATTACATAGCATCTAAATCTTTAGCAGCTTTAAAGTGTGTTTAGGCTTTTCTTACTCATTTTGAAAACAGCACAGGGGCTAATTAACTGTTTTATTAGCTAGGCATTTCTAGCTACCTCATCAAAAATGCAGAGATGTTTTTGATTATGAATAAAATCAGAAACAATTACTCTAATTTTTAATGATCAGGCCATTATTGTTACTGAGTGGTCTTTTCAAAGTTTAAGTTTAAACTTCACATGTCCTTACAAAAGTACAAAGCAGTTGCCCTAAAAATGTCAAAGGGAATCTGCACATGATCCTTTTTTGTTCTTTATACTTTCAACTGAACTTCTGAACTCTACATCTACAGTGTGCTAAAGAATCCTTCCTTTTTATCAACGTCCTCCTGTTCTGCGCTGGTCGGTGAGCTGATGAGTCACAGAGCCTGACATATGCGATGATGCATGCTGTCAAGCTTTCCAAAGAGCACTTCATCTGCAGCTTGATGAATAACAGAAACTATAGATCTAGGTATAAAGAGGTTTACTCTAGCTGAGCTGTGATACCAAAGTGCAGATATTGTATCCTGCTATGAAAATATTTCTGCAAACCCTGGCAGCTCACTTGAAAGCTTTTCTTCTTCTGAATCACTTGCTGTGCTTCCTATTTACCTCAGCTGGCTGGTATTTAAAGTTAAACTCACAATTCTCCATAACCCTGGCAGATTTAGATGGAATCTCATCTGCTTTAAATACTAATGAGGCATAGAACAGTGTCTGACTCCTTGAAGTGTGAGAAACCACCAGTAAATTTATATTCTGACCTGATTTAAGGTAACCCGAGCTTATAAAAATAGTTCCCCCATCTTAAGAAAATCTGATTGTAAGCTGTCTTTTTCAAGTAGAAATCAAAGTAAGGGTACAGTTCTTTACATAGATGTTCAGTATTCATAAATATAATACTGTAAGTACAGAAAAGAAGCTACTAACAGAACACAGTCCCCCTTTTCATTGCATAACTTTTGCTTATGGTACCTCTCAAAATGTGCAGGGCTGTTGTGCAGTCAGAAAAGTTAGGAATTTGTTTTTGTTTTTTTCCCAGTTATTAAAGAAATGTCTTAAAAACCCTAGGTCTGGAAACATGCTTTGCATTTCAAATGTATTCTTCTTTTATGTCTTCTTTGATATTACCCTTTCTAAGTTTCTATTTTACAACTTTTTGTTTTTTCCTTTCTTACGCCCCATTTTCTTTTCTTAATTCTTTCCTATTGCCCCTTATTTATTTTTCATACTCCCTTTCTTTTATGTCAATCATTTATTTCTCCCTAGGACTTTTCTTCCTTTCTCCTTGTGTCTTGTGTTCTTCTGCTTCCATGTAAATATCATTCCCTTCTTGTCCATGACCATTTTTCGAGTTTCCACTCTTATGTCCTTTCTCGTGTCCATCCTTTTGCCTTCTCTGATATCTTTCCCATCCAATATCCTTCCTTCTTTCCAAGTGTCCTACCTCAATTCCCTCGCTATGTCATTCCCTTCTTAATTTTATTTGTTCCTTCCTTTCCTTTGTCACGGTTTTCATTTACTTTTTCTTTCCTTTCTTCTGTCCTGTCCTAAGTTATTTCTTGTATCTGATAGTTGCAGGCTCCATGTTTAAACCCTGTACGGCATTTGAAACCGCATTAATTCTGGGCAACCATCTTGTGTAAACTTAATATGTGACCCCAGGTTAAAAATAAACGATAGGCAAATCAAAAAAGAAAAGGTATTATGATAACTACATTTTATTTAAATAAGCATTCATCCAACCCTTTAGAAAAATTAAACTTTTATTCAAGTGCATTCAATAACAAAATGCACATTAGTCTCACATTTAATAACATTTCAACAAAATTAACATTGCAAGAGTTATCTGCAGCTCAAACAAATCCCATAAATTTGGTAAAGCTAACTGAACTAAATCAAATATAAGGTGAAATTCGAATCTATTTCTCTCAGTCTTTCCTCTGCAGATGTGAACTCTTCTCCTAAAGTCGTGACGTATTCAATGCAAATACTTTATTGATATTGAAAAATAATATTTCATAAATACCTGATCCACCCATTTTGTTGTCATAGCAGTAACTAAAAGTCTTAAAACAGCTGTCTAACTATAAAGAAGGTTTGATATGTTTAGAAAAAATCTGTATATTAGACAGTCCCCAGAAAAGGACACCGAGTATCAATCACAACAACTAGATGCTGTGTGTCTTCAAGTGAAAAGATGAAGATACCCTATGTCAGCCCTATAACTTTGAAGAACCTAGAATATGAGACATATTTCCAGTTGTTTCACACTTTTCTGTGAAGTATATAATTCCACATGTGTTAATTCACCATAAATCTACAATTTTCATACTCATGAAAACCAAGAAAACTCTTTGAATGAGAAAGTGTGTCCAAACTTTTGGCCGGTACTGTCTATGGACATTATGTGTCATATTTTTTTTTTTTTTTAGCAAAACCGAATATTTTTAATGAATAAAAAAAGAGAAACAAATAAAAACTTTTTCTTGTGTTCTCTGATTTTTGCACTTTTTGGGAAGGAGTAAATTAGGACACCCCTAACCCTAACAGCTGGATCACATTATTTGCAGATGATGAGTAGATTGTTTTTGGAAGGAACAGCTGGGACAGAGCTCTAAACAAACACCTACTGACAAATCCACTAGATATTGGTTGAGAAGTAAGACATAGAACATTTTGAGTAAAGTCAAAATCTAGATCTGAATCTCACTGAGGTGTTATAGAGTAGAGCAACTTAAGGCAAGCTGAACATAAAAGAAACACTTAGAACCTATCATTACCCTTACCATTAAGCGAGGGATTGAGTTACCCAGAACAAGTTTAGAGATTAGAGGACAGATATAAAAATCAATCAATAATCAGAATAGTTTTTATCATGAAGTCATAATGCAATTTGTCAGGGATTCCCAATGTAGAAGCATAAGAGGTAAATTCAATGAAAAACTCTTGTAAAAAATGACTCTTTGTAGACCTATTACAGCCAAAAAAGGTCAGACTAGCTATAAGAAAGGAAGGTTTATAAAAATATAATAAGTATTTATATTATTTATATTGTTAAAACACTTTACAGTACAGTATTTAATTTGATAATTTTTTAACTCTTTAATTACTTTGACACAATCATTTTATGTTCTACCCTGTTAACATGAAAAAATTGTGTTAAAGTTACTGAATATGATTAAGTAAATGCCAAAAACTGTTGCATTCTTTTTTCAGTGTACACTTCTCTAACGTTCCACATTTTTGTACCAATTTTCTATTATCTTTTTGCTGCTGTAACACCAGGATTTTCCCATTACAATAAAGGGATTTTCTATTCTATTATAGTCTATTCCATTCTATTCTATTCTACTCTATTCTATTCTTCTTTCCTAACTGTTTCTTTTTATTATGAGGGTTTTGCACCCAAGAAATGTGAAACATGCTTTATCAACCAACAGTATTATTGATTTATATGTCCAGATACCCCCCTGATCAAACCATCCTTTTGAGGGTGTAAGAGTTTGTTTTATTTCAAATGACCAAGAGGAGCATGGATGCTAAATGAGCTTTTCATAACTGTTTTCCTGTCCCAGCCATAAATGTGTTTTGCAGATAGAAAAGGGGTTACAGGACTCTCTGCTATTCGTATCAAAAACTGTGATAAGGACTCTGCATACCCTCCTTGTTGGCAGTCACACCAGAGCTATGATTTGTTATCTAATGGGGCTGATTAAACGAGAGGTGGCTTGACGTCAAGCTGCCATTACAGACTGTGCCTTTAAATAATTGTCTCTGTAAGGAAAGGGAATAACAAAGCCAGGGTTTAAACAAATCATCAGGGCCAGCTGAGCTCCCAGAGCTCCACTGGTTAGTATTGCACTTTTTTCAAAAAAGATCAAATACCAGTGAGTCATACACTGCAGCTTGATGAAGTGTTGATGAAGAATCCAGCATAAATATGGATCTGGAGGAAGCAGAGGCTAAAAAGTATTAGTCTTTCATTAATATAAACAAATCTTTAAGTGCACAAATATTAAAAACACAGAACAAGAGAAGTAAACTAATTTATATAAACATGTCATTTTTGACAAGGCTCAGGTGAGCTTGTGCAACGGAGAACAAAATGAAATGAGGAAAAGTGGTTGCTATATATAGCAGTAGGCATAATGCCAAAGGCAATGCCAGTATGTCGGGATGTCAGAAAGCCAGTCTGAGGAAACTATCAGAGCGGAAGAAAATAGGAAATCTAAAAGTAAAAACAAGATCAACTTTAGGTAGGGAACAAAAAATGCACCGAAGAAAACACTCCAACAATCACATCAAATCGAAACATTTTGATAAGTGACCTAAAAACATCTCCTAGTGGTGCTGCAGTTATCTGTGATTTCATCCTGAAGCTGCTTTAGGGACATTTAATGTGAGCTGTGAACTGAACTGCACTGTATTCTGATGAGAATATCTGAATGCACTCTAGTTGCTGTCTTTAAAGGTTTCTCTGGGGGACTAAGAATTTTTGTAGAGCTCAACACAGAATTTCTGTTCTCCTTACTTCACAAGTTATTCCCAGAATTATTCATCTTTTGGCAGATTAAGAGGAAATAAGTTCTTCTAATGACACAGACAAAAAATGATTCTTAATCCATAACCAGCATGAAAAGATTTTGGTTAAGTACATCTGAGGGATCAAAGGTAAACTGATTTGTATTGAGAAACTGATCGGGATGTGTTCAGCATGTTTACTAATGATGGTTAAAAATAGATGTGTAATAAGCTGTTAATATACAAGAAAATGGCATTCTAGTGTATACTGAATGCAGTGCTTTACTTCAACTTTTTCTGAGGGAGGCTCTGCAGTTTGTTTCCCTCTGTCGTGGGTTCTTCCTAACAGCCTCTGTGTTAGACCTTGATACGATCAACTTGACTCCAAAATCATGAGAAAAAAAATCATGGAGGGCATGTCGACATCTTCAGTTTATCATATTTATTTCACACCTCCCAAAAATAAGAGCAGAGTAGCAGGGGAAAATGCAAAAAAAAAATAATAATATGGAAACAAATGTAGTATTTACATCATTTCAGACAAAAATACCTTTTGTGCTGCACAGCAATGTTACCTTCTCTGTAACCAGGCCAGACTGACTCAGTAAGGTCAGCAGCTCTCCTTATAAATCCTAAGCCCCGCCCTACAATTAGATCAGCAAACAATTGAGTATTGGTTTTAATAATAATAAGGGGGAAAAAAAATAAATAAAAATAAAAAAAACATTTATTCCTAGAAAAAAAAAATAATAATTTTCTGTTTCCATTCTGAAGTTACTTTCTTAAAAAAAATACAATTAAATTTGCCAGCGGAAATCACTGACTTCCTTTATGAGGAAAAACAAACAGGAAAGAAAAACCCTGAAAATGCCCCGCCCACTTTCTCTCAAACAACGCTCCACGGGTAAGTGCAAACGTGTGTATGTGTTTAAGTGTAAATGTATGAGTTCCGATTAATGAGCATCACCAAGTGTGCACCCTTGGTCGTGCCACATCACACGAGAGGCAAATGTAAGTGAGTAAAGCGATTGATCTGTAACTATCATACACGGGAAGGGACTCGCAGTTGAATGGGTGTGTGCGCACGTGCATTTCTCTGTGTATGTATGTGTGCGTGCATGCGTATCAGCGGTAGGGACCGCGCTGCCGCGTCACATTATCTTCCTCCTCCCTAAGGTTGACGATGTGCGGCAACCTGGACAGGTAATCAGCCACTGCATTGGTTTTGCCAGATCGATGCTGAACATTAAATCTAAATGGTTGTAGTGAAAGGTACCATCGGGTGAGCCTACTATTATGGTCCTTCATGGAGTTTATCCAGGTTAGGGCTCTGTGGTCAGTTTCCAAGTCAAATTCACGTCCCAGCAAATAGTATCTCAAGCTTTCTAGTGCCCACTTGATGGCCAGGCCCTCTTTTTCTACAGTAGAATACCTAGTCTCCCGTGGGTGTAACTTGCGGCTAAGATAAAGCAGTGGATGTTCATCTCCTGGGTTTCCTTGGACCAGAACTGCTCCCAAGCCAACTGCAGAGGCATCAACCCGTACTAGGAACCTTTTATCAAAGTCTGGGCTCTTTAACACAGGAAAAGAACAAAGCAGTGTCTTCAGGATGCTGAATGCCTTTTCACATTCATCTGACCAAGTTACAGGGTTCCTTTTGTCGTTTCCTGTCAGTGATGTTAGTGGAGCTGCAATAGTTGCAAAGTAAGGTACAAAACGTCTGTACCAACCAGCCAGCCCCAGAAAGGACCGGACTTCTTTTTTGGTTCGAGGTCTAGGACAGTTCTTGATGGCTTCCACTTTATCCACTTGTGATCGAATCTCTCCTCCTCCCAGACAATAGCCCAAGTATCGGGCCTCTTTTTGTGCCCACTCGCACTTTGAAGGGTTGAGAGTTAATCCCGCTTCCTGGATCTTTCCTAAGATCAGGGACAAATGTTGGACATGGTCTTCCCACGAATTGCTAAAGACCACCACATTGTCAAGGTAGGCTGCACTGCAATGATCACAGCCCTGAAGAACTTTGTCCATCAGCCTCTGAAAGGTGGCGGGTGCCCCATGTAGCCCAAATGGCATCACAGTAAACTGGAACAACCCAGCTGGCACTCTGAAAGCTGTATAAGGCCTGGAACTCTTCTCAAGAGGAATCTGCCAGTAGCCTTTACATAGGTCAAGCGTGGTGATATATTTGGCAGTACCAATCTTCTCCAGCAATTCATCCATTCGAGGCATTGGATAAGCATCAAACTCGGAAATTGCGTTGATTTTTCTGAAGTCGATACATATACGCAGTGACCCATCCTTCTTGAAAGTAATGACAACTGGGCTGCACCATTCTGAATTAGAAGGCTCAATCACTCCAAGTTTTAACATTTCTTTTATTTCAAGTTGCAATTTTCCCACCAGTTGCTGGGGAACCCTGTAAGGGTGCTGGCGAACAGGTGTTTTATCCTTTAACCTGATGTCATGTTGAGCCAGGGTGGTTTTGCCTGGAATGGGTGAAAAAAGAGAGGAAACACACCTTGGAGCTGTAGGACTTGTTCTGCTTGCAGATGTGCCAGTTTAGGAGGAGCAGTTGTCATCAGACCTTTTGGATCGGTGTCCTCATCGTCCTCTAGGTCAACTTTATGGACCATCAGAACTTTGGTACTGTGGTGAAATGGTGACTCCTTCCATTCTTTCAATAAGTTGACATGGTAAGTCTGGTGATTCTTTTTCTTGTCTGGATGGTGTACCTCATAGGTAACAGGACCCATCTTCCGGCTGATTGTGTATGGTCCCTGCCACCTTGCTAGAAGTTTATTGCTGGAGGTAGGAAGAAGCAACAAAACCTTCTGCCCAGGTTGGAACTCACGATGACGGGCATGCTTGTCATACCAAGCCTTTTGGTTCTTCTGTGCCTCCCGTAAGTTGAGTTCTGCTTCTTCCTGGTACCTGGAAAGTCGTTCCCGCATCTCCAGCACAAACTGGACAATCCCTTTATTGTCTTCACCTGCAGATGGTGACTCCCAGCCTTTTCGGAGCAAATCCAAAGGCCCCTGGACATCCCAGCCATACAGCAATTCGAAGGGGGAGAAGCCAGTTGATGCCTGGGGAACCTCTCTGTAAGCAAACAGAAGGTAAGGCAGCCACCGGTCCCAGTCCTTACCAGTGTCATCCACAAACTTCTGGAGCATCCTTTTTAATGTTTGATTAAATCTTTCAACAAGACCGTCAGTTTGAGGGTGATATGGAGTGGTTTTTATTGGAGAAATACCAAGCTGTTTGTAAAACAGTTGCATAAGCTTGGAGGTAAAGTTTGTACCTTGGTCGGTTATGATTTCATCTGGGATCCCAACCCTAGAAAACAGCTGCATTAAAGCCCGGAGAACCATGGGAGCAGAGATGGTACGAAGTGGAAAAGCCTCAGGAAACCGCGTAGCATAATCCGACACAACCAAGATGTACTGATGGCCGCTGCTGCTTTTTATTAGTGGGCCCACAATGTCCATGGCAATCCTGGGAAATGGTGTAGAAATGACAGGCAGGGGTTGAAGAAATGCCCTATCAGCTTTGTGGGTGGCACATGTTTTTTGACATACCGGGCAGGTGGCGCAATAAGTCTGAATATCGGTGTACATTGTTGGCCAGTAAAAGCGTGCACCTGCACGTAGATATGTTTTATGGCGACCCAGATGTCCCGCCCATGGCAATGTGTGTGCCAAATACATAATGAGAGGTCTACATCTAGCGGGGATTACCAAACGTTTGCGCTTATTTTCAATGTTATACAACACATCATGTTCAACAACATACCTTGGTTCAACCACACAATTTCCATTTTTTTCTTTTTCAGCCTTAAGGAATAGTGGTTTCAAACTCTCATCCTCTTGTTGTAACAGAGAAATGTTTTCTGGTATGTCCCACAATGCATCTATCTGATCAGGTTCTTTTAACCTTAGCTTTTTTTCAAAACGCCGTTGGCTTCGAGTTTTTCTTGGCCCTTTTGTGCCACCCTCACATAAACTACTGTCTAGGTCTGGTAATGGTTGGACACCGGCCTTTACTTGGGCTCTGGTGACCACCGGACAAGAGATATTAACATTTACTTGGGTATTGACCCCCTTATCAAAATCCATCTGATTGGACTGCTTTTCCTTCAACAAGTCAAAAAGCACTGGTAAATCCCGACCGAAAATTACATCTACTGGCAAGTTTTCAGTAACACCAAATGTTAACAGATATGGTTGTTCATCAATAACAACTGTTAAGTCTGCTTTTGGGTATGTATGTTTATCACCATGGACACACAAAATGTCCCCTTTTCTTCCATAATCTGTCTGGCCCACTGGTACCAGACTCTGCTTTATGAGCGAGATGAAACTTCCAGTGTCCAAAAGAGCAGTCACATTTTGTCCATTAACAGATATTTGTTGATAGTGTCTGCCAATATTTTCAGTCCCAACAATCCCCTCTTCAAGCCGGGGTGGATAACAGGCTCCCGTGACCTTAGCTTTGTGCACTGGACACACAGAAGCTTTGTGGCCCGGTTGTTGGCAATAATAACAAACAAGGTTCTTACCCAGCTGGTGGTGGTCTGGTTCCCTGGAGAAGTTACCTGGAAAGTCCCGGTTGCTTCGTTCTATTGTAGCTTTCAGTTGGACCGGCTGCGCTGTAACCCTGCGATTCCTGCTGATTAAGTTTGAACCGCCGCCTCCCTTGCGTGCATTCAGGAACTGTGTCGCCAATTTTGCTGCATGTGTAACACTCACGATGAGTTTACAGTTGATAAAACAGATAATAAGACCAGTGCTAGGTTCGGCTATGAAAGTAGAGAAATGTGTAAGTGTATTAATGACCACAGACCAGAAAATATGATTAAACTGCCGGCTTATTATTTGAAAAGAACAATATTACAAACAATACACATACAATGACACAAAATTCAATCAAAATAGTTTCCCTGTTTCTTTCAGAATAATCGGTTTGACCCCTGTTTCACATTTACACCTAATTTTAGGTATTAAAGGATACTATTTATTTAAACCTAGGTTATAGTTCTATTTAAGTTCAAGATTGGTACAATTAACTATTTTATTTATATTTTGTTCAATTTGAATCTCTTTTTTAATCAATTTTAGTTATTTAGAGTTCTTTCTAGGAAGTTAAGGGGTTTTAATTTCCTGTTTTAACTATTTCTTTTTTCTATTATAACCCAACAGACAATTTACATTCCACACAATTACAATGAATACTGAAAATGATCCAGAAAGAAAATCAATAAAACACAAAAGAACCAAAACCAGCAAAAGACTGAATAACTTGTGCTTCAATCAATGTCTTTTCTCTCTGTTGATCCTGAAGGGTTAATTCTGAATCCACTGCTTTTTTTTAGCAGGAAAAAATGGGCAGGTCATACCAGTTTGGATGATTTGAAATGTCCAGCAGAGGGCGTATCTCCTGCTAGAGGGCGGTTACAGGGCTCCTGGGTTACGGCTCGCCATCTTGTTTCTCAATAGTGGAATCCAACTCAGCAATCGACTTTCTCGGTCCAATCTCCAGCAGAAACTTAAAGGCCTGGTTTATTAACCAACAAAGCATACAAAAGTTCTTTTTAACTTTGTGGGTTGTACAATTGGATCATTGTATCCAATCATTGTATCATTGGAGCAAGCTGAAACGATATGGCCATCTTCGCCACAGCGAAAGCAATACCAAGGCTTCGGTCTACTCTTTAAAGTTGGGACTGTCGCGCTTTCTTCAGGTGCCTTAGGTTTAGTCTGTGTCCTAGCTTTGGGTGCACTAGCACTTTTCTTAGTGGAGGTTGGCGGTTTTAGTTTAGCTAGATGGCTCTGCAGCTGAGCAATTTTTGCTTTTAGTTCTGTGACAAGGTCACTTTGGGGAACCACAGGTTGAACTACCTTTTGGGGTTTCAATTTTGTCAGCTGACTTTGCATCTGGGTTATCTGGGTTCGCATTTCAGTGAGATTGTCTTGAACTATGGGATCAGAGAGGTCAGAGGTTACAGTAATAGCTTGGGAGGCTACTTTTGGTCGCGCAGCAGCGAAGTGTTTTTTCATTCTGCTTTCTTTCGCAATATGCTTGTCTTCTTCAACTCTCAGCTGCAATAGCAACTCAGTGAACGAAGGTGGTTTATCTTTTTTTCTTTCAAGCTGGAGCTCTGCTAGTAAGGCATCATCCCAACACCCACGGCAAAACTGACGCAGAAGGTGTCGGTCTGCTTCAGCTGGGGCTGCTCCACCTCTGCTCAAAGCTTTTGAGAGGACGGTCTGCAAGCGATGCAGGTAATTTGATGGCTTTTCACCTGGGTCTTGTAGGGTGTTAAGAAATTTAGCAAAAAGCTCATCGCCATCTTCCACTGTGCCAAAAGCTGAATTTAACAGTTCAAGATAAGCCAGTGGCAGTGCTGTAGGGCCCAAGGGTTTTACTACATTAGACGCAGGTGGCACGAGACTGTCTAAAATCTTCCGCGAGCACTGCAATACAGACATATCCGTATCCTGAAGTATGAGCTCGACACTGTTTCGCCATGTATCGAAATCAGCCTCATGGCTAGGACAAGGCAGTTTGCCTGAAAACTGCCTTAGCCGAAAAGAGGCACCCACCTGTGAGACCGGAGCTTCATTTCCTACTATATGCTCTACAATTACTTTTTGCACTTCAGGGTGAGTGACAAGATTCTGTGATAGGTTAGAGGCTAGATTGGGTCGAGGTTGGTTAACTGAGTCAGAATCAGAGTTGCTTAGATAAGTTTTAGACTGCTCTGCAATTTCACTTTGGAAAAGTAGGTCATTACCTTGGGTTGGTCTGGTAACTGGGTTCATCAGGCCACTTTGTGTCTCGAGAGTAAAACTCTCAGTTTCAGGTATCCCAGAGCTGCCTGTGACTGATTGAGAGCATTTGGACAGGTGTTCATGCAGGACGGCTTCAAAGGATTTTCCACCTAATTTAGCAATTTCTTGCAGTTCACAGAAAAAACGGTGGGTGGCTTTATCTGTGACATCAGACACATACTCAGTGGACAGGGCTCTGATTCGATAAGAGATTTTGTTTGAGCTCTCAAGTACATAAGGGAGTAATGGTTCAAGCGCTGTCAAAGCAGTTCCACTCTCATACTCCACAATGGCATTCTGGTGGTAAGAAGAATGCAGGTCATCTATTTTAAAGGTTCTCATTATTTTTCCATACCTGTTTAGGAAGTCTGTTACATTTTCATCAACCTCTGTGTCAGTGATGCCACTAACAATCACGGAGTTTGGAACTTTAATGTTTTCTTTGTCAACTATATCCATTTCTCGCTGAACTTGGCCTTTTTTTCTTTTTTTTTTTCTTTTTTTTGTGATCTGGGTCAGAAATACAGTTTAAGCTTCTATTTCCTACTCCTGGCTGGCTCGCCACTTTCTGTAACACTCACGATAAGTTTACAGTTGATAAAACAGATAATAAGACCAGTGCTAGGTTCGGCTATGAAAGTAGAGAAATGTGTAAGTGTATTAATGACCACAGACCAGAAAATATGATTAAACTGCCGGCTTATTATTTGAAAAGAACAATATTACAAACAATACACATACAATGACACAAAATTCAATCAAAATAGTTTCCATGTTTCTTTCAGAATAATCGGTTTGACCCCTGTTTCACATTTACACCTAATTTTAGGTATTAAAGGATACTATTTATTTAAACCTAGGTTATAGTTCTATTTAAGTTCAAGATTGGTACGATTAACTATTTTATTTATAGTTTGTTCAAATTTAATCTCTTTTTTAATCAATTTTAGTTATTTAGAGTTCTTTCTATGAAGTTAAGGGGTTTTAATTTCCTGTGTTAACTATTTCTTTTTTCTATTATAACCCAACAGACAATTTACATTCCACACAATTACAATGAATACTGAAAATGATCCAGGAAGAAAATCAATAAAACACAAAAGAACCAAATCCAGCAAAAGACTGGATAACTTGTGCTTCAATCAATGTCTTTTCTCTCTGTTGATCCTGAAGGGTTAATTCTGAATCCACTGCTTTTTTTTAGCAGGAAAAAATGGGCAGGTCATACCAGTTTGGATGATTTGAAATGTCCAGCAGAGGGCGTATCTCCTGCTGGAGGGCGGTTACAGGGCTCCTGGGTTACGGCTCGCCATCTTGTTTCTCAATAGTGGAATCCAACTCAGCAATCGACTTTCTCGGTCCAATCTCCAGCAGAAACTTAAAGGCCTGGTTTATTAACCAACAAAGCATACAAAAGTTCTTTTTAACTTTGCTTTCTACTGAATAAAGTAATATTTACGTCGATTTGGCTGCTGAACATTGTGTGTGTGGGGGAAAATGCTTCACCCACACCAGTCCATATATTAATGCCAAGGGTTTTTTTTTCTAACATAAAAAACATAAATGCACTACTTTAGCTTCACATTTCAATGAAATACAATTGTCTTACAAAAAAATCTTTCACAGAAAATAAAATACACTTTTTAACTCACAAAGTCCAGTTCTGTAACATAAAACACTCCCGAATTCGGTCAGGGGAAAAAAATATATGTGGAAAGCTCGTCCTCCAAAAACGTGAAAAATATTCCAGACAGCAGGTAGTCTTTTCAATGGTCAATTTTCTCTTATTATCTCTCTTTACCAGCACAACTCCATTAGCTTCTTCGTTCTCTCTATTCTTCTCCCTCGCTTTCTCTGCTAGCGCCAGAGAACATAGCGACCCAATTGGCTGGAGCTTGTCACATGGGCTACAAATCAATGTGACCCTTCAGAGTAAGACGTTTTTCTCAGATTTAACCATTTAGCTGCTGGCAAAATAAATCTCTTTTATACAGTTTTAAACAAAATAAAATATAAAATGAAATACACCATTTATAATATCTGTAATTATTATTATTAATATTTTTAACTATTTTAAAGCCTATTTATTTCCTGTTTATTTATTTATTTCGTATTTGAGCATTTTATAGCTATTTTTATGAAAAGGTTTATGTTTAATGAGGGCTATGTTTTCCTGGGTTACACATGCTGTCCATCTTTCGGCTCGTGTTCCTTCACCCATGTCCTCATCTCAGGCGGTAGAACTCGCAGGAACTGCTCCAGAATGATGGCCTCTCCGATCTGCTCTTTAGTGTGCTGTGTAGGTCGAATCCAGCGTCGGAAAAGCCCCTTCAGTCGGGAGTAGGTTTCTGCCGGGCTTTCATCAGGTGGAACCACAGTTGACCGGAACCGCTGCCTGTAGGTCTCTGGAGATATGTCAAATTTTGCCAATAATGCTGCTTTCAGTTCATTATAGCAGTGGGCCCTGTCTTCATCCATTGCTGTGTAGGCTGCTAACGCCTTACCAGAAAGCAATGGAACAAGTCGGCATGCCCATTCTGTCTCTGGCCATTTCCAAGTTTTGGCAATACGTTCAAACCGCATTAAATAGTCCTCTATATCCTCACCAGCTGCATATGGGAGCATCTTTGGATCCGAATGACCCTCCCAAAGAAGCCTTTGTCTTGACCGACTATTTCTGGACTCAGTTGGGGTTGAAGAAGAGGAGGAGGAGGATGATGATGAGCTTGAATCAAGCGGTCGACGTGAGGCTGGAGTTGGCAGATGATATCTTGGACTACTTACTGAGCCAGTACTCGATGGAGGTTTCTGTACTGCTGGCTGAATAGATCTTTTCAGGTCTTGAAGAATGTTTATCAATGAGTCCTCCTTTTTCTGCTGTGCTTCCATGAAGTTTTGCAGCAGAGACACGATTTCCTTCCCTGACTCACCAAATTGAGTCTGTGGCTGCTCCATCTTCTCATCTGCGGATGTAGACTGTTGAGTTTCCCATGCTGTTTCTGTGGAAGCTTCCTCTTGCTGAGAGCGCAGTCCAGTCCTCTGCTTTGGGAGGCGGATGGTTTTCCTTCGACATGCCATCCCACTCCTGACACCATCTGTCGTGGGTTCTTCCTAACAGCCTCTGTGTTAGACCTCGATACGATCAACTTGACTCCAAAATCATGAGAAAAAAAATCATGGAGGGCATGTCGACATCTTCAGTTTATCATATTTATTTCACACCTCCCAAAAATAAGAGCAGAGTAGCAGGGGAAAATGCAAAAAAATAAAAATAATATGGAAACAAATGTAGTATTTACATAATTTCAGACAAAAATACCTTTTCTGCTGCACAGCAATGTGACCTTCTCTGTAACCAGGCCAGACTGACTCAGTAAGGTCAGCAGCTCTCCTTATAAATCCTAAGCCCCGCCCTACAATTACATCAGCAAACAATTGAGTATTGGTTTTAATAATAATAAGGGGAAAAAAATAAAAAAAAATAAAAAAAAACATTTATTCCTAGAAAAAAATAATAATAATTTTCTGTTTCCATTCTGAAGTTACTTTCTTAAAAAAAAATACAATTAAATTTGCCAGCGGAAATCACTGACTTCCTTTATGAGGAAAAACTACGGTGGCCGACAGGTGCAAATGCGCAGCAAAAGAGAAAACATGCAAAAAAAAAAAAAAGACACGCTCACAAATTAAATGCGGCAAACAAAAAGCAAATAAAATGCAGCAAACAAAAAAGAAGACACCCCCGAATGAAATGCAGCAAACAAAAAGAGAGACGCAAACAAAAAAGAAGACACCCCCGAATGAAATGCAGCAAACAAAAAAGAAAACACCCCCGAATGAAATGCCGCAAACAAAAAGTGTTGAAAACGGAAGTGCTCCAGACCACTAGGGGGAGTCAAAGAAAATAGTATTCATTTATATGGGACCAGATGCAAGATTCAGAGAAAGATATTTGAAAGAAAGTAAAGGTACGTATTACTATATTTCTTTTTAGATACGCCGTCTTTTATAATATTACAGAATAACAGAATAATTTATGGGTAGCGTGATAGACTTTGTGTCAGTCATACCGTTGATAGATAGATAGATAGATAGATAGTGAATTCGATTTACGCTTTTAACTTTCGTATTTTTATCTTTTTTTGATTGCTCTTATTTTTTCACAGTGACTCTGTGAAGTATTATCCTCTATAATGAGGTATTTTTCGGGGAGGTTCTGTGCTTTTTTGTGCTGTTTTTATCATGCTGCTCCCACCGGGACACGCTGCCTTTGTTTACTCCAGAGAACAGCTGATCGCTCTAATGCCGGCCAGCGTTTTAGCCAGACAGCTGAAATACCACCCGAACTCTGGAGGAAAACACGCCGTGGTTGCAGAGGAGGAAAACAACATTATCACTTTACTTGGATTTATCACTTTAATTGGACTTTTCACTTTATTTGGATTTAGTTTTTACATATGCATAGATATACGTACAGATATATATGCAGAAGAGCTATATGTGTATATATATTTTATCTCTTTTTATTCTTATTTTTTTAAATCTTTATTATATTGTATAGTTGGATGTGTGTATATATCATGTAAAACTGTAACTGGAGCGTGTAACAAAAGTAATTTCCCTCTGGGATTATTAAAGTATTTCTGATTCTGATTTACCTTTTTTAGGTGGCCATGTTTTGCTGTTTCTGTGGACAAAATCTAGGAACAATTCAAGTTTTCTGTTTTTCATGTGGGAAGAATGTGCAGATCTTGGCACAAGCTCAAGACACTGGTAAGCAGTGATGGCATAGTTACTTGTAAAAAT
Source organism: Cyprinodon tularosa (assembly GCF_016077235.1). NCBI lineage: Eukaryota > Metazoa > Chordata > Actinopteri > Cyprinodontiformes > Cyprinodontidae > Cyprinodon > Cyprinodon tularosa. The sequence goes on along the minus strand of NW_024039146.1, from coordinate 440,761 downwards.
TAACTTTAATCGATTACTTATTACTACTTGAAAAAGTAGATTAGTGATTACTTTTTTTGGAAATTCACTAAGTTACATTATTTATTTTTCTCCACCACTTGTGAAAAGCTTGAGCGTTGCCAGCCATATGTATGGCTCCTCAACAGCCAACCAACGCATCGAAAGCTGGGGGTCATATTTCAGAAAACAAAGGTGAGTTTGTCAACAGTTTATTGTAATTTTTGTATAAATACCAAGTAGTAGACCTTGAAAAGGTGAATAAATTTAGTAGTCTTCTTGGATAAGCAAACATTTCAAATTTTTAATGCAACATTTTACTCGATTACCTCTACTTTGTCAGAAGAAATGAAGTACTTGCATATCTCTTAATGACCATTATGTTTTTGTGCTATATACAACTTAATTTTATAGTTTAACATTTGATATGGATGAATCAGAAGCTCAACATTTAAAGTATAACAGTTGATGTCTGCTTACTTTATATTTAACTTTGTAGGTCAACATATATTTAACTATTTTCATGACATAGAAACTAGTCCTATTACTTTCTGCTGATATAATTATCTTATAATTTTGGTTTATTGTTGATCTCAGTTCTGGATGGATCTCATGAACGATTTGAAGGAAAGACATCTCTTCAATGGAAGTCATGAGCACACATGCCTTGTGCGGTTTGTCTTCATGGATATGCTACAGAGAGATCTTGATGAATGCAAGAACAGGTGGCATAAACATACCATAAGACCTGTTAAACAATCTTGCTGTCCATCTGGTAAACCAGATGTGATGTATCATCTACCTCACAGGTAATTTTTGTTGTTTTTGTCTTCAACATCTGGTTAATTTAAAACCTCTTTGGGAACTCTAAAAAATAATTTGCCAAAACAAAAATAATGAACAATGTGTTAACAGTATGTCACTTTTTATTCTAACAATTTCAGATGACAATTTCTAAAATGTAAATTTAAATACAATTAATCATTTAGACAGGTTATAACAATAGTCAGAGCAGTAACAGTTTAGTGAAGAAATGTAAATATAACTAAATGTTTCCTGTATTTCTTCTATTCCTAGGTTTGGTGGAACAGACTGTGGTTTCCTAGTTTCCCAGGAGCCATTCGGACAGTTTGTGACAGAGACTAACAACATTCAATGTGGAGATGAACACCTTCAGGCACATTTTGAGAACCTCCAGAGACAGTGTGGCCTAGCACATCCACAGAGTTGGGAATCATGTGTCGAAAACTATATTAAACTGAAAAACATGGTGGACTTATAAACAAACAAGAATCCAAATTTGAAGGTCGCACACAAACAGTAAACAGTGTCATAACTGAACAGGTTTGACAAGTTAAATAGATAGCATTTTGTTTTGTTTTGCATTTGACCTTAATAAAGCCCAAACCCAGGGGAGTTTTGAATCCCAAAGTCCATGTCTTCTTTAAACTGATGATACGTCTTGGACATTGGTATTTTGATAGTGTTGGAGCAGGTGCTACTGACAGGAAAACGAGAAGTGGCCTGAAAGATCAGTTTTGGTGGTGGCAGAATTGAAGATGGAGGTAGTGTGTTCAAGCCGGTGGCAAACATCAGGACGTCCTGGAGAAAGAAACCCATTTTTTGTTCTAGAAAAGAAGCAATGAGTTTATGTATCAGATATTACAATAACACCAGAATATAGCAATAAATCTTAAAGTCCTCCTTCTGCGTCAAGGAGAAGGTCTCTCCAGAATCCTAGCACTCTTGTTTCCTCATGTCGTCTGCTGCTACCCTTTTCACTGAGCTGAACCTCAAATATTTCCTCCAATATTTTGGATGTCAGCTGTTCCACTCTTGCACGCATAAATGGCCTGAAGATGGAAGCATGCTGCTCCAAAGCATTCTGGAAGTTCAGTGTTGAAAGGCCATCCTTGAATCTATAAAAAGTTTGAAACAGAAATCACCTTAATTATTATCAAAAGAGCTGATATTTTTCAGTAACACAAAGAACATTAATATGTCTAATCTATTTTTATTATTTTTATTTAGCATAGGTAATATTGCTGATGCACTGTGTGTGTGTGTGTGGGTGCTGTTGTAACCATTAATCTCCCGTTCAGTTCAACCTTATAAGCGGAGATACATACTTGATATTACTATAATTAAATAACTTGTAATTAATTATTTGCAACGTTCAAGCTTTTCACAAGTGGTGGAGAAAAAAAATAAATAATGTAACTTAGTGAATTTCCAAAAAAAGTAATCACTAATCTACTTTTTCAAGTAGTAATAAGTAATCGATTAAAGTTAATTTTTACAAGTAACTATGCCATCACTGCTTACCAGTGTCTTGAGCTTGTGCCAAGATCTGCACATTCTTCCCACATGAAAAACAGAAAACTTGAATTGTTCCTAGATTTTGTCCACAGAAACAGCAAAACATGGCCACCTAAAAAAGGTAAATCAGAATCAGAAATACTTTAATAATCCCAGAGGGAAATTACTTTTGTTACACGCTCCAGTTACAGTTTTACATGATATATACACACATCCAACTATACAATATAATAAAGATAAAAAATAAGAATAAACAGAGATAAAATATATATACACATATAGCTCTTCTGTATATATATCTGTACGTATATCTATGCATATGTAAAAACTAAATCCAAATAAAGTGAAAAGTCCAATTAAAGTGATAAATCCAAGTAAAGTGATAATGTTGTTTTCCTCCTCTGCAACCACGGCGTGTTTTCCTCCAGAGTTCGGGTGGTATTTCAGCTGTCTGGCTAAAACGCCGGCCGGCATTAGAGCGATCAGCTGTTCTCTGGAGTAAACAAAGGCAGCGTGTCCCGGTGGGAGCAGCATGATAAAAACAGCACAAAAAAGCACAGAACCTCCCCGAAAAATACCTCATTATAGAGGATAATACTTCACAGAGTCACTGTGAAAAAATAAGAGCAATCAAAAAAAGATAAAAATACGAAAGTTAAAAGCGTAAATCGAATTCACTATCTATCTATCTATCTATCTATCTATCTATCTATCTATCTATCTATCAACGGTATGACTGACACAAAGTCTATCCCGCTACGCATAAATTATTCTGTTATTCTGTAATATTATAAAAGACGGCGTATCTAAAAAGAAATATAGTAATACGTACCTTTACTTTCTTTCAAATATCTTCATCTGAATCTTGCATCTGGTCCCATAGAAATGAATACTATTTTCTTTGACTCCCCCTAGTGGTCTGGAGCACTTCCGTTTTCAACACTTTTTGTTTGCTGCATTTCATTCGGGGGTGTTTTCTTTTTTGTTTGCTGCATTTCATTCGGGGGTGTCTTCTTTTTTGTTTGCGTCTCTCTTTTTGTTTGCTGCATTTCATTCGGGGGTGTCTTCTTTTTTGTTTGCTGCATTTTATTTGCTTTTTGTTTGCCGCATTTAATTTGTGAGCGTGTCTTTTTTTTGTTTGTTTGCTGCATTTCATTCGGGGGTGTCTTCTTTTTTGTTTGCGTCTCTCTTTTTGTTTGCTGCATTTCATTCGGGGGTGTCTTCTTTTTTGTTTGCTGCATTTTATTTGCTTTTTGTTTGCCGCATTTAATTTGTGAGCGTGTCTTTTTTTTGTTTGCATGTTTTCTCTTTTGCTTCGCATTTGCACCTGTCGGCCACCGTAAAAAACAAACAGGAAAGAAAAACCCTGAAAATGCCCCGCCCACTTTCTCTCAAACAACGCTCCACGGGTAAGTGCAAACGTGTGTATGTGTTTAAGTGTAAATGTATGAGTTCCGATTAATGAGCATCACCAAGTGTGCACCCTTGGTCGTGCCACATCACACGAGAGGCAAATGTAAGTGAGTAAAGCGATTGATCTGTAACTATCATACACGGGAAGGGACTCGCAGTTGAATGGGTGTGTGCGCACGTGCATTTCTCTGTGTATGTATGTGTGCGTGCATGCGTATCAGCGGGAGGGACCGCGCTGCCCCGTCACACCCTCACATCGCAACCCAATTTACCACTGACTTTATAGACCAGACACCTCAAATAGAAGCATCAAATATGCACAATAATCTGAATAAATTCATTATCAGGTTCCATAGTTTCAAAGTTAGAAACAATGCATTTAGATATCTCAAGGGGATAGACTCACCTTGATTATCTATGCTATTCCAATGCATGATAGATTTTCGAGTCAAAGAATTTGATATAATGTGTTTTCAGGCTGTGACTGTTTGTTCAAAGCTACCAGATTATTTATTCTTATATTATTTGTTTAGATGCTGGCACCTAATTCTGACTCAGATTTACATAGTGAAGGTGATGTCTTGTAATTTTGGGAGGTGGTTGCATGAAAACAGTAGCAGATCTACAGTGGCAACTGACCCTCTGCTATAGAGCCTTTCTCTACAGGTTCCCCTCTACTTTTATATCATTAAAATACTTGAGAATACTCATTTATTATTGGTCCAAAAGACACTTCTTGTTTTAAATCATACATTGATTTACCCAAATTAATTATTTAATACTGTAATTAAACTCATCCCTAACACACGCAAAAAGTGAAAATTATAGAGATTATCTGGCAGTTCTTTGGGGCAACTACAGCAGTAGAAGAAATGGAAGCTGCAAATGGCGATGAACATGGATGATCATTGTGAGATTAGAAATAGATATGTCCTCCCCCGGGAAGACTCCACTGGTGGTGGAGTGGAGGACAGAGGAGGAGGAATCCAGAAAGAACTTGGAAGCATGATGGAGGAGATAGGGTGGAGGCGGTTCGAATCTCATCTGAAGACCAGGACAGTTTGAGAATGGAGAGGTTTAAACAGAAAGTCACAGGATGGCAGGTAGAGATGAGGTGATTGAATGCAGGTAATGGTGGGATGAGTCTTCAAGTTTGAGTTTACATCTTAACTTCCTGAAATATTCTTGTTTCTTTGAGTTATTGGACAGCATGGGATTCATTTCCACTGTTATGCTGATGATACTCAGTTATATCTGTCTATAAATCCAGATGAAGATAACCGATTACATAAATTACAGGCATGTCTTTAAGACATAAAAACCTGGATGTCTCTTAAGTCTTTGGACCAGAGTCTTTGAAAAAGAAGCTAATTAGTCAGTTACTTCATTTGTATTGGATTAAACTGATTTCAGATAATTAAGTAAAAAATCTTGGTGTTGTTTTTGATCAGGAGCTGTCATTTAAATCCCATATCAAAAAGGTTTCTAGAATTTCCTTCTTTTTTAATTAAAAGAGAGATCATATTTCTCCTATCCTGGCTTCTCTTCATTGGCTTCCTGTTAAATCCATGATAAAGTTTAAAATCCTCCTTCTCACATATAAAGCCTTAAATGGCCAAGCTCCATTTTATATCAGAGATTTGATTGTTCCTTATGTCCCTAACATAACACTTCACTCTCAATCTGCAGGTTTACTAGTGGTTCCTAGAATTTCTAAAAGTAGAATGGGAGGCAGATCTTTTAGTTATCAGGCTCCTCTCCTGTTAAACCAACTACCAGTTTTAGTCCATGAGGCAGACACCCTGTCTACTTTAAGGCTAGGCTTAAAACTTTCCAGTTTGATAAAGCTTATAGTTAGAGTGGCACAGATTATCCTGAGCATCTCTATAGTTATGCTGCTATACAGTAGGTTTAGACTTCTGGAGGACATAAGGACCCCTATTTCATCATTCTGCTTCATTCTATCTCTATTCTCTCACTCTGCAGCATCTGGTAGTTCAATCTCTAACGTTATGCTCTCTCTGCTTTTTCTCATAGTAGCTTTGCCTCGTCTGTTCCTGTTTGGCTGTGACGCCATCCTGGAGAGAAATATCAGCTGTGCTGCTGCCATCAACACCTTTGTTTATAGATGTTGGCCTGTTTTCAGTGTAGTTCTGTTTCTCTGACTGTGACTAACTGGATGTGCTCTCTTCATCTTCTGACATGGGAGCTGGCTCGGAGCTCGTCTGCCTGGCTGTGTGTTTCCTGGATGGGGCCTCCTTTTACAGCTGCTTTTTGTATCTCTACTTCTGTCTCCTTGAACCCCAGTCGGCCTTGGCAGATGGCCGCTCAAACTGAGCCTGGTTCTGCTGGAGGTTCCTTCCTGTTAAAAGGGAGTTTTTCCTTTTCACTGTCGCTACAAGCATGCTTAGTGTGAGGGATTGCTTTTGAGTCAATGAGTCAATGCAACCAACTGGTTTTCCTTAGATAGAGAACTTTGAATCAATCTGACTGTATGTTCTGGTGAACTGTAAAGTGCCTTGAGATTAAATGTGTTGTGAATTGGTGCTATATAAATAAACTGAATTGAATTGAAATACTGCACTTTATATGATATTACTGTATATTATATAAAAAGTATGCAAGATATCTGAATAGATCAGCTTGACCTGTGTGATTGTGATAAATAATATATTATTATTATAGTTTGCCATAATAAATGAGATAATCATAACTAAATATTAAAGCTTGCACAGTTCCCAGTGAAAAGGAAATGTACAAGCAGAGACATTTCTAGTTTTTCTGCTAAAAGAAAATGAGTGATAGGAAAGAAGAAAATAGTGCAAAATTTCAAGAAAGAATTGTCGAGACCAGGAGAGTCACAGGTGGAAGTGGAACAGCTGAAGAGATTGAAGAGGACGGAAATTATGTTAGAATAAGTGGTGAAGATGAGGAAATTTCAGTCAGAGTGCGAGATAAAGAAAATGAATAGGAAACCGATCAAGTAGGAAACAAATGTTTAGTATCAAGAAATTTATCCCATCCTACTGGACCAGCTGGTTTGAATTTATTCTTTGTTTAAATTCCAATGCAGAGATGCTAGATTTAAATCACTTTGTAATAAGTCTTACTACCCAGCACAGTACAATGTGATGCCTTTAATTGATTTACTGGAACATTGTTTGTCAGCTAGCCTATATATAAATGTTGTCTTTCTTTCTTAGAAGAGACAGTGACACAACAAAATTGTGTCATTTGTTTTTTGGAAATGAGAAATTTGCTTACAGTAGATATTTCAATGAAGAGGCTCAGCAGTGCCCCATGCAAATACATTGTATGCCTCCTTTACCTCACCCCATGTAACATGTTCTAGATCTGCTACTGCATTTAGAACCTTTTCTTATAAAAGCTTTAAAGCTTTTTTTCTTTATTATTTCCTCTTTGACTTCCCATCCCAGTCATAGATCAGTTTAGTTTCATATGAATCATCACTTCTCTGTTATACAGTTCAGAATGAAGCAAGAACAGCTATATGGTTCCACAAATTACACAATGAAGACAATAAAATAAAACGTCTGCTGGTTTGTTTGAGTAAATAAGAAAATCATGATTTGAAATGTGCTTTTAGTATTAAAAAAAAATCTGCTGTGTATAGTGAATTTCTTTGATCTGAAACATTTAATATTTCTTTTACTCAAATTGTTTTTCAAAAAGTTGGATGGGTTTATTATGCTGTTTCTATGGAACCACTTACGAAGAATAAAAAACTGCACTTTTGTAAATAGCTCACATGGAGGTTTGACACTATCTAATTATAGCCACAAAATGAAGATTTCTCTTCTGCTGGATGATGCTACAATGCTCCCTAAAGGTTTGCAGATGTAGAGAGAGGACTGTTTTGCTTAGTCTCACCCACTCCTCTGACAGGTGGTTAAAAATCCCAAACTTAAAACATTATCATTCTGTGAACCTATATTTATTGAACCCTTCATATTATCAATAATTATATTACAACTGTGAAAAGAACATAAAAATAAACAGAGTATTGTTTCATAATTTTTTGGCAAGGGCACCCCATGTTGTAGTACTCAAAGCGGTGGCATCACAGGGTTGGTTGATACTTCATCTAGCATTTGAATATAGTGATGAAACCAGCTACACACCACAACCGTAACACTTAAGAATTTCCCTGTGATGGAGGACAAAGCTCAAAGGATGCTCAAGCATTAAATAATTTTGCTTATGGTTTGGAGCTTATTTGCAGTGTGACCCGAGCTGTAGTAAGGAAAGAAGAGGCAGTTTCAAACCAGGGTTCTGACTATCTCTGCTACCAAACAGAACAACAGTTATGGGGATTATGTAAAGCAGCAGACTTTTAAAGCTGGTTAAAGCCTTTACTTAGCTGCTCCAAGTGTTTATAATGTCGCCACCTATAAGCTGGGGCCTACTGAGCGGCCAACACACTCTGAAAGCAGGTGATTGGCAACAATCACCCGTAAAGACAGGGTACGAAAACACGCCAAGCAGACAGAACAGAGACCTGTTAAGTTATGTTGGCAAAGTCATCAACTATGCCCCTAACTCCAAAAAACAATCCATCAAAAGAAAGTTCTCTGAATTTATCTCTATTTGAGCCCGCGGGTACCCGTAAAAAATGTACATATATTCAAATACTAGCTGAAGTAATAACCCTGTGATGTCACCGCTTGGAGTACTACAACATGGGGGTAGGAAAAAAAATATTATTTCACGGCTGCGGAAACAGGTTTATATAAACAAAATGAGAGTATCAAAGAGTATGAATGAAACTTATTTATATTTTTTATTTATTAACTCTACATCCTGAAAAAGAAATTGATTCAAGAATATCCAGATAATAGGTTTGATTTTTTCCTTGGGCAATGAGGCGAACCTTCTTACTTTGTACAACTTACAGCTGTGAGCGCAGCATTCACTGGATATAAGTGTGAGATAATGTTCTTTACTGCATCTGTTATTTATAAACAGCTGTGTGTACACTTTGTGATCACGGGTTGGGTCACACTTTATTATTTAAGGGTTTTAAATTGTGATAGTTAATTAGACGGGTCTTGGTTCTAAGCTCTAGGGGTGCTGGCCGAGACAGTTTTGAAAAATCAGACCGGTGCAGGACTGTAGTACAAGATCCAGGTGAGCCCCATGACAGAAGATAGACTCCCTGAATGCAGGTGAACCACAGCCACACCAGGTAGCGGTGCCAGCCCGCTCTACCCAAAACCATACCGATGTTAGAAATCCCACCGTAGCACGTACATATGGTGTCCTATCAGTCTGCAAGTCTTATCTTGTGGCAAAGCACATGCATATGTGGGGGGACAGAGGCCACGCTGCTTGCCAGCGGCAGGGTGACACCCAGATGTTTTTGCAAGTGGGAAGGGAGCCCAAAGTCGACCTATGTTTGAAAAACCCAGATTAATGCAATAATTTCAGTGGAAAAGATTTTTAAGAAACTTATTCTGCCGTTTTGTAAAGGGAAAGATGTTCCTATGTTTAAGATGTGGTTCACAGAACTGGCAAACACACTAAAGCTGGAGAAAACAAGATACGGCAGTGCTGGTATAATGAATGCCTTTGATCAGATTTAGAAACTCCTACTATCTTGGTGATATTTTCCCCAGCACTGAGAGGGTGGGCTCTCAGGAAGACTAACTCACAGCCAATTAGTACCTATGAATCAATTTGAGGGGAAGTTGTTCTTTTCTAATTCAACTCATCACCACAATTATTATGCACATTTAATGCTCCTTAGGCATAATTTTTTCTCAGAGAAATATATTTTTTCTCTGCATACAATCAATTTGACCAGCTTTACCAAACAATGTTTGAAAGGTAAATGTTTATCTCCCTCTTTAAAAAAATCCTGCTTTATTTGAAGTATCAGCTAGTATGCATTTTGCTGCATCCAAGTGTCTCAGACACAGCCATCCTATAATGGGGTGCTCTTCAGGTTGCCGCATGACAGTAAAAGATAAACAAGCCCGACTGGTGTGTTGAATGCCTTTCCCCTTTGAAGTGTGTTACCATCCCCCTTTGAAGCGGGGACCCACTTGTAAGCATTGTGAATGAGAATAGTTGAGATGATGCTTTTTTTCATGTCTTTCTCTAGTTCTCCCAGAACTTTTCTCCTGTAGACAGAAAGTTGCCACTGTTACTTAGTTCAACTCAAGGTTAAAGTAGTATTAAAAAATACAAATAAATAAAATCTTATATAGCACTTTTCTAGTCATGCTGACTGCACAAAGGGCTTTACATCTTAAAGGTATAGGGGAGGATGGACCGGGTGCATCATCAAAATAAGAGGTCCTCCTAATTGTCAATCATTCTGATGATATGTTTATGTAAGGCCGTCCTATGTGCTCGTCCCCAGGTAGCTTTCTTTTTTTCCGCTGTATACGTGTGGTGAGCTACAGTTTCACCCAGTCAAAGAAAGCTTGCTTTTGTTGGGATCTGGAGGTTTGTCCACTTTCTCCACCAGAGGGCGCACGAGATCTCCTGGAGCATGAGCCGACCGCACCACCTGTCTCTCATCTGCTCATCAGGAGATCCGTACTTAAGGAGGCGGAGGGCTTCACTCCAGTGCTTGCCAGTAAAGGTTAGCAAGCCTGAGCTAACCTGCCTGTCTGTGAACTCTGACTTTCTGTAAACCAAACCAGATCCCGTTTTTCTCCTCTCTGCCTCCCAGGTTGATCCTGCCTGAATACCTGAAACTCTGGAGAGTTTCTCTGCCGGTGATCTGTCTGCTCGTTCTCAGTAGGACTCTGGAGAGCAGCCTCAGTCAAGTACCTGCCTGCCCGCTCTCAGGAGATTACTGGAAGGAAAACTCAATCGGTGATCTGCCTGCACTCAGTAAGCTCTGCCTCCGCCTCTACCCTCAGCCTGCCGACAACCTCTGGACCCTCTAGGTTCCCCCCCTCTGCAGCTCTGCTCCATTCCCGAACAGGTACAGACCTGAACACTCACAACCTGCAAAAGACCTGGACCTCTACTAATCTCTCTGTCCTCCTCAGCAGTGAACCCAGTCGTGACCAGTCAAGCCCTCTCTTGGATCTGAACATACTTGTACATTTATTATTAATAAATCTTTGAACTTTTTCATCTGCCTCCGAGTATTCTGCATGTGGGTTAGACACATTAACCCGAACATGACAGCTTTCTCAACACGGTTCTTTGAAAATGGCCAAGGGTCATAAGAGAAAAAGTGTATATGAAGTGTATAAGAAGAATAGAAAAGCCTCAAAAGAGAGAAACACGACCGGAGTATTTTTGGGAGATTCTTTCACACAATGGCATACAATGAAAGTAGAGGCTGGGCTTCCCACTGATGCCTCAGTTGCAAAGTTTCTATTTGACAGGTAAAGTTTGGCATGCTAGTTTGAGAAATCCATTTCACATCACAGCTGGTAAAAGTTATCTACTTCGATATTGTAACTTTCCAGGGAAGATACGTTTATTTAGTTAGTTAGTAGTTATACGGTACCGTTGCCACAGATCCTTATTTACTCCCCGAACATCTCACAATTTCAACTGCAGTAGACACAGGATTTTTTTTTAATGTAGCAGTAGTCTTATTTGTGGGAAAACGTTTTACATATAAATATGGGTGAGATGAGATCCAACATAGTCTTATCATTGCGTCCCCTCACCTCCTCCCTCATGGCTCAAAACCGCTGAAAAATTGCAATCTTCATTTGGTAAGCAAGCATGTATGAGCGATGAGAGACAGCAACTTTTAAACAGAGCGTGCATACTGAGAAATTGACTTGTGCATGCTCTCACACACTTTTAATAGACGTTCCCTCTCGGGAGCAAGTACAGGGTTGCGTATGATTTTTTTTTATGTAGAGAGGGCAGTTTTTTTCAAAAATTTGGGAAAATCCTCCCCTATATATTTAACCATCTAGCTATCCATTTTCCGTTACGCTTATCCCTGCTGGGGTTGCGAGGGTTGCTGGTCCCTATCTCCAGCTGTCAATGGGCAAGGCAGGGTACACCCTGGACATGTAACCAGAACATCGAAGGGCAACACAGAGACAAACAGAACAAACAACAATTAACATGAAACGACATGCTCAGGGAGAACATGGAAACTCCATTTAAGAAGGTGTGTTTAAAATATGTCCAATGTTTTCTGAAACTACACACAATTTTTGGATGCATGGAATTAAAAATGTTCAGTTTGGGCCCTATTTGATTTGTTTCTGTACCTTTCATCAAAAATGTTTTCCTTACATGACTAAAGGTAACATTTAAGCTGGATTTACTTTGGCTCTGTTCATCACCATTATTAATGTATTTATTTATTCAATTCATTAATGCTTTATTAATCCTAAAGGTAAATGAAATAACAAAAGAAGTATACTTTATGAAGCACTTTTAAAATAAAAGGCAAGCCAAGTGATTTTTAAGTAAATGAAAATTTGAATGAATAAATAAATAATAAATATTTGGTAATATTGGCAACATGATGGGGGTGGTTAGGATTTTTATCTTTTCATACAGTAATGTTCACTAAGCTTCTAACTTTGAAGTATTCTACAGTAATCTGTTTGCTAAAGCTTGGCCAATTTTTTTTTCATGAAATAAAAAAAAACAATCCCAAACAAAGCAGCTAAATTGGGTGAAACTATTGTAAATCAAGAGTATTTATAATTTGAAGAAAAACAGCGACTGATTTAAACCTTACAGTATATACACACACCTATCATATCACTGTTGTGACCTAGGCTGTGGGCTACCCAAAGGTTATCCGTTTGGCCATGTAGCAAGGATGCATGATCAGTCTGAGGCATATTGGCAGGACGCCATGCTGTCACATTACTCTTGCCGTGTTCAGTTTGTTTATCTGTGTTTAGTTTCATACTTCTTTCTGTTGTGTGCATATTTTCATTTCTTCCATTGTGTTAGTGTTACACTTTTTCCTCACCTTCTTTTGTAGATCATCTGTGTCTTAGCTGGCTTTCTGTGAGTATATGTGCTTATTATTCATCCTCCCATTGCTCCCTGCTCTGCACTCTGCTTCAGCTGATTATGATTCCTCAGATCTAACTGTCTTGGTCTAAGTGTCACCTTCCATTTCTCACTACAAAGCTCTATATTTCATTGTTATTTGGGGAACCCTTCCCCAATGTTTCCATTTCCTCTTCTTTGTTGTGTGTCTTCTGTTTTGTTTTTTTACTTTTTCTTTAAGCTGTTTTGGTTGGCCTATACAGTGCTTTGAGAAAGTGTTCTGACCCTTGAACGTTTCCACATTTCAGAGGTTTGTTGAAAGCTCAGAGAGCATCATGCAGAAACAAGCAACACATCAGGCAGGTCTGAGATACTGTTGTGGAGAAGTTTAAACCAGGATTTGATTTCCCAGGTTATAAACGTTCAAAGGGACACTTAGCAAGCAACCATATTGAAATGGATTTGATTTCTCCATATCCCAATATTGGTCGTTTTAATCCAATTCAGTTTATTTCTATAGCACCAATTCACAACACGTCATCTCAAGGCACTTTACAGTTCTCCAGATCATCCAGTCAGATTGATTCAGTTTTCTATCTAAGGAAAACCAGCTGATTGCATCGACTCATTGACTCAAATGCAATCCCTCACACTAAGCATGCTTGTAGCAACAGTGGAGAGGAAAAACTCCCCTTTAACAGGAAGGAACCTCCAGCAGAACCAGGCTCAGTGTGAGCGGCCATCTGCCGAGGTCGACTTGGGTTCAAGGAGACAGAAGCAGAAATACAAAAAGCGTCTCTAAAAGGCCCCATCCAGGAAACACACAGCCAGGCAGACGAGCACTGAACCAGCTCCCATGTCAGAGGATGAAGAGAGCACATCCAGCCAGTCACAGTCAGAGAAACAGGACTACACTGAAAAAAAGGCCGGTCTCCAACATCTATAAACAAAGGTGTTGATGGCAGCAACACCGCTGATATTTCTCTCAACGATGGAGTCACAGCCAAACAGGAACACACGAGGCAAAGCTACTATGAGAAAAAGCAGAGAGAGCATAACGTTAGAGTTTGAACTAACAGAGATTGAACTAACAGATTCTGCAGAGTGGGAGAATAAAGATAGAATGAAGCAGAATGATGAAATAGGGGTCCCCATGTCCTCTAGAAGTGTAAGCCTATAGGTTTAGCTCAGATTGTCCTGAGCCACTCTAACTATTAGCTTTATAAAAAAGGAAAGTTTTAAGCCTACCCTTTAAGATAGACAGGATGTCTGCCTCATGGACTAAAACTGGTAGTTGGTTCCAGAGGAGAGGAGCCTGATCACTAAAAGATCTGCCTCCCATTCCTGTCAAGGTTTGGTTGAGGTTTTGAGGACCCAAAAGCAGAGGCAGGGAGGCAGATAGTGATGTGATGAGATGAGCCGAGGCTTCGAGGCGTGTGTCGAGTAATGGAGGGGGCGTTTCCCCGAAGCGCGTGTCGAGGCGTGATTCATTTAGAGGCGGGGCCAAAATTGATGACGTCCGAGGCCTCGCTACCGTGATACCACGTGACCGCTTCGGTATGTGGTTCAGGAAGCGCAAGAATTTTGACAGGCATCTAAACAGCCTCAGTGTTCAGTCAAGATGTGGGAGATTGGAGGAGAGTTGCTGTCAGCTGGATAAAATTTGGATAGATTCTAAGAATAAATTGGTTGTTTTTCCAACCAATCTAATTGCTTAAAGCTAATTTGGTTTGAATAAACAATGTAATGATCAAAATTTGAGCAAACCACCAGACAAAGCCAGTCTTAACACGTCAGTATTAAGAAGTATTTTCTCACAGATGAGACTATATACATGAGTGGCGTCCTCTGTAAGGGAAGGACTCTTACTCTAGAGGTTGATGGTTCAAGACCTGTCTCTCTCTTTTGAAAGTTGCGATTAAACTTAATTATTTTGGCTGATGAGACTAATTTGCATTGTTTTGCCCGAGTAAAAATATAGATTGGGAAAATTAGGTCGGTTTAGTCAAAAGATTGGTTGAACACAACTTCCAACCTGATTAAAACCAAAAAACATGGATAAACTATCATGTTTGAATAAAAATGACTAACACCTTTCATTTTGTTCATCATTGCCCAATTTGCACAAACACTTTCACTGTCTGCTTGAGTTTATTTCAATAAAATGGCAGAAAAACTGTGCACCTTAAATGATTGTTCTAAGAAATTTTAGACTTAAAAAAACTTACAAAAGATTTTATTACACACACCAACCATTAACAATTTCAAGGGAACTTAAAAAGAGAAAAAAAGAAAAACAGTTGCAAAACACAATCACAGATTTTATTACAATCTGTAGTTCTGCTGTCCAGCAGTAGGTGGTGACATGTTCACATGAAGCCTCATGAACTGTGGGGATCGTTGAAGCAATTTGGCCAAACGGTTCAATGCCTAATGAGGCTCCATCTCACCATCACTAGAGGCAGACATGAGTTTCTTGAAGATTTAATTGAATGATCACAAACAATTGAGGCAGGAGTCGGTGAAGGATGGGGAAAGATGAGGAACCAGCACTGAGGATCTGCACAGGGAGAGTATTTATGGCTGACTGAACAAAGTCAGGAATAATGAGCTGATTAGGAGCAGGTGTGAGCAGGACCAACTGGGAGGAAGCCAAGGGGAAGGGGAAAAAACAAGCACAAGGGGACAACAGAGGATAATGAAAGAATTCAGCACTGGTGAAAATAAACTAAAACAGACACAGAACACAAATAAACTTAAAAATTAACCCAAGCAGAGGACAGAACCCCGACAGTTCCACTTTTAGAAGTTCTAGGAACCACTAGTAAACCTGCAGATTGAGAGTGAAGAGCTCTGTTAGGGACATAAGGAACAATCATATCTCTGATATAAGATGGAGCTTGGCCATTTAAGGCTTTATATGTGAGAAGGAGGATTTTAAATTCTATTCTGGATTTAACAGGAAGGCAATGAAGAGAAGCTTCGATAGGAGAGATATGATTTCTCTTTTTTATTTTCATCAGAACTCTGGCTGCAGCATTGTGGATCAGCTGAAGACTTTTAACTACAGTTTGTGGACTTCCTGATAGTAAATAAATATATCAACCAATAGAAAATCTTGATATTTGACAGAATTTATTTTTTCTTACTCCCCAAATCATCACCGTAGGAAAAACATTAACCAACAATAAACACCTGTACCTTGCTTTAGATTTGCTAGCAGTTGCTTTCCCACCCTCACATCTGAGAGCTCATGGCTTTTTTAGGACCCATGCTTCTTCTTGCCTTTTTTTTTACTTGCTGCAAAGCACATAATTTGCAGCATCATCATCATAAGACATTACTATTCAATGCCAGACTCAGGGCCGTCACTAGGTTTGAGAGACATGGGTGGCTTAGCCCCTAGGCAAGATATTGCGCGCGCGTAGCGCGCGCCGAAATTTTTTCAGTGCACTTTCTAAGGCGCTGTCTATAAATTCATTATTTTAAGAGCAACATACCTGGGAAACACTTCCCTCACTAATGCTACTTCACCAACTAAACTACACCAGTTAAAATGTGCTAAATTACAAAGAGTAAATGGTAGGTGCCATGCATTACTGCATAAATGGAAGAAGGCAAGTGGTTCGCCACTCATCATAATGGAAACCTTCTACAGAAGACAGTTGTCTAACCAACAGACTCCCAACATCTTCATAAACCCTTAACCTGGCCATTCATCTTTCCCCATCTCCCCTGCACCCACAACCTGTCAGGAACCCCTGTCTGCTTTGCAATAACCCTGTTTCTGTGTGTGTGCTTGGTGTGTGTGTGTGACCTGGACTTTGGCATGTCTTTCTCTACACCTGGCACAGAGAGAAACACATATATGTGAGGAACTTAACAATAAATGCAGCATTATCTTTGATAGATTTCTGCTTAATCTAAAGTTTAACCACAAAATACAAGTTGCATAAATGGACAGTAGGCAATAGGCAATAGCATCATTGCAAAGAAGGATATCCTTGAGACTTTTTCACATCAGTCTGACAAAGTTTTAATGCAAATAAAGGAAGTATTTTTAAGTACAATGTATTAATGAAAACACAAAATCAACAGTATATGAAACGTACAACTTAGAACTATAGTCAACCCAAGGAAGCACTACCATATCACACAGTGTCGCCCTATCAGACTGGTGGCACATAGATATGGGAGAATTATCCTGCCATAATGCAAGAGCACATAACTTCAATTAGAGAAAAGAATTTCATCTTCTTGCACTCAAAACTTATAATGCTCACACTCAAAACATGCGCTCTCTCTCAAATATTTTCTCTTCTCTCAAAAATCTTTGTTTCTTCTCTCAGATTTAAACAGATATTTTCTATATTATCACAGATATTTTTTCCTCTCGCTTGCCTCCATCTCCGCTCTGCACGGGTCTCAGTTACGCTCTGCTTGCGGATTTGTTTTGCTCTCTCAGACTGCAGTTGGATCGTTGCCTAGCAACCTTTCCAGCCAATAGAACGACAGCCTCGGAAAAGGTGCGCTTGTTTAACCCTACGGAGTGTGCCTGTGCTACTACGCCACTTATAAAGCGTCAGCTGAAACTGCTATTTACAGTAGTTTTGTGGCTGATTGTTGTTTAGAAATAGAAAACCTGGTTTCATTTCTTAGTTTTGCCCTGGATTTTGTAGCGTTTGTGGACGCTACGTCGCTACTTGATCAAAACAATAACGTCGCTACAGGAAAGTTACTTGATAAATAAAGCAGCGACGCTACGGTCAAGCTACTTGAAAATGTAGTTAAACTAATAGCTTCGCTACATGTAGCGGCGCTACTGCCCATCACTGCTCCTGTGACAAAACTATTATAATGATGCTAGTAGGCTACAACAACATCGTGTTTTCCCACACCACTGACTTTGTTCACCATGGTAACGTAATTCCTACTGAATCAGACAAGCTATTAGGCCTATATTGTCTCTTTCCTCACTCCAGGTAAAGTGAAGAAAATGTAAACCGCTGACATCAAATGGCAAACTCACCGTATGTATCTGCACGCAACCATAACTTTCCTAATCAAGCTCGATGACTGTGTGGAGATTCAAAGGGCGCGCTGTTGCTGAACTGCACAGCTGCTATGGTCCAGTTGATGGCCATGTACCACGTGACGTGACGCTGGACGCGGAGCCAATGAAGGAAATGAATATCCTAACGATATTAATAATTGTATAAATAATTGTGTTTGTAAATAAACTAACAGGAACTTATCTTCAGATTAACTTGCCTTCTTGGTGGCTCGTTTTCAGTGCTTTACTGCAATTGTTTGGGGTTATATGGAAAAAAAATCAATAAATAAAAAAATAACAATAAAAATCGCAAAATAATTATGGGGTGGCTAATACCAACGAAGGGATGACTTCAGCCACCCTAAAATAGGTCTAGCCACGTCCCTGGCCAGACTTTTAAAAATATGTTTTAAAAAGTAATAATAAATGATAATTTAACTTGATACCTAACTTTATCAGAAAAAAACCCTATGTACACACCCATATATCTTCTACCGCCTGTCTATTAGGGTTTCAGGAGGCTGGTGTCTATCTCCAGAAGTCAACAGATGAAAGGATGATTACACCATGGACACATCAGCAGTTTATTACAGGGCAACATCCTTAATGTTGATACAATGGTGTGACTAAGCTTATCACACATATCCACAGCCTTAAAGGGGCAATTTACAGTCATCAATTAACCTAACAGTATTATTTTTGAACTCAAGAAAGTCCACCGTATTAACAGTCTACACACAACATTTCCCCCTCATTCATAAAATTGTAAAATTGGGGACAAGGAAGCCTGAGTAAACAGAGATAATCCATGCATGCATGGGGAGAACATGCTCCACGCAGAAGGAATTGGGAATTGAAACAAGGAACAAATCCCATTTCTGATTAAACGGTAGCATGCAGAATGGTGTGACTGAGCTATGTCTAAATATTCCATTCCTGATAATAATGATTGAACTTTATTGGTCTCACATTGGAGAAATTTACCTCTGCATTTAACCCATCCCCTTGGGGAGCAGTGGGCTCCCATCGTGGGGCACTCGGGGAGCAGTGTGGGGTTAAGAGTCTTAATCAGAGACCCAGAGTGGCAGTCTGTAGGAGTGGGGCTGAAACTCAAAACCTCAGGATTCCAAACTCTATGGCCTAACCACTAGGCAACCTTTTCCCTTTAGTAAATGCAACATGTTAGTTTCTCTTTGGTTTATCTCCCTCATCTAAACTCCTTCCTCAGGTTTTATGAGCCGCTAAGAAGCAATGTTTACAGCATTGTTTACATGAGTGTGGGGGCATCTCCATGGTATACGGACTTATCATCTCAGATCATAAAATCAAAAGACTTGAACTATTATACTCATACTGTTATCACTATTTTACAGGCATTGATCTAACGACCTTGATAAAGTGAGTCAAAGATTTGTTCACTTAAAGGTTTTTGATGTTTCTGGGTTGTTTAGTTCCATCTCTGAATCCATAACACCTCAAACTTTAGCAAATGGGCTGTAGCAGTAAAAGGCCTGTTATCCTATTTATTCCTATCAGCAATGAATCCAAACTTACAATTCACATTTAGGAAAAATGATCAGTATTGGTGATGGTTGGATCAAAGCAAGTAGGATCATAATTTTGTATAAACTAAAATAATAAACGGATCCACCCTGTCAGTGGTTCAGGCTTGGGACTTTGTCTTGTTACACTTTGGGCCCTTTATTATAAACTTTAGTTTAGCTACCGACCATGTCCATCTCCTCATGTGGAAAGTTTTCTCATCTTCTGGCATCCTACAGCAGCAATAAACAAGACACCAGTTTGTGGAACATAGCAATTAGCTCAATGGATTCTAATAGAGAGATTTTTGTAATAGTTTTGCAAGATGCTATAATTTCAGTTTAAATATTAACTCTGATGCAATTTCTGGCACCTTTTTGTTTATATTCCACAAACAAATGAGGAATTATAAGGTCTAAATAAATTGTACAAAACAAAGTGGCCATGAGTGTATATTTTGTATGTTAAAGGCTTTAGCCTATATATAATTTACAAAGCAGGATGAATTCCTGCATCAACTTTTGTCTGAAACTTCTTTTTATAACTGACGTATTTTCACAGCCCCACATTGTCACATCAACTCATTCCAGCACACCACCGTGCTGGAAGACAAATTGCTTCCTGTTTCTGATTGACCTTGGGGGGAGGGAGAGGTTAGGAGGTTGCCTTTCTCTTTCAGGCGTTATGACATATGTGCTGAAACTCTCAGCGAATCCAGCTGCCACTTTTCCAAATTAATCAGATATTCTATAATGTGTTCCATTTCATCCCTTATCTGACTCTGCTTCTTCTCTCACAGTTTCTAATATTAGTTCCCGGGGAAAATGATAGTCCTATGTTCTATAAAAAGCTTGCTGCTCTGATATTAAGCAGCTTGCAGGCTTTAAGTTATTGTTCTCGAAGTTGGTTAAATTCAGTTGAATTTCCCTTCTATATACACTGATTTTTAACCAAAGTGTGCTATAAGTTTTTACTTTTTACACTCAATTATAGGCTATTAATCAGAGGCTCTTCAGGTTGCTCCTCTGAATCTTTCCTCAGTTTTATGATTATGAATAAATGGATTCAGGGAAATTCATCAACATACCCCTCAGAGCATTCTTTAAAAAAGGGGTTATCATCCTTTTAATGGCCAATGTACTCTGCTGCACCCATTTGTACCTTAAAAGCTGCCTTCTATTGTGAATTTCCAGCAAAAAGCCAGAAACATTTCTCAGTTCTGGTCCATGCACATTGTTGCTGTAGATTTGTCCATTGCACATATATAATATGCCCTTCTTTCCTATGACATCCTATTGTTATATTTTTAGACTGAGAACTGATGGCTCTGAAGATCACTTACTGTCCTAATCAAGAAGCTTTTTTGGCACAGTGTGACTGGGCATACATTACAGGGCAGTGAGGACTCTGTGAGTTCAGATTATCAGCACATTTAGTTTCACTGTTAACCAGGAGAAAGGTTGCTGCTGTCAAAGAGAAGAAAAAGTTTTATTTCATACTTATAGGGTAGAAAACAAGGCAACAATAGGCACTTCTGTTATATTATAACCATGGGCCTGAGGTAGATGTGTGATTCATGCATTCAGGATTTCAAATGGCTTTTTTCTTTTGTACAAAAGGAAGAAAGACATAAAATCCTTTTGTTGTTTAGTCCTGGCATAGAAAATACGTCCCCTGTGCTCCTGCGGTGCAGTTGTTTTATTTTACTTTTCTTATGTTAAAGGCATTGCAAGTAACTGTTTTGATTTAATCTAGATTTTCCTTTAAAAGGTTCAAGCAGAATACAAAAAAAACTATTGAGTGAACATGTTTGTCTATGTAGAGTCCAAACAACACATGCATGTTTTTTTGCATGTTTACTCACACTAAATTATTTCAATAAGATGCCATGAGCAAGCAAAGAACAGGATTTTGAAATGGCACCTTGAAAAAAAAGCACTTTTTCTAAATAGAAATTTAGGAAAGAATGCAATGAAAAACGTCTTAATAGAAAAAAGGTTTTAATTTCCTTTTCCACTGGCTGAAAAACTCGTTTAAACCCCGGAACAGTCGGCTTTAAGTGGCAGCGGGAATAGCTCACTGAACCATGTTTACGCAGGTCGAACGTTTCCGCAAGTGACGCGTGTTGAATCCCCTCGGCTCTGATCGGCATGCTGTCGGAACACCAGTACCGGGGTTGACCCGCTAATTTACACAACACGATTGAACGTGTGAACAACACACCGTGTCAGTCGCTTCTGATCTAACAAGCCAAAACAACTCTGTTTGTATTCATTAAACATGCCGAGGCACTGATAAGAGATTCAGAAAGAGATCGCAGCGAAACAATGAAGCACACTTACTACGAATTGCCGTCCTTACATGTTGCTCTCCATTGTTTACTTTAGTGGTTTCTATGGCACACTGTGGACATCATTAATGCTAATCCAGTGTGATGGTGTCACCAGATATGCATCAGTGGGATGACAGAGGCCAAGCAGCTCGCCAGCGAGGGGTTAGACTCGGCTTTTTTTGCCAATGGGAAGGGAGCCAAATGCAGATTGTTAGCGGGTCGACCCATGTTGGAAAAACACGTGTGTTAACCCAGTATTTTCATTGGGAAAGAGGCTTAACAGTAACTTTGCTTTTTCCTCAGGTTTTATTGTATCAAGTTTTATTTTTTTCAAGCTTTTTCAGTGCTATTTTTTTCTCATAGTTTTTACATTTTATTTAAAGGAATTCAGATAAAATTTTTTCAAATTGTGTTTTTTATATTTAATTTTTTTTTATTTCTCTTTCTATAAATTGCATTTTTTTTATTCATTAGCAAAGTGTGTTCTTTGATTGCTACAATAATGGAGCAAAATTCACCAGCTAGACAGTTAATAATTCTAAAGATGTGACTCATACCTGATTTGTCAGGTTAACCTGCTTTTTTATAGCATAAGATTATATATGACTGATGATATTGTGTGATAAAAATACAGAATAATGAATCAGGGAAATGTAAGTTTGAGTATGAGTCACTAATCCAACCTTTATAAAAATAAGATGTTGCTTTATTAAAATGCATCCTTATTTTGAGTTATTTTCATTGGTCTTTCCTGTTCCTGCAGATGGTGGCAGATATAGTGTAGGCGTCTGATATTTTGGTAATCATCAAATTGTTCTCATCTGTTTTGTTTACACAATCTCTTCTTGCAATAAAAAACATAATCAAAGACAAAGGGAGCCAATTTATCTTTTTATTGTGTGGACATATAATTGACAGTGTGATTTTAAAGTTGTGTCGGAAGCTCAATAGAAAATGTCCTATGGCCCCAAATTGTCTATTGCTGATTCTGCTATAGAGTGTCTGCTTTTACTATGAACATACAAGATCTCTGTAGATAAGTTGTAATTGTTGATCTTCCAGGCAGCAAAAGCAGGCATCACAGGTATGTAGTTTTATTCTATCCTGCAAAATGCCAGTTATATCCATTTGTAGGCTCATCACAAGGTGCCCTATATTCCCACTTGAGCACATACCCCTCAAAATGTCTGGCACACCCTTAGATTTGGCCCAGGAAGTCAAAATGACTCAAATGCAACGGCTCTCAGACTTGGCAAATTGGGTATTTAAAAACTGTTCTGCCATAGTTCATAAGAAATGTTTTAGTGCAGTAATAATGAATTGGCCTATACACACACACACATATACATACATACATATATATATATATATATATATATATATATATATATATATATATATATATATATATATATACACATACATTATATATATATATATATATATATATATATATATATATATATATATATATATATGTATGTATGTGTATATGTATGTATATATGTATGTATGTGTATATGTATGTATGTGTATATATATATATATATATATATATATATATATATATATATATCACATACATACATATATATACACACACATACATACATATACACATACATATATACATACATATACACATACATACATATATACATACATATACACATACATACATATATATATATATATATATATATATATATATATATATATATATATATATATATATATATATATATACATATATATATATATATACATACAGTATATATACACAAATAAACAAGCACACATATTATTTATAATTTAGACAGAATGAGCAAGCATGTCCATAGTCAAAACTTGAGGGCCGCTGTCATACAGATCTCAGAGGTTTCCCTTACTCAGCCAAAGTGATTTCCATCGGTAGCTGATTAGACTTTTTCTGAGCTGCGATCATTAGAATCGGCTGTGCTAAAACTGAGGAACCAGGAAACAGCGGCCCCCTTGGACTTACGTTGGACAGGCCTTTGCTAGAGTATTACAATTGTGCACAAATTGACATCAAACTCAGTTCTGGATAATATCCCTACTTCAAATCCTTTAACAAGGAAATTTTTTAGGTCAATAGTGTTTTTAAGTCAGTCCTGAAGTTTTTGTTTTGGAGACTGGATCTAAGGGATCATAAGGAACGGATAAACTCAATTGCTGCATTTTAGCCTTTTAAAAGCTGAAATCGGAGTCCACCCCCTCTGTTTAAGGTCGGTTCTTCTTTCTTAAAATAGATGGCTTCCTTCACGCCCCTCTCAAACCACCTATTTTCTTTTTCCACATTAAGGACCAGAATGTTCACATTAGACAGGTATAGGGCATTGCAGGCTAACAAAAGAAGCCAAACGACCCCCATTCCAAAAGGGTGTACCCCTTCGTCCATTTAATTTTGCATGTTTTCAAAAAAAAAAAACAAGGATTTGTTGGGCTGCTGTATAAAGCCTCGAGCTCAACTCTATCAATGTCATTTTTTATTAAAAAAGCTTCCTGGATGGGAAGCAAAACATCCTCAAACTTGGAAACTTAGTCCAGTGGATTGTTTTTCATTTTCTTAATTTGGAGTAAGATAGAATCCCAGCTACATATTATTTCATGAGGTTTCTGCAAAAATACAAAATTTGTGTGGGTTTAATTGGCTTTTATTTAACTCACTTCTGTTGAAATGCTGTTTGAGAGATGAAAAAGCAGTTTGATAATTTTGAGTATAAAATCCCCAAGTACTTACAATGTCTCCTTCTGTATCAAAGATAGTTTCATCAAATCTTAATAGGAATCGAACAAAGTTATGTAGGAAATATCTGAGTGGAATCATTAGGAAAAGAGTTTGCTCAGGAATCAGCCAGGGAGGGTAACCACAAACCACACGTAATTTAAGACAACTCAAACCAAGATTGTCTCCTCACTACTGTATAAAAAGAAGTTTCCTCCCAGACAAGCAAAACTCTATACATCATGTTAAAAGAAGTCAAAGGAAAAACCTCTTTCAGTGCCTTTATTGATATACGATAAGTGTCGCCATGGTGATAATGCAGGCAGTCTTGGCTGAGGTACAATGATTAATTTTTCTTACATTCCTTCCTCCACAGGAAACTCAGTGTGAATAAAACAATAAAGTTAGTAAAGACATTGTTCTTAAAAGTTGAAGAGTTGTTCAGAATATTGTCACAGAATAAGATTTGGTTTGTATGGAATTTGAAAATAGATGTTAAATCTGTTGCATTGATAACCACAATGTATGATAGCATTGATTTTAAGCAGGACATTTTGCTTTTCTTTAGTAAAATGACTGTTTTACACTTACTTAACTTACTTGAACTAAAATAGTTCAGGTGAAAATGTATACTTACTTAAAGACTTTATTTAGCATCTCATCAAGTCACCATCTGATGCCCTCCTGCTGCAAGCCAATCTGCTCCACACAATGCCTTGGCAATACCGAATCATGATTCAGAAATCTGCTTTTAAAACACTCTTTATTCATGGTTCTCCCTTTCTTCCAACCAAGCTGCAACCTGACTCCACCCCATCTCTACCCTCATCCTCCTTGTCATCTACTCCAACCTCCATTTCAAATGCTGTTCACGATGCTCTGGTTGTTAATCTGCTCTGTTTAGAAGCAACAAGCTAGACATCGGCTTGGATTTATTTACTTGATGAGCTTGACAAATTGTTTTAAGATGTTTTAAAGGGATAGTTCGGGATTTTTGACATGAATCTGTATGGAATCCCCATCACCAGTGTCATGCAATCACACTGACTTACCCCTGGCAGCGTCCTGTGAGCAGAGTTCTCGTCCAGCTTTGGTCAAGCCGAAAGTAGTCCGGCAGGTTTGCTAGACCCAGCGAAATAAAACGTTTCTCTTCCCAAAACATTATGTGTTCAAAAGAATGATATTTTTGCATCCCAAAAACATTGTAGTGGAAAAAGTCACAAGTCGTTATCACTTGGTCCTATTTTCTCTCTGTTTGTATCGGTGCGCGCGACACCATGACCTGACAGCTAGGGCCTACTAACCTGACAACAGCCAGATGCATGTCTCGCTCCGCCTAGCTCCTAGCTCGGCGGAGCGAGGCATGCATCTGGCTGTTGTCAGGTTAAGGGCCTACCTGTTTGATTCGCGATTGTTTACTACTGGGGAAGATGTCTGACTACGAGAGCGACGAGGAAAACATCGACTTCCACTTAGAGCCAAAGGGATATCTTTATGAACCCGAGTACACTGACGATGAACTTCGACAAATGGAGTTAGATTGGGCAGAAAGAGAGAGGGTGGACAGAAAAGTGATGGAAGCTGAAGCCGGAGCCGCAGGAGCCTCAGCTGGAGCTGCGATATCCAGGGTGGCCGACAAATCATGGTGCACTTGTTTCAAGTGCGAATTAATGCAGACAGAGGTGGATGCTACTGTTGCCACGAATGGGATTTAGTAATGCCCGAGATACAGAACCTTTCCATTGATGAGGATGTCGGAGTTGCAGCAGCTGCTGTCTGCATCACAAACAACAGCGACTTCCCTGCCCTCCTCAAAGTTGAGCTCGCTGTCAGAATGACGGCGCGCACTGATACGAACAGAGAGAAAATAGGACCAAGTGATAACGACGTGTGACTTTTTCCACTACAATGTTTTTGGGATACAAAAATATCACTCTTTTGAACACATAATGTTTTGGGAAGAGAAACGTTTTATTTCGCTGGGTCTAGCAAACCTGCCGGACTACTTTCGGCTTGACCAAAGCTGGACGAGAACTCTGCTCACAGGACGCTGCCAGGGGTAAGTCAGTGTGATTGCATGACACTGGTGATGGGGATGCCATACAGATTCATGTCAAAAATCCCGAACTATCCCTTTAAAGCGAGAAAGTCAGCCTCAAAATATCATCTGTTAGTTCACCAGGATTATGAACCTATTAAAATATGCAGTTATAATTCAGGAGCGACCGCCAACAGCACACCAGCGCTGGATATCCCCAATAAAAGTGCTCTGAAGCGGCCAGCCTGTGGGAGATTTCCTGCTGCTGTTTGTAGTAGCTGGAAGAGAATAAGACTTTTTAAGGTTTGTGGTGAAAATTGCAATTACTACGACAAACAAACGAATATTTTCCATGGTTAGATTTTAGCATTTTTAGTTAATTTGGGTATTTATAAACTGTTGCGCCCTACTTCATAAAAAATGTTTTAGTGCAGTAATGATGATCAGAATAATAACAATCCATTCTTCTGGCTTTTTTTTAAGCATTTGGAGTTTAACGCCTTGATTATTTATTTATTTATTTATCATATCCGGAGTCCAGTGGCTAAAGATCAAAATTCGGAACTCTCAGATCTCGAAGCTACCCCCCCATCAACTTTGCATGTAAATCGGATGCTTTGACGCCCAAAAATGCGTTCGGTGTGAACACACCATCAGACTGCATAAGGAAGTGCCTATCTCAATTCAATTTCTCAAGTATATAATCTATAAAACTCTTTTTCTACATCTTTTACTGGGTCTGTTTTTTTTTTTTTTCATGTCCATAAAACTTAGTAATTGTATCCTGTCTTCTGTGTGAGTCTTTGTAGCCTCACTCACTCATTCCTGTTAGAGTTGCATTTTATATTGAATTCCAAGGATCATAATTTTGATGTTTTCAGTGCAACAGTCGCAATGGACTTGGATGCAATATTTAGTGTCAGTAAATGCTTTGGTTTAAGCAGCAACAACCATTCATCAGTTCTTCTACCTAAAGCAGCAAGAACAAAAACAAAATTATTATGGCCATGATATTTTATAGAGTATTGATTCCCAAAGTTGCTTCATGAGCACTTGGGGCACTTTATCAACCAGTATGTGGTCTTGAGAATCACAACAGAAATTAGAAACTAAACATAAATGATTTTTAAGAATCCAGCAGCAACCAACTTGGAAAGCCTTGAATATATAGTGCTACTGCAAGGTTCATCAAATCTTGGTAAGTGGAGCTGTGTTGAGTATTAACGCTCAAATTTAATTGCCAGTTCAGCAAAAGTTCAGTGACTGACGTTATGGGACTGCACACTGCAGCTTCACAGGCAGGAACAGAGAAGAATCATTGAAGATAATTTTTTCCTGTTGTGTTGGGGAGGCACATAAATGATTTCTATGTTGCCTCAGAAACTTTGTCTAAGTGTGTTTACAATACTGCCAAATGCAGTATAGCAGGTCTGACTCAAAAAATGGTTCAGAAGCTAACTTATGACCCAAACTATTGGTTAAATATTAAAACTATTCTATAAAATCTACTAAACACAGGGATAATAATATTACAAACAGCATCTACAACCAAAGTACTTGGTTTTGTCAATTTTTAAGGGATTGTTTTAATTATATAAGCACCTTAAAAGAAGTATTTGTGTGAGCAGACCATCAAGGAATCTATGTTTGACCTCAATCTGTCTCCTTCCTGTTTTCTCCTGCCTGCCTTGCCCCTGTTGGCTTCTGTTCTTTGGACACCGACCTACTGCCTGCCTCTCCTTTCCATCAACTCTGTTTGCGTCTGCCTGAATTGTTCTGTCAGTCATTTATGACCCAAGCCTGGACCTCAGATCTGCCTCCGGAAACCTCTGCCCAGTTAGTGTGCCTCCTGTTACCGATTCTCTTGTCTGGATTCCAGATTTCCCTGTAAATCTCTGCCACACTGCGGTGATTCAAGTCAGTTCCTGCTTCTGCTGGAAACAGGATAAGAGAGAGGAGAAAAAAATGCGGCAAAGGCCGGGACTCCAACCTGTGACGGCTATAGGAAGGACAAGAGCCTCTACACATGGGTCACAAGCATCCTGACACAAATGATTTCTTAAATAAATTCTTTGCTGACAGACTTACCTCCTGTTTTGGCTGAACTATCGGCTCTCAAGTTTCTGTCCAGGCATTACATATTGAAATCAACAAACTGACCCAGAGCCATTTATTTTATTTTGTGCCCAAGGCCGACTATATGCTGGGGCAAGAGGGGGGCAGTGCCGCCTCAAACAAAAGCCTTGCCCTATCAAATCAAACCTGCCAAAAGTAACTGATCATCATTTACTTCTGCTGCAATCAGCTACTGTTAGTAAATGACAAATCAACAATCAGAATGTAAATGAAACTAAAAGTAGCCTGACTAGATACAAGGGTCAGATTTCTCTATCACGGCGAGAAAAGCAGAATCAGTAAACTTTGAGGAAAAGCTCCATGAAATCTATTCTATTGATTCATTAATCAACAGACAGCTATAAATACAGGTGTAAAAACAGCATCTATTTTGTTAAATCAACCTGAAAACACTTTGCTGTTCGTTTCTAAATGAGAGGCTGTTGGTGGAAGCCTTTTTCAATCACATCAGCACAGAGAGGTGAGTCAGTGTGGATAACACAGAGAAAAATTGACGTGTAAAAGACCCAACCCCTTTTCTGGGTTTTATATTGTTTTAAAACAAGACTTTTTTTACTAAGCTTTCAACTCTCAGGATTTAGCCATTTCTCCATGTGTCTCTGCATTATTTTCCTCCTCAGTAATAAAACTACTTTATTGATCTCACATTGGAGAAATGTAACTCTGTATTTAACCCATCCCTTCGGGGAGCAGTGGACTGCCATCGTGGGGAGTGGGGCTCGAACGCAGAACCTCAGGATTCCATGACTTATGCCCGAACCACTAGGCCGCCACCCCCTCATCACCATACATATCACCAATATGTATCTAATTTTTAACCAAAAATACTCAAACAAAAAAAAAAGCTTTCTGTTTATCTATACTGTTTTTTAATCCTGTTTAAAAATGTTCATAAAATATTATAATTTTACTTTGCGTTGCCATTATTATTTGGATCAAATTAGTTTACGAATCATAATGACTATCAAATGAAATAAACGCTATGTTGTTTGTTTAACCTTAGATAATGAGTATCTTTTCCTTCTTAATATTTATCATCATTTTCATTCTGGTTTCCCTAAAAACTTTCAGAAACAAGTGTAACATAAACAATCTAATCTAATTAGGGTGTTTTCACGCGTTCAGCGAGAACCATGTGTCAAAATGATACATCGTTTCATTTTTCAGTTAGCTTCTTTCTAACCAGCTTTTTATCATTCGGGACCAATCACCGCAGTACTTTGGTCTTTAAAGCCACATATAAAAATGTATTCCCTAAATAATTTCTTTAATTGTGCCAAATCCAACAGAAAAAAGTTTTCTTTAATGTCAGACTATAAGTAAAAAGGCTGGAGAAACTACTTTCATCAGTAGGCTTAGTTTCCCAAATAAAAACTTTTTCTCTTTTTCTGTTATAAGTTTTAGTAGAGCTGTAGAAAACATAATTTTTTGTTTGTTTTATTGTTCTGGAAAAGCAGGTGGTACATCAAGGAATTAAATAATCTCCAGCAGCTCCAGTAATCACAGACCAATCAATGCCTTTGTTGTTTGGACTAGCTCAAACAGCAGGAGCAGCAGTAAGCAGCCAAGAAGATGACATTTGAGAAAGTGGACAAAGATTAAAGGGAAACTAAAACCATTTAACACTTGAAAGGCTAAGCAGCAAAACACATACACTGTATGCTTATATTGATTTTTAGCTTAGAGTGACTACTAGGGGAGAACAACCAAAATGCAAGAAAAAGGTGGGAGCTTGTTCATCTGTTAATAGCTCCTTATTGATATAAATATTTTTTTTTTTTATGATGTGACAACTAGTTTTAAGCTAGCAGCAGAATAAAAACTTGTTCATATTCAGTGTGAGGAGAAATTCCAGGCCATTGTCTGAAGTTTGTGTTTTTGTTTCGTCTTTGACTTTCCAACTGACTAATTTGATTCATGTGGGGATAAGGTTTTGTATCAGTGATTGATCATTCTTCAAAAAAATTTAAGAATTTCAACCATTAAAGTAGGTATACATTCAGTTTGTTTCTTTAATAATAAATTTGATTTTGTCCAGTCCTTACCATTTTTAACCCATGGAGTGTGGAATGAATAAGCACTTTTGATTCTAAAAATCGTTCTGCTTCTGTAATTTAAAGTTTTTGACACAGCCGATCAGATATTAGGCTCTCTTCAAAAGTTGTCCAAGTATATGGACATATGTAAAACATTTATATTTGAAATATTTGAAACGTAGCATGTTCTAGTGGATAGTGTGCCCTTAAATTCCTTATTAGTATTCATGGTGTCCCTCAGGGCACCACATAGGCTTCTATGTTATTTCCTATTCGTATGAATAACTTAAGGGTTATTTAAACTTTAATTTGAAGCACATAGGGTTTTACTTCTAAGCATATTCCACTAAAAAAATCCATAATCTATATTTTAAACTATTCACAGAAACATGACCCTTTAGATTATTTTAAATTCAATCTTAATTATTATTAGTAAACCAATAAGAGGCATATTTTAAAATGAAATAATATTATCTCTTTACAATTTCAAATAAGATTAAAAAAAAAACAGGTCCAAGTTAAATCTGTGGGACATTTTTTTTACAAGAACACTCTTAATTATCATCTTGAGTGTCTTACAATACCCAGGGTGATACTGAAGTTTCACTTTAAAAATAGAATAGAAAAGCTGTTCTTAAGTGCAAGAAAATAAGTTATGCATGCAAGATTTTTATAAATAATTAATACTTTAAAATATGCATGCAAATGTATCTAAAAATATTATGCAGCATTAAACATGTGTGACTAATTGTAGTTTCTGTAATCTCTGCTGCTGCGTATACAGTATATTATAAAAGTAAGTACACACTGACATTTTTATAAGTACCTTACCATTACTCATGCATGCAGTTGTGTTGCCATTGGTTAAGGAATTATTGACTCTGTGCCGAGTTACTTTGAGGGGACAGCAAAATTACACTGCTATTTGAGCTGTAAACTGACTACATTGTATCAGAGTGTTTATCTTTAGTGACATCCTATGAAATTGTATAATAGATATTTGCAAAAATGTGAAAGATTTTGTAAGATACTGTCTGACTAAAAGGTTGAAACGGTGAAATTAAGTTTTTAGACCTTTGCAATGGTGTTAGTTACCTTGTTCAATCAATTTCTAAATAAAAAAGTATTAAGTACTTTTTTGAATGTATTGCTAATGGTCCTGAAGGCAGCAGGCTGATTCCTATACATTGCTGTTTTAACCAATCTCTTCTTTGTTGCCTTCTGTGCTTTGATGTGGTGCTGTGATGCTGTTGGCATGCCCAGAACTCCCTCACAAGAAATTCTCTATCGCCTTTTATTTATTCTTGCAAAAATAAATAATTTACCCGTTTTGCAAATTGGTCCTGTCCAAACTTAAAAGGTAACAAAACTGTGAAAGTCATGCTTGTTGAACCAATTTACTGTAAACAAATGTATGGATATCCCTGAACAACCAAATCAAGGTATTAAAGGCCCTGTACCTAATTTTATTTTAATCTATCTAAGAAAAACGCTTTTTACATATTGTGTTTTACATATATATTACATATTGCGTGGCATAAGAGATCATTTTATTTAAATAAATTACCAATAGAAAGGGCATATGCATAGGCTTCTAACTTTAAAATGACGGTTTTCTCTGCCAATGGGGCTCATACTTTAAAGCTACTGGTTTCCAATAGGCCACTAAGAGGGTCTCCCAACAAGGGGTGTGTTCTCCAAGTTGCTGCACGGCACGCCTTGTAAACAGAGAAGATTGGCAGCCCACAGGGAAAGTTGTGATTTGTCCGCTGGTTTTCACTGCGTATACAGGAAAACAGGTTAAAAGGGTCAAAACGCAGGAAGAAAAGAGAGAGTTGAATTGCAAGAATTACTAAAGGAGGAACAAGGCTTGTGCACCAGCTGTCTGGAGGTGGAGAGCTTTGCGGGATCGCCTCATACTAAAACGCAATCTAAAACATTAAAAAAAAGGTAGTTTACCCATGACAGGAGTTTAGGATGACAGAAAGTGGATAAACAAATGATCCTCTTCCAGCCTCACAAAAACAATGAGGGACAGACGCACAGCATATCAAGAAAAAAAAAGAAAAACATCAGGACAGAAAATGTATATAGTAAAAAATTGATGCTCTTTGAGCCCCACAAAAACAAAATAACGTGGCAGTGACAGTGCAGGTAAATTAAGCTCTTTATGAAAAAAGGAAAAAAGAATCTTTGATCTTTTATCATATCTTTTAAGATATCCTGTGCAGACTCCTAAAGTGAGGCTTTATACATAGCTGTGCCGGTTGCTTTTTTTTTAATTTAATTTTAATAATTCTTCATAATCTGTCAAAGTCAAATGTGGGAAATTGTTTTAATTTGTTTGTGAGACAGAGGCAGAAGTGAAAAAAAAAACTGCACAGATCTTCCAACCCTTTCTAGTTGGAGCCTCTTCATATGCAGTTAGTGTGACATGGAAAAAAAATTGGGTTGGAGATTTAAAAAAAGGGTATGCAACCAAGTGACCCCGCCTTAATACATTAGATGAGGGTGGTACCTTGAGTGCCCTCCATCCACTTATCAACCTACCCACTCATCCTTCCAACCAAATATCCACCCACCCAATGATCCTACCATCCAGTTATCCGCCCACACACTCATCCTTACATCTAATTATTAGCCCATCCACATATTTTTTCCATACTCTCATAAACCACATACTCATCCACTTAACCATCCACCCTAATCAGTTCAATTAGCAACCATCAAACCACTTATATATCCACCGTCGACCTTCAGTTCTCCACCCACCAATTCTCTACCCACCCACTTACCCTGCCATCCATTTATACCCCCAACCACTAAACCTTACATCTACTTATCCACTCACCCACTCATACTTCAATTCAGCAATCCATCCACCCACTGTTCCTTCAATCCAGTTATCCATCCACCCACTCATCCTTCCATCCACTTTTCGACCCACCCTTTCATCCTTCAATCCAATTATCTGCCCACCCACCAAGCTTCCAACCAGTTATCCGCTCATCTTTCCATCCAATTATCCATCCACCCATTCATCCTTCCATCCATGTATCTGCCCACTCACTTATCTTTCCATCCACTTATCCACCCACCCTTATATGTTCACTATCCAACCATCCCTCCACCTATCTAGTCACCCACTCACTCTTCCAGTCAGTCATCCACCGCCCCCCACTCATCCTCCTTATTCCAGATTCAACACACTTGTCAACTCTGTCCTGTTTCCAATCAGCCTCCACCTCCTTCACCTGTTTACCTGACTATATAACCAACTGTCAGACCAGGCACTATTGACAGCTTATTAAGAGCCATTGAGGAGTTTTATCCAGCATTCCTGTAAACCTGTCTTTCTGCCTGCCTTCTTCTGGCCCCATTCTGCCTCGTGATTCTCTGAGCCTGTCTGAACCCTATTGGACCTGTCTGTTTTTGCATCTATGACCAGTCTCTCTGTCCATACCTCTCTCTTGGTTTCCCTTCTGGATTGCCTATGGATCTCAGAACACCTGGATGCAACTCTGAACCTGCTCTCAGATGCTGAAATCTGCTTTGTCCCCTTGACCCTTCTGCCTGTTTCTGCTCTCGCTGTTATGACCCTGTGCCCGATTAGCTGTCATAGCTCCAAGTCTGCCTTGACGGGTTCCGGAATCCTCAAAGGTTCACATGCCAAAGAGCATCTTCAGAAACTCATCTTCAGAAAATGTGTCCTCAAACACGAAAACAAGTGTCGGTTGCTGAATCTGGTGAATCCCAGATTAATTCTGAGTCTTTTAAATGGATGCATTTTATTGTCATTATCTTTTTTTTTGTGTGAATCTAATACACAGGCTTCAAGACATATGACTGTTGTAAAGTGTTCATACACTGAATGTTGCATAGTAAGGGACTATAAATTTGCTGGGGACAAACTGTTTTTATATATTTTATTTTCATCACAAAACCAGTCATTACAGCACATATGGCCTGATATTTAAAGATTCTAAATAAGGAGTGGTAAATTCCTTGTACAATTTTATTTAGTACTACAATAAATTGATGTGTTGCAGGCGATCTACAAAGATTGCTAAGCAAATGTTAGGTCGTAAAAACCAGTTTGATTCTATTTTTATACGTTGCGCTGAGTGTATGTTTAACAAGCAGTTTGAGAGTGTTTGAAAGAAAGGTCCCCCAAATAATTACCATTACACATTATTTCCTAGTGTTCTGCTTCTATTCTTGTCCATAGCCTTGTCATCTTGCCCATTGATTACTGCAACTCTCTTCTTTTTGGTCTTCCTCAGGAATCCCTCAATAAGATTCAGTTGGTCCCGCATTCAGCTGCTTGTTTAATGACCAAAGCCACTATATTTCATCACATCAGAGGAGCTTCACTGACTCCATGTCAACATCAGAATTCAGTTCAAATTCCTCTGTTCACCTTGAAGGTCATTCAAAATCTCTCTCCTCCACATATTTCAGACCTCTTTAGGATTGCTGCCGACTCCCCAAAATCCTTGGATCTTCCTCTTTCATCCAATTGAGCCTCCTACTCACCTTATCATGTGGAGCAGGGCTTTCTCCCACTCTGCTATATACTGTTTAAACTGAACTGATACTTTACCTCAGTTTAATTCTTGGTTTAAAACTCATTTGTTTAAGATTGTACACCTCAACAGATTGCCTTTACCCATTTTTAATATTGTGTATTGTTGATTGTAATCTGTATGTTTTAAATTTCTAATCAGGCTTATTAGATCCTATCTTGCTGGTTTGCTCACTCGTCAAAACTATTCTCTCAATCGCAGATCTTTAAATTAGTTTTTACTTTCAAGTCTTGCAGTGTTAGAATGGCAACAGACAAAGGAAGACATTTGATGGTCCCAGTTTATTGTATCCTCTTTCTCTAAATTTTAGACAGGCTGTTTATTTTTTATTTTTCTAATTGATGGTTAAACCATACTTTTATAATAGGGCTTTAAACATGTGAATGTCTCTTTAATTGTTTTTTTTTATCTTATATTGTCTGTATATTCTAATTGATTTTGGATATCACTAGAAGTAGAAGTAGTAGCATTAGTATTATTTGTGTTTTTATCATTACCTTTAAGAACCATGAAATTAGCATTTCTAAAACAAATATATGCAGCCATGTATTTTTTTTTTATGTAATAATTCTACAATTAGTTTTGTGCTTTATAGATCTTAATGAGCCATTGTTACTGCTGGTTATATTAAAGCAAATATTTAAGCAAGAAGATTGCCTGTTTAAAGCTCTTTGTGTGAGTGAACTGTGAAAAATGACTGATGGAAATTGGATTAAATTGAAAGAAAAGGCAAACCTAAATCAGTATTAACACCAAAACAGAAGAGGAGAAAGTGCCAAGGGGCTTAAAAAAGCAGCCAAGGACTGTGGATGATTGGATAAAAGTAGAAGCCAGGATAAATCTGATTCTGCATTGGCCAAGAAGATTATGCTGGAACCTCTGCAGTTAAATCCAAATTTAAGATTTCAAGTTTTCTGCTTGAATAAAGTCCATATTATTCTAAAGTTATCAGTACAAGGCAGCGTGTTAGAAAATGGGCAAGATGGTCATTAGTAAAAAAAAAAAGAAAAAAAAATCCAATTTTTGACATGCTCCAATTTCCACCGACTTAAAGCAGGTTGCAGATGTTAGTTGTCATTCAGGATGAGTAACATTCTCTACTGATGTTTTAACCATTTCATGCATCCCAGTCTGCTGGTTGAAATTTTTAAGTACCAAAAAGTTGATATTTAGTCCTGTATAACTTTAATACCACAGTCTTAACTAATCATTAGAGGTGCATCTTGGTTGCCAATATTACTAAAAGATATGGACAGTTGGATATTATAACTAAATAACTAATAAACACAAAATAACCATAAATACATTTTTATTATTGAAGTTAAGCCATTGGGCAATTACTTAATTCTGTTTGTAGTGTTAGAGAAATTATCAACAACAGTAATTGTCAAGCGTTTCAGTAACTGCACCCCACACTTGAAAGGGATGGACCCATGACTTTAAGAGTATAGCTAGATTTACTCAGACAAAGCAGTTGAAACTTTTTCCATTCTTTTTATTTCCCAATTTTGTGGTCAGTCTTTACAACAGTCAGGTAAAACCCTTAGGACAGAAGGACAGTTATGCTTGTTAGTGAACATATAATATTCAGGACACACAAACTATAAATGAAATCACAATATTTGAATCAATGTAATCGTCATATACACATGACAGTTTTACAAAATGTACCACGATATTGCACCTTGCCAGAACATTTAACCTTAAAAACCATACAACACAACCTGATAAAGCACAACATGGATTCACATTTCCCAAATTATTTACACCACTGCAGCCATTTGGAACATAAATCAAATGAGCAGGACTCCTCTCAAATTACACATAATTAAAGAGCAGTAAGATCCTATGAAATTCAGATTTCTTACCGACTGCCTCTTCAGTTTTTTGACATGGGCCCTCAATTCTCTGCAGCTACTTTTCAGCACAAGTCTCTTACACAACTTGCAAGAAATTAGCAGCTGCTTTCCTAGGTGTCATTTATGCCTTCACCAATG
The DNA here is from genome assembly GCF_016077235.1 of Cyprinodon tularosa. NCBI lineage: Eukaryota > Metazoa > Chordata > Actinopteri > Cyprinodontiformes > Cyprinodontidae > Cyprinodon > Cyprinodon tularosa. The sequence continues at coordinate 403,602 of NW_024039146.1, read as the reverse complement.
TGAGGCAAAGCACTTCAGGTGTGCACACATATAGCCCCACCCTGGGCTGCCACCAATTAGCAGGTCAGTGCAACAGTAGTTTATCAGCAAACTACAAAATAAAAAAAAGTCCCATTATTTCTTTTCAATTTTTTTCTAGATTGGTTCAATTAACTCTTACAAAATATGATTAGTTGATGTTTTAAACCAAATAACTCAAAGTAAAGGTATGCTCTACTTTTCCCTCTTTTTTTATTGTTTTGGTTGGTTTATTTAGCAAAAAAATGACTGATTACCTTCATAGAGTTCCATATTTGTAAAAGAAAACTCTTCCAATAGACACAGAAATAGAATAATTCGTTCTCCTGCAGTTTTTAAGATATATTTTAAGCTTAGGTTTTCTTTTGTTCTATTGGTGCGTCACTCGAATACAGCTGGTTTTAAAAGAAATAATCAAGGTTTTCTAATGGCCCTGGCAGAGAGCTGATTGAAATGCTTTACCGAGCACTTAAGAGCTCCTGAAACATGTTCCTGCAAACCTGAGATGAAGCAATTTTGTCAGTAACTGGGGCTCAGAATTCCTGTAATGATACAAGAGATTAAAGAATTCATTGTGCTTGCTTTTTCAAACACTGTGATTTTTCATTGATTTTTTTTTTATTACCATTGCTTCACTGAAGTTTCTCATGTGTTGCTGCTTAGCTGGTTTCACAGCATTACAGAAATACTACATGACATTTCTTTCTATTTTATTATAGAAAAACTTGGTCATGGTCATTTCGTTTCTATATAACCATTCTGCTAATGAACAGCAAGATTGTGTTAAAAATGTATCAAAAAAAATAAAAACTCTTTGTCATGATGGGTTCTCAAATGGAGACCCAATTATGCAGAACACCACTTGACGGACACAAGGATGAAAGTTTAACACGTTTATTAAGCACAACACACAGAATGTACTGATGACTGGTTCGGGCCTGGGTTCTGGTTTCACCGGAGTCTGCGTGAGAGACAGAGCGGTTAAGGACTGCTGACAGGATTTGATTTCCAAGTGGGCTCTGATTGTACCTTGAGGGTTCTTGAGGTTCTCTTTTGGGAGAGTCACTGTTGGTTCTGGAGAGGTGTTTATCAGCAGAGTCCGTTTGCTGCTTCAGCGTCTCACGTCTAGCTTGAACAGACCTTAGCCTTGGTTTCCCAGCTCTGGTCCAGAGCTGCTTGGAGGTTCTCAGAGAATCTTCAGGGTTTGGCTCAGAGGGTCGGCTCGGCAGGTTAGCTCTTCCTGAGCTCTCACGGAGGAGACACAGGTTTCCTGGAAACACAGAGATAGAGGTTAGAATCCAACCTGGATTCAAAGTCATGGAGATACTCAAAGATCTAGGCTTTAGCGCTGACCAACTGGAACAACACTGCGGCGTTGAGGCAAGGTCTGAAGACAGCTTATATAGTGGATCCTCTGATGATCTAGATGAGCTGCAGCTGTGCAGGAGGCTCCCTCAGAGGATCCACGGCGGACTCTGCTGGAGAAAGGTGGGATTTTCTCCAGCTCCCAACAGTACCCCCCCCCTCAACGACCGCCCCTTGGCGGTGCGGAAGAGGTAGATGGGCAGGAACGCTCGTACTCCTCGATAAGAGTAGGGTCGAGGATGTACGAGCCCGGGACCCATTGACGATCCTCCGGTCCGTAGCCCTCCCAGTCGACGAGGTACTGCCATCCGCGACCTCGTCAACGGGAGTCTACAATGCGGCGCACTGTGAAGGCCGGATGGCCATCGACCTCCAGGGCGGGTGGTGGGGAGTCGGACGGTGGGCACAGAGGGCTCGAAGAAACGGGCTTAATCTGGGAGACGTGGAATGTAGGGTGGATTCGGAGGGACTGAGGTAATTGGAGACGAACAGCTGAGGGGTTGATGACTCGTGAGATCTTGAAGGGTCCAATGAATCTCGGGGAGAGTTTTCGAGACATCCCCTTGAGGGGGATGTCTCGAGTGGAGAGCCACACTTCCTGGCCTTCAGAATACTCGGGGGCGGGGCGTCTCTTGGCGTCGGCGAAACGTTTAATTGACTCGGATGACTGGTTGAGTGTGGCGATGGTCTCCCTCCAAATCCTCTGACAGCGACGGATGTGTTGGTTGACGGACAGCCCCGATATCTCTCTCTCATCTGCAGGGAAAAGAGGTGGTTGGTATCCGAGACTAACCTGGAATGGGGACTGTCCAGTGGATGCAGAACGGAGAGAGTTGTGGGCGTATTCTATCCACGGGAGGTATTGACTCCAATCCACGGGGTTATTGGAGGTGAGACAGCGGAGGGTGGATTCCAGCTGCTGGTTCATTCGTTCTGTCTGGCCGTTGGATTGAGGGTGGTAACCTGAAGTGAGGGATGGTTTGCAACCGAGAGCAGAACAGAAAGCCTTCCATACCTGTGAAATGAACTGTGGACCTCTGTCCGAGAGGATTTCCTGGGGAATGCCATGAAGCCGGAAAACATGTTTAATAAGTAGCTGGGCTGTCTGGAAGGCCGTGGGAAGTTTCCTGAGGGGTACTAGATGGCAGGACTTCGAGAAACGATCAACAATGGTTAGAATGGTGGACATACCTCGGGAGACAGGGAGACCGGTGACAAAATCAATGGCTATGTGGGACCAAGGACGCGAGGGAACAGGTAGTGGTTGAAGCAGGCCTGAAGGAGGTTGGTGTGAGGCTTTGTTGCGGGCACATGTGGGGCAAGCCAACACATACTCCTTTACGTCTTTGTGGAGTGTGGGCCACCAGAAGCGCCTGGAGATGAGAGCAACTGTTCTACTCACTCCTGGATGAGCGGTGAATTTGGCGGCATGCATCCACTGGATCAGACGGGACCTGACAGAAGATGGGACATATGTACGATTAGGCGGACCGGTACCTGGATCTGGTTCAGTGGCTAGGGCAGAGTTGATAAGGTCCGTTATCTCCCAATTGACCACTCCAATGGTACATGAAGCTGGAAGGACAGGTTCAGGTGGCTCTGGATGATCGACGGAGTAGAGACGAGAGAGAGAATCGGGCTTCACGTTCTTGGATCCGGGTCTGTAGGAAATGATAAGGTTGAAACGTGAGAAGAAGATTGACCACTTGGATTGGCGAGGATTTGCCTGCTTGGTTGACTGGATGTAAGCCAGGTTCTTGTGGTCAGTCCACACAAGAACCGGATGCTCAGCTCCCTCCAGCCAATGTCTCCATTCTTCCAACGCCAACTTAATAGCCAGGAGCTCTCGGTCACCCACGTCATAGTTCTGTTCTGCGGAAGAGAGTCTGCGAGAGAAGAAAGCACATGGGTGTATCTTCTGATCAGAGTCGAGCCTCTGGGAGAGAACCGCTCCAACCCCAGAATCAGAAGCATCCACCTCTAGGATGAACTGTTTTGTTGGGTCAGGTTGTATCAGAACGGGAGCTCTAGAAAACAAGGATTTGAGTTTCTCAAAAGCAGCTTGAGCCTCGGGAGTCCACTGAAAAGTTCGTTTAACGGAAGTCAGAGAGGTTAATGGAAGGGCGGTTTGACTGTAGTTTCTGATGAATCGACGATAGAAGTTAGCGAACCCTAAAAACCTCTGTAGCTGTTTTCGGTTTTCAGAAACTGCTTTGATCTTGTCTTCTGAAGGTTTTACCTGGCCGCCCTCGAGCACAAACCCCAAAAAGGTGACTGAAGGTTGATGGAATTCGCACTTCTCGGCTTTCACAAACAGTTTATTTTCCAGTAGTCTCTGCAAGACAAGACGGACATGTCTCTTGTGTTCCTGGAGGTCCTTGGAATAGATGAGAATGTCATCAATGTACACAAAAACAAACACGTTGAGGAAATCTCTGAGAACATCATTAACCAAAGCCTGAAAGCAGGCAGGAGCGTTAGTTAAACCGAAGGGCATCACCAGGTATTCGAATTGACCCAAGGGTGTCTTAAAGGCAGTTTTCCATTCATCGCCCTCTCGTATCCTGAGGAGATGATAGGCGTTTCTTAAATCCAGCTTGGAAAACACTGTAGCACCCTGTACAGGTTCAAAAGCAGAGGCGAGAAGAGGCAGTGGGTATTTATTTTTAACTGTGATCTGATTTAAACCTCGATAATCAATACAAGGTCTCAGGGAACCATCCTTCTTGCCCACGAAGAAGAAACCGGCACCCAATGGAGAGGATGAAGGGCGAATTATTCCAGCAGCTAATGATTCGTTGATGTATCTTTCCATTGTTTCTCTTTTGGGCTTGGAAATGTTATACAATCTGCTGCTAGGAAGGGGTGCACCAGGTAAAAGTTCAATGGCGCAATCGTATGGTCTGTGTGGAGGTAGGGACGTCGCACTGACCTTACTGAAGACAGGGGCTAAGTCATGGTACTCAGGGGGAACTGAAGAAAGGTCGGGAGAGTCCATCTCCCCCCCACCACTAGGAGGCCCCAACATAGGGGCAGCAGAACGAAGGCAGGTTTCGTGGCACATGGTGGACCATGATTCCAAAAGACGTTTAGTCCAATTAATGTGAGGGTTATGCTTCTCCAGCCACTCGAACCCGAGGACCAGCGGAGAACATGCAGAGGGAAAAACAAAGAAAGTTATTGTCTCTCGGTGGTTACCTGACAGAAGTAGCTCGAGGGGCTGGGTTTGGTGGGTAACACGGTGGAGTCTTTTTCCATCTATGGCGGACACACTGAGAGGCTGAGAGAGAGGAACGGTTTTAATCTGGAGTTGCTGGACGAGGTTAGAGTCGATTAGGTTACGCTCACAGCCTGAGTCGATGAAAGCGGAGAAAGAGAGACTTTGGTTATCACAGAAGAGTGTGGCAGGCAGCAACAAACGAGGAGATTTTATTGTATTAATTTGGCCTGCCAGACTCCTCAGATCCTCTGGCGGGCTCCGGCTTTTGATTTTGCCGGACAGGCGGCGATGAAGTGTCCACTCTCGCCACAGTAGATACATAGCTTGCTTAGGAAACGCCTCTGTCTCTCCTCTGGAGTGAGCCTAGTGTGTCCCACCTGCATAGGTTCAAAATCCCTTTCCCCCAAATGAGAGGCTTGAACGGGCAATGGTAGAGATTGGGACTTAGACCTCTGAGTGGGCATCTGCTCTGTAGAGGGAGAACACACAGTCACATTAAGAGAGGCAGGAGAGAAATTACTCTGCTTCCTAGAACTGTTTCTGGCTCGAATCCTATTATCAAGCCTAATGGAAAGGCGAATTAAATCCTCGAGGGAAGCTGGTTCGTCGAGGGTTGCTAGTTCATCTTTAATCTGTTCGTTTAATGCCATGAAGAAGGCTCCCTTCAAGGCGCTTTGGTTCCATCCGGAAGCTGCCGCCTTAACCCGGAAGTTTATTGAAAAATCTGCCACCGATGAATTTCCTTGTTTAAGGCTGAAAAGAGCTCTGGAATCAATAGTTTGGTCAGTTTCCTGGTTGAAAACCTGGGAAAATTCAGCAATGAAGTCAGAAAAACGGCAATTTAAACTGTCGTCAGTGGCAAATCTTGCCTGAGCCCATTCCAAGGCTCTTCCTGTTAACTGAGAAAGAATGAACGTTATCTTCTTGTGATCTGTGGAAAAGCTACCAGGAGAGTTCTGAAAAATCAACCGACACTGGAATAAAAATCCTTTGCAATCTTTCATGTTACCGGAGAATTTCTCTGGAAGACTAGGGCGGAACTCTGATGACGTCACAGGTTGTGACCTCGGGGGAGGGACTGGACCCGGAAATGGTTGCTGAACAGATGCAGCATTAGCGCTATTCAGGAAGTTAGCACAACTCTGTAGCATTTGGTTATGAGTTCCAACTAGATGGTATAACTCACGGAGCGTTTGGGATTGTCCTTGTAGTTGAGCATCCTGTTCCTCCAAACGACGGGTGAGGTGATCTGCCAACACTCCCAACACTCTTTAGTTCAGAAAACCTTCACAGGGTGCTTTATTTTTCAAATAGAGTTTTGAATGTTATTATAGTAGAAGTACATAGTTTAAACTGAAAATAATGAGGTTTGAAAGTTAAGGTTGTAGAAGGGGATTTTTTAGTTCGGTTAGCTGCTGTGTTATTACTTACACCTAAATGTTGGTTTTATGTTGATGGGACAGAAGCTGGGTAGTTTAAACCACTCACTGTGTCAGAATTTGTGACCCTATTTGCTTAACCTTATCATTCTTCCCTAATATAAACTTCATCATCATCTATTGTCAGTCACATTTTGTTTTTTTTTGGACCGATTCGTTGGGGAATCAGCAGAAATGAGATTCTCTGACATCTCTCTCCCAAGACACCCCCTCCAGCTCCTCTGGGGAGAGCCAACAGAGAGCTATAGCCTCTTTTATGTGTTCTGGGCTGTCCCCTGGGTCTCCTTCTGTAAGGACATAAATATAATATCTAGGCATAAATATAACATCTAGGCATCCAAGGGGTCTATTTGTTCATGAGTCAGGGTACGTGCACAGGGGGAAGGGAGAAGCAGACAATCCTGATTGACGTGTCAGGAACCAATAGTGGACCACGGATTGTGTTTCGTTATTTGTTGGCATTACTCTTTGATTTCACACTGTAGCGGGAACCATTTCTTTTGTTTCAATTCCAGACCTTCTTTTTCACTGTTTGCTACACGGCTGTGGGGAGATCTTCAAGCCACGTGGTACAAAAATGCGTCAGAAAAGATCTCCTACTGCACCTTTAAGGCCCCGTCCACACGAAGTCAAAACGAACACGAAACGCTGATATTTTCCAAAACGTTTGCCGTAAAGACGGAGACGTAAAATAAATGTGAGCGTCCACACGAATGCATGAAAACGCTGCAAAATGTATGCCAGGCCTGTAAGTGGCGCTGTGGTGCCAAAGCAAAAATAAGCGACGAAATGTTGGGCATGTGCACTAATATTTATACATGGTTGCCCTGCGGGTCCATTTTCGTGGTTAAGTCAAATTCAGGTGCTGAACTATGTCGTCGATATTGCTCTGTTCTTCCTGGAGATATTCCAGAAGAAGAAGATTCTGTTGTAAGCCCGACAGCAGGGTGAGTAGCATTAGCAGCGACGGCGCCATTGTTGTTGTGATGTGTCGCGCATGCGTGTTTAGAGGCGACGCTATGACGCATGCGTGTAAAAGAAAATATGCGGTTAGAGCGTAAAGATGGAAACGCGAAAACGGCGTTTCAGAATCTTCCCACTCTGAAGGCTGAATAAAAAAAAGATCGTTTACAGACCCCCGAAACGCTGGCTTCGTGTGGATGAGAGGCTGGTTTGGTGAAAAATTTGTCTGTTTAGGCCAGGGTTCGTCTTCGTGTGGACGGGGCCTCAGTATCTACTGCCCTCAATACTCTAACTTCTCAACTTGAAGCAGGTGCTTCCCTCTGATTTAAAGGGGAATTTTTTTTTTTTACATTTGGCCATTGATTTTATGTTTTTACATCATGTTCTACTTACCCATATGAGTTTAGTGTAATTTGGAGCCGTTCTGAAGATATTCCGTTAGGTTATATCCAAGTAATGTCTTCCTATGGGCAACGACTTGAAGGCACAAACTAAACTTTTCATAATGTATTCTTTATGGTACGTCAGCTTTCATAACATGTAGGCGAATCCATGTCCCCCAGACATCCATGGTTATATTTTTCATATTTATATGTTTTAAAAACAAAGCGGTGCGTGTATGATGTCATCCGCGCGCCGGCTACCATTCCTTCATCCTGTCCACGGAACTGCTGCTAGTTTCACTCATATGCCTGGAAGATGTCTAGTGCTACTACCACAGATTAGCTCGCTTTTGAAATGGAATTGAACGATTCAGATTAGCTTGCCGAATGAATAGAAGGGGTAGAGTGTAGCCGGCCGTGTCCCGGGCTGCCTGTTATTACTCCAGTCCGCATGCGTGGATGACGTCATACACGCGCCACTTTGTTTACTCTGTCTGTTGACATGTACCCCACAAAACAATGTAAATAATGCACAATCAAGCTTCTGTCAGTCAGGAAGGTAAAATTTGGTTTTAAATGTACAGCAAAGGTTTCTTTAAATAATTAAATAAGCACCCCTCATAGCTGTAAGAACCTGCAGAAGCTTTTCAAACAAATTGTTGCTGAAAATACAGTTGCAGAGTGCAAAAGGGCTTTGCAAGGTAGGTGTTATATTAAATGATATGAGAGACAGCAAAGCACGGAGAGCCAAATACTAATATCAATAAAAGTCTAAAGAGTAGGTGGGATAAAGTAAGAAAGGTGCAAAGCAAGACCAGAAGCCAAGCATAGCAAAAAGAAATCTGCCATTTGCCAAATCATATTGTTCCCTATAAAATGTATGTTTGTTTTCCAACTAAGTAGTAGAAGACTGCATCCCACTAAAGATAAAAATTTTTTTTTTACATATATATATAATGATGACTGATATTACACCACAACAATATAAGCCATTACCATCTATCATATCTTTGAAATATTCAAAAACAGACTAGAAGAGAGTGCATATCTGATGAGTGTTGATTGGAAGCTCAAAATAACAAAGGACTATGTTGGACCTGGTATTTGCTTGTTTATGTTTTACCATAGCATGTTAATGATACTCTTACACTGATATTATAAAGTCCATCCATCCATCTTCTTCCGCTTATCCGGTTTCGGGTCACGGGGGTAGCAGCTTCAGTAGGGAGGCCCAGACGTCCCCCCCCCAAAAAAGGGAGTCTCCAGGAGGGGCACTCTGCAGTACCCCCCCTAAAGACTCCAATAATTATGGCTAATCTGAACTGCTGTATGGTGCATAAGCACAAACAGCAGTCAGAACCCGTCCCCCCACACGTATGCGGAGGGAAGCAACCCTCTCGTTCACCTGGGTGAACCCCAATGTACAGGCACCAAGATGAGGGGCAACAAGTATGCCTACACCTGCTCGGTGCCTCTCACCAGTGTCGACTCCAGAATGGAAGAATGTCCAGCCCCTCTCAAGGAGAATGGTTCCAGAGCCAGAGCCATGCGTCGTGGTGAGTCCAACTATCTCTAGTCGGAACCTTTCACGCACTAACTCAGGCTCTTTCCCTACCAGAGAGGTGACATTCCATGTGCCAAGAGCCAACTTATTCAGCTGAGAATCAGAACGCCAAGGTCCCCACCCTGGACTGCCACCCATCTCACATTGCACCTGACCCCTTTGGCCCCTCCTACAGGTCGTGAGCCCATTGGGAGGGGGACCCATGTTTCCTCTTGGTCGGGCTCCATGGGTAAAAGCCCGGCCACCAGGCGTTCGCCAGTGTGCCCCACCTCCAGACCTGGCTCCAGAGTGGGGCCCGGTGACCCGCGTCCGGGCGTGGGAACACTAGATTCATTTATTTTATTCGTCATAAGAGGACTTTAGGCTACTCTTTGTCTGGTCCCTCACCTAGGACCTGTCTGCCTTGGGTGACACCACTAAGGGGCATAAAGCTTCAAGACAGCATAGGTCCTAAGGTCATTGGGACACTCAAACCCCTCCCCCACAACAAGGTGCCAGCCCAGGGAGGAGGCTATTATAAAGTGATCTCCAATGATAGCCAGGTGTTAAAGATTTGTAAGACATGTTACGATGTGTCATTGCATGACAGTAAATTCTTTTTGTCACGATCATGGCTCTGAGAGCTGGCCCAATTGCTCATTTCATTTACCTGCCAAACTCTGCCAGGGTTCTAATTACCACTCATCTAATCCACCTACTCCTGCTTCTTTATATACAGCTCAGTCCCATCTTTCGAGGCTAGATCATTGCTGATGACCATAGTTCATGATCTTGTTCTCAGGGGCCCAGTGGTGAGAGAGGTTTTCCTGACTGTTAGGTTTATTCAATGATGATTACAAAATTAATGTATGTAAATATAAAACATTGGAGAAATGAGATGCTTCACTCTGTCTTATGATTAAATCAGAAGACCGCTCTGTCTGATTTAGTCAGTGAAGCATGCTGTCTTATGACCTGATCAATTGTCCTTTCAGAACAATACTCTGTTTTGTAACCTTGTGTTACGTTCTGTTAATAAAAGCGCTCTGCAGAGGAGGTCCGAGGGAGAGAGTGCTGGAAAGTTGGGTTGCAGCTCTTTCCCCTTCTGTAGAAGCGGTTGAGAATCCCTTTCTGTGTAAACTCAGTCCTTCTTTTACGAACTTACATTTTTTAACCTAACACTGATCATGTCCTACCTCTTATCCACTGAGCGTGCCTTGTTCCTGTTTTGGCTGAGTTGGGAAAGTGAGTTTTTAGCGTACCGTAATGTTCCTGATATCCTGCCTCTCAACTGCTGATCTTGTCTGTTCCTATAAGAACGTTCTGTGTGAACTCTCTATTGGACTCATGGAAGCGTGTACCAGCCTGTTCCTGTTCTTATCAGAATCCCTGATCAGGCTACGGACTCCTGGAACTCTGATCCTTCCTGTTCTCAACTGTTCCCCTGACACTCTGGGCGGCGTCTGCCACATCTAGTTGGCAGCCCTCTGGCGGAATACTACTGTGTTCTATGGAGATGGACTGAACTGATAAACCAGGTAGGTAGCCATTATCATCTTCTATAAGATTATCACGGTCACTTACCTTTGTTTTTCTCCACCAGAGTTTCTAGTGATGGGTGGTGCCCCACCCTACTCGTCTCTATTCAATAAAGGCCTTTTAAGTAATTACTGTTTGTCTCTTCTTAATTCTTGGTCCTACGTTCTTAGATATTACAGTTTTAGACATTACATAATATACTTCGCATGAACAACTGTTTCAAAATCATTAAGCAACAACTTAGCGATAGCACTATACAATATCCCCCTAAAATATCCTAGCAACCTGTCTATGTATTTATTATATGGGATTCGATTCTGTAATTTTTGTTTAGATACAAATCATCTGGAGAGCATTTTTCTTTTGTTTTCTTTTTGAAGCCATGGATCTTTATAGCCAAGGCAGCCATATTGGATTTCTAGCAAGGGGATAATGACCTTCCACTGTCGATTCTGACCTCTGCTTTCCTTGCTGTTTGTCTCTAAGCATAGCTACATTCCTCCTTTTAATGGCCCAACCAGTGCTGATGTTTGTTTTTCCTCCTCCTGTTTAATAATAGTTTTAAAACCTCTGGCGGATTGTTGCATCTGGAAAATATACTTACTGAGATGGGACACGTTTCAAAAGATTGAGAACTACTGCTCTAAGCTATGAAAGTTTAGGCTTTAAAAGCATGGTTTCAAAAAAGGACTGCAAAGAAAGGTATTATGTCACTTTAGCTTAGGGTGAATGGGCATGCCTCAAACACCTCCAATTACCCTGCATTCTACTTAAAACCCAGATAAACCATCAATCACAGTTTATCACATTCTTTTAGCCATTCCATACGTTGTCATTGCCTGGGCCTTTCTTCCTGAGTCTTTTACCCTACCTCGATCCATCAACCCCTAGTTGCTGCCTCATTCTTCATTTCTATTGACTCAGTTGTCTCTTGCTTGTGTTTTTTTTTTCGTTTGAATTTTGACTATTGTTTTGTTGTTTATTATTGTGACCTGGGGGAGAAACTGGAATCACAAATCTTACACACTGGTCATTTATAGATTCAACGCCACAGTCTGGATACAGAGAGAGATGGCTCTAAGACCATCTTTTCAAAACAACATTGGTGAGGACACAAAGCCAGGCTGTAGACAAGAAATACAAAATCTTCTTTACTCTGTTTACACAACATTATACAATAATATACAGGCTTAAGCGATGGAAAAGTAAAAAAAAAGAAAATGGTTTAACAACATAAAGGAAAGAATAATTAAATGGTTTCCAAGAACAGAGACTGATAGCAGGTGTATATTTTAGTACAATGAAAGAATTGCCAAGGATAGACATAAGTCACAAACCAACAATAAATGAACAACTGCAAATTAGAAATGTTCAATATACAAAGCAAACACTGACATGCAAAACATAATACAAAGCAACTCAAATGTAAGCCTAAATAAAACAAAAGGATGAAACTTAATGTACCAACTCCAAGAATAGAAACTGTAAGGGGAATAAAAGAATAAAAAAAAAGAGCAAATACCATTACTGTTTCCCTGCTGTTTAGAGGCCCTTAAAGGAATAGTACACCCAAAACATGATTAGCCTTCATTTTCTACTCACCCCCATGCTGAACAACACTCTGGAGTAATTTTTTGATATCTCAAATGCATCTGGAGATCTGGGAGGCTTCTTGCTGTCTGCTGACATTCAAATAATGGAGGTCTATGGTGCCCGAGACAGAAAGGTCCATAAAAGTCCACAAAAACGTGTCAATATTCCTCCATACTGCTCGTCCAATGTATTCCAAGTGTCCTGAGTGGGTAGCATCCAGAATTTACTCGAAACAAAGTCATTTAGAATGTTTTTAGAGCATAAACAGTAATGTATAGGATTTCCTGAAAGCGCACGCCGGCGCGTTCACAACGCTACGGAAGCCAGCAGACCAAACCAGATGAAAGTGCGCATTCAGCATCTGCTCTGCCGATAATGCAAGCGTAGAAGAAGAAATGTGCTGTTTACCTGTGCAAAGAAAGAAACAACAAAATAAAAATGTCTGAGGACTTCAGTGTTGAGGAAGAGCATGAGTTCTTTGCCGAGCTGAATGCGCACTTTCATCCAGTTTGGTCTGCCGCGGTTTCCGTAGCGTCGTGAACTTGCAGGCGCGCGCTTTCAGGAAATCCTATACACTACTGTTTATGCTCTAAAAACATTCTAAATGACTTTGTTTCGAGTAAATTCTGGATGCTACCCACTCAGGACACTTGGAATACATTGGACGAGCAGTATGGAGGAATATTGACACGTTTTTTGTGGACTTTTATGGACCTTTCTGTCTCGGGCACCGTAGACCTCCATTATTTGAATGTCAGCAGACAGCAAGAAGCCTCCCAGATCTCCAGATGCATTTGAGATATCAAAAAAAATACTCCAGAGTGTTGTTCAGCATGGGGGTGAGTAGAAAATGAAGGCTAATCATGTTTTGGATGTACTATTCCTTTAAGGGCCATGCTGCTATTCTTGTTCCTAGAAGTACACAAAAGCACACAAAAGACTTAAAAATTTACAAGATCAATTATGTAGATACAACCGAGCGCTATGGTCCTTACCTGCTGGTGATGATGCCCACTTGCTGCGGAGCCAGAAGCGATGCACCTTATCTTCACTGGAGCAAAGGATCTAAACAATGTATAATTTTGAGTCAGCCTCATCCGAAGCAGCAAGTGCAACATGAGACAATTAGCCCGACCCATCCAAGTCAAACTGAGTTCCTGGACACTAGCTGCAGCCACAGCACCCTAACTAAGTGGTATGCACATGCACAGTCTGTCCACTGCTTTTATAGGCACTGCTTGGTGACGGTACCAAATTATCACCAATATAGATGCACATCTGACTTTTTAAAGCGTATTTTCCTTTGCTTATTATTGTTATTATGGAATTATTTCCTGTTATATTTCTATTGGATACTTTTGGGGTTTGGAAATACACTCAGTCTGTTTTTGCAGTTGTTTTTTCAGTCTTCCATTAGATGTTGTCAGTAAGATCTTAGGCTAGAGGGACCTATGGTTGATTATTCACAGCTGCTGGCATTTAGTCCCATCAAGTGATATAAGAAGAGAAATGCCCCACAAAGGTAGATTGGTGCTTTGCTATATCTGTATGTGGGAACTGCCCTTGAAGGACATTGTCAGATAGTGAAATGAATACTTTAAAGATCTCCCGAACAAAGCTGATAAGCCCGCCCTGGTAAAAGGAAAGGCTGGGTACCTTGGCTCGGATTTATTCATTACCCGAGGTGTTAAAAGAAAAAAAATCAACAGTGGCAGGGCTTCGGAGGTGTATAAAATCAGCTCGGAGCACCGTAGAATTTTGTCCATTGTGGTTAACACACCTTCTCAACAATAGGTTGGTGTCAGGCCAAGCGCCCCTGGACATGAAGCTTATAATGTTTGTTAATGTTCCCTCTGATTTTTCATGTGTCTTGGCTTATACACAAGCCTCCTGAATACACTGAGGACCACTGTGAGCAACATCAGATATTCAGGCTTTGGCCACACACCAACATTACACCTTTTTATAGAATCGAGATCATGGCAAGTTATGTGAGGTATTAAAATAATCTGATTACAGTGACAATTTCCATTATTTTACTTTTTAAATAAGTCAGTTAGCTCACTTAAAATAAAAAAGAAAAAACTGTTGTTTTTTTTAACAGCGTCCTGTCTGGCAATATGGCAATAAGAATAATTGTCTTGATGCCAAAAAAAGAGCCCAACAGATTTTGCTTTCAGAATTGGAGCAGTACGGCATTTGCCATAGTATTCTGTTTGATTAATGCATATAAATAGCTTTATTATAATTCATGCAGGGAGTATTACAGATTTTATGGACACTGCAATGTAAGTAGAACAGGAGAGGAAAAATTGAAAAAGTGAGAAAAGATGAAAGAAAGAGGAGATAAAAGGGAGATAACGATAAAACATCTTCAGTCTGCTTCATCACCTGCAAAGAGATGTAAAAAGAACAGCACAACAAACGGATATAGTAACACCTTGAAACTATCGCTAAAGTATGAGTAGTATTACTTAATATGACATGTATACTGTGGTAGCTGAAGATAATAAGAATATGGGCTTTCTGTGTGTAAGTGAATCTCTAACCACCTGGAGCCAAGCACCTGTAGTTGTTTGTGAGAGTGCACTTCTGCATGTAAAGTTTATCCAAAGAAAAAAAAAAGCTCAAGAGTGGTTGTGAAGAGCCGAAGACGCGCCCCTCCAGAGCACAGAGTCAAACACCGGGGGACCCAAAACCCCAGATGCACAAAGGGATCCCAAGAGCAAAGGCGCCCAGGAGGGGCCAACCCAGGAAATCCGACTCCCACCAAGGGAGGAGGAGAGACAGCCCAGAGGAAAACCCCCAGCCACCACAATGACGGAGCCCCCGGGAGCCGTGGGGACGAGTCAGCGGGCTCCGCCGGCAGCCAGCCACCCCTTAGTAGTTCTGGCCCCGTGGCGCAGCCGCCAGCAATATACCAGTACCCGCCCTAGCATCCACCCCCAAACACTGAGCACCACCAGTGCACTGGCGAGCCCAGGCGCCAGCCAGCGGTGGGAGTGCAGGACGGGGGGAATGGGCTCCGCACTTGAGATGTTCTTGGGAGAGGGAGCGGTTCTCCCTATAGAGAGAAAAAACAAAAAACAAAAAAAAAAACCTTCTTGTTCATGAAATACAGTGTTTTATATGTAAGGGTCCTGCTCTGGGAGAAATGAGACATTACATATTTCAGGCAACTTGTTTCTCACATCAAAGCATTCATATTTTGCACAATGAAATGTGTGCTGTAGCTTGTCATATCGTATATGTTTTTTTGTAACTCTTTGTAAAATATTGAATTATTTTTTAAACATTTCTACTAACATAAATGATATAATATTATAAGCATTCCGTGTTTATATCCATAAATAAATCTTAAATATGACAGAAATATGACCAAATGTATTTTCACATCTGTCCTTCTCACTTCTACAGTGGTTGTCCAAATGTGCCACTTCAAGACAATTCCTGGATGATGTTTAGACATGATTCATTAAACTAAATCCTCTTTCGCAATCAGCACTGTATGCTTGAAATGTAGCATAAATATCCTCAAGCTTTGAGATCTCTTTCAGCTCCTCACATCTAAGTGCTGCAGCAACCACATCTTAGAATGTGCTGATTGACCCCTCTTTAAATTTTTGTTAAAATAATAATAAGTAGTCACATGGAGCATCACTCTGCACGGTGAACAGGCATGTGCATGTTGGACAGCAGGACTGTTACAAACTGGTGAGTTTTATGTTCTGGAAGCCTGGATTTAAATTATTTGGGCCGCAACATCTTCCTGTTGGATTATTTGCACTTGTAGTGCTCTTTAATGTGCTGAATAAAGACTTTTCCTGAACTTATTTCTTAAGGACACTCATGTTGAATCAAACATATATATTCAAATCCAACTCTTGTTTGTGTTAAAGTTTATTTTTAGAGGTCATGCATACGAGATTCTATAAGGCCGCAAACAAAATTAAATGAAATAGATTTATTTCCTATTCATTTAGTTTTTTGATATAGAAATATACGGTAAAACAGTAGGTTTACCTGCTGTACACAGAGAGACATGACGATTTGCAAACCAGCCTGCCTGTGAAGCCGACAGGGCCTTTTTGGTTTTTAAAATAACATATACAGTGGGCCAAAAAGTATTTAGTCAGCCACTGATTGTGCAAGGTCTCCTTCTTAAAATAATGAGAGAGGTCTGTAATTTTCATCATAGGTACACTTTAATAATTAGAGACAAAATGAAAAAAAAAAAAAAAAAAAGCAAATCACATTATAGAATTTTTAAAGGATCTATTTATGTCATGGTTTTGGTTTTGTCCAAGTTTTATTTTCTAGTTATTTTTGGTTTTATTTGAGTTTTTAGATATTTCCTGTCTGCCCTCTTGTGTCAGTCTCCTTTTCTCTAGCTCCCTTCTTGCCTCTGTTCACACTTGCTCCCAATCTGCTAATTAGCCTGCCCTAGTCTTTGTTTCTCTCTCCCATATAATCTCCTCCTGTTCAGTCACTCTTTGCTGGTTTGTTGTCATTATTTTTTCCCCTTCTTGTTGTGAGTATTCTTGGTTTTCAGCATTTTTGGCTTTTTGCTTTTGTTACCCCTTTTATTATTAAACATTCAAGTAACCACCTTTGAGCTATTGTCTGCGTTTGGGTCCTGTCAAACCACCTCCACTGTCACAGTGGAGGTGGTTTGACAGGACTCTAAGAACTCAAAGACAATCAAAAATACCTAGAACACAAGAATCGAAATATGACCAACGAAAACTCAAAATAAAACTTGGACAAAACCAAAACCATGTCAATTTGTAAATTATGTTGGAAAATTTTATTTGGTCACCCACAAACCAGCAAGGTTTCTAGCTCTCACACACCTGAAACAACTTCTTTAAGAAGCTCTTCTGTCCTCCACTCGTTACCTGTATTATTGGCACCAGTTTGAACCTGTTATCTGTATAAAACACACCTGTCCACAGCCTCAAACTGTCACACTCCAAACTCAACCATGGCCAAGACCAAAGTGCTGTAGAAGGACACCAGGAAGAAAATTGTAGACCTGCACCAGGCTGGGAAGAGTGAATCTACAATAGGCAAGCAGCTTGAGGTGAAAAAATCAACTGTGGGAGCAATTGTAAAAAAAAATGGAAGACATACAAGACCACTGATAATCTCCTGCGAACAGGGGCTCCATGCAAGATCTCCTCTTGTGGGGTCAAAATGACCATGAGAACGGTGAACAAAAATCACAAAGCTACACGGAGGGACCTGATGAATTACTTGCGGAGAGCTGGAAACAAAGTAACAAAGGCTATCATAAGTAACACACTAAAACGAGATGGATTCAAATCCTCCAGTGCTAGACGTGGTCAAACCAGTACATGTCCAGGCCCGCCAGAAGTTTGTCTTAGACCATATGAATGATCCAGAAGAGGATTGGGAGAATTTCATGGACTCAGATGAAACCAAAATAGGGATTTTTTGGTAAAAGCCCAACTCGTCTTGTTTGGAGGTAGAAGAATGCAGAGTTGCATCCCAAGAACACCATACATACTGTGAAGCATGGGGGAGGAAACATCATGCTTTGGGGCTGTTTTTTCTGCAAAGGCGAGAGGCAAACTGATGCGTGTTGAGGGAAGAATGAACAGGACCACATATCAAGAGATATTAAGCCAAAACACCCTTCCATCAGTGAGAGCCCTGGAACATGAATGGTGGCTGGAAATTCCAGCCTTACATGATCCCAAACACACAACACAAACACAACAACGAAGGAGTGGCTCCGTAAAAAGCATTTCGAGGTCCTGGAGTGGCCTAGCCAGTCCCCAGACCTCAACCCCCTAGAAAATTTGTAGAGGGAGTTGGAAGTCTGTGTTTCCCAGCAACAGCCCCGAAACATCACTGCCCTAGAGGAAATCTGCATGGAGGAATAGGCCAAAATACCAGCTACAGTATGTGCAAACCTTACAGGAAACGTTTGACCTCTGTCATTACCAACAAAGGTTATGTTACAAAGTATTGAGTTGAACTTAAATTAATATACCAAATACTTGTTTTCTACCATAATTTACAATAAATTCTTTAAAAGTCCTATTTCCTGGATTTCCTGGATTTTTTTCTCATGTCATCTCTCATAGTTAAAGTGTACCTATGAGGAAAATTACAGACCTCTCTTGTTATTCTAAGTAGGAGAACTTACACAATCAATGGCTAAATACTTTTTGGGCCCACTGTATAAGCAAATTGTTTTACTAAATAATAGCTGAATGCATGATATACTATGGGTAGTTGATTATTTATGCTGTATGTGATGGAAACAGAAACTAAAACCCTTGATTGTACCACAAGATTGGACAATAAACCCACACATGTATGCTGTTTTCAGTCACTGAATTCAATCAGTTTATTTATATAGCGCCAATTCACAACATGTCATCTCAAATTCAATCAAATCATGCAGTCAAATTGATTCAAAGATTTCTATCTAAGGAAAACCACTTGATTGCATCGACTCATTGACTCAAAGGCAATCCCTCAAACACAAGCATGCTTGTAGCGACAGTGGAGAGGAAAAACTCCCTTTTAACAGGAAGAAACCTCTGGCAGAACCATACTCAGTTTGAGCGGCCATTTGCCGAGGCCGACTGGGGTTCAAGGAGACAGAAGCAGAGATACAGAAAGAAGCAGAGATACAAAAAGAAGCAGAGATACAAAAAGCAACTGTAAACCAGCTCCACAGGCGGCCATGTCCAGGAAACACACAGCCAGGCAGACAAGCTCCAAGCCAGCTCCTATGTCAGAGGATGAAGAGAGCACATCCAGCCAGTCACTGTCAGAGAAACAGGACTACTTTGAAAAATAGGCCAAGCACGAACATATTTTAACAAAGGTGTTCATGGCATCAGCATAGCTGATATTTCTCTCCAGGATGGTATCACAGCCAAACACCATCATCCCATAACAACTGATAGGCAAACTGAAAAAGCTGGGCTTCAATATACCCATATGCAATTGGCTGCTAGACTTCCTAACGGACAGACCTCAGTCAGTCTGGGTCGGACAGAACACCTCTGATGTCATTATCCTAAGCACGGGCTCCCCTCAGGGCTGCATCCTGCTTTTCACCCTGATGATACATGACTGCGTCCCCAGCTTCACCACCAATCACATCGTGAAGTTTGCAGACGACACTACAGTGGTGGGCTTTATCAGAGACGACAACGACCTGGACTACAGAGAGGAGGTGGAGCAGCTGGTGGGCTGGAGATAACAACCTGATCCTGAATGTGGAGAAAACTTAGCAGATCCTCGTTGATTTCAGGAAGAACCGGCCTCACCACGCTCCACTGCTTATCAATAGCTCAGCTGTAGAGGTGGTCAGCAGCTCCAAATTCCTGGGGGTGCACATCACAGACACCCTCACCTGGACTGTAAACTCCTCACTGGTCAAAAGGGCACAAAAGCGCATGTACTTCCTACGGAGGATGAGGAGAGCCCACCTGCCCCCACCCATCCTCCCCACCTTCTACAGAAGCAGCATAGAGAGCGTTCTGACCAGCTGTCTCACTGTGTGGTGTGGAGGCTGCAGCGCCTCAGACTAGAAGAAGGTGAGAAGAGGGGTGAGAACAGCAGAGAGATCATCGGGGCTCTTCTTCCCTCCCTTAAAGACATTTATCCAAGTGCTGCGTGTCCCGAGCCCGTAACATCATTAATGACCCCTCACACCCCCACCATGGACTGTTCTCCCTGCTGCCCTCTGGGAAGAGACTCCGAAGAGTCCGATGCAGCTACAGCAGATTTTCTTCCCATCTGCCATACAACTGCTGAATGTTATATAAAATGGTGGTTAAATAAAAAAAAAAAACTGAATGTTGGAAACTGTAAATCATATACAGTCGTATGTTTACATTTATCACTGCTGCTTACCTTTTGCCACTGCTGCACTTTAAAAATGAAAATGTCTTTAGAGCTGTACTGAACAAAATTTTTTTGTATACACTCTGTGTGTAAAAAATGACAATAGTCGGTCTACGTCTAAAAGTGTAAATTGTGTTCTTTTTTCACATAAATGAAAAATAAAGTGAAAAAAATCTATATTTTATTTTTATATTAGTGGTTAATTTTTTAATTGACACCAATTAGGCATTTCTACCTATGGACTGTGGAAGATCATTTCACGTCAGCATCACATGGTGTTTGGCTGTTGGCGGCTCATGAGACTTATAAAGTGCCCTTTTTCCAACTTCAGTACCTGCCCCCAAAATGTCTATGCACGCTCCGGCAAGAGAATGTCAAACTGCTTCCAAGGCGCCTAAAAAACGGATGTTCGCCACCCATAGTTCTATAAGACTGACAAGATGTCCCACCGTGCAACAGCTGTTACGATGATACCTCCCTCGATGTACATTGAACAGCCTATCAGTCACATCAACGATCTCACACAGTGGGTTAACTTTTGAAAAGAGCTGCAACATAAGACTTTTAATCTTCTTGAGGAGAGAGAACGAAGAACCAAATTTCAAGTTGAATACAAAGCACACATGGGACAAACCAGAGAACTGGGGAAAAAAGTTTAGAATATGAATGTAAAAAGAGAATCAAAAGTGAAGAGAAAGAGGAGATGAATAACATTGCTGGAATGCAGCCTAGAGGTGCATCAACATTTCCATGCATTACCAAAGTTATAGTGAGTGTGAGTGTATTAACTCAAGTTCCTTAAGAGACAGGCTGAAAAAAATGCCTGGAGCAGGAAGAAGCTGGCAGAAGCTTTGGTAAATGAGAAGCAAACAGGGCTCCAAAGAAGCAGAGGTGGTACAACAGTTGGATGCTTCCACCATGAAAACAGTAGAAAGAACACAAACAGAGGCATTACAGTGATGCTAATCCAAGCTCCCATATACGTGCTGGTCAGTGTCCAAATGCAACCCACCTTGCAAGTAGAAGATTTCTTTCTTACATTGGCCAGTAGACAAACACAGGCCTACAAGTTGTCAGACTCACTTGATCAAAATCTGACTTCAAAATGTTTTTGCATGCAAATATGTGTAAATAGGTGTAATAGTTGTAAATATATGTAAATTCATGTAAAGGATAAAATCTTCCACAAAATAAACTAAAAAGTCTAAACAAATTCAAAAGCTAGAAAAAAATATCAAAAGTATGAAAAAGTATTAAAAATCCCCCCAAAAATCAATTTTTCCCAAAAAAATAATTCCCCT
The DNA here is from genome assembly GCF_016077235.1 of Cyprinodon tularosa. Taxonomy (NCBI): domain Eukaryota; kingdom Metazoa; phylum Chordata; class Actinopteri; order Cyprinodontiformes; family Cyprinodontidae; genus Cyprinodon; species Cyprinodon tularosa. The sequence continues at coordinate 382,345 of NW_024039146.1, read as the reverse complement.
CTTGAATCACCACCTTAACACAGAGGAGGGGTTTCAGTGCTCAGGTGATTCTAGAGGCCCCTTTTGGCGGCTTAAAAGCTGCTAGTAGAGTCACTGGAGGCATTAGGCTCTGGATGACGAACCAGACCAAGAACGGTTCAAAACGTTTCATGATTAACACAGATGACCACCCCTGAATCAAGACCAATGGCGTAATGACACAACAATAGGCCCGTAAGCAACATTATCTGGGTGGGCCCCATATGAAGTACAACACACGACAAAGGTTTAGGATACGGCGAAAGTTCCATAAGTATATATAGTACATGATCACACATCACACACAGAAAAATAGTGACTGCGCACCTTGAATGGAACCACTTGTAACAGCGCACCACCACATGTTACAGACAAACCAAGTGCTTATCGAATTGTACATAACAGTTATGGTTTTAATCCACAATCTGGGTTACCCATAATTCTGCCTCTGTTGTTGCCTCTGTTGTTGATGCATATTGCCGTGGATATGACCATAAATTCTGCAGTGCCTGTCATGCGGGCAACCCTTAACTTGGTGGTGGACACAAATGATAAGAGATGACAACAAGTCGAAGAATGAGTCCTGATTAGAGTGGCTTTTGGGGTTCCTTAGGCAGCAAGCAGGTGCTGTCTAGTGTGCTTCTGCCCAGGTGGTAGCAGTGGCAAAAACTGGGAGGAGTTTGGAGAAACCGTGGAGAAAGTCTACTGCCTTAAACGGATTCTGGCAATACCTCCTCGGGGAGAGCAGAGCTTCGCTATTACTGTATTCACTGGGAGAGGGGAGCTCCCGACCTTGACTGAGGACATTGTCAGACAGTGCAATGACTTTGAGGACCTCCTCAACCCAACATGCTTTGCCTGGTTGAAGTGAAGGCTGGGTATTTTGGGTCAGACTGGTTAATTACTCGAGGTGGTTAAAAAAAAAACTCGACAGACAGAAGTCTGGCTGATTGTTGACCTTTGGCTTCAACCAGCAGTGTGGGTTTTGAACACTGGACCAACTCTCCACCCTCTGCAGGGTGCTTGTGAATGCATGGAAGTTTTATGAAATGCATATTATGGGTTTTTTGAACCTGGAGAACACATTTAACTGTTGCCCTTTTGGTGCCATGTGGGGGGCGTGCTTCAAGAGTATGGAGTAAGGGGGCCTTTACTAAAGGGCCATTCAGGTGCTGTACAAGGGCAAGACTCTGATCTGCATTGCCAGCATATAGCCGGACCTGTTCCCGGTGCATGCTGAACTCTGGCAACCTCTGTCACAGGTCCTGTTCATAAGAGTTCAGGACGTGTTTTCTAAGCAGAGCCAAGGGCTGGTTTGGGGATCTGTGAATGTTGAAATAGAGCCTTGTGCCTAGGGAGCACTATTTTTGGTCCACCTTATAACACCAAGGAGCAAATAGGATAGAAAGACACAAGAAAGCCCGTCGGACAACATGCCAAGGTGCACTCCTTTCGTCTGCCTCACGATCCTGAGGACGCAGCACGCTGCAAAGTTTGTTTGTCCAACCCAATACCTTGGCACTGTCACTTGGTTGGCCTCACAATCTCCTGGATGGCACAGAGCCAGCTTGCTGCAGGTAAGAGACTGAGGATAAGCTCCCTCTAAGCTCCTGGGGAAATAAGAAATAATGAGAAAGAGCGCCCCCATGCCGAGGCCCATTCCCCGAAGTCCTGGCATCATTGGTATGGTTCCAAAGTAAGCTCTGACATTCAAGGCTATCATGGTCCGTCGTCCATCACATAGATGATAGCGGGCACGCTTCCTCTCCCTGCTCAAGATCCACAGGACTCAGCGATTACCTGCACAAGTGACAGCAAAGTGAACAACAACATCGGCACACGTACTCTCAGCGCATGCAGCAGACTAAAGCGGTCATTGAAACCCTGCTTCGGGGTTACAGCTGGCACCTCTCCTTTTTTTCTTTGTCAGTCACACGGGCCCTGTGCTCCACCAGCAATGTAATCATGGCCTCATCAAAGAGCTTGAATAAAAGCCTTCTCTTGTGCTGCACGTGAGATTCAGACCTTTTGCTAGGACAGGAAGGCAATGCACATGAACATGCAGTGTGTAAAATATGTAAACGGTCCTTAAAGGAGTAGTACACCCAAAACCTGATTAGCCTTCATTTTCTACTCACCCCCATGCTGAACAACACTCTGGAGTACTTTTTTGATATCTCAAATGCATCTGGAGATCTGGGAGGCTTCTTGCTGTCTGCTGACATTCAAATAATGGAGGTCTATGGTGACCGAGACAGAAAGGTCCATAAAAGTCCACAAAAAACGTGTCAATATTCCTCCATACTGCTCGTCCAATGTATTCCAAGTGTCCTGAGTGGGTAGCATCCAGAATTTACTCGAAACGAAGTCATTTAGAATGTTTTTAGAGCATAAACAGTAGTGTATAGGATTTCCTGAAAGCGCGCACATACGCGCTCACGACGCTACGGAAGCCGGCAGACGAAACCAGCGCATTCAGCTCGGCAAAGAACTCATGCTCTTCCTCAACACTGAAGTCCTCAGACATTTTTCTTTCGTTGTTTCTTTCTTTGCACAGGTAAACAGCACATTTCTTCTTCTACGCTTGCATTATCGGCAGAGCAGACGCTGAATGCGCACTTTCATCTGGTTTGGTCTGCCGCGGTTTCCGTAGCGTCGTGAGCGCGCATGTGCGCGCTTTCAGGAAATCCTATACACTACTGTTTATGCTCTAAAAACATTCTAAATGACTTCGTTTCGAGTAAATTCTGGATGCTACCCACTCAGGACACTTGGAATACATTGGACGAGCAGTATGGAGGAATATTGACATGTTTTTTGTGGACTTTTATGGACCTTTCTGTCTCGGTCACCATAGACCTCCATTATTTGAATGTCAGCAGACAGCAAGAAGCCTCCCAGATCTCCAGATGCATTTGAGATATCAAAAAAGTACTCCAGAGTGTTGTTCAGCATGGGGGTGAGTAGAAAATGAAGGCTAATCATGTTTTTGGTGTACTATTCCTTTAAGTTAGCTCATAGCGAACTCAAGAATTTTAGGTTACATTGCATCATACATAGAATGTTCATACATATTGTGTCACATCAATTGAATATTACTAAATAATACTGGAAAAAGTTACATTGGGTATGTTTAATGGTAAGAAATGCTGTCACCTGCTAGAGGGACTTGAATATATTTTTTTATGTTTTCCTGTGTTCCAGTTTTGAAAGTGATAAAACAACTTCACAATACACATCTGGAATGTCCTCAATTTGAGCCCAAATGATAATTAATGGACTTTGTTCAAAAGCCAAGTCAAAGTCAGTAAAAATTAAGTTAAATTCATGCATCCAATTCCTGTACTGACCTAATCCTCTCAGAGCCATTTGGAGGGTTGGTGTCTGTCCCCAATAGTACATGGGGAGAAATGAGGATACAAAGCCATCCATATCATTCTTAGTCCAGAGAGCAATTTAGAAAAGCATGTCAACTAAAATGCATTTGTTTATCATGTGTGAAAAAGCCAGGGAGCTCTAAAACAGGCACATATTTACCTTTATTTCATGTCTTGGATTAAGTTGTGTACATCTGAAGTAGTAAATGTGGAACATTATACATCAGACATAAAATAAGATAAAATTAAAACTGAGTTTCCTACAGTTCATAAGCTTAGCTCTGAGGCTGCAGAGAGAAAAACAGCAACAGTATAACTTTCCTTCCTTTTTCCTCCTGTACCATTTTACTGACATTTCAAACTCTTTTCGTGGAGCTACCCGTCAATCACAAAAAAACTTATTGCACCACTGCAGTAATCTTGAGGATGCATAAAATAGAGGAAAACTGAGATAGGATCATTAATGCACAGTGAGTGCTGTAATAATGTGGCAAACCCGGTGTCACTTCACAAGGTTAATTATCCCTGAAGCTTTAATTTTGCATTGGAAGAAAATACGATATCCAAATTGGCAGCCAAGCTTTTTTTTTTTTTATTATCAGGCACACAGGCATTTTTTTGTCTGTGAGCTGTCTGGCTCACAGCTCAGGCTGTCCAATATCCAGAGGTGAAACATCTTAAATTTCTTACAATACGCTTTATATGGTTTTATTTATGGCGCCCCCTCCTGTTGTTTCATGTGTAAAGTCTATCAGCAAATACAGCTGTGAAAGAATTGGTGGAGGAGCAAAGATCACAGCTCCTGTGGGAGAATCAGCTGACATAAAAAAAACAAATGCATGTAAAGAAAACAATGCACATACACAAAATAACTCATTTTTACTGAAAATAAGTGCATTTTTTTCTTGAATTCAGGAGGTAAGTGAGAAACTTCTCAAATGGAAGAAGACAATTTACTTCAAATAAGAAAAACTGCATGGTCTAATTTCAAGTGCATAGTATCAAATTTTCTTATTTTAAGAGTAAATATATTAATTCTATTGGCAAATCATTGTATTTACCGCCTCAAATAAAAGGCAATTGAACTTAATTTAAGAAATGTTGACTTATTTCTAGATTGTTCTTGCAGTGTAACCATAAATACAGCAACCACTATCCAATCTGATAGTGGCGGTATCATGCTGAGGGGCTGCTTATCTTCAGCAGGAATAGGGAAGCTCACCAACATTCATGGGAAGAAACGACATTTTATTCAGTTTATTCATATTACACCAATTAACAACAAATTCTGTCTCAATATAATGTACAAAAATGGCTATTCATATCATATAAACAGATTCCATACCACATGTCTACACTTCAAGTGATCTTGAATGAATGAAGTTCAAGGAGGGTGGGTTGAATCCTGAGGGTGTAAATTTAAATCAAACAATACAAGACAAAAACAGCGACAACAGACAAAAAAAGTTCCATTGTAAATAATGACACCATCCTGGCTGTGTTATGGTATCTACCTAGTTCTCAAACAGTGCAGTAACTATAAGTTTAGTATTTCCATGGAACTTTTTAAAGGTTTTCTATCAAAGAAAGCCCAGCAAGATGCAATGGAGTCACTGACTGTCACCATCTTGGTTCTGATAAGTTCTTTTCAGTATTCAGTTTAACTTTGACCCATGTTTTTCTTCGTTTTCTAGTTTTATTGGTTTGATTCGTATTTTGTTGTGTTTTCTGGATTTCTTAGGTTTTTCTTGGTTGCCCTCTGTTGCCCTCATGTATTGGTCTCCTTTTCCCTAGCTCCTTCTAGAATCCTCTGTACACACCTGCTCCCAATCAGCTCATTAGTCCTGTCTTTGTTCAGCATGGGCGGTTCTAGACAGGGGCCAGTGGGGTCCAGTGCCCCTGTAGATCATGTCCTGGCCCCTGTTATGGCCCCTTTACTGAAGACATAGTACTCAAAGAAATACAAATGATGATCTGCGCTGGAACAGACATAGTTACTGAAAGATCCTTTGGATCTGTTTCATGTTTTTTCTTTACAAATTCTGTTTTACTAATTATATAAAAACAATAAGGTGATAGCTTCAGTGGTATTGAAATAGGATCACAGCATTCATCTACTAAATGCATTTTTCAAAAATATATTTCAAATTTTAATTAAACCCAATTGAATAGAAATTTCAGTTCATGCAGCTGTTTTAATGTATTTGAATCCCTAGCCCTGTTTTTTATTTAATAGTTTTCTGGGCCCCCATGAAAACACACTGGCCCCCTGGTACATTTGGTCTAGAACCGCCACTGTTGTTCAGTCTCCCATATACACTCTCCCTCAGTGCTGGTTCCTCTTCTTTTCTTTGCTCCGCACATGAGTTTTTCCCATGAAGTTGTCTGGTTTTTGGTTCCATTTATTTGCACTTTGATTTTTGGCCTCAGTTATTCAATTAAATCTTTAAGAACTCAACTCTCCTCGCCTCTGCATTTGAGTCCTCAAAACCTCAACCAAACCCTGACAGTGACATGCAGTCTTTATTAATACTGACCATGCATGTGGCAACAGCATAAAACAAAAACTCTTTTTTTAACAGGAATGGGAAGACTTGGGATGGAGGTAAATCTCCCACCATTACATATTTTTAATGTTCTTTTTTGTTTCTGCATTTTTATTGTATTTTATTAATTTATTTATTTTTTTCTACTTGCTTTGATTCTGTTTTATTGTCCTATATTTTAATCATGTAAAGCACTTTGCATTACAATTGTGCTATACAAATAAATTTGCCTTGCCTTGCCTGCCTTGCCTTGCCTTACCAGGCCAACAGCCAACTGTACAGTCATGAATATTAAGATATAATAGTCAGTCAATGTCCAGTTGTAAATCCAGTTGATGAGCAAATTTGAGAGAGGAAAACAATAAAAGAAAGCATACAGCTAAATGAAATGGGTTTTTTTCCTTGTACAGAAAATTAACTTAAGAGAGCTTTACAGCAAATATGTGATGCATTTTACTTTAAACTATATGCATATATATATATATATATATATACTTCAAACTATATGCGTGTGTGTGTTTCTGTATATATATCCTGTGTTCATATATCTGTTCTTTTCTGACTCGTTGCGCACTTTGTGGTTTTCATCCCTCTTTGGTCTTTGCGTAAAAACTAAGCAGCTAATCATTTTCCCTCTCATAAAATCAGAAGTCTTGGTTCCTTCAGCTGAAAAAGGAGAAAATGTTAGTCTATACATTGTCAGTATCGGGGTGTAAGTGTTGGGGGGGTGACGTCAGGAGCGGAGAGCAGCGCGCTGTGCGCGCAGAGCAGGACCAGCGGAGAGACCAGCCGTGGAGAGGTGCGCGCTTTTACCCAAACTCCTGCAGCACTGATTAGTCCGGACGGAGCCCACGGAGCGTGATGAACAACAGGTCTCTGACTCCGCAGCTGGATGGAGCTGGAGGTGGAGGCGGCGGGTCGCTCGGAGCTGTTGATCATGAACTCGTCATCACCTCTACTTTCGGGACGCTCCTGTCCGTGGTCTACATTATCGGGGTGTCCGGGAACGTGTACACGCTGGTGGTTATGTGCCACTCCATCCGCTTCGCCACCTCCATGTACATCTCCATCATCAACCTGGCTCTAGCAGACCTCCTGTACCTCTCCACCATCCCCTTCGTGGTGTCCACATACTTTCTAAAAGACTGGTACTTCGGGGATGTGGGCTGCCGCATCCTGCTCAGCCTGGACCTCCTCACCATGCATGCCAGCATTTTCACCCTCACCGTCATGTGCACTGAGCGCTACTTGGCCGTCACGCAGCCGCTGGACACGGTGCGGCGCTCCAAAAGCTACCGCAAGGCTTTGGCGTGGGGTGTTTGGCTGCTCTCCCTGTTCCTCACACTCCCCATGATGATCATGGTAGCCCAGACAACCAAGAAGACGCCGGACGGGGGAGTTAAGAGGATGTGCGCGCCCACGTGGGCTCCTCTGGCTTACAAAGTGTATGTGACAGTCCTGTTTGGCACCAGCATCATGGCCCCGGGGCTCATCATCGGCTACCTGTACGTGCGCCTGGCCCGGACTTATCTGGAATCGCAGCGCACCGCGGTGATCAGCAAAGGTGGGAAGCGCTCCCCGAAGCAGAAGGTTCTCATCATGATCTTCACCATCGTGCTGGTGTTCTGGGCTTGTTTCCTGCCCTTTTGGATCTGGCAGCTGCTGCCTCTGTATCACACCAAGCCGCTGAGCCTTGCGTCACAGACGCACACCTGCATCAATTACCTGGTGGCCAGTCTGACTTACAGCAACAGCTGCATCAACCCCTTCCTCTACACGCTGCTCACTAAGAACTACAGGGAGTACCTGAAGAACAGACACAAGAGCTTTTATAAGTACACCTCATCGTTCAAGCATCGGCCTCCAAGTCTGCACTCCTGGGGCAAGTCAGGATCCTCCAGCAACCAGTATGAGTTTAACTCTGAGACGCTGGTTATGGGGACGCTCAGGTGACTTACTGGGTGGAGGGAAAGACTCCTGGGAAAAGAATTGCTGTAGGTAGGTATTTTTAAACCTAAATCTACTTTAATGTAAAGATTCTAGGCTTTGGTTTCCATAAGTAGTGTGCATGAATTAATGTGAGCCAATTAAACAAAAAAAGATGCACCCACAAAACTACAGCGTGGGAGAGGTGCTCACAGTCATTGGATGCTTAAACTAAATATATTTGATTGGAGTTTTATGTGATACCAAAACTTTTTTGACATGAGGGAGAAAAGGAGGTAAAGAAGAGCAAGGTGGCCATGGTTGACCTCTTTATTGAAGTACATAAGAAATCTATATTTTAAAGTACAACAAAACATCCCAAACATGTTTTAAACTTTAAATTTTCTAACTAATTTTCTCTTCTTAAAAACAACAGTTTTTAGGTAAGAGAGTAAAGCAAAAGCCCATATAAGCAACTAGAAAACATTTTATGCAAGACTGATTTCCGTTGTCACATATAAAAGTGCTTAAAAGGCAACCATTGTAGTGATGGGCATCAAAATGTCCCACAGAGTGATCCAAACCTATGTGGTTTGCACCCTGCTTCTGTCTTTCTCAGCTTTCATGGTTCAGTTCAGCAGATTTTTTTTAACAAACTATACCTTCCTCTATTTTATTGTTCGTCTGTCAAAGAGGCATGATGGTGTTGTATAATTATGCTTCCACCTGTGGCTAAACACAACACTTTTCTGCCCATTTTCCAAATTATTTATTCATTATTTTTCCCAGTTTCCTTTCTGGAAATGAGGCAATAAGAATGTCTTGATGCCAAAGAGAGAGCCTAACAGATTTTGCTTTCACATGTGGAGCAGTACGGCTTTCGCCATTGTGTTCCGCTTGATTTATGCATATAAATAGCTTTTTATAATTCATGCAGGGAGTATTACAGATTATATGGACACTGCAATGAGAAAATAGAACAGGAAATGAAAAACAAAAAGGAGAGAAGGTGAAAGAAAAAGGAGATAACTGGGAGACAATGATAAAATGTCTTCTGTGTGTTCATCACCTGCAAAGAGTTGTAAAAAGAACAGCACAACCAATGTATATACTGTTAGAGATACGTTAAAGTAACACCTTAATACCATTGCTGAAGTCTAAGTGGTTTTATTTAATCTGACATTTACTGTGGTACCTGAAGATAAGGATATGGGCTTTCTGTATGGAAGTGAATCTCTAAGTACCTGGAACTAAGCACCTGTAGTTGTTTGTAAAAAAGCACTTGTGCATGTAAAGTTTATCCAAAGGAAAGATGGTCAATAGTGGTTGTGAAGAGCCAAGACCCGCCCCCTCAGAGCACCGAGGTGAGCGCTGGGGGACCAAAAAACCCAGATGTCAAACCTGACAAGTAAACAAATACATAGTCTCAACCACATCTTCCCACCCTAGTGCCCCCACGAGCAACACACAGACTCTTCAAAAAAAAAAAAAAAACGGAGTACGGACATTCACACATAACACTCAGGGCACCTATTACCGGAATACCCAGTAGGTGAACCCTGAAATCCAGATGGGATTTCAGCTCCTTACATGGAGCTGCCTAAGTGGTGTCTGAGTTGACCTGGATGCTTGTCACTTCTGAGTATCCACAAAATTTATCCTTAATGTAACACTGCAATTGTTTTCTAGATCATACCCATTTAACATGGACACGCTAGACGTCAAATAACAGAGAACTTCCGACCCGAAGTTCATTCAGTAAAAATAGGCTCCACGCCTATAGCTGCCTCGGCGATTAACTACTGAGGAGTCAGTCTGCTCATTAAACGTTGTTTTTGTGGTAAAAGGTTAAAAAAAAAAAGGTTATTGTAAAGATATTTTTCAGTAAAACCTAACAAATTGTCTCTTTAATGTTTAATTTCAAGGCTGTAAGGGTTTTTGGATAAATTAGTGACTATTAATTCAAAAGATATGAAAGTAAGGGGGTAGTTAGGGGGATCTGTAGATTTGCTACTGGAGCAGTGAATAATTGCTTTGACCAATTAAGTTTTTTGCCAAGTAGCTTAAACATAGGATGGAGAGCATTTCTGAAGAACAGTTTTAGGTTTTGCCATAGATTCTCAGTTGAATTCTTGACTTTGACTGGGCCGTTCTAACATTTAAATAAGCTTTGATTCAAACTGTTATACTATACTACAGGAGTGTTGTGTTGCTTAAAAATGAACCTCCAGCTCAGTCTCAGATTCTCTCCATATGTCCAACAAAAATATTGATTTCTCATTTTGCATTTATTTTCACTTCTTTAGTGAGAGCAATGTGGACTTGATCAAAGTTGATTCTGATGCTGATTTTGGTACCCATGTTCCTGCCATCTTAAAGGAAAACATAATGATGCAATAGGTGTTTTTCACCCCTGTTTTTCATGGTACACAGAGCATCTCAATTTTGTCTCATCTAGCAGGCTGTTGGAGGTGTTAAAGGAAACTATAGCCTTCATCTGGCTTTGTACACCTAATTCTTTCAGTATATTATTAAAAAAATGTAGTTTGAAATAAAAGACTGGAATTAGGTTTCAAAATGATCAAATAGAATCAAACAGTTCAATGGGAAATATGGCTCACTAACCAGGACAGCACGTCATGAGGGGATGGAATATTTACCCTTCTTTGTGTCCAGTCCAGTATTCTTAAAATAGTAAATTGTTGCATAATTCGGTGTGACACTGTATATACAGTAGTGTAACAACTATCAGTAGCTAAATTGCTTGATACAAGTAAAATCAGTTTTATGAATAAAGTTATGGAGAAGTTTGAAACAAAAGGCATTTCTTGTGGTTTTGCAATTTGCCATACAGATGACACAAGCATGGGAAAGAAGGTGCTCTAGTCAGATGAGAACGAAACAACTTTTTTTTAATGAAAAATCCACCATCTGCTGCATGATACACAGTAGTGACAGTATTGTGCTGTTGGAATCCTCCACCTTCAGCAGGGACCTGGAAGCTGTAGAGAGCTGATAAGAAGAATGATTATGTTAACTTTTAGGGAATTCTGAAGGAAAAGAAGCAGCAGGCTGAGGTCAAAACCCGTCAGCCAGGGTCAAAATGGAAAAGTTTGATTTGAAGAAAATTCTAGTGTTTAAAGGACTAAGACAAAGAATAGAGCAAATCAAATTTGGTTAGCGGCAAGACCTGAGGATCGCTGTTAACCCCTAGAACCCTACGGACCCACCGGTGGGTCCAATCTGCTACGTGACCTCGTCATTTTAACAAACCCCCAGTATTGATGTAAAAAACACATTTGGCACAGTTTGGTGACATTTATGGATAAATGTGCCAAAATGGCCTCTTCGCCTAAGAAATTTCTCACTAATACCATTCTAAAATAAATATGATTCATCTGATTGAGTCCAAATTTGGTATGTTTTTACACAACATTTAGATTTAAAAGTCTGTACTACTTTTTTGTGCTATAAATAATATTTTGGTAGTGTTTTGCAATGTTTATTTCAAAGAAAATTTTGGCGAGGTTCAAAAAATGCAAAATATTTTGTATTTTGTCCCTAATAGTTCAGGCAGGGTCAAAGCTACAATGGTGCTGACACCAGAAAACCATTCTATGACATCTTACCTTTACAGACGTACCAAAAGTTTCTTCTTAAATCTAATAGCTGTGAGGCTATAAGTTATTTACTTTTGTGTGTTTTTGTCAGGCAGAAATTTATTTATACCCCCTTAGGGTGTAAGAAGTTAAGACTATTTTATCTGAGTTTCAAACACACAGCTATGTTCTTTTTTATATCAGTTTGGTTATTTTTTGTGAAAATGTGGTATAAAACAGGTTACTTTACTCTTCCACTTTATCATATTTTGCCTCTGTCACATAAACTCCCACCCAAATGCACTGAATAATTCAGCCGTAAAATGAAAAAATAAGGGCTAGATGCAGAGGTTTGAACACTTTTGTCAGCCTCACCCTCATCATCTTCTTTTCTCCAGATCTTTAGTCAAGATCTAGAGAGGTTTCTAGATCTGAGGCCTCTTGATAATCTCATGCATCTCAGAACACAGAACTGATTCCACTCCTTCCAATGCAACACCTGAGTTAAAGTTGTAGCAAATTACCATTTTGGGGACAAGAATTGAGGTTGCTGCTAGAAAGTTAATATCCAGGTGTTATATTGTTAAGACTAATTAATAGCATAGTACATTAACTATTGGTTGACATGTTTTCATTATACCTATATTTTGCCTGTGAAATTGACTAAGGAATAACTGGCTAGGCTTATCTTATCTTATTGGTTAAGCGAATAAATACCTCTCTGTCAAATTAAATACTAAACAATTTGCAGAGGTGTGTTTGTTTGACATTAAGGCCCAACAGCATCAAATGGTCTTAAATTCATAGCTCTGAGACCATAACGTTGTGTAGTTAATATTCAGCCATTTTAAGCCATTAAGCTCTTTGATTTTAACTAGAAATGCTCTCAACAGGCTCATTTCTATGCCTTATTATTCATGAGGGGCTTTGCAATATTGACTCACCCTAACAAGTGGGTGTATGGAACTGACATGTGATACTGATGGTAGTGACTAAATGGGTGAGGAGAGCTGCAGTGATTGGCTGGTTTCATGTGGTGTAGGTGTCAGTTTGTCCTGATTGCTGAGTGTTTTATGTCCTTTGCTTCTCTTTAAATGTTCAGGGTTCCTCCCAATGTTAACAGTCATACAGGTAAGGATGATTTGAGGTTCTTAACTTGTCTCAGGTTGATTTCTAATCACCTGTAGTTAAACAGTTTGTTATTCTTTTGCTCTCTTGAAACTGTAAAATAATCCATTTGAGGTTATTTTGTTAATCGTGTCTTTGTTTATTTTTGAATTTCTACAAACATATTTTTGCAGCAAGTTACAGATTTCATTATTTAACTTCATATAACTACAAGCACATGCATTTATAAAACAGATTCAGATTTTGATGTTTTCCCAATCTGCTGATTTGTGGTCTGACCCTGCTTCATAACAACTAGGGTTTCCTTCTTTGGTTAAAATATCTTTACTGAGACTTAGGAACATTTGCCCCACTCCTCTCTTTCATCTGTGAGTCGTTTAATGACCATTTTTACATCTAAAGATGGTTTCAGTTCAGTAATTTAACTTCAGAATTACCCGACTCTGAAAGTCTATACCTTTGTCCTCATTCTCTCTGGCAGATTATAGTGCTGTCTTCAGGTTTTTAATTAGAGCAAAAGCCTATTGCTTGCACACCTCCACCTTTTGCAGTCTCTTGCTTGGAAACCCAAATTTCAATGCGTCGGCAGTAATATGTAAAGATCTTCTACAATCTCTTTACCAGACTGAGAATCTGCTATAATCCTCTCTCTGAAGGCCTGAATCAGCTATTTAGATTCCTTTATCAGAATAAACTTTTTATTACTTATATATGTGAAAGGAATTTCGATAAGCAGCAGTATGTACATATGGGGATGTATGCTTATTTTTTTCCCAGCCAAGTTGTAATTTTGTTAATCAGAATCAAAGCTTGGGAAAGGAAACAGTTTTTTGTGGTGGCTAATTTTTTGCTTTAAAGCTGGGACGCTCCTGCCTGAAGGTAAGAGTCTAGTCTAGACCTCCATTGATCCTGGATGGAGGGAAAGTCAGTTATAATGATCCTCTCTGCAGTTAACTGTTGCGGTTAGTCTGGGGAAGTCCAACCTTATTTTGATGTTTTTTATTAGGTTTGGCTCCAGGTAATTTTGAGTTCACTCTTGAACCAGTTGGTCCATCTTCTGCCTGTATGCAGCTTTGTTGTTGTTGCAGATCTTACCAATGATAGTGGTGCCATCTGCAAACATCAGAACTTTTACAGTAAGCTCAGGGGCAGTCCTTAAGTACTAGGAAAGGAGGAGAAAGAGGGTTCCCTTTCTCCTCACTTTAAAACTCAGGGACAGTGTTCTTCCAGATCAGTGGCATGCACAGGGAGCAATTGTTAAAAAACGCACATAATTGAAAATAAAACATTTGCTAAAGTGCCCCCTTGGGAGTTCGAAACGTGTGCTAAAGGCCCCCCCTTGGGAATCAAAATAAGTGCTTAAGTGCCCCTTTGGGAGTCAAAATGTGTGTTACAGTGGCCCCTTGGGAGTAAAAATGCATGTTACAGTGCCCCCATGGGAGTCAAAATGTGTGGTACAGTGCCCCCATGGGAGTTGAAATGTGTGTTACAGTGTCCCCATGGGAGTCAAAATGTGTGTTACAGTGCCCCCATGGGAGTCAAAATGTGTTACAGTGCCCCCATGGGAGTCAAAATGTGTGTTACAGTGCCCCCATGGGAGTCAAAATGTGTATTACAGTGTGCCCATGGGAGTCAGAATGTGTGTTACAGTGCCCCCATTGGAGTCAGAATGCGTGTTACAGTGCCCCCATGGGAGTCAAAACGTGTGTTATAGTGCCCCCTTGTGAGTCAAAATGGGTAAGAAAGTGCTCTGTTGTGGGTCAAAGCATGTGCTCAAGTGCCCCCTTGGAAGTAAAATTAATTTCAATTCAGTTCATTTATATGAACCAAATTCACAACACATGTAAACTTCAGGCAATTTACAGCGATAATTCAACCAGATCATACAGTCAGATTGGTTCAAAGTTTTCTATCTATGGAAAACCAGCTGATTGCATCGACTCATTGTGCTGAAGTTCCCCCCTTGGGAGCCAAATTGACGCTAATGTGGCCTTTTTTTCGGTTCATCCCTGCCCTTCAAAAAGTCTGTTCCAGAGGCTTCACCATGTTGTTATAATGGTAACATGGTTGCGTACATCTCTGAATGAATTAACTCCTTTTAGGTAGGGATAAAACTGGGAGTGTTCATATTTATTCCAAAACAGGATCCTTTTCAGTAATATTTTGAGATAATGTAAGAAATGTTTACTAATTATGATTCATCCTTTTGTATCAATTTAAAGTTTCAATATTCTAAATATCAAATATTCATTTTTTGTCACAATATCACAATAAAACACAAGCTTTTAAAGGATGTCTTGTTAGTTTTAAAAATTAAAATGGATATATGACGGAAACCTTGTCATCAAAAAAGTTCAACAGCAGGGATAATAAAACAGATTTTTTTATTTTATTTTTTTTTCTCACCCCCCATGAAGCTTTAAAGGCTGAATCATAATAAAACTTTACTTTTTATAATAAAACTCCAAGTTAATGTATATTCTGCACAGACCAAGAATGTTAATGAAAGCCATTTGGAGTTTTTACATATTAAACATAATTTACTTATTAAATGCCTGTATTTCTGTTTAATTTATGTTTAATATTCAAATAAACCTCAAACAACAGCTCATCTGACACCCTATCAGATGGACCCCCTCTAGGGATTCTAGACTCATAATGGTTTTATTTCCAGAATATCACAGAATAACTGGGGAATGCACAATAATATGTATTTAAATACATTTGTAGAGTTTAGTTTTTTTATATTAATAATCTGATCTTTAGACTTGCATTTTATTTATAGATGTGTGGACTGGAGAAGTGTCTTTTGCTCACTGTAACAAACAGTTGCCAGTGTTTTCAGGTTTTACCTTAAACGTCTACAAATATAAGGTGAATACAGTAAAGAACATCTTGATAACTCATGCAAACCCATGCCCCATGTCTTCTGAGAGACAGAAACAGTGTGAGGAGAGAAGGAAATGTATGATATTGTAATACATGTCTGGACACGTCTGCTGTGGTCCTCACATTCAGCACTCAGACAAGAGAAACGTCAGATTTTCTGCTATTATGAAAATGTTCTGAATCTAATCTTGAAGCTGTGACATTTTCAAGCCAATGTCCCAACGGGTAGGTGGATATTTTTTATGGCCACATCTGTCTCTGCATGCCAGATTTTCTAAACTCATGCATAAATATATCGTAGCCAATCTCTCCATGCTTTACGATTTCAGAACTGGGATTGGAAACGGTCCAACTTCTTTTGTATGTTCAAAATTCATGAAAAAATAAAGTTCTGTTTTTATGGAAAATTGTTGGTTTTTCTCCTAAGCCTAAAATATACATCATCCCTTGAGCTTATGTGCTTTATTTTCATAGAAAATATAAAATGGACTGATAAATATTACAGAATTTAGCAAATTTTCCCAAGGGAATAAGAATATATTCTAACACGAAGTCAAAAATTCCAGTTCAGACTCTAATTAGTCAAACAGCTGGTCTTACCCACCAAAACTGTTTAAATGTACCATTGTTTGCCAAATAATACTGTCCACCAACTAGTCTGTAATTTAATGAATCACCAAATGGGTGGATTTGTCCGGAAAGCAAGCTTGGAAGAACAAGACACGCCTGATTTCGTAGAACCGAAACCAAACATTCACAGTCATAAAAAAATAGCTGCACTGTAATTCTCTGATAAATGTTTAGCTTTTGGTAAAAGAGCAATGAAAGAAGCTTCATCTGATATTAAATAAACCAGATTCAACCAATCTATAGGCAACAAATTTGTAGATATGTTTAAGAGATTTGGTGTCATTCAAGAGCCACAAAGACATCAATCGAGTCAACAAACAAGTGTGATCCACTTGTGTAAAATTAGATTTAGATGCTGCTGGATTATAGAAATTTAAACTCCTTAAAATATCCTCAAGATTTAATATTAGCCTCAGTAGTTTGACATTTAGAGGAATATAGATGAAAACCTTAGGTTTGTTTTTAATAAAACAGCAGCTTACCCAAATAGCATTTGACTTTTTATTTTGAAGGTATTAGGAATCCGGGGTTTGACTGTTAAAACATTTTCTCTGTGCTGAAAATAAAACTTAACTGATTAATATGCTTTTGAGAAATCTACATTGATTATTTTGTGGCCAAGGTCTGCCCTTTGCATCCTGAGGTCAGGAACTTCACTGCCTTATTCAGTTGCTGGAATATTTTGTTCTTTCAGTTTTGTTTTTGGAAAGTCAAATGCAGCCAGAACAGGGTGCAATCCAGATCAGATTGTGTCCCTATCAGCTGGACTGCATTTGGCTATAAGTGAGCAGACAGCGTATCTTTGTGTAGCACAGAGCTCAGCCAGCTGCTCTTGTCATGTTTTATGAAGAAACACCCTGAATGAGGTGCAAGGTGTGTTATGCGTTATGGCCTTTATCAGTATGGTGATTGTTCCTTTTCGACTCACCATTAAAACAGAGCCTAGGCAGAAGTTCAACTGAAGAAACTGATTGCTGCCTTCATCCACCATCATAGGTGGATGAAAGCGATCAGCCAATCAGCTTTGAACCACACCTCCACGAAAACCAATCAGCATCCAAAGTTCATCTTAAGAGGCCATCCGCACTTGTCTGCTCCTGTGTGCAGGCGGCGGTTGCGCTGTGTGACTTCATTCAGATGACACCGCTTCAACTCACCTCCAGCCCCTCCTCCACCATCGTAGCTAAAGCTTCATCAAAATTCATTACTCCTGGACTCTTACTGCGTTCCATGTCTTGTTTCAAACGGTCCGGCAGAAGACCGCCATGATGAGCCTGGTTCTGCCAGAGGTTTCTTCCCAACTGGGAGTTTTTCTCTCCACTGTCGCTTTATGCTTGCTCATCATGGACAGGTTCTCTCAACCTGTGTTATCCAACTGGATTTCCATCTTCCAGGTCCCTGAATGAAGCTCTAGCATCAGCTCACGCAGTCCACTGGATCTCCCCATAAAGCTCAGCAGACCGTCTCACTAACCAGCAGTCTACAGACTGACCAACTTCATCTATCTCCACTCCATCACCAGTTTCAGGCCTGGGGGGAAACAGCCCTGTTCTTTATGCCTGATCATGCATATCAATCAAAATTCAGCGCTAATGTTTCCTGCCGACATCTGAGCGCCAAAGACTAAAGTAATTGTATCAATAAAATTCTTCTAATTGTCTTTTTCTTTCCGTGTGAGTTTTTCAGATTGAATTATAACTATATGATAAAATCAATATGAATGTTTTTTGTTAATATATTTACGTTGAAATACATTATACATGCAAGAAAACAAACAAAATAATTGTTCTTCAGGGGCCCCTACCTCAGCAGGGGCCATAAGCAGTCGTTTGATTTCCTTGTGCCTCGGGCCGGCTCTGCAGCGTGCACAATATTTTCTTCCCTTTACATGTGCAGGTATAACTTTTTATGTCCCTGGATTTTTTGCCCAGTTTTTAAGAGCAAGTTTTCATATTTCTTTGGTGGGAATGTAAAAAGTGTTTTAGCATCAGCCTCTAAACTTCACTAAAGCCTTCCAGCATTGACATGATAAGCTCTAGTATCAATTTGAAGAGTGCCAGCCGATGTTAGCCCTATCCGTGGTTTCTGGTTCATCTGTAAATGATGAACATGCCTCACCCGTGAGGTAAGAAGGGAAAAAAATTACTACTTGCTTTATTCTCTTTCCCCTGTGGTTAATTAGCATGTAGTGCCAGGGAAGGGTGGGCTATGATATTCCCAAATGGTCCTCTGAGTCATACTCAGCTGACTGCTGCCCAACGGGCATGCTTTGAAAGTTTAGGGCAAAGCAGGTGGAAAGCAACATGCTCAAACAACAAAGGGAGAAATCATTTAAAGGAAGGTCAACAGTTTGCACCTTTTAAAACCCTATATAAGTTTATGTATTATTGCCGGAGAACCTGTATCAAAAAAAAAAAAAAAAAAGCTATTTTAAATCATTATGTCAGCTCCCAAAGGCTGGGGTCTCATTATAAAGCATTGCAAATACTGACTTCCATGCAAGTGTTGTAATCTATGAAAATAAAGAACAAACTTGGCATGAAAATGTGTGGTCACTCACGCCATCTCTGACCGATCCGTACAGGTATGCCCATTTTGGAGGGAGGGGAAACTGGTGATAAAGATGTTTAATAAGGCGGAGAACTGAAGCCAGAATCCATCCTAATTCATCTCAGACATTTCATTTCACATCATATGAATCTTTAATTATAGATTGACTTTATCGGATCCAAAGAAACTGCCTGAAGAAACTTTCTGAAACAAAATCATTGTATAAAATTATTATTATAAATTGAAGATATCCCAGCCAGCGATAAATGCAATGCTGCACAGAGGTCCTCGTTAATACGATCAGTCGGTACATCAGACCAAACATATGTCAATCTCCAGCTCACTCACAAACCCATCTATTTCCGCCTTGGTTAAACGGCACCTTTTGTTACTTACCTGGTGGCAGTTGCCATGGTAACCATTAAGTAATATTGATAACCTGGCTCATCTAAATGCAAAATGGACCATTTACGGCTGTATATATCGGGCCGCACATGAGGTGGAGCCCTGGAACCAAACTTTAGGGCACAGCAGAGATCTATGAAGCAAATGTGCTTACTTTTTTGTGTGGACATGGTTTTATAAATCCAGATTTGTATTTAACTGATCCTGTAGACTTACTTGGTTAAAAATTTGAAGAGATGTCAAACATTTTCCTGATGCATAAACTAAGATGCTTATAAAGCAGAGCTGTGCTGCGGTAAACCAGCCATATTTTTTCCAATAATTTGTTTCCCGTGAACCGAGGAACAGTTAAACTCTGCAGGTGGGGATGTGTAATACATCTGAAGTGGATAGAAAACTATACTACTTTCAATCTGTCAAAAGTTTTTTTAATCTTAACTTTAGTACCATGAACCTCACCCCTTTTGCATTTAAAATAACTGAACAGTTCTCCCCTTCACAACTGCCAGCAAGAGTATTGCTGCTTTGGACTGAGACGGAATAAAACGGCACCGCTAGACTAAAGCCATTTGAAAAAGTCCACAGCATTTTAAGTTTTTGTACTGATTTAAAAATGAACCCCTAGAATGGGAGTAAAAATTCAATTCAATGAATTGTATTCTCAATATTCATTATCTGAAAAATGATTCATACATTTGTAACATCTAGGCTGTATCACTGTGACTGGCTCTGTTCAGGGGACGGTAATGTGTCGATTAGATGCATGCAGCAGTGGCTGAGCAAGGACCAATATAAAAGCAATAGGTACCGAAACCAGCTCAGGGTCAACCTACACTAAAAAGGAAAGAGTGCAATATATTTTTCAAATAAATCAATAAAGACTGACTGGATTTTCATGAAGCCCTTGCTAATAAATCTACATATATATTTATGCATGTATGGTGTCAAAATTAAACATTTATGGGTATTTAAGGCATAAACATACATTAAAAGGCTTGAGCAGCATGTTTAATTACAAGTCTTCTAGATGATGTGCAGACATTACTTTCCCTTCACCCTCTTAAAACACAAAACTAGCTTTTAACAGATCATGAATCCAGTATTTGTCATATTTTTGTTGTCACTTTAGTGTTAATTTACTAATAAAATGTCAAACATTTTGTACTATTTGAATTGAATGACCGCCCTTAGCTCCGCCCCCAGCCTGTAGGTTTTGCAAAATGCTGCAGAGCAACTTCTAATTGAAACACGAACGTCTGGGCCCATTATTCTACTTTCACTTTATAAATGATAATAAATGCTAAATAAAGTTTCATTCCCAGCACTGAACCTTGGGGTACTTCACATTTAGTTATTTAAAAGGCCTGCTAACAAAAAAACAAAAAAAAACAATGTGGAGACACTTTCACTGCTACTGCCTCGAAGGTGTGCTTTTCTATTTTTGAATCCCGAGATGTATACTTTGTGGAGCTTGGTCATTCTAAAGTGTTGTAAAGTTGTGCAAATAAAACTGGTATAGTACATCATTAAAGATCAACTCACCCCAAAATCAATATTTATTGCAAATACCCCATAGACACAGATGCCCTGATGATCTACACGACCTGGACATTTTTTTTTGACAATTTACCTTTTTAAATCTTTATTTGCTGCTTTTGTCAAAATAAAAAAGACATCTGTTTGATGCCTTCGTGTTTAACAGGCACTACATTTCATTTTGAATCAGTATTGGTGTTGGCTCTAACATTATTGTGACGACAACCTGCAATGGCCCAGAGGGTCACATTGTCAAATGTTTAAATGTCATTACTTTGATTCTTGTCAGTTCTGTTAACACTCCCAGAAAAACTGATTTAAGTAGCTCTGCCATTGTGGGATATAAAAGCAGCTTCTGCCCATAATTCTGTAGAGTTTAGATACAGATTGTAACTTTAAGTTTAATTTATAACCTATGATTTAAAACAATCCGTTTTTCAATGTTTAGAAGTGGGTAGAATAAGCCACTAGGATGAGATGTGCTTTATCATTTATTTTCTGCTTGCTGTTGGAGTGCTGACATCACATACGTGCAAAAAGAAATTAAACGAATTAAAAAAAAAACAGCAATCCCCTTTTAAGTAATTATGGAACGAGGAGCTTGCTATATTCCGGTGTCTCTAAAAACAAAAAAGATCTCAGAAAGTGTGCACACTCAACTTTGAAAGAAGTAACCAAGATGAAATAAAGTTTCAGTGACTCACTCTAAAGCCAATTTCCACAATATATCAAGAGTAAATGGGAGCGAAAACAAAGGATTGGCTACAGCAGCTGTGTGGAAAATAGGAAAGGAAGGGAAGATGTTTTCTCACACCGATCAATCAATCAAGTAATTTCCTCGAGTGGCTCCCAAAGTGCAGATAAGAATGGAGGCGTACACACAAGTGATCTTGGCTTATTTTATAAATACAAAACGTTCACTCAAGTGTTATGGTTTAATAATTGCTGAAAGGAAACAGGAGAACATTACCTCTGTGTGCTAAAACAGGGCTTTGGCACATTGAGTTCTCTCAGGTCAGTACTTCAATACAACGGCAAGATATAAACAAACCTTCAGATGCAGACCAACAGAAATGTCCTTTATAAAACAAACAAAGGCCCTGAGAATCACTGAAGATTTACATCTTTAAAGCGGTTTCAGTTTGAGATGCAGGTTTATGGTTTGGTTTTTCTTTTTTACAAGCAATTCCTTGAATCATAAGAACCCAGCAGGAACCCTGACACATTCAAAATAACATGAACAACAATCCAAGCTGTTGGCAGATTTACATCGCTGTGAAAAAAAAAAAAGATTTTATCCCATTGGAGATTTTTCATGTCAAAGATAAACAGAGTACAAAGGTCAGAATTTAGATTATATGTTTTATGATTAAAAACCCTTATTTAAAACTATTCTGTAAAAATTGGGCCAGCATTCATTCATAGTGAGGTCATATACTGAAATCTGGTGCCTGTTATCAGTATTTTTAGGGGGAAATTATTAAAATAATAATTATTATTTTTATTTTATAGGAACGGGTTGGTTTGAAAAGCCTTCTTCCCTTAAATATGGAATTGATCATTTGAAAACATCTTGTCTTTTTCTACTAAAACAAACTTTAAAATAAATCAAGAACAGAAGAAATAGGAAAGCAGACGAAACTTAAGGAAAAAGTCTTTGCATTGAGACATGTCTGCAATTACCAAGCACTGGGTATCCAGTGTAAAAGCTTTGACACTTTCAGATGCTAGCTATCATTATTAATAACAGAAATTATAGAGAATTTTCTTGCAGAATGCAAAGTTTTGCTCTTAAATGTAAGAAAAAAAATTACGTGGAAATGTTTTTGAAGCAGGATTTCTAGTGAGTGGAACTCATAATCTGTGTGAAAAAGATCTTTTTCCTGAACATGAAGCTTCCAGTGGGTACATTCTGAGGACGTGGATCCTCATCAGCAGTGGAATGATGGAGAAAACTAGCATCCTTAAAAAACCCAACTTGTGCACCATGACATCAGCAGTGTAGGCCTTTTAACCACTGCTCAAAACAGGAGGAAAAAGGAGAACCAGGACTTTTTCCTTCCAGTAAAAAATGCAGCAGAACAGCTGCTGGTTAAGCAGAAGTAAACCAACTATTTGAAGTTTATCATCTCAGAGTTTCCACCTAGGATACTCAAAAAAGAACCAATTACATATACATTCACTTATTCTTTGCTGCGTTCACGTGCCTGCTGCTTGTTTTTACGCTGCAGCTGCTGAGAGTTCTTGATCGCAGCTGGTTTACTTATGAAAATCTAATAAAAACAGTTTCTTCCTCCTGTTAATTTTCTTTGTTTCCATCTTTGTTGCAGGGCTCGTCTGAGCATATTGGCGGCTCCGTCATCGGTGGACACCTCAGGGCAGCGAGGGGTCAGAGATGGCGTGGCTGGGGTTACAAGTGAAGGAGACTGTGATGGCGTAACGTGTCCCCCATGTTACCTTCTCCACACGGTGAAGGTTCTCTGATCCAGAGGAGAAGAAAGAGACTCGCCCTGGATGGGGGAAAAAAAATAAAAAAACTTGTTAGAAGAAAGTGAATGTACAAAGACATCAAGAAACATTTGCCTTATGGCTTTCATCATTATCTGGTGTTTTGAACCGTAGCCACAAAGCTTTGAATATTGTAGGCTGATGTTAAGCACATGATTCTGTAAAGAGGTAGAAGGTGATCTTTACCAAACAAATGGTGAGCAGCAGGGTACAAAACATGAGTTTAGCAAAACACCTTGACATGTTTATTACATGAATTGATAGAACCAACATTTATTTTAATAAAATCTAAAAAAATAAATAAAAAAAGTCAGGTCTATTTTTCTAGAAAACTTAATTCCATGAGAATCCAGTTTAAGCCGGGCATTCACTATGTAATTTTTTTTCAACCGATGCACGCTGCTACAGCTCAACCTTTACGATGAAACCACAGGGTTTAAAAGTTCACCGCTCACGATGCATGTTCTCACACTGTGCGGCTCTGATACGATCTACCTGCTCACACTGTACGTCTAAAAACTACGTCGGACTCAGCTCCGCAGTGAGGTGGTGCTGCTTGGACTCATCTATCCAGAAGCCCAACAAGTACAAGAGGAATATGAAGCTCACTAGAGAGAAACGTGCTGCCTTGGCAATTTTTACAAATTTGTGTTGAAAGCCCTAAAAAGAAAAGGCGACGACGTATAGGGACAAAGACATAGCTGAGCAAATTTGGCTACTACGGTCTGTCAATTTTACAGAAAGAACTCCATTTTACTCGCACCCCCACCATGCATTGTGTTTATATCTGAGAGGAAGAAGAAGAAGAAGAATCCTTGTTTGCACCCGATGGCCGACTGAATTTCAAACATGTTTGATTTTCTCCTGACCTCACGATTCCTGATCGGGAGATGGTCATAAGAGGCTGATCGTCCCTCGTTACCCCCTATACACTATACCAGCGGTCCCCAACCACCGGGCCGCGGACCGGTACCGGTCTGTGGGTCATTTGGTAGCGGGCCGCACAGAAAAAAAAAAAAATAAATAAATATATATATATATATATATATATATATATATATATATATATATATATATATATATATATATATATATATATATAATTTATCGACGATCAGAGTCTGAGTAATGTTGCGGTATTCTCTCCCAATTACATCAGTCGGTGCATCTGTGTCTGTTAACACAGGTTAATTCAGTTCAAGACTCATCCTATCTATAACACCCTATCTTTGTTAAGCGGGATTTTCTGCAGTTACAGCGACCAAAACAAAGCTACGGAGCAGACTGGACATCAGGAGCACACTTCGTGTGTCATTTTCTCCGATTACGCCTAGATGTGACCGGCTTGTTGTTTTGTTTTTATGCTGTTTGTATTTGATTTTATGCCACTCGTATCATTTTACTTTATCGTATTTACCCCCCCGGCCGGTCCGTGAAAATATTGTCTGACATAAAGTGGTCCATGGTGCAAAACAGTTGGGGACCGCTGCACTATACGATGCACTACCAGGCTGAAAGTCGGCCCGATCGAAAAATTCTTGCACAACTTGAAAGTCGGTCAAAAAAGGGCAAAAAACACAGTGTAAGCCCGGCTTTATTAGAATCATTATTTGGCGATTCTTGCTTTTCTACATCATTGTATAACGATCCCACATCTGGGCTGCATTTCCATCTAAAGTTTGTGAATGTGTTAAATCTTCATCGTAGGGCATAAGTGTAACACTGCATCGAGTTTTGCTGCATATCAACAGGTTATTGATGCAGCTACTCACTCCGTGCCTTGCGAAATGCATTTCTGCCCCTAAGGGAATGATGTGTAATTTGGGGTTGTAGATGGACCCAACAGATTTATAAAAATAAAACTAAGCCTAATTTTCCTTCAATTTCTCAATTACCCACTACTTAATGTGGCACCTAGGGCTGAAGGGTAAATTAATAGCATCATTAATTCCAATTAGCAGTTTATGAAGATTGAATTTTTTAAAAGAATCTGGACTTTTTCCCACCAATGCACTCCTTGGGCTTCCTTAGTTTAAAGTAACATCAGTTGGTTTACTTCTTGTTCTTAGATGTATACTACCAATAATTGTGTAATACCAGCTAGCTGTAGACATATTGTGTGTCATGGTGTTATGGTTTACATTATAGGGCTTACCAACTAGTGTTACAAGCATGTAACAGTTTGTATTTAATTGCACTTTGATTTCAAGTCAACTCCAAGAAGAGATTTTTGGAATAAAAGCTACTTTTTAGAAGTTATTCTTGTTATTTCTCATTTTTATTTAATCATGAAAATAAAGAAATAATCAGATTTAGCATTAAAAAACCTGAAATTATATTTCTAAGCCACAGTTTCCAGCCCTAGTTGCAACTACTTCACATTAAATCTCAAAAGCATATGCATAAAAAATTTAAACAAGTTATTTTTGCTTTAGTACTTTTTCAAGGCACCTTGACAGCTACAGCTTACGGCTTTATTGTCTAGAGAAGATATATGAATGCCTGGCATGTTGTTGTGGGAGTTTAACTACATTTATATGGACATAAGCAAATAAATGATCGATCAGACTAAATATGTGCCATGTAAGTATTCCACTCGGAATATTCTGATCTGATTCAGCTAGATCAAATTTAAATTATAATCTGACTGGGACAATCAAGCTCGGCACAAAAGTAAGGCAGCTTTCTTGCTTTCAGAATGCAATAGAGCCAAGTAAAGACAGATTCGTTCCCAGCACTGAACCTTTGTGTACTTCATATTTAATTATTAAAGAGGCCTGCTAAACCAAAAAAATAAATAAATAAATAAAAAACAAGAGCAAACTAAGAGGAGAAAGTTCTGCTCTCCCTGCCTCAAAGTTGTGCAATGACCTGCCTTCCATGTCAGAAGTGTCTTATAAGACTATTTGCTGAAGTCTATTTTTGAATCCTGAGATGTTTACTTTGTTGATCTTGGTCCTTCTGAAGTGTTATAAAGATTTGCAAATAAAAGAGGTATAGTATATCATTAACTTCAACCCAAAATCAACATGGATATCCTGAAGTGCTGTCTACATAACCCGGGCATTATTTTGATGATTTACTTTTTTCAAATCTTTATTTCTTGCATCAAAAGGTGTTATTTTTATGACATTTTGCTGAGACATCATCTCACCATCTAACGTACACAGCCGTCACCGGGCCCTCTGACCTCCATCAGTAGGTAACATGCTTTTAGCTAGCAATGCTTACGGTCGTATATTGTACAGCAGACAGCGATGTTCATGCAGAGCTCTATGACCACTCCTCTGAAACTGTTAACGCTTTAATTAACTTGATACGTCGAAACCTGCCAGCAAAATATGCTCGCTTTTAATATTCTGGTGCCTGCAGTTGGTACCACATACCTGAAAAACGCTAACATCTACTTCCAGCTGCCAGAAACCCCCAAGAGGTGACCCGCCCTGAGACAGCTGCTGCTGGGGATTCCCAGTCACCACCAGTATGTTGGGACTACGTGCTGGTCCGACAGCAAAATAATATTTTAAGGCAGGATCGTAATCTTGATGAACTGACTGCACAAACGATGTTCACAAATCACAATTTTTATGTGGACTTTCTCACTTAAAATCATATTAGAACTATTTTTTACCCACTTATAACAGAAAATATAGCAAAGCCGCTCTCTGCCACTGAACACAGGAGCAGCACAAGCATCAGACGCATCTGGACACACTTTACTGGACACGCTTCTTGAGTGTCAAAGATGCTTTTGACGCTCATCTGACCTTATGTGGGCAAGAATAAAAAATGAAGTAACCAACGCTTTTTTGCTGCTCAAATTGCAGTGTGAAGGTAGTACTATGCCTTCTGATTGTTTGAATTAACCTATGAAACATAAGATTGTACCTGAAAATGATCACAGGAAATATCCACCTCTAGTCAAGCAGACATACTTCTCATAAGGACAAAAGTAGTGCTGTGACAAAGACAAAAAGTTAGCTGCATTCCACCTCAAAATGCAGGAAATAGTGTTTCAGAGTCTATATTCAACATCTTCTAGGGGAGGATACCCACAGACCCCCCTACGCTGTACAAAGCCTAAAGATGAGATAAACCAAGGTATTCACCCTATGAAATATTCCTAGCTAAAAACCTGGTTGTAATGATGTAATGTAATGCCCAAAGGTATTGAATGCTTGAAACAGGGCTTCAACCCGCAAAGCTTCGGTTACAGAGCAAACTCCTGCATCTGGTTTGGTTAGTTGGGTAATAGAAAAAAAATCACTTTAATAAAAAAATAAATAAATAATCTATTCCACCTTACTTCTAAAAATATTCTAAAATATATTTTTTATAAATTGTTTAAGCTTTATCATCCCGTTCATTGCATCGTAGTCTGGATCGAGGGAGGGCCTCCACTTTCCTCCAAATTCATCCATGGATACATCTCTTTGTAGTCATTTGAGACCCCTGGCAAGCAGGCAAAATATTAAAATCCTCTTTTGCCTTAAAATCCTTTGTTATAGTCATGCAAAAATATTTTACTTCATTTACTGGAATTCCATATAGGGTGCTTTATTGATAATTGCATATTTTGATTAACTGGTGGAAAATATAAAAAGTGGTAAAGAAAAAAGATATGTGGGATTTGCTCTACAGTTGACCAACCCATCAGAACTTTTGTGAAATCTTCTGAAATGACCTCCTTTCATCTGTTGACACAAGACAGCCAAAGTTTATAAAACTATTGTGTGGCTCTATATTACAACTATTTTTTAAGTAGTTTTGTTGTGAAACTTGCTACTGCCTCAACTTTCAAAATTGGGTTATCTTGGTAAATTAAAGACTAAAAAAAAGCTGGGATCACTGCGTCGCAATTTGTATGGTCTACTTTCCCAAGAGGAAATACAAACAACTTGTGCCCCCGTGTGTTCTTCAGTTAAAGCTTTTCTGGGGGAGTTACAATCCCCCTGGCAGCCTATTAGATAAGAGGCTGTCAAGGAATATTAAATCTTACTCTTTCACTAAGGAATTTACAATGAAGAAGTTAAGAATAGGCGATAGAACAATTAACTCGCAAAGAGCGGGCAATACAGGAAGAACAGAAAAATATTGGCACTTTTTCATGCATGCATTGGCAGCATTGCTTAAGATTACTTCGAATTTGAGTTTCTTTGCAAATAATCCCATGAAATTGTCAATATAAATGCTTAGTGTTTACTGTAAAGAACCTTATAGACTGAAAGAAGTCAGTGAGGGAGATTAGCTACAACACAAAG
Organism: Cyprinodon tularosa; assembly: GCF_016077235.1. Classification (NCBI taxonomy): domain Eukaryota; kingdom Metazoa; phylum Chordata; class Actinopteri; order Cyprinodontiformes; family Cyprinodontidae; genus Cyprinodon; species Cyprinodon tularosa. The sequence goes on along the minus strand of NW_024039146.1, from coordinate 353,972 downwards.
GAGGGATGCTGCCAATGGAATTCAAGAGGCTTAGATATTTCCAGGTCATTTCCAGGGCTCCAATAAAAATCTCATTTGTTGATAAAGTAAAGAGTAGGGTTTTTTTTTTTTCTCAGATCCAGACCAGACTTTAAAGACAACAGATAATACAAAAGTAAAAAATCCAAATAGTCCAACAAAGCATGGCCTCACTTTTTCCTGTTTACGTTCTTGAACCTTTAAAGAAGTCTTGCTCAAGCATTTTTGTTTGGGGGGGGACCAAGTGATTTTACCAATCTACTTTTCCAGTGGGTGTGAGTTTTAACAGTTCCGATTGTTCCTTACTTGCAGAACAGAGTCGGTTTTTCTTTGAACAACCCTATAACTGCCAACCTTTGGCCCGTCTCCTTGGCAGCTAAAGACATTAAAAATGGACGTTACTCCCTTCTCCGTCTCAGCAGAGGCTCAGGCTGTATTGATCAACTATCTGCATAGTTGGATTTTCAAGCCTATCCATCAATGCCCTTTGAATTTAGGTCTCCAATTTGACTGCATCACTCTAACATCACATTTAGAACTTGTGAAGGTCCCATTACAGTTTAACTGGCGTTCTACAGCGAGAAAGCTGCTGAAAGGAATTTGAACATTATTCATAGTCAGCCATTCTAAAATGGCATTGTAAACTCTAAGACAGCTTAGTTCTTCCCCATGAAAACCACTGGATCGAACTTATGGGCCATGTATAGAATATCCCCTTCATAAGGTGCATGTTTGAGAGTTCATTGAGAACAGGAACTTCTGTTTTGTTTTTATATTAATACTTAAATCTGGTTCACATGCAGCATGTTAAATCCATTATACTGAAACATCCTTGTTGTAAAGAGCAGCTGAAAGCTATGAGATACAGGAAAAAGTAGACACTGATAAAACAAGAAACTTAGTATTGATTTCTGCTTCAGTGAATAAAGTAACAGAACAATCCACAGCAGTATGGACATGGATTTTTGCTTTTGCTGCCAGATTTTCTTGGAATTAGGTTAGAAACAGTTTCCTGTAGAATGCAGGTAGAATACAGAACATGCCATACCCTTATATTCTGTCTGTCGCAGTGAGCTTATTGCAGATATTTCTGATTTATGCCCAATTTTGAAGTTTGGCCTGTGCTATGTTATTCCATGCCACAACGCAAGAGGGACAATCACAAACTAGCTGTGGGTCTAGATATGGCCGAGGTGGTGAGGAAGTGGGGGCGAGTTTGTGTGACAACGGAGGGACATGAGAGCGAAAAAGAGCAGGGATCAAGGTGGAAAAAGGGTCCCAGCGTTCTGGCTCACCTTGCTCTTCTAGCTGGTCCATCTTCACGTGTTGTTTTCCACAATGGCGGTCATACAAACAAAACAAGCCAGTAAGGCAAAAAACAGGAAATAAATTTGACCAATCAGAGGCCTACTGTCTGCGGCACCGTCTGCTGTCACCTACAATTTTGGAGAGGTGCAGCAGAGTGTCTGCGGAAGGGGCGGGGGCACATTTGCATTCACTGCGACACACGCAGATGACCTGATTTCTGAGTATAAATCAGCCTTTAGACTACAGAACAATAATTGATTTTCAAAACATGCCTTATTTCTGCACTTCTGGATCCAACTAAACATCATATACCTGATGCAGCACTAGAGCAGCTTTATAACCTAACATTTCCATGAGCATATTCAAAGTTTATTTTATTTTTGCACGTCATTAAATATTTTAATGTTGGTTTTATAGTTAGGACTCTGCACTGTAGCAAATTTAAAGAGACAAAGAAAACAGATGTGTGCAATTATATTTGCAGACAGAACACCTATGTAGTGTTTCTTTTCGGACATCTTGCTTTATGAAGCTGAAGTCCATTTAGCATTTCACTTCATAAGATTTGAACCTATCGGAAGCTGCTGCTTCTTTGCCTTGGTATTTCTCAAACACACAGCACAATGAAATGGCATAAAGTAATGCCAGATGAAAATCAGCTTCATTATATTTCTCCATTCAACTTACTTCAGAAAGGTTCGGGGTGAAATGAGCAATGATCAAACGAGAGAAAAAGGAATGATAAGATATTCTTTTCAATTGGGACTGTGAAAAAGGACATTTCTGCAGCTTGTTGAAACCTTTAATCACAATTTCCCCAGTCAGGCAGGCACATTTTCTGCACAACCTCTCTGGTCCTTACTGTGAAACCATAATTTTCAGATAAAAGGCTGACAGGTAGTAAGTTAAGGTGACTGCTGTGTTACAGTTCTTGTACTTTAAAGATTCTCAGTCAGACTGAAGTCAGAACCTCAATGAAGATCTGCTATAGACAATCAAATCCCAATTTCAGTGTGAGTGGGTAATTAGTGGGCAGTCCTGAGTTGCGATTCTCTCATCCAATAGCGATGTTAAACCTGCTTCTCTGTGAAGAGAGACACTAAGGCCCCGTCCACACGAAGTCAAAACGAAAACAAAACGCTAATATTTTCCAGAAAGTTTGTCGTAAAGACTGAGACGTAAAATAAATGTGATCGACCACATGAAAGCATTAAAACGCTGCAAAATGTATGCCAGGCCTGTAAGTGGCGCTGTGGTGCCAAAGCAAAAATAGAGGAAAACAGGCAACGAAATATTGGGCATGCGCAGTAATATTTATACAACATTCAAACCGGAAAACGGCCCTGCGGGTCCATTTTCGTGGTTCAGTCAAATTGAGGTGATGAACTATGTCGTCTATATTGCTCTGTTCTTCCTGGAGATATTCCAGAAGAAGAAGATTCTGTTGTAAGCCCGACAGCAGGGTGAGTAGCATGAGCAGCAACCATTCAACACAGTACGGCGCCATTGTTGTTGTGATACTGTGTCGCGCATGCGTGTTTAGAGGCGACGCTATGACGCATGCGTGTAAGAAAAAAAATGCGGTTAGAGCTTAAAGATGGAAACGCGAAAACGGCGTTTCAAAATCTTCCCACTCTGAAGGTTTAATAAAAAAAAGATCGTTTACAGGCCCCGAAACGCCGGCTTCGTATGGATGAGAGACTGGTTTGGTGAAAAATGTGTGCGTTTAGGCCAGGGTTTGACTTCGTGGACGGGGCCTAAAGCTTCCAGATTGTTTATTCAGGGGTTCCTAAATTGTTCTCAAATGTTTTGCCTATGGGTGACAGTTTTAGTAAAATGGTCATAATTGGGCTAGCCGGGTATAAAAAAGAGCAGCGGTCACAAACACACAAGAGCTGTTCTTATAAGACAATATTAAAATAGAAAATATGCTCAAAAAAACTTGGACCTCAAGCATATGAGTTTTGTAAAGTCAGCATGTTTGAGGAAGCTGATTTAAATTAACCCTACGTACTCTACCAAGATGACCATTCTAACGGCATGGGTTGAAAAATACATGTAAAAGTTGTTCAACAGGTTCTTGCAAAAAAAAAAAAAAACTAGCTTAAATGTCTGGGGTTGTCGATTCAAACCCTGGCTCCAGCTTTCAGTGTCCTTGTATCCTTAGGCAAGACACTTCACCTGCATTGTCTACTGATGGCGGTCAGAGGGCCCGTATGCACCCATGTACGGCAGCCTCGCTTCTGTTAGTGAGACCCAGGGACACTGTGGCTACAAAATAAAGCTTGCCACCATCAGTGTGTAAGTGTGTGCGTAAATAACTGAATGTAGTGTGTAGTTGTTTTGGTCAAGTCCTCTGGCTTGTAAAAGTGCTATATAAGGGCAGGACATTAACAATTTTTATATGAAACCAACAAGGAGTTTTCAGATGAATTTTTAAAAGCTAAAATAATGTGTTGGAGGCATTTTGTAAGTTTCTGCTGAAAAAATATCTTTAAAAAAAGTATTTTTTTAATCCTTAACTATAGCATCGTTTGATAAGCAGATTGACAGTCTGTATTTTCCCTGAATGTGCTGTGGGTTGGAAGTTCCCGAGTGGTCTCTGCAGCTGTGACGTCAAGCATGTCCATGTTAAATGGATCAAATCTAGAGAACAATTAAAACATTATAATCAAGAGGGATTTTGTGGATACTCAGAAGTGAGCAGCATCCGACTCAACTCGGACACTAATGGCTACTCAAGTTAAAAAGTTGAACGAGTAGAAGAGTGATGCAGTTTTGTGTTTTTGGCTACAGGTGACAGAATCATCGGAAAACTTTGTCATGCCTCTTTATTGACAACTCTTGGTTATTTAAAAATATTAGAGCGAAAAGACTTGTTTAGAATTTTTCTTTGCTTTAAACATCTCCGTAGCCTTTTTTATGTGTTCGTTGGTCTACATAATTATGTTTTTTTATATATATTCTCTAATAAACCTCTGAGGTCTTAACAGAACAGCTGAATTCATGATGGGATTAAGCTTCACAAAAGTAGGTTTTATTTTGGGGATTTAGATGAAAAACAATTCAGGATAGGGAGAAAAATTAGGTATGCTAAAAACTTGTTAACTTAAATCTTATCATACTATTGCTTCATTAAAGTCATGCCCAAAGTGGTATTTTGCATCATTCAAGCATGACTGACGGATCCTGTTGAATTCACTGGCCAGGAAAATGACTAGCCCTCATAGTTATCACACAGTAAACAACACCAACTTTCTCCAGTTAGGTGGTGATGGTGTGAGGCAGAGCAGTATCATTTCCGCTGAAGACACGGTGGCTCTTTTAGATGCTAATGTCTTACCTTGCAAGTAGAGGGGTAAAATATGGCCATATTAGATCTTGAAGCTTTAGAATGTGTAGACAATTGTGAGGTGACTGTAGGATCATTTAGGTCACATTCTATAAATGGCAGTTCTACGCTGATCAAAAACGCACTAGACCTACTACGTAGTCAAGCTGACTCAATCATACAGTCCCTGACAATATTCTTGTCACTTATCCATGTTCTAGAAACAAGATCTTATAACCGGTCTTAAAATTAATCGATTGGCTTTAGCAATGGCTCATATGAAAGCTAAAACAATCACAAATTATGTTAAACCTACCAAATAAATTTGATTCACTAAAAAGATTGGTCATTTAATGAACACAGGTCTTATTTTGGCCATTATATGTAACTGGTTAGGCTTTTTCCCAAATAACAAGGCGCCATTAAGTGTAGTTTTTAAAGTTTCTCTGACATAGTTTGCACATTGGTTACTTGAAAAGAAAGAGGCCGAAACATTATGAGAGCCAAAAACATCCGAGGGGACAGTTGGCAGCCTCATAGCCAGAAGCAGCATCATTGGACCCAAACAGCATTATCACAGGCATTTGATGATAGCACTCTGTATGGAAATACAAGCGAGAGTTGGAACAAGGTAAAAGAAGCAGTTTATTTGAATCTTGCAACATACTGTATATGGTTCTGTTCAACACTGTTAAAAACGAGGGGTTCAAACACCAGCTCAAAGTAATTCTCGAAAACTGCCATTACAGGTCTCAGGTGCATTTTATGTTCTTTGCATGTGTTAGAAAAACAGCTTCTATCCTACTTAAAAGTATCACAAAGATGTTCTTTGGCCTAAATAGTTTTTTGCTTAGTTTATGTTTTTAAGAATTGTTTTACTTACAGAAACGGTTTGGTTACACTCACCAGAAACTTGCAAATTAGTCTCAAAAATACACGTAAGATCGTGATAAAACTGAAAACATGATTTTATATTTTTAAAAATCGTGATATTATATGTTTGCCATATCTCCCATCCCTACTTACAAGCTAGATTAATTGGACATTCATGAATTCACAAAATCTCGAAAATAACATCTTGCCAGAAACCAAAAGATGCATTAGCTTAGATACAGAAATGTTTCGGACCAATGAAATGCAGTGACGTCTATGACTTCAACCATAAGTGGCGCAAGCAAAAAAAAACATGGCTGCATTTGTTTTAGCTGGAAAACCATCCATTTCTTTTTTTTAAAGGGATGCTATTTGTGCCTTTGTGGATGGAAAAAAAATGTTGGCATGCTTTAACAAGACTTTGATTTATTAGCTGACTGTGCTAGTTGTGAAACAAGTCGAGAATGTGATACGTCTCAGCTGATACCACTGTTGTGATTGACTAAAAGCTCGAAATGGGAGGCCGATGCCACTTGGTGATTTACCCAATCAACCCAAAGAAATGTACTAAATGTCCCTTCCCTTTGTGAACATTTTCCACCAGAGTCTTTCCAGACGGATACTGCAAAAAATTAAAATTGAAGTACACATATGAATATGGCTTATGCCAGGTTAGCTGATCTGCAGTGATAGCATTTTTTTTAGCCAATGTCAATCTCATCGAATCAAACAGAAACAAGTTAAATCCAATTAACATTGTGGGGGGAGGTGTTGGGGGGAGATAAATACCTTGGTGTTCATTTAGACAACAAACTCGACTAGAGACACAAGTCCTATAAAATTAATAATGTATAATGAATAGAATAATAAGGGCGTTTAGGCTGCAAGAGGAGTCAGACTTTGTTGTTTATCTCACTAGATAACATCCTGCAGCAGCTCTAAGACCCCGTCATGAAATGGGCAGTACCCACACAAAGGGAGACAGTGAAGGCAAGTGTTTTTCTTCCAGGTTGGAAAATAGAACCTGAAAACAACTAATATGTCATAACAAATCAATATTCTGTAGTGCCAAAGGCCATATTTCATCATGTGTAATATATATATATATATATATATATATATATATATATATATATATATATATATATATATATATGTATGTGTGTGCTTAGTTGATTTTAGAAGGCTTTAAAAATCAGGGTATAGTACCTTCAAAAGGATGAGTATGCCAAATAATTTAAAACAAAAATATAAATATACTGAAGTGTTGGGCTTTACGTGCGTGCTGTTTACATTGCTTTGACAAATGACTTAATTTGACCTCTTCCTATGCCCTTTAAGTTTTAAATAAACACTTCAACAACCCTAATTTGTATTTGATATCTTTAACTTTAAAAACGAACCTAAGGTGAGATTCCAATGTCAACATACCAAAAGTTTGGTGCTTGAAAGAAAAGCAATCCATCTTACAAACACTGTCAGGTCAATATATGGATCATTCCCACAGGCTCGTAATTGAGCAGCTGATAAATCACAGGGTTTTATTGCCTCAAGGGACCACAATGAACATAGATCTTTGACTGAAAATGGGTTCCCAGATGCAATCAGCCACTTACATTCTGACTAGCTATATATAATGCTTTTGTTCCCAGGTAAGAATGGAAAGTAACACCTATTCTGTAAACAGAGAAATAAAGAGAATACTATAACCTCTGAATTCAATGATGTAGTGTTTGCCTATTCTCATGGAAGTCTTGGGATGGAGGGGTTTCACAGCTGGAATCGCCATGAGGTCAAAGAGTTACAAAACCCTGTCCTTCCTCTTTGCCCAAAGGTCTCCACAGGCTGCACTGGGGAACATGTGGCTGAATGTCTTCACTTTGCCAAAAAAAGATTGCCTTCTAGAAGGAACCTTGGATTCAAAATGAAATAAAATCTGCTGTTTTGTGCATCTGCTAACTGGTTATAGCCAAAACTAAGACTGGCTACCTTAATCTTGGCATCTGATTGATTGATTAATTTTATTATTACAGACTCAAGGTCCAGTATACATTAAAAGAAAACAGATACACTAAGAATAAAAAAGAATAAGAGTACAACAGAGAAGGTGCCTAGCCCTTCAGGAGGCAATTTTACCAATGTCCCAAAGCACAGATGAGTATTTAACAAATAAATCTATACATAAGCTTTCTGAAAACAGCCATAAAAGTCCTGACACTAACAGATACAAACAATTCACTGGCACTGGTCCATCTGGGCTTATTTAACAAAAGTCTTAGTGCATCGTTATCAGCCACCTTCAACTTATGAAGACTGGCCTTTTAAAGTTGCACCACAAATGTGCCTTATACAGTGATGTGCAATATGATCTGAACAAGTTCAGTTTCACTTCGTCAGAACAGAATCCAAACTTCCGGACAAGGCTATTTGCCTGAGTGTATATCATTCGGACCTGACGGTCAATGTCCTCATCATCAGACAGACGGTCTGTCAACACATGACCAAGATTTTTGACTTCAATTGAGACGTTCAATAAAATAGCAGATAGTTTAAAATTGGGAAATATTATGTTTTTGTCCTCTTTAGTGCGACATATCAAAAATGATGAAAGATTGAATTTGACGTCATGAAGCTCACCATATGCTGAACAGACATCTGAGTTTCTATCTGGCCAAAGATTCTTCAAGGCGACGTGACGTGTCCCGAAGTTTAGTCCTCTTAGTGTCCAAGTGCCAAGACAGACCAAACATACACTATATTGCCAAAAGTATTTGCTCACCTGCCTTGACTCACATATGAGCTTAAGTGACATCCCGTTCCTAATCCATAGGGTTCAATATGACGTCGGTCCACCCTTTGCAGCTAGAACAGCTTCAACTCTTCTGGGAAGGCTGTCCACAAGGTTTAGGAGTGTGTTTATGGGAATTTTTGACCATTCTTCCAGAAGCGCATTTGTGAGGTCGCACACTGATGTTGGACGAGAAGGCCTGGCTCTCAGTCTCCGCTCTAATTCATCCCAAAGGTGTTCTATCGGGTTGAGGTCAGGACTCTGTGCAGGCCAGTCAAGTTCATCCACACCAGACTCTGTCATCCATGTCTTTATGGACCTTGCTTTGTGCACTGGTGCACAGTCATGTTGGAAGAGGAAGGGGCCAGCTCCAAACTGTTCCCACAAAGTTGGGAGCATGGAATTGTCCAAAATGTCTTGGGATGCTGAAGCATTCAGAGTTCCTTTCACTGGAACTAAGGGGCCAAGCCCAGCTCCTGAAAAACAACCCCACACCATAATCCCCCCTCCAACAAACTTTACACTTGGCACAATGCAGTCAGACAAGTACCGTTCTCCTGGCAACCGCCAAACCCAGACCCGTCCATCAGATTGCCAGATGGAGAAGCGCGATTCGTCACTCCAGAGAACGCGTCTCCACTGCTCTAGAGTCCAGTGGCGGCGTGCTTTACACCACCGCATCCGACGCTTTGCATTGCACTTGGTGATGTATGGCTTGGATGCAGCTGCTCGACCATGGAAACCCATTCCATGAAGCTCTCTGCGCACTGTTCTTGAGCTAATCTGAAGGCCACATGAAGTTTGGAGGTCTGTAGTGATTGACTCTGCAGAAAGTTGGCGACCTCTTCGCACTATGCGCGTCAGCATCCGCTGACCCCGCTCCGTCAGTTTACGTGGCCTACCACTTCGTGGCTGAGTTGCTGTCGTTCCCAAACACTTCCATTTTCTTATAATACAGCTGACAGTTGACTGTGGAATATTTAGGAGCGAGGAAATTTCACGACTGGATTTGTTGCACAGGTGGCATCCTATCACAGTTCCACGCTGGAATTCACTGAGCTCCTGAGAGCGACCCATTCTTTCACAAATGTTTGTAAAAACAGTCTGCATGCCTAGGTGCTTGAATTTATACACCTGTGGCCATGGAAGTGATTGGAACACCTGATTCCAATAATTTGGATGGGTGAGCAAATACTTTTGGCAATATAGTGTATATTACTTTCACATGTAAAGCACAACAAATGTAGAGGGAGTGAACAACTAGATATTATTTTAGAATGATTTCCATTCCCCCCTCCCCCCCCTTATATTTGGTCTAAATGTTCAATACTGGGTGTGAGGAGCCATTAGGGCTGGGTACCGAACTTCGGTTCTTTTATGGTACCGACCGAAATGCTTCGGTTCTACAGAGTATCGAAACATGCCTCGTCTTTGGGTACCAAGTTTCAGTGATTGGCTGTAACACTTAACGTGATTGCGTCATCCAGGAAAAATACACAGGTGGTCACGCCTACAGCCAGGGTTCATGTGTATCTGTTGTGAACTGGTTGCAGCGTCGTGGAACCCCTTTAAAATGCCCCCCAGGTCAAAAGTGCGGCTTCACTTGACTGATGCCAATAGTGCTCAATGCAATACATCGTGCACGGAAACAATTTAAGAGCAGAATGTTGCTCGGTGTTTGACTGCAAGAAGAGCAGACCGCAGCCGGTGCGACCATCCTCCTCTCAGCAGCCCGTGGGCAGAGCAAAGCCAGAGCAGAGTGAATCATGCTGCTTTCAAACTGGACGCAGCAGGAGCAGCAAAATCGCGTCTGCTGCTTCCTTTTTGCTGCTTTTACCAGCTTCTGACGCACGGCTGAAGAAGCTTTGCTGCTCTGGCTGCGCGGTCGAAAAGTGGCTCTGACGCGCGTTGGGCGGAGCTACTCTATCCTTTCTCTGCCTTGCAGCTATATTTGCTTTGATCAGTGGGAATAAAGTAGTTTTATTATGTTTTTAAGTGGGAAAATCCACCTGAAAACTTAATCACTGCAGTCAGTTCATCCTGCCTTCCAATATTTCTGTCGGAGCCGCTCAGACCCCCACATACCAGCGGTGCGCTGTCAGAAGGATCCCATTCAACGTGCTTGTTTGTCAGACATGGTAATTTTTCTAAAGGAAAACTTCTAAGTAAAAAGGTCCTCACAATGTAACAGTGAATATTAGACACTGAAATTTTTTTTTTATGTAAGAGGAAAAATGTAAATGGAAAAATCAGAGCTTAAAATAAAACTCAAGATTTGTAATTTTTTATGTTGTGTAATTTTCTTTTTCTTCGAATTGATATTATAAAACTGGTATCGAAAAAAGTATCGTTCAGGAACCCGTATCAAAGTGAAGGTATCGGTATTGGTACCGGAACCGAAAATTTTTGAACAATACCCAGCCCTAGGAGCCATAGACCTGCCCCGATAGCATAAGAAAGACAGAAAATACCTCAGCGCCACAGACATACAAAGGTCCCCGTTAACAAGGCAGTTCCAGAAAGACAACCATAAGGACAACTGCACACACCCTAAAAGAGGGTATGTAGGAATGTGAGCGAAAATAGGCACCACATAATTAACGATCTGTCATATTACGGTACATACGTTTTTTTTGCTTCATTTGACCTAGTAAGAAGAATTCACATACAATAACTGTAAGAGACTTAAGAACCGTTTGGCTAATGGTTCTTTATAAGGATGTGGTGCCCTCAACCATGTACATTTGATTAAAATTAACAACTTAACCTCCAAATGCTATTAACTGTACACAGCACTTATATATGGTTATTTATAGCAAAAACTATTGCTAGAGTAGTGCAAATTCTACAGATAATTTCAAATCAAACTGAATGTATTATATTAAACAGCACAACACCACAAGTACCAGATGTTTTCCATTAACGTTAAGCCTCATGGACTCCTACCTTTGGTGTCCTTTAAATCATTTAATAGCATCATAACATCTAAAGCTTCCCAGTCTTTTCCTATAAGTCACGTTCTGAACAGGTAAGATAACCATTTCATTTAATACCAGGGGAATGTGTAGAAGGAGGGTTATGTTTGCCAACAAAAGCCATTGATCATAAAACTGCTGCAGCAGCCAGCAAGCTGGAAGAAAACAACTTTTAGCAAAACAAAGGTGAATTTCCAACAAGATGAACAAAAAGAGACAACAAGAAAGGGCACAACAAAGGTCTGACAACTGAATTCAAGAGAAGATATGTAGGACATCTGAGAGATGTTTCATACAGACAAGTGTACCATAACAGACTGTGCTCCCATCTGTGTCAAGCTTTCCCTACAAGTTTGTTTTATCTTTTATGCTGCTCACACAGCAGGGGTTCTTTTGAGCAGCTCTTTCAGCTTTTTTTAGATAATTTTGTTGAGGTGTCTTGTGCAAAGAAAGCTGTTGCTGTTGATATTCTGTGTGTTGCTGTATTTTCAACAAGTAACACAAGTACAAAATTTAATGTTTTTATTGGAATTCAATGTGATACTTTAATAATATAGAGGAGTTGTTAAAACAAAGAAAACTATATACACTTAAAAATTTCTATAAGTAAAAACATTGTTAGACTGGTTTTGCCAACAGCTCCCTTAACTTTGCTATGAAAAATCATCTGCAACAAGTGAAGTTCGCTAGATAAAAAAAAAGATAAACAAATCTAGCTAATCATACGTGATGCTAACCTCCACCTAAATTGAGAAGCAACCAAAGTTAAACATTGATCACTAGAAGTAGTCAAGAGGTCAATAGCTACTTCAGTGAATACAATTTGTGGACACTATTGGCCTCTCATAATTTATTTATGAGTTTTTCACTTCGTTATTGCTCTATTTTTAGCCCACTTAACAATTTTGAGTATTTTGCTACAAGAAATAAACTCAAGAATATGAATGCTGGAGTCTGGATTGACCTGACTGTTTCCTTCTGCGAAAAACAGTTGCATAGCCTCCACAACCATGCAGCCAGAGGAGTAACTGAAAGATGCTGGTGCTCAGAATGAAGATTATGTTCTACACATGAGAAATGCTCTACCTTTCTCAAACTTCATTCAAAATAGTAAGGTTATCCTGAGCTTTTTGGTTTTTTTTTTACATGTATGCTGCTATAAGTTAAGCCTGCTGGAAGACATGGTAACCACTTATTCTGCTTTATCCCAGCCCACTGCCATTCTGCAGTGTCAGTTCCATCCATAATGTTATGTTCTCTCTACTTTTTCTTGCCATTGAAAATTCATCTGGTCGGCTCCTGTTCGACTCTGACTGCTGACATCCTGGACTGCAGCTGGGCTGCTGCCAACAATCCCTTCGATTTTGGAGCTGGGCCTGTTTTTTAGTGCTTGACGTGTAAAATAGTAAAATTTGTAACTACTCGGACAGCTGCTGTCGAAGCTAACATGATGGATTAATTGGATCCACTGCAGTTTGCCTACCATGGGATTGGGGAAGATGATGCCATCATCTTCTTCCTGCAACAAGCTCTGACTCAGCTCTAGAAACCTGGAAGCACTGCGAGGATCATGTTTGATTTCTCCATTGCGTTCAACACCATCCAGGCAGGACTCCTAAACGACAAGCTGGAGCTGTAAGGAGTGGACCAGCACATGTCCCAGTGGATTTTGAAATACCTCACTGGTATGTGAGGGCACAGGGCTGTGTCTCAGATAGGTTGATTTGCACTACAGGGATCAGTGCTGGCACCGTTCCTCTTCGCCCTTTACACTGCAGACTTCTCCATCAATTCTCCATGCTGCCACCTCCAGAAGTTATCTGACCTTTCTGCCATAGTTTGCCTCATCTCAGGTGGAGACGACTTCATGCAAGGAAAGCCAAGGACCTAGTGGTGGACTTTGGCAGAAGAAAGTTAACCCCACTGACACCGGTGAACATCCAGGGAACGCACATTGAGACAGTGGACTCTTATAAGTACCTGGGTATTTAACCGAACAGCAAACTAGACTGGAATGCCAACACTGAGGCTCTCTACAAGAAAGGTCAGAGCAGACTCTTCCTGCTGAGGAGACTGAGGTCTTTTTGAGTGCAGGGTACGCTCTTAAAGACCTGCTATGACTCTGTTATGGCATCAGTCATCTTTGGAGCTGTCTGTTGGGAGCAGAGGTTTATCTGTAGCTGAGAGAAAGCGGCTGGATAAGCTAATAAGGAAGGCTAGCTCCATGATTGGATGCCCGCTAGATTCAGTGCAGAAGGTGGGAAGGAAAAGGATTCTAACTGAATTAACATCTTTGTTGGATAATGTTCAAAACCCCCATGCATGAAGCTGTCCCTGAACTGGAATGCTACTTCAGTGACAGACTCCTGCACCCTAAATGCAACAGGGAGCATTATCACAGATCCTTCCTCCCAGCATCTGTAAGACTTTACAATAAACTTTCTCTTCACCCTCTCCTTCTAATCGGCATGTTGTCTTTTAAAAGGTTTGGTTGCTCTGACTATATACCTCCACAGTTGGCCTAGTGGCAGAGTTGTCATTTAATAACGGGGTATTGGGGGTGTTCTCTCTGTACTGGCGAGTGAGGAGTAGACAGCAGAGGAACAAAGCAGAGACGTACTTAAATAGTAAAATAGTAAAGATGAAAGAACTGTGGACCAAACATTTCCACACCTTCTGGCATTAACCAAATGAAAAATGTAGTCGCAATTGGCAAGTGTTAATTTCGGACCTTGGGATTGATCCTTAAACTCAACAACAAACTATGAAGGGGGACAGAGCAAATGTGGAGAATGTTTTGATCTAGAAGAAATGCCTAATTATATTTGAACACCTAATGTAACCTTGACCAAAAAAAAGGAAATTTAAATATAGTAAAAGATGGTATTGGCAGCATAGTGATGTGTTTCTCATCAGCTGAAACAGCTTGATGGCATGAGTGATGGAACTACATAATAGGGGACTAAATCACCATCTATATCGCAACAGAATGCTATACTGATTTGCTCAGGTGGCGATACGATGTTGGCTAATATCTGTCTGTCACAAGTCTATTCATATCTGTGATCAATATAATGCAACAGCATCTGCTCATCTAACAAATACTTATTAAATTCATAACAAGCCACAAAAACTTAAATATGACTATTCTTAAACTATCAGGCATTTAATTAAAACATAGCTATCTTATGATAAATAAAAATAAAAATGATAACAGTTGGCCTGTTCACTATAGTTGTGTGCCTTGTGAATTTCAAAGTAAAGCATATTTGAAAGATTCTGAGGATTCTTTTTTCTCTCTTTTTTTTTAAGTCAATGCAATAGAGTTGATTTAATTGTAAAAAAAATTTCACCAACATATTAATGTATTGTTGCACCCCCACTAAATACAAAATTTCCTAGAAAAAAATCTGTTAGAGGCTGCATAAATCCAGAGACATAGGTTTGCCTGCAGCAAGAAAACCACCCAACACCTACAGTCAGAGGCTCAGAGCCACTATCAAAGTATTTAATGTGTTGTATTGGCTGGTAGTTGAGTTATTTTTCCCCACCTACGTTGGCATTCTCCCATTCTATTTCCTGTGAGGTAACACATTAAACCACACTCTAGCTGTGCTGAATTATTTTCAACTTGTTGCTAAATCTGCCTTTGTAGGCCAAAAATGACCCTTTCATGAAAGTCATCCCTTTATCTCTTTTAAACTTTTTTGTAACTTTTAAATAAATATCTGTTCTAATCCATGAAGTTAATTTTCATCAGCTCAACTTGTCTGGTTATTAGGTTTAATATTCTATCCATACTTCTGACTGCACTCTGATGGCTGATTCCTGAAAGTCTCCCTGATGTTCTAATTACACTTGATTAGATAGAACCACTTCATAAGATCCAGAAATATCTTTGCAACCCCATCAGCCATTTAAATCTGATGAGCTGACTCTCACCTTTCAAAACATGTCAGCCACCTGCCTAGCGTGCCATTGAAAAGGTTTACCGATGTAAGAGGATGAAAAGGTGTAATTATATAGTTTTTCCAGTTTGTATCTAATAATTTTTTGTTTTCTCATTCGCATAGTTCCATTGGCTGACGGATATCTGCAAACTATCCTCACTGTTATTTGAAGGTTATTGAAACTTTGCTGAAACAAGACTGTTGAGAACGTGAGTGAGCTGCAGTCATTTTTATTCTAATGTGACCTTCAGTTAACTTCCTTAACCACTTCATCACACGATGCTGTCAAGGGGCCACGATGATTCACTACTGTTCGCTGAGGCGGTGAGGGGCTGCTTCCTCAGCGGCACATGAGGACTTTGATGGAGCAGACTCGAGGTGAAACGGGGGAAAGAAGAAAGAGAGGTGTGATAAAAGGCAGAAAATTGAGGACAAAAAGGGGTTATTGTTTAAACGCTGTTGATTAAAAGAGGCAAAAGCGCTAAGCTGGGACATCAGAGAGAAGACAATGTGTTGAGATTAAGGAAAGAAGGGACAAAGAGGACAGGAACACCATGGGATTGCTTTGTGTCAGATATAATAAAAGGCTGAGTAAAGCTGTCAGGAAGGAGGAGAGGCCTAAGGAGTTGTTTTCCATATTGAGTAGACTCACTAAGCTCTGAAATATTGAGAAGATACCCTATTTACAAGCTCTTACAGAGAAGAAATCTGAAAAAAACTCATGCAAGCATTGATATAAATATTCCAAAGACAAGATTTTGTTGTACTTTTGTTTCAAGGATGTCAAGATGATTGACAGATCTGGACGCTGAGGGTAAAAAAAAAAAAATGTATATAAAAACAGAAATCTTTTTTCATTTAGTTCAAAGTCGATGCACTGTGTAACAGACATACAATCAATCCTTAGACCACCTCACTTCTTAATGTGCTGCGTTCAATCCGAGCACGTAAGCATCAAAAAGGCAAAGCCTCAACCTGGACACATTTGCCAAGTTAAGGCTCTGCTCAACAGCTGATCTGTTTTTTTCCCCTTGCAATCAAGATTGGCTTGGCTTTATAAACTGTTTCGCCACAGTTCAGTTGGTAAAGATTCATAATGATCAGTTATAATGATTGGAGAACTATCTTTCCTGTACATATAAAAAAAATCCATTCTCTATAAATATTTATGCTGACGCTCTTCAGAATCAGATATTACAGCTTGCATGTAGTCCCAGATCAGCTTCTCTGATTGGTTGGTGCTTCACATCCGGCAGCAAAAGTTTAGATCTTCCAACTCTCTAAGAAACTTGTGGAAAGCTTCAAACTGCACAGTGCAAAATTCCCCTTAAGGCGCATCCTCTTTAGACTTTCCATGTAAACCAAATGCCATTTAAGCTCAAACCCATTTGGTCAGAACACAGAATCAACCTTTCACTGGATCCCATTGACAGTAATAGGGATTGTCAGTAAACTCTTTTATTCCTGTCATGGGAAACCTTTGGCCACTGCATTAAACTTTTATAAAATTTGGTTAGTTGTTTTCTTATTAAATGATGTATTTTAAGGCTTATTGGGTACCAGAGCCAATGTAGGTTGCACTTTGTGCTCTGTTGCAATATTGCTTGGAAATAAACTGTCTAGGTTCCCCCGTAATTTCCTCCATAGACAAACAATCCATCCATTCTTCCTCCTCTTTATGTTTTGCGAGGTAAAGTGTATCAGAGGCTCAATAGAGGAAAACATAGTAGCTCCCGTTTCTACTTCTGAATAATCCACAGGTTAAGACTCGCCCTAAAAATAAGCCATCCAGATAACCTAATCAGACCAAACTCCTGAATTTCCAATAGCAGCTCTAATCTGAACTCCTCTAGATAACTGAGCACCTCATATTTTCTCTAAAGCCGTTCCACCTCATGCATAAAGGTTTGTCTATACTACTTTTTATAAATCAATCAATTTTATAAGTCAAATTCCATATAATTAAAATGGGTCTTATTCCAGCAAAATGATTCTGATCATCTAAATATTTCTGCTGAAAACAATCGTTGACATAACTTGCTGTGTTATCCTTCAACTCTGCAAATATTCAGCTATGTTTTATAATTTCAAATAACTTGATTTGAATACTATAAAGGTTGAAAAGATAGAAAGCAAAAATGTGTGAATGAAAAAGGACAATATCAGATAAGTTCAACTCAAATATAACAAGTTTTTTTGTCTTTAACTCTAGTGACTGACCTTTAAAAAGGTTGTGAGTTGGTACTTTTTCCCCATAGAACTAATCCAGTAGCCTTGTATTGCATTTCTTTAGATTTTTCAGTGAGTTTGATGCATTGTCTGCAGTCACCAACAATTCAGTTCATTCAATGTATTTTTGTAACTTAAGTACTCAAACGCAGAAAGTACATTGTTAAACTTGTACATTGTTACTTTCCAATAAGATGTGGATGTCTAACCTGTTTTGGACATGCAGTGAAGTAAAACACAATTCCCTGAATCTTCCATTTGCAGAAGCCTTTGCTGCTGATTACCCACTTAGAGAGGATTACCGTCATTTTGAAGCCCATTTTAGTGCACTTAGCCCCCCTCCAGAGGAGCAGCTGTGTTACAGCAGGTCAAGCTTTACTGTGTTTGGAGTTGAATTAGTAAATGAATTACAGGATATCCATAATAAGGTGAACAAGCCATTATGGATTATTGGTTCTGTTTGCTACAGAAACAAATTTGATGTGATCTGCTGAAGATTGGCAAAATACATGCGAAATAAACCCTTTTCTAAGTTAATTTGGTCTGAAAAAAAAAAACACTAAGCAATTTCCAGCAGCTACGTGGGCATGCTGCTTCCAGGAAAGAAAAAGCACAACTCCCATAAAAAAATACAACTGTCCACCACAGAAGTTACAACAGAAGATTTTATTAACCAGTGATATATCTGATATATCTTTAATATATTTAAGATTTTATTCATGGTAGAGAATTTAGGGATTTATTTCTTTTCAACCTCTTTACCTTTCAATTGGTCCAAAGCAGTGTTCATCAAGCCTTATGGTAACAGTTTGTGAAACATGGCATCCAGGGGAGCAAAGAAAGATGACCAATCTTTCATGACAAGGTGGAGAGAATCCTGGGGTTTTGTGCAGCAGATGGCTAGAGCTAAATAAGATCTTTGTCTCTAGAGTGCCGTTTGCCAGACCTCTGGTGTTAAAAAGGTTTTCTGAGACAAAACACCAAGGATGAGGCAGAGAAGATTGTGTCCAGATATGAGAGGCAGGCAAGAAACATAGTTCCATGAAGAACTAGAAGATGTTACTTCAAGGCTGGACTAATGTAATTGTTTACTATCAGGAAGTCCAAAAACTGTGGTTAAAAGCCTTCAGCTGATTTCGAGAGAGATTTCTAAAAAAAAAATAGAATGGGAAGCAGATCTTTTAGTTATCAGGCTCCTCTCCTGTGAAACCAACTACCAGTTTTAGTCCGTGAGGCAGACACCCTGTCTACTCTTAGGCCCCGTCCACACAAAGTCAAAACGAACACAAAACGCTGATATTTTCCAGACAATTGTCATAAAGACGGAGACGTAAAATAAATGTGATCGTCCACACGAATGCATGAAAACGCTGCAAAATGTATGCCAGGCCTGTAAGTGGCGCTGTGGTGCCAAAGCAAAAATAAGCAACGAAATGTTGGGCATGTGCACTAATATTTATACATGGTTGCCCTGCGGGTCCATTTTCGTGGTTCAGTCAAATTCAGGTGCTGAACTATGTCGTCGATATTGCTCTGTTCTTCCTGGAGATATTCCAGAAGAAGAAGATTCTGTTGTAAGCCCGACAGCAGGGTGAGTAGTAGGGGTGTAAATCACATCCATCATGGCGATTCGATTCAGTATCGATTTCCTGACCCAACGATTCGATTATTTTCGATACTTAAGAATACACCACGATTCGATTCGATTCGATTCGATTAATCGATTAATCGGTTAAATTTTTTTTAATTATTATTATTATTTTTTTTACATCTTACAGGCTAAACAAAGTTTCAAGTTTGAAATAAATCAATGAAAGCTGTAATATCGTTATGCAGTTTCTTTAGAAACAACAGCAAATAACAGAAGTAGAAAAGTTGCATCAAAAAATACTGTAAAAATACTGCACAATATCAGTGTAATGAGTTCGATGCAATACCTCGGCTCCAAAGAAACTGTCCAACATATTTTTTTAGAATTTAATAAATATACTCAGGAAAGAGAGATGTTGTGTAGAGAGTTATACAGGAATAAAAGTAAACTAGATATAAGGGAATTGTTTCAAAGGTCATCTGGGGATGTAGTTTTTGGTAGTATTTTTAATTTTCTAAGAAGAACGGGTATTTTAGGGAGAATATAATAGTTTGTCTGGTCCATACTCCATTCTGGAAGGTGGCGGTAATGCACCTATAAGTTGTTTGCCAACCGCCATTAAAAAAAAGAAGAAGAAGGCTCCAGAGTGTTGACGTCACCGCCCCTTGAGACGCTCCGCTGCACCTCTCCCAGATTGTAGCTGACCTCAAACAGTGCACCAGACAGGAGGCCGGCTAGTTTTGTTTTTATGACCGAAATTGCGGAAAACAACTCGTGAATTTGGACCCGCTAGAAGAGCGAGGTGCGCGAGAACGCTGGGAGCCTTTTTCCAGCTGAATCTCCGCTCTTTTTTCCCTCCGTCGTCGGACTAAACTCGCCCCCACTTCCTCGCCGCCTCGGCCGTATCTAGACCCACAGCGTGTAGCTCAGACCACGCTTCAATATTGAGCATAATTTAAAAATGTCTGTGTGAAGCTTGCTGCAACACACTGCTGTAAGAGTATAACCAGGAAGCGCGGTAGGAGGGCAAAATAAGTTTAGCGGCACCGCAGGGAGGGAGGAGAGTTACGCCCAGGAGCAAATGGATAAAAATAGACCGGAGGGAAAAAAAAAAAACATTAATCGATTATCTTGCGGACGTGTCGATGCATCGGATCGTCGGCTTTTGGATCGATGCATCGATACAAAACGATTATTATTTACACCCCTAGTGAGTAGCATGAGCAGCAACCATTTAACACAGTACGGCGCCATTGTTGTTGTGATACTGTGTCGAGCATGCGTGTTAAGAGGCGACGCTATGACGCATGCGTGTAAAAAAAAAAATGCGGTTAGAGCTTAAAGATGGAAACACAAAAACAGCGTTTCAGAATCTTCCCACTCTGAAGGCTGAATAAAAAAAAGATTGTTTACAGACCCCCGAAACGCCGGCTTCGTGTGGATGAGAGGCTGGTTTGGTGAAAAATTTGTGCGTTTAGGCCAGGGTTCGGCTTTGTGTGGACGGGGCCTTAACCCTGTCTAGGCTTAAAACTTTCCTTTTTGATGAAGCTTATAGTTAGAGTGGCTCAGGTTATCCTGAGCTATCTCTATAGTTATGTTGTTATAGGCATAGACTGCTGGAGGACATAGCAACCCCTTTTTCATCATTCTATCTCTATTCTCCCACTCTGCAGTATTTCTTTAGTTAAATCTCTAATGTTATGCGCTTTCTGTTTTTTCTAATCATAGTAGCTTCATCTGGTCTGTTCCTGCTGTTGCTGTCATCAACACCTTTGTTTATATGTGTTATAGCTTGGCCTGTTTTTCAGTGTAGTTCTGTTTCTTTGACTGACTGGCTGGATGTGCTCTGTTCCTCCTGTGGCATGGGAGCTGGTTCAGAGCTCGTCTGCCTGGCTGTGTGTGCCCTGGAAGGAGCTGGTTTACAGTTCTTCTGTCTCCTTGAACCCCAGGCCGCCTCAGCAGGTGGCCGCTCTGAAGCCATGGCTGCTAAATGTGCTAATGAAACGGTGAACACATGCACGTATCGACTGATACTGGTACGAGATAATATCAGCCAAAATAATCATCCGTCTTTCTCTATGGCTGACCCCTGTTCTAAATTGAGAAAGGACAATGAAAGCTACAGATACCTGCCCGTGGTTCCACAGTTCGATTGCCATTCGGATCCATGAAGACAAATCTTCCACCGGTGAAGTCTGAACCGTAGTTGGACAGGTACAGGAGAGATGTGTAGTCAAAAGAGCCATATGTCTCCTAGAAGACAGAGAGAAAAGCATAAAAGTGAAAACTAATGCACCTAACAGGGTAGTCCAGATTTATAGCACCCCTTTACTCTCGGTGAAAGAGGAATCTTCGCCAGGCACCAAATGCTTACAGCAGGGGACGTGGTATTTATTGACAGCTGATACATCTTTGAGCAAAGGTGATAAATGTGTGTGATGTGAGGGCTAGTGTGAACTGCCCATTGCTTTAACCAGATGTGATGATTCTGCTATGATGATTTCACATGTATAAAGAACTTGGCTAGTTTCAGGGTGTTTCAACGTATTAAAGAAAGTTGGAATGAGATAATGCAGCAATATTGGGTCAGAGTACAGAAGGAAAAAAAAATTTACTTTTAAAGGTGAAAATTATCTAATGTTGTAATATCATCTGCTATGCTTCTGAAAACACTGAGATTTACTACGACAAAAAAACAACAACAAAAAACAGAACATGACTGGCCAGATCTTGATCTAGAGGGGAATAGTTTTTATGCCAATATAAAAAGCATATTTGGCAAAACTTGTGCAGCACTGGGTCAATATATGGTGTTAGAATGTCCTTAGTAGGTTGCAGCATAAGAACTCCCAATAATAAGTAGATTAGTAGTTGGCATTGAAGACAGACAGCTGTTATAGTGCCTTGGGAAAGTACATGGCCCCTTTGAACTTTTCATCTTTGGCCACATTTCAGGTATAAAGGTATAAAGTTTTTATGTTTTGTGAAGAATCAGCAACTGGGACACAATTATAAGATGGAATTAAATTTATTGGACATTTTTAAGTTTTTTTAACAAATGAAAAACTGGGTGTGCAAAATTATTCAGACCCCTTGAGTTAATACTTTGTAGCACCACCTTTCACTGTGATTACAGCTGCAAGTCTCTTGAGGTATGTCTCTTATCAGTAGCATGTCTTTTTGCCCATTCTTCCTGCACAACAGCTGGAGCTCAACGAGTTCGGATGGAGCAGTTTTCAGTTCTTTCCACAGATTCTCTATTGGATTCAGGTCTTGACTTTTACTTTCTAAAACTTGGATATGCCTATATGTGAACCTTTCCATTGAAGATTCTCTCTTTTTTTTTTTTTTTGAGTTTTGGGGCACTACCTCCCTACGCTCCATCCATCTTCCCATAAATTTTAACCATCTCTCCTATCCCTGCTGAAGAAGAGCAGGCCCAAACCATGATGCTGCCACCACCATGTTTGACAGTATGGATAGCGTGTTCAGGGTGGTCAGCTGTGCTGCTTTT
Organism: Cyprinodon tularosa; assembly: GCF_016077235.1. Taxonomy (NCBI): domain Eukaryota; kingdom Metazoa; phylum Chordata; class Actinopteri; order Cyprinodontiformes; family Cyprinodontidae; genus Cyprinodon; species Cyprinodon tularosa. The sequence continues at coordinate 331,395 of NW_024039146.1, read as the reverse complement.
ACACAAAACATAATTTAGTACTGGTTTCATTTGATCAGAGCACCTTCTTCCACGTTGGCTGTGTCTCCCATGTGGCTTGTAGCAAACTTTAAACAATACTTTTTATGGATATCTTTAAGAAATGCCTTTCTTCCATAAAGGGCAGATTTTTTTTGTAGTATGCAACTGGTTGTTATTGTATGGAGAGAGCCTCCCACCTCAGCTGTAGATCTCAGCAGTTCATCCATAATTCTTCCATTTCAATATTAGGTTGCACAGTGTTTCCTTGAGATGTTTAAAGCCTTGGAACTATTTTGTATCCAATCCTAACCTGCCTGGTGTGTTCCTTGTTCTTTACGATGCTCTTTGAGCTTTAAACAGACTCTGAGACGATCACAGAGCAGGTACATTTATACAGAGACTTGATTACACACAGGTGGACTCATTAATCAACTTCAGTCATTTAGGTCAACATTGGATCATTCAGAGATCCTCCCTGAACGTCTGGAGAGTTTGCTGCACTGAAAATAAAGGGGCCAATTCATTTATTCACATTCACCCATGTGCTGGGATATTTTTGCAGTCTCAAACTGTATCCTGCTGATCAATACAGTTTGGCAATGTGTGGAAACGCTTCAAGATGCCCCATTAACCCGTCACTAGGAGTGGGACTTTAACCCAGAACCTCTGGATTCAAGGCGCAATGCCCTAACCACTAGGCCACCACATCTTCAGTTTTTTATCTGTTAAAAAAGTGTAAAATATCCAATAAACTTTGCTACCCTTCACGATTGTGTCCCAATTGTTGATTCTTCACAAAAAATTACAATTTTAGGTCTTTATGTCTGAGGCCTGAAATGTGGAAAAAGGTTGAAAAGTTAATGGGAGGCGAATATTTCTGCACAGCACTGCAGGTGTTATAATTAACTTATAATGACACAGCATTTAGTCACAAAATAAATGGTGTGAACAAAGACATGCTGCCTTGCACCAATACTGGAAATTGATTTTCTTTTTAATCATTTATTTCCTTCTTCTTACATATGTCCAAAAATCTTTAGAGAGATTGAAGAATTAGATCATTGAGTTCCTACTTGCTCTTATTGTTTGTATAAAAGCCAAAATAAAAGCTCTCATTAACAGAAAGGAAGCTGTAGTTTATGCAGAAACATGCTTTTCAGTCAGGTAAACACTTTCAATACTCTATGAAGGTTAAAGCGGAGCTCCCAATTCAAGACTTAATGCATTGGAGTGCTGCTTTACTTACCTAATTTGAATTGGTTTCATTATTTCCTTAAACTCTAAGAAACCAAACTGCTGTTCCTTTTAGGAACAAACAATAAAAGCAGTGAATCAAGATACTAAAATTGGTTTAATAGATTTTAAAGGTTCATGAAATTCTTAGGTCTTTCATAAATGCTACATGCTATTTTGTTTGTGCTGGGCTTTTAATGGAAACAAGCAGTTTGTATTGTTTTGTGGGCTAAGTAACAGAAACTGTTCAAACTACTATATTGAATTTAGGCCTCATCACAGATCAACCTCTCTATGGCCATGTATGGAGAGCTGATTAAATGTCAGTTTCTTGTTAAAATATGCAAATTTTTCCTGTTTAATGAATCCCCAAGGTTTTGTAAAGAAGGGTAATTGGGAGTTGGTTTAAGCAAAGTATGTCGAAAATGTGTTCGTCATTTATCTATTAAAAGTTGCTGACATAGTGGCCATGAATAGGTGGCTAAATTAATGCAGTCCAGCTCAGCAAAATATCACAGGCTATAGGAGGTTCTTTCATGACATGATGAAGATTTTCACTGCTTATGCAAATGAGAGTTCATATAGAGGGCTTCAACTAAATATCCTGTAAGGTCTCCAGGCCACTGAATTATTGAAGGATTCTAGTTTTGCTTTATTAAGTCTTTCAGTCCTTCTAAAATTAAATGTTTTGTTAATCAAAACATCATCTTCCTCAGTCAGTCGCTCATCTTGAGGCCTATTCTATGGTCTATGTTTTATAAGGTCATTGAGGTCTAGTAAAGATATGAAACAAATCTGCAGTTTTCCCTTTGTACCCAAGTCCTTTCCTAAATCTGAACTTAAGTTTTCTTCACATCAAACTTTAACTCTGTTCCTAATGGATTTACTGCTGTTTTAAATGTGGTCCAGTTTATTTATATAGCCTATTTCATATGACAATCCTTGAATGACATATTCAATCTGCATGGGAGGAAGAAGGTTCTGGAACTTAATCCTGCCCTACAGGGTCTCTCTTGCATGTTCTCTCTAAGGATGTGTGGGTTTTCTCAGCAGGGATGTTGCTGTTGCTCACCACATCACGTGCACAAGGGTCTGTAGTGAGTTCTGTTCAATTTACGATTATTGTCACAGTGGATTAAAATTTGTTCCATCTGATTAATTGGTAACTTCATTAGAAGGACTTTCTCCGTGTTGTAAATTCTACAGCTGCAGCCCACACATAAGCGAAGGCCTACTGGTTTATTATCACCTTAACAGCGCACATATAACCACCAGCTTAAAGGCTCTGCTAACAGCACAAAGTCTGTCAGCAGTAGGGCTGGGTACCGAACATCGGTTCTTTTATGGTACCGACCGAAATGCTTTGGTTCTACAGAGTATCGAAACATGCCTCGTCTTTCGGTACCAAGTTTCGGTGATTGGCTGTAACACTTAACCTGATTGCGTCATCCAGGAAAAATACACAGGTGGTCCTGCCTACAGCCAGGGTTCATGTGTATCTGTTGTGAACTGGTTGCAGCGTCATGGAACCACTTTAAAATGCCCCCCAGGTCAAAAGTGTGGCTTCACATTATTAAGACTGATGCCAATAGTGCGCAATGCATTACATCGTGCACGGAAACAATTTAAGAGCAGAAAGTTGCTTGGTGTTTGACTGCAAGAAGAGCGGACCGCAGCCGGCGCGACCATCCTTCTCTCAGCAGCCCGTGGGCAGAGCAAAGCCAGAGCGGAGTGAATCATGCTGCTTTCAAACTGGACGCAGCAGGAGCAGCAAAATCACGTCTGCTGCTTCCTTTTTGCTGCTTGTACCAGCTTCTGACGCACGGCTGAAGCAGCTTTGCTGCTCTGGCTGCACGGTCGAAAAGTGGCTCAGACGCGCGTTGGGCGGAGCTACTCTATCCTTTCTCTGCCTTGCAGCTATATTTGCTGTGATCAGTGGGAATAAAGTAGTTTTATTATGTTTTTAAGTGGGAAAATCCACCTGAAAACTTAATCAGTGCAGTCAGTTCATCCTGCCTTCCAATAAATATTTCTGTCGGAGCCGCTCAGACCCCCACATACCAGCGGTGCGCTGTCAATAGGATCCCATTCAACGGGCTTGTTTGTCAGACATGGTAATTTTTCTAAAGGAAAACTGCTAAGTAAAAAGGTCCTCAATGTAACAGTGAATATTAGACACTGAATTTTTTTTTTTTATGTAAGAGAAAAAATGTAAATGGAAAAATCAGAGCTTAAAATAAAACTCAAGATTTGTACTTTTTTATGTTGCGTAATTTTCTTTTTCTTTGAACTGATATTATAAAACTGGTATCGAAAAAAGTATTGTTCAGGAACCGGTATCGAAATGAAGGTATCGGTATTGGTACCGGAACCGAAAATTTTTGAACAATACCCAGCCCTAGTCAGCAGTGAATGCTGGGTAAAAACAGAATGCCACATTACAGTCACCCTCAGCTTAAAGAAGGTTGTGGGAATCCAAAGAGCATTTACAAGAAATGAAACTCAGTTAATAACTAGTAAATTACTAACATAAGTCCTGGGAAACGGTGTGCAAATGTAAGACTACTATGTACACACCACTATGTACACCCAGATCTAGAACCAACCATAAAGAATAGAATAGAACTCAACTTTATTGTCATTACATTGTCACTAGTACAAAGCAACAAAACTCATGCTGTTTCTCAATCTGTGTACTTGTGCGTTCTCACGTAGTCGTGAAACGTCATCAGCCTCAGCCCTAGTGCTGTTCCAATTCACAAGAACAGGAGACAGAGAACGGACAAAGTCCCCAGATGATGTTCTTGCCCCTCCCTATTTACCCAGCATGCATCAGAGCAGACTTGTCCGTTCTTGAGATTGACAGCTGTCCCAGCATGCACTGCGGCAGCAGCAGCTTTTAATGGAGCTGCTCACAGAGCTCAGAGTATCAAGTTAAACGTTCTCTTTTCTGTTGCTCTTGTTCAATAAAAGTAAGTTTTAAGTAGCCTAGTAAACTAGCCCCACCCGCCAGCGGCCAAAATAATTTTTCCTGCGATTAGGTCTAGCCTCCATCAATGCCCCAGGCCCTAAATATGGCAGGCCAATCATAACGCAGAGATGTGTTTTGAATATCTGGATGCAAAGTGGGCGGGGTTTTTTAGGGCGTGACAACAAAACTGCACAAAACAGTAGCATGTACTGCGGCAGCAGCAGCTTTCAATGGAGCGCTCCATTAAAAGTTAAAAGTTCTCTTTCCGTTGCTGTTTTTCAATAAAACTATTTTTCAAGATAATTTGAGGCGAGAATATTATACTTTAAAGCGTCACTATATGGTCCATTTACCGATTTAATGCGTAATTAAAAAAAATATTTCCGAAGTTGAGACGGCCGAAGCTAACGGCAGCCAGGGCTAACTGCAGCCCATCTGCAGCGGCCCTCTCTTGGCATAGTCATGTGTGAAGGACCGCTGGCTTTGATGGGGATTTTTGACTCAGCTTTGGAATCAGTTTTGCAAGGATTAGACTTGGGGTTTTTGTTGAAACGTGAGCAGGAAGACGCTATACGCTCATTCATTTTTAAGAAGGATGTATTTTTTTACCGACAGGCTGTTTGTTTACACTCCCCACATCAGCTTTCTGTCACGCTTACTACGTCACAGTCAGTTGCACTCATTGGTCAGAGAGTTGGCCCATAGGCACAGACAGAGGTTTGAAAAACAACGGGTTGTTCTCATCAACAATCTTCCGATGTCTCATTTATCAGGGCCAGACTAAATTACACATTTAATCTCACATTTAGTCTGGTTTATCAGGCTAACCAAGTAGCACTAAATTGGTGACTTAGCAACGACACTGTCAAGGAACGCTATGGACAGCGGAACATGCAAGAGGAGGAGAGTTTTGTGTCGGAGGTCGTAGATGAGTCTCCTCCATCACACATTTTTTATTTAGAGGAGGAAAGCGGGGATGAAGATGTTGTGGAAGAGGACGCCATGGCGGCAGAAGCTTGGTTTGGTGTAGAAGGCTTACAGCCGTACATGTTTGAGGCCTTGCAACACTGTCAGTTCTGTTAGCTCTATGCCTGCCGAAGCTACAGACGCAGACGTCCATCCCCGTGAACATATCTTATATCGTATTTCAACCTAAGCGTATAGTAGCTGATGATCGTTGATATATGATTGGCCGACTTTAGGTGTACAAGCTGACGCATAACTAACTGGCCTGCAGAAGGTAACGGGGAAAAAAGGCAAAGATTTTAAGACAGGATTTTTTATTAAATAGAAATTTTTATAAATTTTGTGACAATATCATCTGACAAAAAGTACATTTATATACATGTTTAAGCAAGAATGATTTGACATTGAAACTTCCCTATGACTTTAAACAGAGCCGAACTTGGGTTGTGCCCAACAATAATATTTGTTTAATTAAATCCTCTTGTAGAAATAAAACAAAAGAAAGTCCCTAGGGGAGTGTGGCCTAGTGGCTAGGGGTGAGGTGGTGGTTAGGGCATTGCACTTGGAATTCAGAGGTTCTGTGTTTGAGCCCCACTCCCACAGACTGCCACTCCGGGTCCCTGAGCAAGACCCTTAACCCCACACTGCTCCTCGGGTGCCACAAATGGCAACCAACTGCTCGCCAAGGGGATGGGTTAAATGCAGAGAGTTTCTTTCGTTGCTCTGTACTTGTGACAGTCTAATGACAATAAAAAAAAGTTGGGAAAAAAAAAACAACAAATAAATGTCAATGCAAGTGTCTTTATGTAATTCACCTACTTTAAATTGCCGACTAATATTAACGTGGCTCTGGGTGCCTTGAAGAAACAGCTATTCCACAATATAAAGGATAAAAAAAAAAATCCTTAGCCTGGATTTATTACGACCTCTGGTAAGAAGGTGGCTTAGGCTATTCTGCTGCTCTGACTGGATATCAATTAGAGTCCAGCTTAACGTCAACAAGACGAGGGCAGGAATGCGAATGTGTCAGCAGACGCCAACAGCCAGGTCAATTTCTAGTATAACATTCTCCTTCTCTGCTGTCACACCTCAAAAGTAGCTCTGACACAATATCAGCTTCATGATCGATGGGTAGAAAAGTCACCACTAAAGAAGTCAGAGGCTATTTGCATGTAAATGAGGGCAGGTTGTCCAATTGGCCAGAGAAAAGTGGCAAAGAGAGACAGCGAAGCTCTTCTCTGATTTGTTTGTTTCCTGTTGCTGAGAGAAAGGAGGCAAGGGTGAAGAGGCAGATATTGATGCGGCTGTAAAACCAATAGAGGATATTTGACAACACAAAGGGACTGAATGGAGGCAATCTAAAAATCAGGAAGAGGAAACAACAGCCTCCAACTCAGAGCGCTGCTTTTATAGTTTTCTAAACTAACAAATGAGGAAAAAGCAAGTCCCATTGGGAATATACTTTTATGCATCTAAAATATAAAACTAATTGATAAAAGAACATTAAAGAGCATCCAGTCCAATTTAAGAAGATAAATCAGTTTGAACCTCATTGTATAAAATGATGAGTCAGATCAGCTGCCTGTGGGAACTTTCTGTGGTAAACAGATTTACCATTTTTTACTCATCAGTCAACAAACAATTTCAAAGATCTCAGAGATTTTAGATGTTTTTTTGCAATTGTGGGACGATCTATTCCCGGATTCTTAATTTTTACCTAAGAATCTTAGTATTGTGGGTGGTTCGGGTCTAAAAACATTAAAAAAGGTTTGGATTTCTGTTTGCCTCACAGTCAAACAGGTTTTATTTTATATATACAATGTGAATCATTAAAAGACAATCTGAAGTCTGACTATTTTCTTTTAAAGCATTCAGCTGTTCCAATCACTTTTACACAATTACTTGCTTTTTCAAATCAATAATAAATAATAATAAATCATAGGATTGTTTTTAAAGCCATATGTTTGCAATGCATTGGTGCTACAACAAAGTGGCAGTTATGCACAAAGCTGTTTGCAATAAAACATTTTGAAGGAAGGCACGGACAGACGGAAGGATAGAACAACCGACTGAAGGATGGAAGGAAGGAAGGACCGACCGAAGGAAGAAAGGACTGGAGGAAGGAAGGAGCAGAGGAAGGAAGGGATTTTCTTTTCCATACATTTTTTAAAACTATTAACTAAGTCAGAGTATTAGGGGCAGGCTATAGCTTTTTTTTCTTCCTCTATTTCGAGAATAAAGTCGTAACATTACGAGAATAAAGTCATAAAATTATGAAAATAGTCATTAAAATTATGAGAATAAAATCGTAACATTATTAGAATAAAGTAATAAAATTAAGAGAATAAAGTCCTAGAATTAGGAAAATCAATATGTAAATAACAAGGATAAAGTGCAATGCAAATACATTAAGAGAATAAAGTCGTAAAATTATGAGAATAAAGTTGTAACATTACGATAAAAAAGTCACAACGAGAATAGTCATAATAATAGTCATATTACAAGAATTAAGTCGTAATATTAAGCCTTAAAATTACAAGAAACAAGTTGTATTTTATGACAACTCTTACAGCCAGCACTTTCTCCATAAAACGAGGAATGCCGAGCATTAGGCGAAGTTATACTTTGGCATTGGTTTGACAAATAAGAAAATCTTTTAGCACCAGCAGCATCAAATTGGGCAGAATGTCAAAGTGTATTCAGGTTGCTGTTTGTTGGTGCTGGTCGGCTTGAAGCTTTCTTTCTCAAACGGGTTGTTGTATGATGACTTCATTCTCGTAACATTGCAACTTTTTTCTCCTAATGTTTCGACTTTACTCTAAAAATAAAAAAAATCTCTAGCCTGGCCCTAATATTCCGTCGTAATAAACTGCTTAAAACAGACTCATGACTCTGTTTTTTGGACGATTACCTTATCAATGTGCGGATGCCAGTACTCGTCATGCTGGGTCTTGGCTTCGGTGCTGTTGATTCTGGAGAAGAAGGTGGGCTTGGTGAGGTACATCAGAGTCGGGTCCAAGCCAAATGTTTCAGCAATGACCGCCTGGATCCGGCCACGCACTTCTCTGATCGTGGAAAATGAACACAGCAAGTTCAAACCAACAGCTGATACCACTATAATCCTTGTATACTGGTTGTCTAATACACGTTCAGAGCCAGAAACACATGCCTTGATGTTTTTACTTTCAGACAACCAGAAAATATCTTTATACTCTCCTTATCATAAAAACTATATAATTTATTTGGAGAAAAACTGTGACAATGCATTAAATGCACAGAATCTTTGTAATTTAAGTCACCTGTAAAGCTTGAAATCCTCTTCTGTGAACACATTTGTGATTTGATCCCCGAAATACCTGCAGCAACATCCCCCACCAAAGCAGAACCACAGAGCCACAGGTAACCATCAGGAGGAACAGAGGGGGAAAAAAAATTGTTTGTTTGTTTTACAACAAATATTTTAATATTTAACACCTGTGTAATAGGAAGCATAAAGAATGAGAGTGATGCAGGGAGCTGCTAAGGCAACATTTCCTGATTAAAATCCTCCAGATGGTCAGTTAGAACCCTGCCCGCTGGGACACAGGAGACATGGTAGGAAGACATTTCAGAGCAGATGATCTGAATACAGCCCATTTCTGCCAGGAATAATGAATGAGGCATGGATGGGTGACTAGACTATGAGAGGACGACTCAATTGGCTGATGAATCAATTCATAGTTTGAGATACTATTGAAAACACAGCATATAGAAATCTCTGGTCCTACTTAACAACCCTGTGTTGGAATGTATGCAAATGCAAAGCACAGTATAATACCTAGAAGCTTGCATTGAAGCCAGCCCCAAACAAATAAAAGCAAGGTGTAATTTCCCACCTGTATATATTAACAAATTGTTTTCCCATGGACAATGCTCCAGAGTGAAGGTCCAGTATGGAGGCCTGCAGGGAAAACAGACATAACACTATTTACTTCAACTACTCTGACAAATGTGCAACTCCAGCTTCAAGGATCAACCTTAATCCCTCATCTGCACTTAGTTTTTTTTTGTATTTTGTTCTTCCGGATTCTGCCCTTTGCTTGTTTACCGCTCCTTGGGGACACTGCTGAAAATAAGTCATTCTCTCAGAGGTGTCCTTGCTGCTTAACTACAATGACTTCAGACTCTGTAAACATCTTCTTTCTGAGCCGAGGACCAATCAGCCCCCCAGGATGGAAGCAGAGCATTGCTGGGATGTTTAGATGGTTCCATTAAAAAAAAAGAAAAAAAAAAAAAGACTTAGTTTCCTTTTTCCTAACTGCCTTTTTATGCGCTATTGTACAATACCGCCCTCTACAGGTAGAAGGAAGAACTTAAGGAAAGAATCTGGAAGGTGTATTAAAGAATTTAAATCTTACTCTCACCTTAGAAGGAAAAAGTCCTTAAAGTGCAACAAAGCAATGAAGCGTCCACTAAACAACTCCATCGAATTATAAAATTGGGTGTTATTTTACATTTTATTGAGATTTAATAGAGGACAATTGGGAACCTAAAAAAACGGCATATTCCTTAATTCAAATTTGATGGCCAAAAGTCGACTAGAAATGGAGCTAAAGGGGAAATCTGACATCATTCATTGAACCAACTGGAGCTGCAACTAAGGATTATTTTTCAAAATCGGTTCATCTGTAGATTATATTTTTCAAATAATAATGGGATAGTCAAAGGTTCCTTAAAGAAAACTTTAAGAAATAAAACCAGGTGAAACTCAAACATTTCCATTCTATTTCCATTTGAGGCGTTCTGGATAGAGCACTTTGACAGATTACATTTTATTTATCATTATAAATGGAAAATGTTCATTTGTATGTTTAAAATCTTGATATAATTACTGCTCAAAGTGGGTTATTCTGTCAGCTAAAGGCATGACTTAGAGTCTCTATACTCCAGTTAATTAATTGATTACTAAATTAGTTAAAGAATATTTCAAACTGGAAAATTAATCTATAAATAAATACAAAACCCTTAAATTAAGTGTATTTAACCTTAATATGAGCAGGTAAATGTCATAGTTTGCCAATGGAATGAGTATTTTTACTCTTGAAATAAGATAATTAGATAATAGGCACTTGAAAAAAGACAATGCAATAGTTTTTTCTTATTTTAAATGTAAATTGTCTTGTTCCACTGGCAAATATTTCTCTTTTACCTCCTCAATCCAAGAACAAATGCATTTTAAGAAAATATTACTTATCTAGATTTCGATTTTTTTCAAGTGCAGTAATGACGATTAATTTTTTTTCAGCCCTAGTACCAACGTCAATTCAAAATAGCTCAGCTAGAAGAAAACAGTTAATCTGGAAAAACAGCACACTGCTGCTTAGTTGCAGCAATGCTACAACACCAGAATGCTCTACTTTTCTGGAGTAAAAAGGATCAGCACTGAAGGAACAGAGCTGGAAAACTGACAGGGTAGCCTACAGCCGAGCACAGCCTGCTGTTATCTGAGGATTTTTCTGCAAAATGTCTTTAACACGAAACATCTGAATTCCCTTTGAATTTGTTCAGAGGACATGAGATTTTACAGAGGAGGAGAACCTTGATGCCATTTCCATAAGTTTTAGTGCATTTATAATGAAAATCTCACCAAAAAAAAGGTTTCCTGCAGATAGATCAAGGATCAGCAGGTAGAGATGCATCTTTGTCGCAAAACTAACCTCAGATAGCAATAGTGTTAATAATGAAAAATCCAAAATAAGTGTTTTTTAAATAGGAGATCAGTTTCAAAGGCCAATCAGGTTCATTTCATCCCTAGAAACATAACATGTAAATTCATATACTTGAGAAGGAAGATATTTTTATTTTGAATATAAAAAATGTATTTTAACACTTTAAGGGTTGAAATTGAAAAGCCCCCCTTTTATGTGTTTAAATAACACATAAGACTAAAACATAAAAGCATGGGGCATACTGAAATAAATACATAATTGCAGAATATAAGGCTTCAAATCCTGAAATCATCAGTTGTGTCTGCTGCTGCTTTTACTCCGTTTTCTGGGTCTGGGTTTCTTATTATCATTAATATGAGGAACTATCTGCTCTGCTATCTGATGACAAGCTGACCACCTTCTTCTGCTTTGTCTCCAAAAAGACTGAATTTATTTGGAGAAACCTGTGATTCGCCACCGCTGTCCGTGTTGTCAGCCACAGTAGAAGTAGTCTGTTGTCCTTTTTACCTCACATAAGAGCACAATGAACTAAAAAACAAATAGCAGTGTGGAAGTATTTTTTGATTTGAGCTCATAACTGTTTTTCTGTGACATTTCTTTCCACCAGTATATATATATATATATACACACACACACACACACACACACACACACACACACACACACACACACACACACACACACACACACACACACACACACACACACACACACACACACACACACACACACACACACACGAATTTGTGAGAAGAGGTCAAAAGCACTTTAATATATTCTGGTATTGCTTTGTTTTTTTAGACATTTCCCAACACTAGGCTATAATCTTTAATTACTGCATAAAATAATGCATCATACAGCCTTAAAACAGACTGCAGCTCCAACTGCACTTAGAAGTCAACCCACTGCAGCATTTTCAACAACGAGCAGGATCACGTCCTACTCGTCTGTGAGCTTCTGGAAAATTTCTTGTCACAACATGTCACATGTGTGAGTGATTTTGTCACAGGCTTCACTGGTGTGCTTATGAAATATTCATCTAGCGGCATTTGAAGGTGAACTTAGTGGAGGACACTGGAGCTCAGAGGAGGAATCCAGAAAGCAGCAGCAGGTCCATCAATCCTATTTGTGGAAAACTTGGGAAAGGTCTAATTTCTTTATATTTCTCTCCACGGAACCTAGTCTGTAAACATTCATGCAACATTTCTGCAGACTTTTCCAAGAGGCTTTTAAAGCTCCCAGCTCCCAGTTTTGACATCTTTTTTTACTGACGTTCATTCTGTGCCCGGTCCTTATGTTTGTTTAAGGCAGTAAGCATTGGTCCATACATCATTTAGGTATTAAAGTCTTTTAAAACCAACAGATGTGCAGAAGATACGTCTATATAAAATAGGGGTGGGTATTGCCAAAGAAGTCACGATTCGATTCGAATCACGATTCACAGGCCACGATGCGATTCTATCACGATGCATCACGATACTTGAATTATTGCGATGCATTGCAATATTTTCTCCTCCATGTTTTGTTTTTGAATGACTCGGCACAGTATCCCACGGCCGGAAATGCTTGTGACACAAGGCAGCGTGCGTCAACACATTTGCAGCGACATCTACTGGACTGGAAGTTGTATTACACTTGTTTTTGGCTGATGTTCGCCAACCATTCATGCAATTTTATTTATTCATTTTTTTAAATTAATAATCGATTCTTGGCATCAAGAATCGATGCAGTAGATCACGAAAATTAGAATCACGATGCATCATCATCACGATTATTTTGCACACCCCTAATATAAAAAGAAAACTGTTCAATCTTGGTTTTTTTTACTATTTCTTCCCAACAGGCTACAAAAAGGTTAATAACACATATGATTTCTTAAAAATACTGTATATTTAAAGGTATTGTGGAGGATTTCTGTGAATCTTTTTTTTTAAAGACCCACCCTCTCCACAAAAAAATGCATATGCACAACCCTGTACCGGCTCCTGAGAGGGAACGCCTATTTAACGCGTGCCAGAGCATGCACAAGCCCATTTCTCCTCGTGCTCGCTCTATTTAAGAGTTGCTGTTCTCAAAGCTCATATAAGCTTACTGTGCCTGAATGTCCTCCCTAACCCCTAAATCCCTCACTCACTATATAGAGCTGGGAATATATAGTGGACTTTACAGCAAACTTAGTTAACTTACCGTTCTGACAGATCATCACTACTTTTTGCTCCACGTTGGTCACATAACTCCTCCACCACTATGCAGTGCCTGCGCCAGCTATTTTATTAGTCCAGCGTTTATGCAGGGATGAGTAACACTCATTTAACGGTTTTTAATGCTCTTAGAAATAATTTATAATGCCATCAACAAGTACCCATGACCCAAAAAAAAAATAATATCTATCTATCTATCTATCTCTTTCTCTCTATATATATAGTCATGGGTACTTTTGTTCCAGCCACTTTTGTTGAAATGAACAGCTTCCTATGCCCTCTCTCTCTCTCTCCGCCTCGAGCATCTTTTCCGAACATAGGGCTTTACAATTAACCAGATGCAGTTCCGCAAAAATATATTGCGATATAATATATCTGATGAAATTGTTTTTATAAACGCATACCTTTTATTTTAAATAAAGCATTTTGAATGCCACCATAATCACATTTGTTAAATTTTATTCCCACTTAAGGCCTTAATTTAAAAAAAAAAATTAAATGAAATTTAATGACTTTTAGGGATTTTTAATGACCCGCGGAAACCCTGTAGTCACCGCTGTCGGGTAGCGACAGAGGGCCGCTGTGACAGCAAATCGCCAAGTGCTTGGCGAGGAGAGCTTGCATTCCAGGATATATCTGCCTCTTCCGAGACCTTTCTTTTCTTCTCATAGACACTTTTTTCTCTTACGACCCTGGGCCATTTTCAAAGAATCGCTGTGAGAAAGGTGAGCTTCAATGACTGAAACCGTAGCTCAGAAAAGAAAAAGATAGCCAACAGGGACACGTAGGACGGCTTTACGTAAACATATCAACAGTATGACTGACAGTTTGGACGGCCACTTATTTAGATGATCCACCCAGAAATAAAAGATGATCTTCTATACCTTTAACCCATACAAGGTGAGTCCAAGAGCTGAAACCTTGACATACAAGATTACCAAGATGACGCATGTAGCAGTCTGTTAATTAAGAGGTTTCAGCTGTTATATATGTATATGTGGACGCACTGCAAATACTGTATATACCCCCGTGCACCTTCTTCTTTTTGACTATTGAGCCGAAGTAACAAGTAAATTTCTCCACTGTGAGATCAATGAAGTGAATCAATCAATCAACACACAGTGGATGACCATTTAATGAATAATTATTTAATTTCACAGGGTTTTTTTTCTTTAAATTGTTAGAAAACTAACTTGAAGGACAAACTTGAATAAGAAGCATGTTCATAACTGTATATTTAAAAAGAATAAAATAAAATAAAAATCCCCCCATGGTGACATTTTCATCCGTTTCCTCCTCAAAATGAGGAGCTAGTGACGACAGAAGTAAGGACAGGAATGCAAAACTCAGCAGGCATGCACTGGTGTGTCACTGCTGCTGCAGGTGGGTCAGGGCAGCGTCTCAGGGTCAGGTTGATAGCTCAATATCAAAGGAAGATATAAAGGTTAGTACGCACGACCCATATATAGAGGCCTTAGTCCTTGACGTGGCCGACCCGGTTCGAATCCGACCTATGGTCCTCTGCCTCATGTCTCTCATACCCCCTTTCCTGTCAGCCTACTGTCAGAAAAACAAGTCACTAGTGCCGTAAAAACAAAAAAAAAAACATTAAAAAAAAGCAAAGAGACAAAAAGAAAGATAGACGATAGCCTAGCACAGAAAAACGCCCCCCACTCTACACTCATGGGAAATCAGTGACTCAGAGAAACAAAAAGAAAAGAAGAATGAGACTGAGTACATCTACAGCAGAAAAAACGAAGTTGCAACTAGGGGTGCAACGATTTATCGTCTGGCCAATCGATCGGCCCTGATCTACCCCCGTAAAGGTCTGACACCCACCCATAGTTGATGCCATAAAGCAGTTATTATAGTTTTAATTATTTCACAGATAAAACAAAAACAAATATTAATGTTTTTTTCAGTGAAATATGACTGAATTGTCTTGTGATCTAAACTGCTGCCAGTGACATTTATAAAAAGGAAATCTCTGTTGGTCAAAATCGGAATCGGCAGGTCAAGAAAAAAAAAAATCAGGAATCAGTAATCAGTCATATAAGGGTATCCTGGAAGACAAAAGGAAACGGCTTGGATCAAAGTGTTTTAATCTGTTGGAATCACCCAGTCAGACTGAAAATCCGATTAAAAATTTTATGCCAGCCTTAAAAATTGTGGTTTATAAATTACAGATAGTGTTCCTTAAATCTGACTGTATGTGCTGTCAGCAAAGAAAAATAAACAGTCTAGATATTCAAAGATGACGAACTGGAGAACACTGCAGCCAAATGTTTGTGCACAAAGCATCGCCTGAAGAAAAGTGGATGAATATAAATGAACCCCTTAAATTTTTATTGTTAAATAAACAAAACTATGCATCATTTATTCCCTTTGATCTCCCAGTTATGAAGCTCATTATTTTGACTGATTACAATCCCCCAAAAAATAGAGGTATTTGTTATAACTTGACAAAGTTTAAGTTGTATAAATAGTGAAACTTCTGCTTATATCATTACAAGTTGATCAAAGGGATTGATCTGCAGCAGATAAAAATAGAATCGTTTAACTACCATGAAGGCTTCAATGTAGCGAAAATCCTTGTGTTTTAAAGCTCGCCTCCAAGCAACAGAAGTGAGGAAATTTACCACTACAGATGACAATGAGGAACTCTTTGCTCACTGAACTACAGCAAATGGAAGATTTATTGTTCATGCAGCATGGGGTTTTCTATATAAGATACTTAACAAAAATGTAATAAGCTGCATTTTATTGAATTGTTATAAATTATTTGCAGCTCTGAACAACTTTCACTCAGCCAGACATGGAGCAAAATGGCTATCCGGATTTTAAAGGGCTGGTTAACCTCCCACAGCAGTGTGTTGCAGTGAGCTTGTTGCAGATAGTTTTGATTTCTGCCCAATATTGAAGCGTGGTCTGCGGTATGTTATTCCACGCCACAACGCAAGAGGGACAATCAGGAACTAGCTGTGGGTCTAGATACGGCCGAGGCGGTGAGGAAGTGGGGGCAAGTTTGTACGACAATGGAGGGACATGAGGGCCAAAAAGAGCGGGGATCCAGGTGGAAAAAGGGTCCCAGCGTTCTCGCGCACCTCGCTCTTCTAGCTGGTCTATCTTCCCAGGTTTTTCACAATGGCGGTCATACAAACAAAACAAGCCGGTAAGGTAGCAAACAGTAAATACGCATAATGTAGAGAACGGATGTAGATTAGACCAATCAGAGGCCTCCTGTCTGCGGTCGCCTACAATGTTGGAGAGGTGCAGCAGAGTTTCTGCAGCAGGGGCACATTTGCGTTCACTGCGACACACTCAGACCACCTGGTTTCTGAGTATAAACCAGCCTTAAACGTTGAAGACCCCTGATCTAGCAGCTCAGAGATCAGGGATCTGCCCATAGCTGACAAACGAACAGAGAGCTGTAGATTAGTGTCATCCACCTCCCACTGCCACAGCTCACATTCAATTTTTCACAGTTATCCCCTGAAAATCCTCCAGCAGAGCCAATAACAGTAATAAAATGCTTAAATACTAAGGTAATTTCTCCACCTTATCCAGAAATACCACCATGACTCTGTAATATCTGGGAGCAGACAACCCTCGGCGTAGAATAGGTGAAGCATTCCCATCACAGCAGGCTGATAGAATGTTATATGGAGAATAAAAAAAAAAAAAAACATCTCCTTAAGCTGGGAGCTATTTTTGGGGATCCCCCTGGAAAAGCATTTGCTGATTTAGTGACTAACAGCTTATCACCGACGAGGCCGGAGCGAACAGCCCTGGGCTCCACAGATAAGCAACACTGGTGGGGATTCAGAAACATTTTCACCATGAACCAGCTTTAGGCTTAAAGAAAGCAGAAAGTAAAATATCTGTATTCCTTTTAAAGTGTAAATAAATGTGTTCTCAGTTTATCAAACCAAATAAATTATTTTAATTAAACAACCCAAGTCTGAAATAATTAAAAACACAACTAAGCAAAAATAGGTGTCAATAGTAATGAAAAAATATCAGTGTTTCATTTACTCTGAGACGCTGAAGGCGTTTCCACACGCTGTAATATTTCCATGCAAGAGATTGAAAGACAAAAAACACAGGCTAAATATTAGATTTATATTCTGACTTTTAATTCAGGAGGGATCAGTGGAAGCTTGGCGTATGAGTGACTCGTGTTCAATGAAGTAACAGAGGAGAGATGCACTGCGCTGTGACTACAGAAATAGGCGGCAGCTGCTGCATCCAAGTCCCTATTGTCCCATTTACACTACCCCTCTGAAACCGATCTTTGCCGAGTTCTTACGACGGCTTTACACATCACGCTAGCACGGTTCCTCACCTCCTAGTGACAATCTACGGTACTACTGCCCTCTAGAGGGAGAGCATGGCGGCGGCACCCGTAACATTCAGGAAGTGTGGCGATATTTGTGATATTTCGTTGTTTGCAGAGAGTCAGGTGAAGAAGGCAGCCTTTGGTGAATTTACTTGACAGAGTCGGCTTTTTGGAAGTGCATAGGACAAACGACAGTCTAATCAGGGCTTACAGATGCAAGAAACAACGACAGGAGTTTATGTTCATCAAACTGCTAAGCAGAATCATCACTGGACATTGTGTGGCACGGTAGGGAAGCTAGTTTTTAATGAATGTCTGAAATTCCATGATTACGGAGTCTGACTGTAAGGAGATGACGCAGTCTGCTCAACCGCTATTTGTTATCTGAGAATCGAGCCTCAACTGAACCGTGCCGAGACCTACTGATGAACTAGTACCAGTTTAGCGCAATTAGGTTGTGTCTCATTAACACTCCAACCGTTATACGGCTTACAATACTCGGACCGATCTCGGCACGGTTTCAAAAGGGTACTGTCAATGGGGATTATGTGTTGGAGGAGGGAGTGGCTCATTCACCAAGTGTCTGATGTAGACTGTAAATTCAGAACAATCAGTACTATGATGTGTTGTCACCAAAGTCTTCATCAAGACAGGAAAATGTCACTAAGTTTGTCACTAGTTGCTTTTTTGAAAAGCAGTCGCTAAAGACTCTAAAAAGTCGCTAAATATAGGTGCTAAGTCAGCAACAATGCAGAGGCAGCCTTGCTGTTTGTTTTTATATGCCGACGGCAGCCATGAGACGTCAGAAGGCCAAATATAACTCTAGCTCCACAGTGCAATCATAGAAGGTAGGAAGACTTTTTACATGTGTTGACCAAAACATTTAAAATGTGTTTTGTTAAAAATAGGGGGATTCTCTTTACACACACTTTAAATAAACTAGGGCTGCAACTGATGATTATTTTGTAAATCCATTAATCTGTCGATTTTTTCCCCCGATTAACCAATTAATAATCAGATAGAAAAAGGTTCCTTAAAAAAGAATTTTTATGAAATTAATCCAAGTGAAAATAAATCTTTTCCACTTGAGCAGTGCTGGATAGATCATACTGACAAATGAAAAGGATTTTTATCTGAAATGCAAAATGTTTACACAATTTTTTGTACAATTTTGATATAATTAATGCTCTAAGTGGGTTGTTTCATCAGCCAAAGGCACATTTTAAAGTCTACACTCCAGCTAACGATTAATCGGTTACTAAATTAGTTGATTATTTCAATAAGTAATCACAATTAATCCGATAGTGTCAGCCCTAAAATTAACCTAAATGTGATCAAAGTTGTGATTTTCCATCTTGAGAGCCATAAATAAGACTTCAAAAAATGTATACATGTAGGAGGAAAGAAAGAAAAAAAAAGATCCTCATTATAGGACAGGAAACCTTGTTGATCCCTGAAAAAAAATGAGTTCCCTTCTAATTCTCTCATTTTCCATGTCTTCCACTAAAGCCACCGTGTCCTTCGCAAACTACTACACACAAGTGCCGTGTCACCCAGCCCTAATTAAATGTCTGAGAGCGATTAGGATTCAGTGTGGCTTCACCATCTGTGTCGCATTTCTCACTTCCTCCAAACTAAGTGTACCCACAGATCAAAGGGACCATGCAATGTTTTCCTGTAATGTGAAGCATGCAAGTTTCAGATCCAGCAAGCTTTATGAATCAGACCATCTCTGCTGTGGAAAAGACATCACCACAGCATGATGTTGCCACACCAATACTTTACAATATAAACTGTTTACTGCACACATCAAACAAGCCTCATTCCTTTTTCTATCACAAGAAAAATGATTAGATATTGTGGAAGTAATGGGAAAATTAGCTTTCAATTAGCTACAGATAAAAGCTACCCATAGAAAAACTATCATCTACTACCCACACAGTCAAGAAATGGAAGGAGGGGTTATTTTATGACCTCTAAGACACAAACAGGGGGGCCATCTTCATTTTGTCTCCTGTCACAGATCAAATCGGTGCAACCCTTACAATACCAGATCTTAAAAAGCAGCAAATAGAGCAAATTATATATTCATAACAATCTCTCTTGCCAAGCTTTGTTAATTAGTGCCATTCAGTAAGGATCAGTGAAATACTCACTCCTCCCTCGGACCCGGCCAGCGCCAGTCCCCTCTCAGCGAGCCTGCGAGTCAGAAGCAGAAACATTAAAGCACTGGTGCAGCTGCATGGGAAGAAGGAAAATACATTTACAAGCCAGGGGTGAAAGGATCTGAGAGAGGCTTGGCGCTCACCTCCTGAGGGCCTGAGCCTCCTCACTCGTCACCACGCCGTCTGTGACAGCTCGGCCACACTTCTGAGGGGTGCAACCTGAGGCGGGAAAACACGAGGGACCCTCTTACAACAAAGCAGCTTTTATAGTGAAATATCTTCTGATCCTCCAAAACCCAAAGAAACTGTGAACAAAACAACTTCATAAAAATAAAAAAGCCACAAAATGTTGCAATTTTCTGGCAGACCTTTTTGATTTAAGTCCAAACCCGGTTTTCCTTAAAAGCTGCAGAACTTTAAGATCCTGGTTCAAGAACTGAAACGAAGTCTGTCCATAACAAAAAAAAATTCAAACACCAATCAGTTGTTTGCTGAAACAAAGCACTGATCAAATGTTTCAAGTCTTTCAGCAACTTCATGTTTGGACTGTAGTGCCACCTAGTGGATGAAAAGGTACATCACTAGAGACCAAATCAGGACTTCTAATTCTGTTTTGCTTATTTTCTGAAACGGTCATGTGAAAATTCTCCTTTTATGCAAATATAGTAAACTTTACACATTGATGAAAGAAATTGGGTTAATTAACTGAAATCAGGCTGTGAATTTACTGGTTACTAATATGGAGAAACACAGGAATATTAAAGAGTTCAACTTTTTCTAAATCTTTTCAGTAAGATGGCAGGAAAGGTGGCGAAGGACACGAGTCTTCTGCTACCAGGCGGCAAACATCCCTGCCACTGCTGCCCCAAAACTTTGGACCAGTTTACCACTTCATAAACAAACCACTGAGAAAGGGATGAATGATTATTCAAAATGAATATAATATCAAATACGATTAGACCATTTTTGTTCCCCCTTAACTTTTATTATTAAAAATAAAGACTTTCAAACGCTAGCTGTAGCGGCACTCCAGCTCCTTCAGTTTCTTCTGTGCTGCCTGGAAAAACAGTCTAGCAACAAGTATTGAAACAACAAGATACTATTCTTCAACTTGTGATGTTTAATAAAAGAAAACAAAAATAAAAGACAATCCACATTATCATAATATAAACTCAGTCAAAAACTGCGTTGCTTCCAGCATATCTGTTTTCCCCTCAGTTATTTAGTACGAGCAACCAAAAAAAAAAAAAAAAACACACGTATAGAATTACGACATGCAGGAAGCCCAAAAACATGCATTTCAAATTGCATTTCTATATTCTATGTTTTTAATATTAGACTTTTTAAACTTAAATTATAATCTTAACAACAAAAATGTATCAATGTTGTATTTTAACCTTTTTACAACTATAAATGAATTTGTCTCAAATTGGCTCTTACACTAGCTCTAATTTTAATCATCCGCTCTAAGAGGTAGCCTTAATTTAAAGGGCAACCAAACTCCAGCTGAAAAAAATGCTGTAAAACAATCAGGTTTCCCAACAAATGATTAAAATGTAAACTTAATGTTTGAATCTAATGGTATTAACCACTGAGCTGGTTTAAAAGTTAAAATGAGACGTCTAAGAACAGAAACTGATGAACTGATGTCAGATTAAACTATGGCAGCCCAAGGAATCCGCATTTGTTTGCCACTAATCACAACATATTTTTATATTAACGAGAATAAGACGTTTTTATTAAGAATAAAAGCTTTAAAATTTAGGGACATGGTTAAATGTAAAACTTTACAATATATTTATAATTTAAAGAAGCAACCTGGGATTGGTTTAAAAGTAGTGAAGTGTTTGTTTTTTAAAGAGTAAAGGATGAGCCGCATTTTTGGGTTGAACACAGAACAAACATGGATTCAGAAAAAAAAAAAAAGACTGTTCAAAACTTATTAAATATAAAAAAAAATGTTTGAAGAAAAGAAATCTAAAATCCTATCCTTGAAAGGGAGCTGATCATTGTTGAAAAAAACCCAGCAGAGGACAGCGTAGAGGAGGGCGGAGCCTCCCAGGAGGGCGGCTCACTCCAAAGGACCTCAGCCTCCTCAGGAAGAGGCGGCCCTTTTTGGACAGGGTATTGATGTTAGCAGTCAGTCAGCTCATTCAAATTCTAATAAAATGTTTTAAAGATGAATGAAATAAGCTTCTTCTTCTGTCCTTTCAGACATTGTGAAAAATGTTGATTAGTTTACTTTCTTTCAATAAGATCTCTGAAGACTGAACTGATCTGAACAGAAGTTGATCTTAACTTTGCTCCCCTTTACCGTGAAGTTGTTTGGTCCATTTTGTTGCCTTTATCTGCTATAGCCAATAAATAAAAACTCTCATGAAAGTATTTTGGTCCATTCAAAAAAAGAAACATGCAAATATGACCCCTTCGTCTGTTTCAATTTGCATGTTTTTTAAACTAAAACAAGGCTTTTTTGGGCTACTGTACAAAACCTCAAACTCAACGCTAATCCTGACATTTTGAATTGAAAAAGCTTCTTGGATGGGAAGCGAAATGTCTTCAAACTTGGAAACAAAGTCCATTGGATTTTCTTTTTTTACTTTCTTTTTTGGAATGACTTTGATCTGAATGACTGAGAATCTTCACCAATATATTGCTGAATATTGGTTATAGCTAGACTATAACGAAAAATCTATTAGATTTACTTAAGGTATACATTTTGTGGTTCTTGTAAACATTAATCTATAAAAAAAAAAAAAAAAAACTAACCTCACTAAAATAAGCTTCCCCTCTGCTTCGCTTTATAGAGTTTATAGAGTCGAAGTGAAATGATTCTGAGAAGAATCAATGCAATAAAACTCATGAGATTCATGAGACTCATGAGTAAATGAGAATAGAGCTCAATTCATTTTAAGTTTAGTTTAAAAAAAAAAATGTCAATTGATCCTAAACGGAAATATAATGCTGCAACTCATGTTTTTTGCTTTTTTTTTTTTTTTTTAAGTTGTTTTTTTTCTGTTTATAAATGTATGAATCACAATTTCAACCAGTGAGTCTTTATGGACCATCATGTCAAACCCACGGCCCCATGGATTGCTCTGTCAGCTAAAGGCATGTTTTAGAGTCTCTACACTCCAGTTAACAATTAATCAGTTACTAAATTAGCTGATGATCATTTCGATAATCAATTAATCAGGATTAATCTGATTGTTTCAGCCCTAACTTTAATGGTGACATTCAGAGCCAATAGTGCCAACTAATACAATACAGATGGTAGGTTTTTAACAATTTCCGACTAATCTTACAAAAAGTGTATAAATTTATGATTGTAACATCATTACTTTGCATTTAGAAGGAAGGTTGCCACATCACATCAGGAACTGAGTTTATTGCGCTGCTGACAGCCAAAGGAAGAGAGAACACGATTGAAGGATTTAGTAATAAGACGAAAGGAGATGAGTCTGGTAAGGAATTTAAAGAGGACATAAAAATTCAAAATCTGCCTACAGAAAATTGTCTAAAAATTGAAACCTTTATAAAACCACTGCTAACACATTTAGGTCAGAGTGTCAAAGCATTTTATCAATGCAAACAAACTGAAAGAAGCTTAAAAAATAAATAAAAAAAAACCCTTAAATATAAATAATAATATAAATTTAAGACATTTTGGTAGCTTCTTTCAAAGGTTAATGTGAAATAAAATGTCTGTACCAGTTCAATAAGACAGAAGCAAACCTTTGCCAAGTAAGAAAAATAAAGCCGGGCTCTAAATTTGCAGAGAAAAAACTGATTTCTGGAAGATTGCTCTTCAAACGGAGAAGTCTGAGCTGAATTATTTAAACTTCCCATCAGAGGACATGTTTAGCTTCCTTGATAAATTACCTCATAGAACCAGACATAAAAGTTGGATAAATCGTGATCTTCCACCTTCCATATGATCTTCCAGGGTAGATTCAGGATCTACCAGGTTTCAGGAAATTGAGAGCCTATCTGAAGCAAAACTGGACGTTTCCAATGATCCAGAACCAGGCAGTCAATCCATTAAGGACTGGTTGAGAATTAGGAAATGGAAGTCCAGGTCTTAGCCAAAGCCTAGATCTAGGTGTCAAAGAATGGTGTGAGGTGATCTGAAACAGGCTGTTCAGCAGAACGTGTCCTCATGAACTGAAACGGGTCATTTTGGGTTCAGTGTAAATACGCCTTAAACACCATCAGCCTGATCCACAAACGGGGCCTAAACAGAGAAACAGGAGCCTCCGAGGAGGTGGGAGTGTATATAAACTAGTACATACTTTCATTATTGTGTTTTTCAAGTATTTAATGTTCCTTATTACTAATTCTGTTTAAAGTCCTTGCTGTATTGCAGCATCACCCGATGTTAAAAGAAAAATGTCTCCCAAAAGAAACAAAACAATAACTTATCCTAGCTCATCTAAAGAAAGTAATAATCCAGCATAGCGGTACTAGAAGTTGTTCTAGGCTAGACTTTTTTATTTTTGTTAATATATTTGGTTTCCCAGAGATAAAATGTGTAAATGAACTAAAACATTCATTCTAACTCAACATTATGCTGTGAAAGGTGACCCTGACCAATGTTTGCACAGACAAGCACCTCACCTGGATAACGTTTGTAGTTCTCGTAGTCCTCAGAGCACTGGACGTCGTAGACGACGGGCTGAGGGGAGATTGTTTCCCTGCTGCTGACCAGAGTCTCTGTGATGTCACTATCCAAGGCAGCCAAGTAAAGCCACACGGCGACTGCACATAAACCCAAAGTAACCAGAAGCATGAGCAGGATCCCCCGAGAGCCCCGCCATGAGGAGCCCTGTCTCAGAGCGTTTCCTCTAAACAGGACAGAAAAATAGAAAAGTTGGGATCAGACATTAAAGTAAAAAAACAGTTCATAATGCATTTCAGTGCAAGAAAAAAATACATGGCATGGGTGTTGTGATACAATACGTCTCACGATGATATCACTATATATGGTGATATTTTACCCAGCTATCAAAATGAAAATTAATTGCTGTTTATGTTCGTAAGAATCCATGTTGTTTTGGGTTTGAGTCAGTTCATGTGTCACTACCCGATCCGTCACAGAAGCCCGATGAACTTTTAGGTGCTGGAACCAAAAAGTTCATGCAAAGACCTACACTCTCTGATGGTATAGTCAAAGTCTGGGGGATTGCTTTCTCTCAGCTGTCTGCTGTGATTCACAGCCCTTATGAGGCTTTAATCACTGATGTCTTCAGACATGTGAAGCCCCCCCCAAGGGGCACATGTTGGCTTTGAACCGCCTCATTTGAGCTGGATTGTATTCAGGGGGATCGGAGTAAACGGGGACAAACACAAAAAGACTTTTTGTGTTTGTCCCCCCAGGGGCTGAGCTTAATAGGGGGCCATATTTCATATGTTATGTTTCTTGACAACAAAAACACTGTGGTCAATTATGCACATCAATATACAAACATTAAAGATGATAAATAAGGAAATCATGCTCTTTTCAAAACTAGATTTTACTAGCTTTTTGCTAACCCCCAGTGTACATTAGATATTCCCTGGCCACCATTTTTAAATTTTGCTAGCTACGCCTCTGATTTGCCAAACAAAAGCCATGTAAATTTGTGGCTTTCAGTCTACAGTAAGGGAAAGCACTACTTGTCAAACTTGGAAGTTTGTTATAAAACCTTGTTTTTATTTTGCTTATTATTAAAAATGAAGGCCATAATTAATCAGACTGACGTGGGAAACTTCTTTTATCGTCCAAAACTGGAGTTTTTGCTCCATTCCACTTCTCCAGTCCCTTTTCATTTGGACGTTAGTTCAGTTTAATCAACTTACCTTTTAATTTTCCTCTCTATCTCTGCTGCATTGGGGCCCTTTGGGTTCCTCAGTCGTATCAGAGCCATTTCGCCTCAGAGCTAGCATCCACTGCCAGCTGCTCGCTGACACGCAGCACACACCCCGCCAACAGCTCGTAACGCAGTCGGGAGCTCCACACTTCCGGTTACCATCCTGTCAGCGCACGCTATTGGCTAATCCCGAAATGAAAGCGTCGCTTCCATTGGTCCACGTAGGGAGCACTTCCTTTACAGCTGCTGGAACCAAACAGACTTTACAACCACAGAAAGCTGCTTTCTTGCCCATCAGCTCAGTTTAAATCGTTCAAATTTCCCCATTTCCCTCTGATTTTCGAACTTTATCATCGCTACCTCTGAGAACTGTCCTGGTAGCTTTTATTCCAGGTGTCACCTGACAAGGTAGGCTCTAATGAAAGGGGGAAAAAAACATTATTAGGTGGCGCATGTTCCAATTGGTCTCTTATTTCCTTTTGCTGTCGTGAAAATCATAATTTCTTATGCAGGATTTTAAAACAGTTTTACTTGTTTGATTTGTTTCTGCACCTTTGTTGGATCATTGCAAAAAAAAAAAAAAAATCAACCGCAAAAATATATTTAATGATGAATTACAGTGAATATAAATGAGGATACATATTTTTATGTATGGAGTCAGGCTAAAAGGTCAATTTTCTGTGTGATCTAGTTTAATTTGTCTGATTTTAATAAACGTTGTATTGCAACACATTAAACATGACAGTTAAGGACCTTATAGACTATCCCCTAATCCAGATGTTATTAAACTGAATGAGATATATTTCATTGCATTAGACTGTGAGCAGATCTTTCTAAGTTGTCAATTGAAGTTTATAAAGTAAAATATTTTTTTTCCCATTAACTATTTTGTATTTCAGTCTCATTCCTTTAACTCTTGTGTTGTTTTCATTAACTAAGCCATCTTAGATCAAAACTTTTCTTCAATCCCTCCATGAGCTACAGATCCAGCTGCAGTGGATAATAGTAACTGGAGTCCTAGAGCCTTCCTTAGAGCAGGCGCCAAAAAGATTAAAAGTGCCCACCACGAAATAATTAAACGTTAATTAGTTAAAAAGGTATTTAGTTAGAAGTTTTATTGTCTTTGTTCTGCTAAGTTTTCTTTGAGTTTTTAGTTTCACGTTGATTCATGTTTTCTTTGTTTTATTGTGTTAATTTTGTTGTGTTTTATCTGGATGTATTTGAGTTCTTAGGTTTTTCTTTGTTGCCAACTTGTAGGGTCCTTTTCCCCTTGCTCCTTTCTAGAATCCTCTGTTCACATCTGCTCCCGATCGTAGGTGGCCGCAGACAGGAGGCCTCTGATTGGTCAAATCTACATCCGCTTGCCAGCTTGTTTTGTGTGTATGACCGCAATTGCGGAAAACGACTCGTGAAGTTGGACCAGCTAGCGCGAGAACGCTGGGACCCTTTTTGCACCTGGATCCCTGCTCTTTTTCACCCTCATGTCCCTCCGTTGTCGGACAAACTCACCCCACTTCCTCACCACCTCGGCCGTATCTAGAACCACAGCTAGTTCCTGATTGTCCCTCTGGCAATGTGGCATGGAATATACCATAGCTCAGATCACACTTCAATATTTAGCATAAATCAAAATTGTCTTCAACAACTTCCCTGCGACACACTGCTGCGGGGAGTATAACCAGCCCTTTAGTCCTGTCTTTGTTCAGTCAGCCATAAATACTCTCCCTATGCAGTTCCTCAGTGCTGGTTCCTCGTCTTTCCCCGGCTTCTGGTGCATGTCTTCTCTGATGTCTCCATGGTTCTGGTTTGTCTTGCTTTTTTTAAGTTGGACTTTTGGATTCCTGCCTCTGTTACCTGTGAACACTCCATTAAAACTACATGAACTCACCTCTGCCTCCCTGCCTCTGCATTTGGGTCCTTAAAACCTCAACCAAACCCCAACAAGAAGGCTGCTCAAATACTGAGTAAATCATGGCTGCTCAAGTGCAGTCCTCAAGAGCCACCATCCTGTAACTTTTAGATGCTCCTCTTCTCTAGCACACCTACATCTAAAGCCTCAATCCCCTCATTTAGCTCAGCAGAGGCCTGGTTTTTTATAATTGAACTAACATGTTACTAGCCACCTCTGATAATAGGAGATAAGTAGATTGTTTCATCGTTGGGTGGTAAAGCCTTTATGAAGCATAGTTGCCTTTAGAAAAGGACGTTTTAACACCTGAAAGAGTTGAGTAAGGCATCACCAACTACAATGGTACAAATAGTTAAAAGGATAAAATAACCAGCCCCTGTAATAATAAGTTGATTTTCAAACATATTCTTGTTTGCAAATTCATTGTAAGGTAAATTCATCAAATTTTTTCCATGTACACAACATGAAAACAGGACGTAACCATTGAATGAAATGTGTTGAATGGGATTTTGAAGGGGAGTCTCCCTGGCAGATATGAACCGTCCTGTTTCTATTTTCTCCATGAATAAGTCAAGTTTTCACTGGTGAAGTGCTAAAAAGACCAGGATCCCCTTCAGCTCTTGCTAACTAATGCCTTTTGTTCAGCTGTCTGTAGAATGAGTCCTCCATGGCCTAAAGGGAAGAAACTTGTCCACCTAGATTTGAAAGGCGCCCCACCACGGATCGGGTACCTTCATAAGGTGATCTTTCTCTCTTTCCTCTGATTCCTGCTTGGTGGTTCCTGCTCACAGTTTGTGTTTTGATTTTCTTTTTGGTTCTCAGCTGATCGAGCTCTTCTCTCGGCTGGGTGCTGACGGCCTGCTGGTGGAGTATGAGGACATGTTTCCTTATGACGGAGAGCTGAAGCTCCTGCAAGCTACAGCGCATCCCGCTTACAGGTGCAGATCGATGAAAATAAAATATTGGAAAATGTAAATTAGAAAAATGAGTACACTTGAGCAGCTAAATACTGTGATAAGCAAATGGAATAAGTATTTTTTACATTTAAAATAAAATAATGTGGTATTATACAATTGAAATAAGATAATGACGTTTCTCCTTCTTTCAATTTAAACCTAAATTATCTTGTTCCATTGACAAAGTGTCTTAAGTTCTAAATACCAGGGAAAACACTTATAAGACACTTATTCAAAAAACAAACATAAACTTGCTTATATTTAATTTTTTGCTGTGAGTAACATACGGATGATGTCACTGAATCCACACAACTTTCATTTAACATGAAATGCAATAATCCTCTGTAATAACAGGGTTTCCCCGGGTCATTAATTAGCATTAGAATTCATTAAATGTGATTATGGTGGCATTTATAATCCTTTATTTAAAAAAAAAAAAAGTTTATAAAATAATTTCGTCAGATATATTATATCCAAATATGTTTGCGTTGAACTGCTTCCGGTTGGTCGTAAAGTTGTATGTTCGGAAAAGAAGCTCGAGACGGAGAAAAAGCTAGAGAGTGGGGACATGTACATTTCAACAAAAGTGGCTGGAAAACAAAAAATATATATGAGAGTCATGGATACTTGTGATGGCATTGAAATAATTTCTAAGAACATTAAAAAGCATTAACTTAGAGTTACTCATTCCTGTATAAACAATGAATAAATTAATCTTTTTTTAGGTTACTTTAAAGAAAAATGAAATTTATCACTTTACAAATCAAACTTAATTTTTTATAATTTGGATTTAGAGTTGTGCTCTTATTTGGTTATTTTAACTCATAAATATCCTTTGATCTAAGCATTTGCATTATAGCTATCGATCGTTTTATGTCCAGTAAATGTTTTCTTGTTAGAATGTGTTTTATTTCTCTCCCAGCATCACAGAAAAGATGATTTTCTGAGAGATAGACGGTTTTAGATTAAGTCACAGTTGTCTCTATAGGGGGCTGGATATTGAAATTCCTGCTATTCCCATTCCTGATGATATTTTACTGATAAAATGATTTGAAAACCTTCCCTTTTTCTTACAGTTTTGCTCTACTTTGACTTTTTTTTTGTTGAACAATTATCAAAAAAAGTTTTTGTTATATTATTTATTCCTTTATTGCTGTAGGTTGAATTAAAAGTAGAAGACGAGTAAAAGTCTGCTGAACAGTATTCAGTATTTCCATCACAACCTCCCCGCTGGGGGGGGGGGGGGCATGGCCGCCATTAGCCAATCTATGGCCACCCCTGCCATGTTTTTTTGTCCTCTAATACAGATGGTGGCAGCATTAATACTCCAAAGTGGAATATTCAAAACATTTTATTTTTTTGTGGTTAATTATACACATCAATATACTAACATCAAAGGTGATAAGTACAGAATTCCTGCTTTTTTCAGAACTAGATTTTGACTTTTATGGGGTAAAGAGAAAATGATGTGTCTCTGCAAGTCATTTGGGAGTCTTCAGTGAAATCATAGCTAAATAACAATATTATATATATAAACTTATGAAATAATCAATTTATTTAGATATTAATGCTTGTAAATATCACTTTTATGCAGAATGTTTATTGATATAAGTAGGTAAGTAATGACAAGGGAAAAGATTTACGCCCCAGAACTAAAAACTGAGTTTTATCCACTATACCTTTTATTTAGAAATTAAGGGTGTTGAAATATATGTGTCTATTTGTTAGCAAAGGCTGTAGGAAGGTATAGTTTGTCTTTATTTAGAAAATATGGATGTTTTGCTTATTAGTTTTCCTGTTGGAAGAGTTTAGATTGACCCTGAGGTTCTGGTGCCAATCCGATTTTCGGCCACTCCTCAGTTTACATTGGTTATTGCCTGGCCACCATTATTAAAATGTTCTGGTTACGACTCTGTTTAGGATTAGGATTTATTTGGTGATAGCAGCTTACTGAGCCTACTGATAGGTAGGAGCCAGAATCTGGAGCCATTCTATGGAACTGATAACCGCTAATAATCGCCATTAATAATCGAAGCAGCTGATTGTCATTTGTTTTAATTTAAGCCGAGAGGAGGTGATGTCCATTCAGGAATCTGCCAAAGCAAGGGGCATGGAGGTGATCCCACTTGTGCAGACCTTTGGACATATGGAGGTATGCTAAAAACCTGCACATTGTTTCTGTAAATTCTTAAAGAAGTCATGTTTTTTCGAAGCTGCATGTTTCTCTTCACATAGTTTGTGTTGAAGCATCGGTCGCTGTGGCACCTCAGAGAAGTCCCGCTCTGCGTCGGAACCCTTAATCCCCACAAAGAGGAAGGCTTCAAGCTGGTGATGGAGATGCTGAGGCAGGTGGTTGATCTGCATCCAGGTCTAAGAACGCTCCACATAGGAGCAGATGAGGTAGGAGTGTGTCTACGCTTGGTGGCTTTAAACTCAATGTTTTTATCTAAGATGTTTTTTTTGTCTTAAATATTTAAGGTTTACACCCTTGGAGAAGGGGAGGACTCCAAACTTTGGCTGGACTCAACTGGTGGTACAGTTGAACAGCTTTTCCTTAGTCATGTGAACAAGGTTGCCAAGGCTATTAAAGAGGCGTGGCCTGACATGAATATCATAATGTGGGATGATATGATGCGAGGCATGAGCCAGGACACACTGAAAGGTTCATCAGCTACAATCACTGAAATATGAAATTCTAATATTCTGCTTATTAGTTTAAATCTTAACTTAAACTCTTCTTGGTTTTATTTTTCTGCCTCCCATATGACAGCAAACGGTCTAGTAGGACTTGTGCAGCCAATGTTGTGGGACTACACCCCAAACCTGGATGTGGATAAAACTGGTAAGAGACTCCAGCTGGTTCTCCTCAGATGCAGTATCTTCGTTATTTGCGCCAGAAAAACAATAAAGGAAAAAGCACCAAGTCAGAGTTGACATCAAAGAATAACCTTTAAAACTTTATCAACTCCTTTTTAATGTATGAATAAAGAGGAGAGAGTCTTAACTACTTTGTCTGTCAGTCTACAGTTTACACAGGGTTTCCACGGGTCATTAAAAATCATTAAAAGTCATTAAACTATTATTTTATAAATTAAGGCCTTAGTTAGCATAAAAATTCACTCAATCTGACTACCGTGGCATTTAAAATGCTTTATTTTCATCAGATATATCAGATATAACTGGTTCTGCGTGTTTGCGTGGAGCTGCTTCTGTTTGATCGAAAGCCGTACGTTCGGAAAAGAAGCTCGAGGCGGAGAAAAAGCTAGAGAATGGGATAAGGCAAATTTTTAAAAAAAGTGTCTAGAAAACGAGGAATTCAGGACATAGATGCAGCCTGTCGACTGTGAAGATGATGAAGGATTTTGCTGTGTATGTATGTATGTATGTATGTATATATATATATATATATATATATATATATATATTATCTATTATCTTTCAGCTGGCAACAAGTTATTTAACCCCAACTGGTGCAATGACTCGCTTCTCATTTCCTAAACTATCATGTCGAAAGATAAATCCCATGGTCGTGGAAAAGATTTTAGTCTGTTTGAGAAGGGTCAAATCATTGGAATGCATCAAGCAGAGAAAACATCTAAAGAGATGCAGAAACTACTAAAATTGGGTTAAGAACTGTCCAACGCATTATTAAAAACTGGAAGGACAGTGGGGACCCATCATGTTCAAGGAAGAAATGTGGCCGGAAAAAAATCCTGAATGATCGAGATTGGCGATCAGTTAAACGTGTGGTGAGATCAAATCGAAGAAAAACAACAGTAGATCTCAGGACTATGTTTAATACTGAAAGTAAGAGCATTTCCACACGCACAATGCGAAGGGAACACAATTTCATACAATATATATAATTAGGGGGTCCCCGCTCCATTTCGCCATCAGTTTGGGGGTCATTGGCCTGGAAAACTTTGAATACCCCTGGTTTACTGCCACACAGGACACGGTTCTTCCCTGCCTTTAAAAGGCCACCTGTCAGCATTCAAGAGTTACTTCATGTTCCTTTGAAAGGCGATGCTGTTTTGCTTTGCACTGGAGGCAATGAACCAATCAGAAGAAAAATTGATCTTGCTTTCTGCTTTCACTGTCATTCCATTCTGGAAATGTGTTAAAATGATTTAACGAAAAATATTTACAAACCTGAAAAAACATGGTGTTATAATATATCAATATTCAGAATAAATAATTTGTTCTTTATTGGTTTTTAGCCATAGTCACTCTGGAAATCCAAAGAGGACTTAAACTTTGCAGATTCCTAATCTAGATGAAAGGACTTTAGCTGCCAGCTCATGCCTACTTTTACTGGGATTTAAATATAGAGAAATACAGAGGCTGTCATTATCGGCAGCATAGCAGCCTTGAGTTTGTAGAAGTAAACACTTCTTCCCTACTTTAAACATCTAATCTTGTTAACCAACATTAGCAGGAAACAGCTGTGGTCTGATTATCTGCAGGCTAGCTTTTAGTAGGACACTGCTGCAGCACTATCACCTACAAGCACACAGCATTCCTTTGCCTCATAGTTGGCCAGCTGAGGCCAATGATTATGCAACTTTCCCTCTTTAATAATCGTCTACTATTTTCCTTTAAGTTTGCTCTGTTTCTTGGGTGTGTTCTTAATCCCGCTTAAACATCCTGCTCCTCAGGGCTGTGATCAACGGGTTCCTGTCTGTTTTCAGTGTCTCTGCTGGAGAAGTATCACGGTGCCGGCATGTCCGACCTGTGGGCAGCCAGCTCCTTCAAAGGTTCCACTTTCGTTCACACCTGCGTGACCTGCACACAGAGACACGTGGATAATCACCTGCAGTGGCTGAAGGTGGCGGCCTCTCTGCCTGCTGCCATTAACATGAGGGGCATGGCCATCACAGGTTGGCAGAGGTAAGAATCAGAAGGTTAGAACTTCTGTTTTGTCAAGAAACCAAAACATCAACGCGTCTGAGTGGAATTTTACGTCATAGGCTAACAGTGAGTAGCTTGTTATTTCAGAAATGAAATAATAATTAGGTAACATGATTTTTTAAACGCCTTTACAAATAAAAAGTAGTCACACTTTCCTTTAATACTCCTAAAAGAGATCCAGTCCAACAAAGAGTTCAGTATTCTAGAACAATAGAGTCCATCTGGGTGTGTTTTAATCTCAGTAGAGATCCAGATAATCTGGGATAGTCTCAGTGATTAGGTTGAGGTAATAACTGCATCATGAACACAGAGGGATAACCTGTTTGGTTATGGTGACCTTTAAATCAGGATTCCCAAACTTTGAAAATCGGTTCATCCTGTAGGAGCTGCAGAAAAAAATGACTTAAATCAACTGAAACAGTCACACTAAGTTAGGACTCATGTAGGTGCCACGAGAAACATAAAGAGCTCTGGTGAAATGATAAAAAATAGAAAGTAGAAAATAATCTAAAAAAGATAAATAAATTAATAACAATGAAATAAACTTAAGAAAGATTATTCAAAATAAAAAATGACAAAAAAGAAAAATGGATGAATAAAAAGTGAATTAAATAAGAAAAAAGATTAAACCAAATCTAAAATAGAAAATAACCAAAAATTGTAAAGTAGTTGAATAGAAAGTGATTTAAAAAAGATTATGCCAAATAAAAAATACATGAAATGAGAAAAAAAACAAATAAGATGATACTATACTATTAAAAATATTAATTAAAAAGAAAAATAGAAAATGTAAAATAGATCAATAAGATGTTAATTAAAATAAAAACAGATGATGCAAAATATTAGGAAAAACAATGATGACAAATATAAAAATTGATACAAACAATGAAATTAGATAGTAATTTAAGAAAGTAAAAAAAAGATGATGCTACATATTACAACAATTCAACGATTGCAAAACTATATGTGGAGGAAAAATTAACACTCCATGGAACACATGGTGAAACAGGGTGGTGGGAGCATCATGCTGAGGGAGACTCTGAAATGTTTGCAGCAAATTCAGACACGGTATAACCTAAGCATGGAACTGGAGGTCAACGATTCTTCCAATAGGAAGAAATGTGGTTAGCAAACAGCCAGAGATGTAATGGATTAGTTTTGCTCAAAGCATATTGACGTGCTGGAATGGCCTAGTCAAAGTTCTCACCTTAATCCAAATGAGATTGATGTTCAGAAACTCTCTACCCTGTCTGAGTTTGATCTGTTTGCTAAAAATTGACAGACGTTTAGAGGAAAGCTGTGCACAGCAAGCTAATGCAAAAGGTTCTAGAAAAGAAAGATTTAGTTCTGCTAACATTTTACAATTTCAGGAAACACATCTTGTCCCTTATAGTTCACAATAACAAACTACTTTATATCGATCTGTAATATGAGGGAGTATGTACATCATGTAATATGTTTAAGTATGAATGAAAATGAGAAAGTCCTCAGTAATTTCATTAATTCGTTTTTTTATATTCAATTTAGTTTATTTATATTGCACCATTTCACAACACAAATCATCGTAAGTCACTTTACAGAGAAAATTCAACCACATCATCCAGTCAAATTGATTCAGTTTTCTATCTAAGGAAAACAAGTTGATTGCATCGACTCATCGACTCAAATACAATCCCTCACACTAAGCATGCTTGTAGCGACAGTGGAGAGGAAAAATTCCCTTTTAACAGGAAGAAACCTCCAGCAGAACCAGACTCAGTGTGAGCGGCCATCTGCAGAGGCCGACTGGGGTTCAAGGAGACAGAAGCAAACATACCTTTTTTTTTTTTTTCTGCCAACAGGTATGACCACCTGTCAGTTCTGTGTGAGCTACTTCCTGTTGCTCTCCCCTCGCTGGCTTCCTGTCTGCAGACTCTCATCCACGGTGAATTCAGCACTGAGGCGAACAGGAAAGTAACAGAGACGCTGGGAGTATCTTCAGTGGAGGTTGAAGCCATGGAGAGGTCAGGACCACCGCTGCTTTAGCAAACCACGAGGTCGGAAATATTTTGAAGTTTTTCTCTCTGTGGGTTTCAGAGCTTCTGCGGATGAGTCTCTGTTCCCAGGAAGGAAGCTGGCAGAGTTGATCCTGGAGATAAATTCACTGCTCGACTCAGAAGATTTCAGATTTTTTGAAAGCAATATGTAAGTTTAACAACAGTATTGTTACTCATCAAACAAGGTCAAGTTTTATTTGTCTCAGAAGGAATATTGTCAAATACCTTCAGAAGAACTAAAGCATGTAGAGGCGAGTTTATTATATCACGAAGATTGTTTTGATGACTGCCATTAGAGAGACATCTTTGCAATAATGCATTAAAGTAATGGCTAAAAAAAATAAACTCTTAAGTAGCACCTCTGGTCTTTCGGCATCCAACTGTGGCGCTCATACACATTTAAATAAAGGCTTTGATCATCTTTTTTTTTTTTTTTTTTTTTTTTTAGTATCCTTTTAAGCTAATGTAGCTCTGGGAATTGATATCCCACAGCTCAACAGCTTTGGGACGTCCCAGCAAGAATCGATAAACTAAACCAAAGTAATGTAAGCTTTAATATTAACTGGGGTTTAAAACTAATAAATCTGAGCTGAAATGAGCTCTTTTTTTCCAAAACAGTGGGAACTATTTAAAAACTTTTAAGTTGAAATTAAAATAGATGACACTGATCTGGAAACTACTGCGATGGCTTCATATGCAGCTTTCCATTTACTTCTTCAATCTGAACACAGGTCTGAGAATAGCATATTTGCTAATATCTATTCATAAATCTAAAGGCACTTCTACTACTTCTACCTGCATTGCTTTAGGGCCCTGTCACACCTTGCCGATTTAGCCAACGTATGCCCGACGTCCCAGAATCTCCTAAAATGCTGGCTTACACTGAACTTTCCATGTATTTTTTAAATTTTGGGTGTATGCGTAGCGTAGTCATAATGAGTCCAGAACTTATGTCCAACGACAGCCTAACTTAAGCATAACGCACAGCAGCGTAATGCCCATAATACGATGCACAAGCCAGTGTCCTGAGGGGGGCAGCGATGCGGCCGGAGGCACCTGGCCTGCATAAAAAGATGTCTTTGATCACGGTATTAACCTAGCTGCTGTTTACCCCCCGCCCAAAAAAAGAATAAATTAAAAGAAAGAAGGTTTGCAGTAGCAGCAAATTCTGCTAGGAAGTTTGCTGGTCGTGGCCGTGAACCCAGGGAGGATCCATCACACTCACCGTCTCTCTCACCCAATGATGGGGATGAAGTCTGGAGTAGAACTGACGGTTTCCTCCTGTGAACCCCCTTTCATACCAAAACGCTACCAATACGCCATTATACAGTAGCTGTAAGTTAGAAACGGAGGTTCAGCGGTCATCTGAAACACGTCAAATACTTTTATATGCGTTGGAGAGAAGTTCTTGATAAGTTACGTATAATTTATGCAGAAGTTACTCAGAGGTTTTGGGTTAGCTAGACTCCACGACTTATGAGTAACTTACACTTAACATACGTCGACGATCAGATACTTGCCTGTAACTTATGCCCCAGGTATGATCACCCGCTGGCATATATCAACAGCGAGCACAAGAAGCATTTTGAGCATGCTCAAAGTTTCTCCGCATACTCGCCATATGTCGACGTGTGCTAGCGTGCTTCAGTGTACTTCAGCGTGCTCATAACTTATACAAAACGTGCCCATAACTAAATGCTGATTTATACTCAGAAACCAGGTAGTCTGCTTGTGTGCCGCAGTTAACGCAAATACGCCCCCGCCCCTGCCACAGACCCTCTGATGCACCTCTCCAAAATTGTAGGTGACCGCAGACAGGAGGCCTCTGATTGGTTAAATCTACACCCGCTCTACACTCTGTGTATTTCCTGTTTGGTACCTTACCAGCTTGTTTTGCTTGTATGACCACCATTGTAGAAAACGACACGTGAAGTTGGATCAGCTAGAAGAGCGAGGTGCGCGAGAACGCTGGGACCCTTTTTCCACCTGGATCCCCGCACTTTTTCACTGTCATGTCCCTCCGTTGTCGTACAAACATGCCCCCACTTCCTCTGCTGTATCCAGACCCACAGCTAGTTGGTGATTGTCCCTCTTGCGTTGTGGCGTGGAATAACATAGCGCAAACCACGCTTCAATATTGGGCATAAATCAAAAATATATTCAACAAGCTCACTGCGACACACTGCTGCGGGAGGATAACCAGCACTTTATTCAACGTATGCCAGCGTTTTTGCCAGATTTTTTGTACATCAGGTCTAAATCGTCAAGGTGTGACAATTGCTTTAGCCTGTGGTGATCTTACAAATCCTTAGAGGTTTATTGATATCCTTCTATTTTCATTTAAATGAGTTTTAACTGCTGCTTCAAATGCATAACATCCATAATCTATAGAGCTTCCTTTCATTTGAAGAAGTATTCTTTTTTCCTGCTCTTATAGGTTTGTACGAGGATGGTTCAGTCCCTACCACAGGCAGAGGAAGATGGTAAACCCGTTAAACTGCATGCATATTCACAAGCAGGCTTCCGAGTAAGAGTCCATTTTAAATAGTTGAACATGAACATATGAAAGCAGCCTCTGCAAAACGGTAGCTTATGTTTGGGCTTCTTTCCTTCTCAGGTATTTGGACACGTTACAGAAGAAAGTAGAGGCCTTAAAAAAGGAAATGGTGGCTCTTTATCCTGATTCTACAGTGGAGGAGTGGATAGAGGAACACGTCAGCGCTGTAATGGCTCCACTGCAGCGAATCACAGAAGCTATCCAGGAATGCATTAAAGAAATGGTGCCATGAAGAAATCAAGCTTTACTGGACTTTATTTTCAGCCTAAAAGAGATTTCCTTTCCTTTTTTACAATCAAATTATACCGTCCTATGTAAATTGATGTATGTATTGAGTATGAAGGAAAGGAGAAATTTCAGATGTTTTTATTAGTTATATTAAAGTCGAGCAATTATTCAGTGAACGAAAAAAACTTTCAAAACTTCTGCATAATTCTTTTATTCTTTTTGTTTA
The DNA here is from genome assembly GCF_016077235.1 of Cyprinodon tularosa. Lineage (NCBI taxonomy): Eukaryota > Metazoa > Chordata > Actinopteri > Cyprinodontiformes > Cyprinodontidae > Cyprinodon > Cyprinodon tularosa. The sequence continues at coordinate 293,140 of NW_024039146.1, read as the reverse complement.
GGCGTTAAACATCAATAACCATTAAAATTGTGTAAAATCAACAACATAATGAAATACATGTGATCACCTGAGTTTAAGTCTTTGGTTCAAATAAAAAAATGCTTCAAACATAAAAAATAAAGCATCGACACGCGTTATCGTGCCACACACAGTTTGCTTTTGGTTTGCTCTGGCTGAGGCTGAGCTTACGTTCCTCCAGGTTGGACACACAGTAGTATGAAAACATGTAAGTAGGTGGATCTGAGCTGGGTGGTCCAGAAAACTGTGGGAAAAGGCACTTTCCTTCATCTCCCAAACAAATGATTGTTATGACTTCAACAGGGAGGCACACTGGGACCATAATCCGAATGCGCTCTCAAACAGTAATTAGTACAGAACACATAATCTGTGTGGAAACCACAGCATTTAAGCATTATTTAAGGAAAAAGAAATGAGGGAATACATGTGTAGGGCAAGTCTCCACCTCTGCCATATCTTTGCATTGCATTCAAACTTTTCATCCCAGGATGCACTGGGAATGCATACATCGGCCATCAGAGCTGGTCTGTCTGCTCATCTGAGTCCGTGCTGTCCCCCAGCGAATCGTTCTCCTCTCCATAGTCTTCATATTCCTGCTGCTTTCGCTGCATCTCATCCAGACCAAGGAAGCGCTTCACCAATGAGGCCACCTCCTCAACGTCACTTTGAGGCAACAAGCAAAAACACCATGACTAAGAGTTCCTGACTTAATTCCAGACGATTAAGGATTGGGACATCATATGACAGTGTGTGTGTTTTTATAAAATATGTCAAGGTATAGACTTTTTTTTATGTTAGAAGAAAGATAGGATAACTAAGCTGAAGAAAAGGTGAGAAAAAAAGTATAAAAACATTATGTTTTTCCCTATTTGGTCTGAAACTGGAGGAAAAAAATTAGAAGCCAAAGTTACCAGGGTTGGCTTTTAAAGCAAAGCCGCCCTGAAAGCAGCCAGCAAGATACTAAAAGAAGTCTCCAAAGACCCAAATGTCATTTTAGGGCTCATAGTGGAAGTGTCATGATGAAGGGATAAATTTACCATTAATAAATCTACCATGAATCCTTCTGCGGAACAGAGGATGCTTAATAAAAATGTGAGATTTGTTATAAAGCAAAAAAATAAGGAAAAACCATTGACAGTCTGAGATCTACGGCGCCACAATAACCCAAAACATGCCTGTAAATCAAGGCTTGACGATAAAGAAATAGAAATTCCTTGAACAAGTCAAAGCCCAGATGGAGATGCTATGGAGGAGACTTGAAGCAGAATCGACAAGAATCAAACCCCTTAAACATCTCCACTGGTAACAGGATGTTTTAGCTGTGCACGTGTATCACACTCTTTTTAACAGGATAGATACATTTAAATGTTCTGGAGCTTTTTTTCCAACATGTATTGTTTATTTTATTGTACGTCCAGTACTGATTTCAGGTAGAATCGAAGGTGTACATTTCTTTACTTCATTGAAATTTGAAGAAAAAAAACAAATTTTACAAATAAAAATTTGAAAAGAATGAACTCCAAAAATTAAACTTTAAAAAATATTTTTATCAAAGACAAGATTTTTAGACTAAAATTGCTGTTTTTTCCCCCCCGATTGTTCAGTTACCTCCAGCAAGGAGGTTATGTTTCTAGGAGAATCTGTTTGTCTGTGTAGAGGATAACCTGAAAAGTTATACTTTTCTTATCATTCTGTTTTATATTTGATTCTTTTATTCCTGCACGCTTCATACAGAAACACAGCGTGGTTTTCCTACCTGCGACTTCCCATGGTAGCACTCTGAGTGAGGGGGTAGGAGATGCCGGCGGCTAACCTCAGCATCACATGATAACCCTTCCCCAAGTATCGCACCTTCTCTTCCTGGACGCAAACATCACAGAGCTGCTCCAGGTCCAGAACAACTGGAAAAAAGAGAGAGCATTAAGTGCCATTACACTAATGGAGTCCTCTTTCCCACTCAACCACTGAAAAATTAGCGGTTTCACTGACTTGTCTCCTGTCCTTTCCTCCACAGCGTCAGAACCAGAGCGTACAAGCTGGTTGTCTTGAGCTCGATCAGTTTTTTGGTTTTATCGAACACGGCCTCCTCCCAGTCCTCCATGTTCTGAAGGGCCACAAACAGGCAGCCCGCAATGTAGAAGAGCTTCCAGGGGATGCTGTCTGTAGAAGCCACACAAATGAAGGCATAGAGCAAATATTGCACATTTAAGGGGTTAAGTTATTAAGTTCAGCTTTCATACCTGAGCTGTAGTATGCAGCTGCCAGCCCTACAGATGCTATACCTGCAGAGCAGAAGGTGAAGGATTCAGAAGGCGATCCAAGCATACGGAGGGGTTTGAATGTGGATCGCCTGCTCAGATACACTAACTTACCCACAAGAAGAGACCATGAGCGGACACCAGGGGACCTCTTGAGGTGGAGCAGGGTGGGACTGTTGGTCTCTACTGACATGTAGCCCATCTGACAAATAAATATTACAGAACATGAGATTTTCCCATCCACAGCTCTTTAGTTTTTCCGTGTTGCAAGTAGAGCAGCATTAATAAGCCGCAAGATTACTGTCCGCCATTCTGCAGCTTTTACCCATAACGCTCAGCTGTGTACATAATAACCACATCAGTCATCACCAGTATGTATCAGAATAACCCCTCACATGCCTTCATATATATATATATATATATATATATATATATATATATATATATATTGCTTTACTGACCAAAGTTGTTACTACAGTAGTAGCCATTCAAAATTTCCCCACTCTTCTTGATGGGTCCTTGGCTGGTCCCCTACAATTCCTTTTTAAACATCAATCTTTGTACTAAAATATTCGTTTAGTCATGATTTGTGGACATTAAGATGTAAAGAGAAGCATCATCTCCTGGTCAGACCCTGTAATTCAGCGAAAGGGTGGAGTAAAAAAATGCACGCCAGGAAAAGGCCAGTGGCTGGAAGTTGGAGGGGATTTTGCTGGGAGCTGCAGGGATGTGGCCTGCCATTCGGCTGGCGTTTGACTGGGAAGGGCCATTTTGAATGGTATTGTACCACAGGACTGGTGAGGTGCTAAGCAGGAGTGATTTGGAGGCATACATCAAGTTATGTCCATCACACACTGGCATTTCTTGATCTATTTCACATTTGAAAAAAAACAAAACTTTGAATATTGTTTTTTATGTTGAGAGGCAGAAATGTGTGAGATAAATGGGGCAATTTTCCAGTGTTAAAGGTAAAGAATACGATGCTAAAACAAAGTTTTTCTCTGTTGTAAAGTAAAGCTCTATTCAGTAAATTTAAAAGAAGCGTAAATGTTAGATTACCGTAGTAAAAATCTTCCTGGATCAGAACGGATAGATGCAGCTTCTTCATCAGCATCTCAGGCGAGTAATTATGATCCCTCTCAGCAATTTTTTTTCACTCCCCGAAATGCAGCTGCATATTTTTGGTATTTTATCTGCAATGTGACTAATAGTCTGTCCAACCCAGCCAGAAATTACATTTGTGTTTCAACAGAACACGCTCTAATCGGTCCTCATTTTTCCCTAAAACAACACTGAGCGGAGGCATCTATTCCTTAAACAGCTTTTCAGTACAGATCCAGCAGAATCAGGGAGGGAGAGACTGATATGTAGAATACATCAGGCTTTGCATAAAAAAGATATTACTTTATTTGACTTTTAGAAAGTTAAAAAGGAAATTTAAAAGAATTCTTAATAAAATATATGAAAATAAGAAGTTTGGAAAACTGGATTTAGTTTGTTAAGTCAAACACAGTCGATTATCTTCATTTTATTTATCTATTGATGGGAGAGAGTTTCAAAGAAAAGGTATCTTGGATTAATGTAAGTTATTAATAATCAATAAAATGTGTGCAGTATTCTCATTTATTTGTCTATTGGTAAGCATGACTGACAGCTGAAAATGTATTGCAGCATTCCTGAAGATTGGCAGAAGTTACCGCAGTCAGTTCTTCTAATTTCTCTCCACACATGTTTTAGGCTTAACCCATAAATAATTAATAACCATTTATAGCAGGAACACTGGACGCTGGATTAAGAGACTTTTTAGATCTTTTTACCAACATTACTAGTGTTGCGTCTATGCCATTTTTTGGCCCCGATACTCGATACCTGGCTGTGCATTATCGGCCGATACCGATACCATCTGTTTGAAATTGACGTGTGTGTTTATATATGAAGAACTGCATACTACTTGCATGTAAAATAATTGCCATCATGGTTTTGTCAAGCTGCTGCCTACCTTTGTGAAGCAGGAAAAAGACTAAAACAAAGAGAATCCAGTAGAACTTTTTTATTACCTAACTGGAATGGGTGACAATAGTTGAATAAACATTTGGCTCTCAAAATGGTATCGGTGCCCTATTTGTTGGTGCTCGCCGATACCTATACCACCATTTTAGTGCTGGATCGGGGCTCCGCCTGATACTTGTATCGGTGCAACACTAAACATTGCCTTTTTTTTCTTAGATTTTGTGGTCAGTGCATAATATATGAATAAAATACCAATAAAGATGAACAACTAAGGATCATATGCTTTTCATTTGAGCAGATAAAGGTTTGGATGAAGTCACAAAGGAGTGAAATTGAAGAAGCTGGAAGCGGATCTCATTTACTTCAACTTGTGGAGACTTCCTGTTTCTCCACAAATCTGCAATGTTCCCTAATTCTGTTTTCAAACTGAAAAGGAGCTAAGGCTAATGCTTGTTTCACAGCAAGCATTTAAAGCTGATATTGACAACCTGAAACTCAGCGTATTATGGAGACATGCTCATTTAAAAGTATCCTCTTAAAAATAACAGATCTAATGTTCTGTGTATGAGGAAAACTGTTTAACCTACCAAACAGCTCAGGCAGAAGTTCATTTAATGTTTTCTATAACAATTTAAGATGAGAAAACATAAACATTTATGCTTTTCCATATTTTTCTTCCTTCCTGGATGATCTGACCCTTGAATCGCAGCTGAAACTGGATAAAGATGCCAATATATTGATTTTTATTTTCCACAATGAAAAATGATGCATGTAAGGGGCTGATTTATTCTCTAATTCATCATCACAAACAAGGCAACAAATGCGCTCATTTTTATATTCTTATGATTTCTTACCTTAAAATCCTTTTTTTCCCTGTAAACTTTCACCTTGTAGATTTAAAGAGAAGATAATTTTCACGATGAAACATACGAATTACAGCATTACGAGGAAGTTGTATTCATGTTGTCGCAACAACAGTCATGAATGAGGGACTCTTCCTTCCGCGTTTCCTGAACTCTCATTGGATGAGCTCTCCAGCCAGGATACCTTTCAAAATAAAGGCTTAAAAGCACTTGTATTGAGCAGTAGTCCCAAAAGTCTATGCACCATTTGAGGTTATTCATCACTTTCAAGGCAAATATTATTCAAACCTTTTTTATCATCACTTATATTTTTTCCTGTATATTTTACAAGAAATAAAAATACATATAAAACACAACATAATGGTTGCTGCACCAATTGGCATTGTTACTGTGCAGCTACATACTTTGATTGACTGATTGTTTGATTGCTGTGCTGCTGCCATCAACACCTTTGTTTATAGATGTTGGAGATCAGCCTGTTTTTCAGTGTAGTCCTGTTTCTCTGACCATGACTGACTGGATGTGCTCTTTTCATCCTCTGACATGAGAGCTGGCTCAGAGCTGGTCTGCCTGGCTGTGTGTTTCCTGTACCGGGCTGCCTTTTACAGTTCCCTTTTGTTTCTCTGCTTCTATCTCCTTGATCCCCAGTTGGCCTCGGCAGATGGCCGCTCAAACTGAGCCTGGTTGTACTGGAAGTTTCTTCCTGTTAATAGGGAGTTTTTCCTCTCCACTGTTGCTACATGCATGCTTAGTGTGAGGGATTGCATTTGAGTCAATGAGTCGATGCAATCAACTGGTTTTCCTTAGATAGAAAACTTTGAATAAATTTGACTGTATGTTCTGGTGAACTGTAAAGAACCTTGAGATGACACGTTTTGTGAATTGGCGCTATATAAATTAACTGAATTGAATTGAGTCTAACCTTTATTTTGGAAGTTCTTCTGTCGCAGCTTCCGGAGTTTAAAACCTCTTGTGCGCATGCACCAAGGCCCGTCCGGGTGCACACAATGGAGGTGGATGTACATAGACACGAATGGCGAGTTACATAGGAAGCCCTGTCGGGCAACAGTTACTTTAATTCAAGAGCAAATAGACCCAGCGAGGTTGAGGTCGACAGCGGCTGTTTCTGTTTCCTCATACCGGGTTAAAGCGACAGAGTTCGGCTTGAGTTGAGCTCAGAAACGCTGTCGGTGCGGAAGCCTTCCTTCTCCCGCTACTTGTCCTTTTTCACCTCTTTGTCCAGAAGTGCTACCGTCCGGTGAGTTTCTAAATTCAGCTCGGAAACAGTTTAGCTTTAAATAAACATTAACGTTAGTTTAAGCGGCATATATCGGATTAAACCACCCTGTTAGCTACAGCCTAAATTAGAGGTTTGTAAAGGGTCAATCAATGTGACGCATTATTGCTTTTAAAGTCATTACCTGAGCTAAAGTCAATGTTTTTTGTTGTTGTTTTGGGTTAAAGATGAGGAGCTTTGTCCCACTTTAAGACTTTAACCCTGTTTGCCTGCTGTGATGTAATCCCTGTGTGTGTTTGACGTGAAGGTGATGATGGATCGTGTTTATTCAGAGTTTTCCCGGCTTTAAAAGGCTGTTCTGGTTCTGATAAGCTGGTTTGTGGTGATAGGAGGGGGGGTGGAGCTCCCAACAGAAACAGCCTCAGCAGCTTTCAGGCTTCACTTCATTAGAAAACAGGTTGCCAGGAAATAAGTTCATGCTTCTGTTTCCCAATTTCTGAATCTTCCCTCCCAGGTAGATGACAGGGAAAATGTCAGAGGTAAAGATCTCACAGCGGAAGGAGAAGTGTGAAAACTGCACCAAACAGGTAAGACTCTGTTTAAAACGGTTTCATTCAGTTGTTTAGGAAAGCCCTTAAATGCTGATTGTTTTTCAAATGCAGTGCAACAAGAAGCAGGCTGAGGACAAAGCCATCTCAGACCTGGAGTCTCAGGAAATCAATGGGCAGGTAATGACTTTTTCATTTGACTTGAATGCCCCTCGTCTACTTCTTTTTTTTTTAAGCTTATTTTTTCTATTCTATACAGCACATTTAAAAGGTACTGATACAGTTTGATTGATCATGAGACAAACTCAACATCTAGAATGTAGTTTTTATGAGATAGACGAACGTAAAGGGGTGCAAAGTTGTGAAGCTGAAGAAAGTGTATATATTTTTTGTTATAAAATGTAAAGATTTAGACTTAGACAACTTTAATTGTCATTTTATATACACAGAGTTTATACAAAACATTTCATTTAGCACAGCTTTCAGACAGTAATTTAAAGTTGTAGGGAAGTCATATTTAAATTTCAAATCATTCTGGCCTAAACATGTAAATAAATGTCACTTTATCAGACTTTAATGTTCCAAAATTTCTATTATTTCATTATCTTATATAGGCCAGTTAGTTATACGTCAGCTTGTACACCTAAATTTGGCCAATCATATATCAACCATTATCTGTCAATCAAATTTTTTCAGTCATAGCATCTTGATTCATATGTCACAGCTAATATACGCAACCTTTGAAATAAGAATCATTTACTCAACCATTAAATTCCGTCCCAGTGTTCACGGGGGTGGACGTCTGTGTCTTCAGCAGGCGTAGAGCTAACAGAACTGGCAGCGTTAGGATGCAAGGGCTCAAACATGTACGGCTGTAAGCCTTCTACGCCAAACCAAGCTTCTGCCACCATGGCGTCCTCTTCCACAACATCTTCTTCCCCGCTTTCCTCCTCTAATTTAAAAATGTATGACGGAGGAGACTCATCCACGACCTCCGACACAAAACTATCCTCCCAACACTTATTGGATGTCATTTTCCATTGGGAACCTACTAGCACTAAGTTGCTAACTGGTTAACAAGATGCTTCCAACAAACCGGCCACAATCAAACATGCTTGCGAACCTTCCGCCACAACAATCCTGCCCCCTTGATAAACGACTAATCACATTCACTTTATTCACTTGTGTAAAGTTGTGCACCACTCGGGAGAATTTGGAAATGCAACGGTTGGAACAGACTACGACTTTAACATTTCCAGTTCATAAAGTGCAGCAGTGATCAAATGTAAACAGTGTGGAGGGAAAAAAAAAACATTGTGCAAAAAGCGCTTTGATATGAATGTTCAGAACATTCATTTATATGGTGCAAATTATCAGTGTGATGCACCTAACAAGCTTTGCACATTTAGAGGCTTCAATTCTTTACAAAGTGACTAATGCTCAGTCTGATTGGATGAGAGTATATCAAAGAGCAGTTCTGCTTTAATCTAAACCAATGCAATGATTCTGCTGGATGTCTAGCATTGGAAGGAGAAGCTCTATTGAATCCAGGAATCATCACACTGCTGCAACCACACAGTTTTCAGGGTATGGATGACATTTTCACAGCGACAGGCAGTTGTAATTTCTTACACACATAGCTGTTCTGTGTAGGATAAGAATCTCCATTTTGGTCTCCCATGAATGTAATCCTGATGACATTTTCTTCTTTCACGATGGGTAGATTTGTTTAGCTCCCCATGGTTGCCCCGCTAACAATTCTCCCACCTGAGCTGTAGATCTCTTAAGCTTCTCACAGCCTCTGATTAGTTACCTTCCTGCGCAGGGTGCCTGGATGTTAAAGGCCAATAATGCAGTCAGCCTGTCGCATGGTCTCATCGGAGTGCTATAATAAAGTTAAGGACAGATAAAAAACAAAGCAGAAAAGGAAATGTGAATTTACTGCATCAGTATTGAAGGATGTTTTCATTGAATGTCATCTCTTCAGCTCTTTTATTTATCTGTTTTATTATTTCTACATTTTTTAAATACATACACACCGTTTTGTTGCATATATATATATATATATATATATATATATATATATATATATATATATATATATATATATATATATATATATATAAAGCTAAATATTGTTTTCCTTCCACTTCTAAACTTTGCATCACTTTGTGTTCGTCTGTCATTTGAATTCTTAGAAAAGTCTATAATATGAGGCTGTCAAGGTTCTGTAGTTAGATGGTAAATAAATGTCTGAATCCTTTAATTTGAGGCGTTTTCTTCCTTCAGGTAAAAGAAGGTCCCCAGCTGCTGCTCAGTGCTTGCCTCTCCTGTGACGGCTGCCTCTCTGAGGAGGACACCCTCAGGATCACTCAGCAGAACCTGGAGGAGGTGGAGCGTGTTCTGGCCCTCAACAAGGTGGGTCCACACGCATTCTGCACGAAGCATAGCGGAGGGGAGGGGAAAGGGTCTGGGCTGACGTTGGCGGCATTTCTGTTGTCGTTGGCAGAAATGTGACGCATCGAAGCACAAGGTAGTGGTGGCGTCGGTTTGTCCACAGTCGCTGCCTTTCTTCGCCGTCCAGTTTGGTTTGGATATTACCGAAGCCGCACATAAGCTCTGCTGCTTCCTCAAGAGTGTCGGTGAGCCGATCAGAGACATCTTTATCCCTTAACGACCTTAATTTAATGATAAATGAACCCATTTTTTATTTTATTTTGAAGTCTATAAAGATGTGACCAGAATTTTTCTTCCTTTTATGACTCTTTGTTTTGTTTTGTTTTTCTGCAGGAGTAAAGTTTGTGTTTGATACCACCGTGGCAGCAGGCTTCAGCATCTTAGAGACCCAGAAGGAGTTTATTCAGAGGTATCGCAGGAGGCACCATGACTCCCACGCCTTGCCCATGTTCACCTCCTCCTGTCCAGGTAAGCTGCCTCTCTTCCTCCCACTTTGTTTCTGTTTTCTTTAAGCTAAATCTGCTTCAGGTTATTTGTTGTTTCTCTCTCTACTTCCCACACAACTGTGCTGTTTGTGTAAGTTACATACGCTGATCATCTTTATTTTGTCCATAACTTTGGTTAGATTTGTTGTCGTAAATCATTAATACAATATTTAAGCCTCTTTCTCCCTGGATCAGCGCTGTTAGAGAAATATCCAGAAAGTTACAAAGAACAATGGAAAAACCAACCAATAAAGAATTTATGGTTATTTCTGTAGCAGTCTTAATCATTAAGAAAGTATTCTCAGATTAGGGCTGGATTATATAACCTCAAATCAATATCATAATAAATTGGGCCGTTTTAATAAATTCTCCAGCTATCACTTATAAAGGCATGTGCAGGAAATGCAGCTGGTCTATTTATTGAATAAATCACATTAAATATTACTTTAAATTAAATATTAGTCTCGTGCCCATTCAGGTTTAAACATTCAGCCATGTCTCATTGAACAGGAGTAAATGTTTCCTCTCTTGCAAACATTTTTGCTCAAAGGTAATTGCACCTTTTGCACATCTTTGAACTCAGCAGCATGGTTGTGCTGTAGGTGGTGGAAGTTGGATGTGTTACTTTGGGTACTTCTGACAGTTTTCAGACAAACTTTGCATTTCGTGTTCTTTTACTCGACATCTATCGTATAATTTTGCTGCCACCGAACTGATCGTGCATTGCAGAAATGTAATTAGAGGGTTACAAAATCGGTCTGTTGCGTGCACAACTCTGATGCTGCGTTCACACCGGACGCAGCAAAAGCAGCAAAATCGCGTCTGCTGCTTCATTTTTGCTGCTTGTACCAGTTTAGTTCTGACGCGCGGCTGAAGCAGCTTTGCTGCTCCTGCTGCTCGGTGCAAAAGTGTGTCTGACGCGCGTTTGACGGAGCTACCCTATCCTTTCTTTGCCTTGCAGCTATATTTGCTGTGATCCGTGGGAATAAAGTAGTTTTAATAGATTTTTAAGTGAGAAAATACACCTGAAAACTTAATCAGTGCAGTCACTTCATTCAGATTATCACCCTGCCTTCCAATGTTATTTCTGTCGGAGCCGCTCAGAGCTCCACATGCCAGAGGTGCGCTGTCAGTAGGAATCCCGTTCAACAGCAGCCTCTGGCCGGGTCGTCTCCTCGTGGTTCACCGCAGCAGCTGGTAGGTGGTTTTCATCTAAATAATCCAAACTGCAGGCACCAGGATAATAAAAGCGAACATATTCTGTTGGCAGGTTTCAGCATTTTAAGTGAATTTAGGCATTAATAAACCGTTTCAGAGGAGTGATCATAGCGCTCTGTATCATCAGCGCTGTCTCTCTCTCTGCCAGCTCCCAGATCAGCTTCTCTGATTGGTTGACGCGGCGCGTTGAGCAGCAAAAGTTACATTTTTCCATCTCGAGCGGCAGTGCGTTTGCGGCGCGTAACGCGCGTCAGATGCTTAAACGCTCCCGACACGCTGCTCAGACGCGCTGCAGGACTTTTTGCTGCGCCTTGATGCACGTCAACCATTGACTTTGCATGTAAACTCGCTGCTTCTGCTGCGCCTGCGGCGTCCGGTGTGAACGTAGCATGACAACTTCTTCTCTGCGTGATCAGCTTCATCTCTGCTCCCGCTCGGCTCCACAGGATTAACTTATGCAATTTAATTTACAGCTGAGTTAGACGCTTCTTTACTGGGCTCAGCCGCCATTCTCTTTGATTACGCTTCCTACTGGATCGGTGGACGCTGCAGTGTCTTAAAGGGGAAGGAAATACCAGTCACCAGCGCACACAGGAAAACAGCAGAATTACATTTATTTATTTTACCGACTTGGGAAAATTGTCGCAAATTATCGTGGTGAATGATGGTAAAAATCTGGTTAATCTCCCAGGCCTACCTCAGACCGTCTGGAATTTTAACACATGAAAAATCCACATTAAGAAGTTTAACAATGTCCTCTTTCTTTCTAACAAACATGTGATGAATTACTTAAAAAACTGTGCAGAAATGTAATTAGAGGGTTACAAATCTTTCAGACTTTCTGCTTCATGGTTTCATCACGATTCAAAGCAGTCAACCCAACTAGTTCCCTTCAGATCTAACATCTGGTGGGTTCTGGTTGTTTTGGGTTTTCACTTTAAAGAAAACAAAGCATCATAAAAACATCCCACCGATAATTGTTTTATATTCCGAAAGACTTACGGGGTTAGTTTTATGTTTTCACAAAAACGCTGTAAAAAGATCTCAGAGTTGTGGAATCTGTAGAATTCTTCCTTTATTTAACTAAATAGTTAGACCTTCACCAGAAGGCGTGCTGCTGCTAAACCTTTATCAGTCTGGGATTTCTTGGTGGGGTTATTTTATGAACTGTAATAAAAGTCGCGTTGTTTCGGTTCAAACATCAGACTGCAGGTCGTTTCAGCTGCTAGGGTTTGTTTGCAGGCTGGATCCGCTACGCTGAACGGGTCCTGGGCAGCCTGGTCACTCCTCATATTTGCACGGCCAGATCCCCCCAGCAGATCATGGGCTGCCTGGTCAAGGATTATTTCTCCAAGCAGCAGGTGAGTTCACATTTAGGAGCTTAGATTAGGTCATAATAACTGGACGTTTTTTGCTGTGTTTGCGCCTTCTGTAAACAAGGCAGATTTTTTCTTACTTTTAGAGGGAAAAGAAAATAATTATCAAATTGTTTTTACTAGTTTTTCATATTAAACCAACAGACATCCCGTCCAGGGCATACAAAACAAAACAAAAAGACTCTATAATTAAATCACACCGACATCACAACAAAAAAAGCAACTATCAATAAGACAATTACTACACCCGCACATACAACCCATGTTCCAGACATCTGTGGGTTGAAAACCAAAAACATAAGTATGAATAACAGTCATAATGATAATAATTCCACCAAACAGGGAAAAAAAATAAATAAATAAAACTGCTGATTATGCTGAAGCAGATGGAACTTCGGATTCAAAATAAGAAATAAAAGGTTGCAGAATCTTGAAATATCTCTTAATGGTGCCCTGTGACGTAAATTGAAGATGTTCTAGCTTTAGGTGTGCCATTACCTCCTCTATCCATCGTTTATGAGTTGGTGGAACTGCCTTCACCTAATTAAATAGGATCAATCTCCTGGCTAACAGCCAAGAAAATGCCATTGCCTTCCTTTGAGCTGTCGTTAATTCTATGCCCCCCGGTGCCACACCAAAAATGGCTACCAGAGGGACCGGTTCAATGTCTTTCCTGTAGACAGATGAAAAAGTTTTAAAGATTTCAATCCAGAATTCTTTGAGTCTGGGGCAAGACCAAAACATATGGGATGTGTTGGCACCTATTTACATCTATGGCAAGTCAGATCAGCTCCCTGTAAAATTCTCGCCAGTTTGTCCCTGGTGAAATGAAGTCTATGTACCACTTTAAATTGTGTTAATCCATGTCTAACACACACTGATGAGGAAAAAAAAAAATACTATTTAACCTTCCTTTCAGATGTTTGCTCTCTTTTTCCTGTGCTCCAAAGCACTTGGTTAGAGTTGCTAACCAACGTGACAGAGCACAGCTGCTGATCAATCACCTCCTTTGTTTCAGCTTAACAAAACCTTAAAAAAATTCATGGAATGTCAGCGGGCGACATTCCCCAGCCTCCAGCTGCTACGTTCATCGGACATGAACACAAACTATTGCTTTATAGCCTTACTGACTGACATGACCTAATTATTTTTAATCTCCTGTCAGCAAATGATACTGATCATAAACTGGTTAAATACATAGACTGACAGCATGTCTAATGTGTATTTAGTTCTCCAGCCTCATGTTTTAATCTAAACTAACCTGGAAATGTTGTTGTTCTGATCAGTCCTACTCATTATACTTTATGGAAATGCTGACGTCGATCTTCTCAGAGAAGAAAAACGTTGAATTTTCACTTCCCTCATTAAAAGAGCAGATGTGGCAGCACTGCACCTGATTCTTCTTTACTTGTATCTTTTTTAACAGGAAGCCTTTTTATAGCTACTTTGTTCAGCTTTAGTCACACAGTGGTAGCATACTCCTCAGCTGCTATGATGGGACCTCACCTGATACGTCGTGGGAAGCTTTGGGAGTAACGGGCTTAGTGGGACAGTTATTTATTTTTCAATGTTGAAGTTATTTTTAAACATTGATAACTGCGATTGGCTGAGGGGATAAAGTGGACGGATGTTCAACATGCGACAGTGACTCACAGGGAGAGGAGAAACGTGAAACGGCGGCAGATTAATTAAAAGTGTTCATAAAGCGGAGGCGTTCTCTACAATCAAAGGCTCAATGTTGAGAAACAAAGACTTTATCCCCATCGCTTACAATTGAAATGATAAAAGAATCGAAATCAAACTGGAGTGGTTGTATTTTCAGAAGATTATATTTGAGTATTAATGGGATAAAGTATTTAGATTAAAGGGAGCATAAAATAATCAAATAAGCCTTAAAATTAAAGTTTTTATGTTCTGTACATCAATAAAGCCAAATTTATGCTTAAAATATGTCCAGGTACCGTAAAGCTGACCCAGGCAGAGTGAAGAAAACCAAATAAAGCTGAAGGTTGATTAGATCAGAGCAGTGGATCTAAAGTGAAACAGAGTTACCATGGAGGGACTCTGATATTTAAATATCCGCTGGGTGTTGGACTGCAGCTCTGCAGCTTTTGTTTGTGTGTCCACAGCTGTTGGAACTCCCCTGAACATCTGGTAGTCTGACACCAGGCTGGAGTTGATGTTTGAGCCCAGTCCACCTGTGTTTAAATAGGTTGGGGCTCCTGGCTGTGGTCCGTCAGTGTTGTTGAGAATCCTTTGCATGCGGCAGAGTAGACGTCAGAGTTCAAAGACCAGTCACACTGTACTGCCTCTGACCTCCTGTCAACCCAGAACATGACCTCCATCAACCTCAGTCATATGCTACTAATGTGCTGAGCTTCCATCTAAAGTCTTTTTTTTCCTGAACTTTATTGATCTTCTCTGAAATTAGTTTTTTAATCAACCACAATGAATTTGTCCAAACTAGTTGGGACTTGCAGGGTTCCTGCAGTATCTGATTGTCCATCTTACTCTGTAGGTTTCATGCTTAAAGCCTTTCAGTTGTAGAAGCATTTTACAGAAATTAATCTTATTTTTCCTGTATTGATCTTATTTTTTAGCTAATAAACTTTGAGCCTTCTGGTCATTTTGAGTCGAGAATTAAGCAGTAAATTATGAAGTTGTTGTTATTGAGGGAAGTAGCAACAATCTGAAGTGTTAATTTACCCAAAAACAAACAAGAGTTGAGTTTAACTATAACACCTGTTCTAGTCAATTCAAAAAGGTTTTAGGTCGGTGAGGTTCTGCTTTTTGAGCTCAAACTATCAGGTTGATTTACACATAGGCAACATTTAAAATCTCTAAGGTTCCATCTTCTTCCACAGTCCATTTAATTAGTCTGATTTAATAAAGTTAAATGAGCATAATGGCCACATATCCTGTTTTTTATTAACACATTCACTTCTTTATTTCAGGGTTTCTGCAGGTCATTAAAAGTAATTAAATTATTATTTTTTAAATTAAGGCCTTAATTGGCATTAAAACTCATTAAATGTGATTATTGTGGCATTTAAAATGCTTTATTAAAAAAAAGTTTATAAAACCTATTTTGTCAGATATATTGCGATATATTTGAGTGAATCTGCTTCCAGTTGATCGTAAAGCCGTTTGTTCGGGAAAGAAGCTCAAGGCGGAGAAAAAGCTAAAGAATGGGAAATTGTAAATTTCCACAAAACTGGCTGGAAAACGAGGAATTCGGTACATGGCTGCAGCCTGTAGACGGTAAAGATGACGAAAGATTTTGCTGAGTATATATGAGAGTCATGAGTACTTGTTGATCTCATTAAAATTATTTCTAAGAGCATTAAAAAGCATTAATTAAGAGTTACCAATTCCTGTATAAACCCTGTATTTGTACATAATTGTTAGAAACCGGTCTGTCTCAATCCTGGACTCAAACCACTCAGACTCACCCTGACTGTAGGTGAACACGTGCCTCTCAGTATGGAGAAAAGGTGGAAAATCAAAGAGGTGCATTTAATAAGCAGGGAGGGAAAAAAAGAAAGATATGCCTACAGCAGATGAGATAAAAAATAATAATTTTGCTTTAGCACCAAACCACCTCTGCCAACCCTGAAGTGTTTTAGAGGATTTGTCACTATTTGTAACAAACATGAACTGTGTGTCCTGTCCAGATCTGTTCTTTTTTTTTTCCTCCACTAAAGTTCTTTTTTTCTCCTTTTGTTCCCACAGAAGTTGAGTCCAGACAAGGTTTATCACATGGTGGTGGCTCCCTGCTTTGATAAGAAGCTGGAGGCCGTCAGGGAGGAGTTTTACAACAGTCTAATGGAGACCAGAGACGTCGACTGTGTCCTCACCTCAAGTAAGAAGGTTTAAATCTCCACATGGTGTGAAGGCCCTTTGATCTCTGTAGGAGTACTTAAAATATTCTGGTTAGATTGCTTTTTAATCAAACCACTTCCTTTTGAAACCCGTTTTACTTCTTTTCTACTCAAAAATTTTTTTAAAGCTATGTAGAAAACCCAAACATTACACCCACACTCAGGCGCTACAAACGGCCAAATCATTATAACATCTAAACATGAATGTTTTAACCATTGCTGTCCGACTATTTGTACTAAAGCTAACATCTGACATCCGTCTTCACTGCAGTTTGCAGTGCAGTGCAACTTGGAAACAAAGTCCAGTGGATCGTTTTTCATTTTCTTTTTTTGGACTGACATCAGTCAATTGATTCTGGTTTTGGAGCATCTCCAAGTGCTGCTGAACAAATCTGCACATTCAGACATGTTTGGAGGAGCTAGAAAAGAGAACATCTGGGATAGTCTGGAAACCCTGAAGTGTAGTTTAACGCAAAAGATATTTCTAGGGGCCGTGCTTTGGTGGCGCAGTGGTTGGCAACCCATGTACAGAGGCCGTAGTCCTCAGAGCGGGCGACCCGGGTTTGAATCCCACCCGTGGTCCTTTGCCGCATCTCTCCCCCTCTCATACCTCCTTTCCTGTCAGCCTACTGTCCAAAAAATAAAAAATACGAGCCACTAGTGCCGCAAAAACTCAAAAAATATATTTATATTTCTAGTGTTTTGTTTTGTAATTCCACCGTAACCAGCTTCTGTTTTATTTTTCAAGTAGCCTGATGAACAAGCTGTTATATGGGAGCTATGTGGGCTTTAAACCCAAAACAGACAATAATGTCAGAAATTAAACACTTCCAATGTTATTGTATGTTTTCCTCCCTTCATGTTACTCAACCCTGAAGGCTGGACTCATACAGCTTTAGTTAACCGAACACTACTGCTGATGGTTAATTCATAAAAATCAGTTTGCTGATTTCAGGCTAATGTTGCACCTTTCCTCCTGCTTTGATATGGCTTGTTGATCATCAGATGTAATTTATTCTAAGCCAGTTAAAGAAACTTTACCTGATTCTCCATTGGATGAACAAAACTGTTTATTTTTTTCTTCAAGGTTTAATTTTTTTTTTACAACCTTACGAGCTTTCTTGTCCAGCGTCCATTGTTTGATGACTTTCTGTAACCTTTGTGTGAAAAAGTGCTTATTTCTTCATGCATTAATGAGTCTGCATGCTATCTGCAAATCAGCTTTCTCTTCTCTGTGGGACTAAAGCACTTTCAGCGTATTTCTGCCACCTAAATGGCTGGAATGAGAAATTTTTTGTCACCCTCTTGTTAAATGTATTGTGACCAAAATGAACTGCCTCTGAGTTTTAAAAATTGCGTTTAAATAAATTGTGATTATAATGTTAATGCAGTCAATTTCCGGCCCCTATTCTGCGCAGGATTAGCTATAAGCCCCGCCCCCAACTGTTTCTTATTTTCTTTTCTCTTCTTTTAATGTTACACTTCTGGTCCATTTTATCTTAATCCATTTTTTCTTCTTTTACAAGGTTTGTCTGTGTTTGCAGTCAAACAAAGTACGGGTAGTAGATGTATCACTAACTTCCCTGTTGCGGTCGTCCTCAGTTGCTGCTTATTTCTGTATTAATTCAATTAAACAATCTTCTACGTCTGTTAACTCATAATTCATCTTATTAAAAGTATTTTTCTTAAGCATGTTAAATAATTTTTTTTAGTCATGTACAAATTTAACAGAAAGTTTTTTTTTGCTCTATTAAGAGCTTTGCTCGTCTCTTTGGAGCACAGCATGGACATCGTACAAGAAAAAAAACATTTTTTTGTTTGGAAGGCAGGGTTCCCGCGGGTCCTTAAAAAGTCTTAAAAGGCATTGAATTCTTCAAAATAAAATTAAGGCCTTAATTGGTATTAAAATGTCTTAGATCAGTCTTTCGTAGGTCTTAATTTTTAAAACATCATAAATAGGATTATTTTTATTACGATTTATTTTTGTAATCTAAATAAAACGTTAAAATTCACAATTTTTTTTATATAAAAAAAAAAAACAAAAATTATGGCTCGCCATTATTGGTTCCGTCCCGATAGCGGAACCAAGAAAAGCGTTGTTGCGGACGGGACATTTGGGAGATGCACCATTAACTTTTTAAACGAAAATTGGCTCCAGCCAAGAGTTTTCTCCATGGCTAAAACCAGGGAACATACATGAGGCAAAGTATATTTTGTGCAAGAAGCGATTCAAGCTCAGAACGATGGGAATTAAGGCAGTGGAGTCACATGCGAAGCGCGAAACACAAAGCGTCAAAATGGAGTTACCGAGAAAAAGGCGGTATTTCTCAGTTTAGTTCCACCCTTGTCTCTGCAACGCCTCCACTTATCACGAAATCAAACATACTGAGAAAACGATACAAAGAAAAATAGCTGCAAAAAAGACTTAGCACTGGTTATGTTATGGCTTTTAAACTGATTTGTTTTGTTCCCTGCTAAAACAAAGTTGGTGAATTCAGTTAAATAATTGTTAAAATATATCTGTCATTTGTTTGTTTTTAGCTTCCTGTATGGGAAACTTTTCAAAATTTGAAACTTTAGTGCAGTGGTTTATGTTATAATAAACCTTTGGGTTAAGTTGTCACAAGCAGGTTTTTGTTGTGTCTCTTGTGAATTTGGTCTTAAATTTTGATTTCAAGTGGCATTAAAAAGTCTTGAATTTAACTTGCCGTATGCTGTAGGAACCCTGGGAAGGATGTTTACACAAAAGATGAAGATTATTCTAACCAATGTTATTGTTTACTAAAACTAGAACTGGAAAAGTTTAGTTGGAAAGTTTAGTTTCAAACTTTAGTTCTAGTTTTGGAAAACTTGGAAAAAATTTACTGAAAGTGTTACGAGAGTTTACAAAACTAATTAAAATTAACTGAACTTTAATAGAGAATGGGCTTTATTATTGTTTGGGTCTTCATCACAATGCATTAATATAAGGTCAGACTGCCATTCTGGGTCCCTGAGCAAGACCCTTAACCCCTCACTGCTGCCAGGGTGCCGCACAATGGCAGCCCACTGCAGAGGTAGATTTCTCCAATTTGACATCAATAAAGTCCTATAATTATTGTTGTTATTATTATTATTATTAGGTCTATTGTCCTGCTTCGCTTTTCCCCCTACTGTACCGCATTACGCCAC
Source organism: Cyprinodon tularosa (assembly GCF_016077235.1). Taxonomy (NCBI): domain Eukaryota; kingdom Metazoa; phylum Chordata; class Actinopteri; order Cyprinodontiformes; family Cyprinodontidae; genus Cyprinodon; species Cyprinodon tularosa. The sequence continues at coordinate 273,618 of NW_024039146.1, read as the reverse complement.
CAGATGGCAGTACAGGAGTCAGGCCATTTGTTTTGCTGCAGTGCAGTCTGTCTGGGATTTTCTTTCTATTATTTTTTGTTTGTTTATTTCCCCCCGGTACTTAAAGCTACAGTGTGTAATAATTACAGGGATATACAGTCAGAAATGTAATATATTATACATAACTATGTTATTTATCATCATCTACGAGCTCAGCCTCTTAACCTTAATATTTGCGTTGCCTTAGAATTCGTTATTTATAATTACATAGGAGCGGGTCTCGCAGCCATGGAGGCAGACATCTTTGCGCTACGGCAGCGCAGAGCCAACAAACTAGCGATTGCGAGATCGCCCATTACGCTCGAAAGTAACTACGGCAAGTTGAGAGAGATTAACTGAGACGGTACTGAACAGTAGATGGCAGTATTATGCCTGAGAATATTATCTATAAAATTATCTATGTAAACAAACCTCATCACTTAAGAAGGTAGGTGATGCGGACATCGTGAAAGACATTTTGTAGCGTAACGCTCGCCGTACTGTTGGGGGGGAGAACCGGTGGGGGGGAGATGTTCATGTTGCTGCGGTCTGCAGTCTGGACGTTAGATGTTGCTAAAAATTACACACTGTAGCTTTAAGTTGTTTTACATAAAAGACTAAAATTCCAACTGCTAACAAATACTAAGGAAAATAGAACTGAAAATCGAAAGTCAAAACTAAATAAAAAAAACTATTTTATGTTTTATCTTTACTTTTTTTTTTTTTTTCCTCCTTTTCCACAACCATAATAACGACCCAGTTGATCCATCATGGCATCCAATCAGAGAGATCGGAGTAGATCATAGTTATTTTTCATAGAATATCTGAATGCTCAGAGCTGTGGAGTTTGTTTTTTTTTTTGAAGAATTTTCTGTTTGGTGTTTCAGAGGAGATCTATCACCTGATGGAGAAGAGGAAAGTATCAGTGGAGGAGCTGGACTCTGTTCCACTGGACCAAGTGTGAGTTCAGTTCAATTGATTCAGGTTTTCAGCTGAATAATTAAAGATGTGATCAGCTAAACAGATACCAGGAATCTTCTCGGTCGGTTTCAGTAAATCTATTTCTTTAACTGTCTGATGTGTTTGCAGGCTGGGAGAAGGCGGGGAGGAGGCGCTGATGAGGCACGATGGCAGAGGCTCTGAAGGATTCCTGGAACATGTTTTCAAACACACGGCGAAAGAGCTGTTTGGTCTTGATGTGCAGGAAATCACATACAAAACCCTCAGGTCAGAGTCCTGCTGCGCTAAAGTATCAATATTGTCTGAACTTTTCAACATTTTTTCACATTTATAATTTTAGCTCCACTCCTGGAAGGTGAACTTCTTTTCCAGTTTCCAGTATTTTCTCCCCCACAGCATGACGGGGCTACAGGGCTGGTTGCCCATCCCCCCCAACAGTGCTTATGCAACATTTACACAGGTTGAAATAATATAATTATGATTTACAATCTAAACTATGACAAAAAAAGTATCCTTATATGCTATTAACCTTAGCTCCCCAAATCCCTTGTACCAAGATGATATAAAAAAAACATCGAGAGCATCTCTGGATGGAAAAAGAGGAAAAAAGAACAGAAAAAAATTACATGACATTTTCTAACACCCTGGATGTTTTCAGAAAAGCCCAAATTAAAACCTCATGAAAAAAGATGGATAGATGTGTGTGTAAAAAAAAAAAAAAAAAATGCATTAAGCAAAAAAAATATATTTTTATTTGACATTTATAATCATTCGGATACGTTTTTACTGTAGTCCTTATAATCACTACCTGCTGCACCATAACAATGAGTGAGGAGAAAACAAAGACAGGTAAAAATGGATGATTTACAATCACAAGCATGCATGAGACGGACTGGCAGTCTGTCCGTCCTTTAAAGACTGTAGCGGCTGTTCGGTCCAGAGTCGTCGCCTTCATCAGGAGGATGCGGCACATTTCAGAGCAGCCATGGAGGAGCCTGGTGCGTCTTTGTCCACAGAAAGAAGTGGATCGATTCAGGCTGAACTTAGTGATCAAAAACGTTTGTAAGTTTGAGCTAATTACACAATAACCAGCAAAACAAGAGGTGGAGGTTTGCTCTAAGCATCAGCAGTATTATGGCAGCCAGAGAGCTGAGGGACTTTCACCTGCAGTCAACCTTTAAAGCTCTGGATAGAAAGCAGTAGGAACCCTTTTGTAATGAGACGGAAAAAAGGTGAAAATCAAAGAATTTATTCCCAAAGTAGCTAAATGTAAATAAATCCTTTAGGAAATCAGATTGCTGCAGTCAGTTATAAGACTAGACAAAAAATGGTTGTTCAATAAACTGTGAAAATGCAGCATAGTTACTGGTGCCAATAGAAATGGTAGTTAAACAGAATCTCTTCTCTTCCATATGTAGCCTTTGTTTGCTTTTATTTCCCTGAATAATATGTAAAATTTATAGAAACTAAGAAGAGAAGGATACCATTAAAGTACAAACACTGTTGTTATTTATACACTTTACCTAATACCGTATTTTCACGACCATAAGGCGCACCGTACTAAAAGGCGCAGTCTCAGTTATGTGTCCCATTTCTGTATTTAACACACACATAAGGCGCACCGGACTATAGGGCGCGTTTTTTTATATACAGGTACATGTCCTCTACTACCTTTAAATAGCTCTACTGCGTATTTAAAAATACAGCGGGGGCAAAACTGAGTATGACTGTGCTTTATTCATGTATTTATTACAAAGTATTAATCAAACCTGGCAGCTGGCCGTGAGACAGACACATCGCAGATGACAGAGCTGTGATCACTCCTAAATTAACTTAAAATCCTGAAACCTGCCGACGGAATATGTTCGCTTTTATTACCGGTATCCTGGTGCCTGCACTGTAAATTATTTAGATGAAAAACACCTGCCAGCCACCGCGTGAACCCGGAGGCTGCCCAGCCTAGAGGCTGCTGATGAAGGGATTTCTCCTGTCAGCGCACCGCTGGTATGTGGGGGTCTGAGCGCCTCCGACAGAAATAGATAATCTGGATGAACTGACTGCAATTATTAAGTTTTCAGGTGGACTTTCTCACTTAAAAACATATTAAAACTACTTTATTCCCACTGATCACAGCACATATAGCTGCAAGATTAAGATTATTTAGATGAAAAAACACCTGCCAGCCGCCGCGGTGAAGAGGAGGAGACCCGCCCAGAGGCTGCTGTTGAATTAAGTTTTCAGGTAGAAAAATACAGCGGGAGCAAAACTGAGTATGATTGTGCTTTATTCATGTATTTATCACAAAGTATTAATCAAACCCATCAAAGTCATCATCCTCTGTTTCTGAATTAAACAGCTGCGCTAAATCAGACATGCCAATTTCCCCTTCATCGCTGTCAGTCACTTTCCGTGCAGCGCGGCTCCTCAGAAATGATGCCGGCTTTTGCAAAAGCTTGAACAACAGAGCCAGCAGACACGTTAGTCCATCTACGATCCATCCACAAACGGTGGCGTAACTTGCCCGGCGCTGCCTTCCACTTATCCTGAAACTGTGGTCTCAGTCTGTCATCCATCGCTCCCACGCCGCTCGCAGCCTTACTTTGAACGGCCGCTTCACACCGATGTCGAGCGGTTGAAGTTCCTTTGTCAGACCCCTGGGATAACAGCGAGCACAGCGTTAATTTGATTCATCTTTTTTTCACATCGGCTGTGAGATGGGCACGCAGCGATGGTGATGCGTGGAAAAAAGCACCTGGTCTCCTCACCTCCCTCAGCCACGCTTCATCCAGCCTTTTTCATTTTATATCATATGTCATCAGAGCGCTGTGTCTGTCTCTCTGTCAGCTCCCAGATCAGCTTCTCTGATTGGTTGATGCGGCGCATCCAGCAGCAAAACTTTTCCATCTAGAGCAGCAGCAGCGCGTTGGCGGTGCGTCAGATGCTTAAACGCTCCCGACGTGCTGCACCAAAACGCGCTGCAGGACCTTTTGCTGCACCTATACGCGCGTCAACCATTGACTTTGCATGTAAACTCGCTGCTTCTGCTGCACCTGCTGGGTCCGGTTCACACCGATGTCGAGCGGTTGAACAGCGAGCACAGCGTTAATTTGTTTCACCATGTTTTTCACATCAGCTGTGAGATGGGCACGCATGGAGTTACATATTAACAGCGATGGTGATGAGTGGAAAAAAAACACCTGGTCTCCTTACATTCAGCCACTCTTTCATCATCTCCTCAATGAGGTGGTCTCAAAAGTCGCAGTTACAACACACATAGGGCGCACCGCACCAAAGGGCGCACCGCACATTTTGAGGGAAAAAAAAGACGTTTAAGTGCGCCTTATAGTCGTGAAAATACAGTAACTCTTATTTGATAAAAAGACAGAAGAATAAGGCTCTGGTTTGTTTTTAACCCACCAGTTAGAGCTTTTTTCTCCACAGAAAGTATTTTATGGTAAATATTTCACTAATGGCTAATATGCTTAGTGAAAACCAACAGACTTCTGTAAAAGGATTTATGATTATGCCGGGACAAAGGAAACCTATTGGTAAGTGGAATGTAGGAAAGATGGAAGCAAAACAGCAGTTTTATGAAAGGAGGAAAATGTTCGTAGAATCGATGTTATTCAGATGTTTGGAAAGTTCTCATAAATTAGGCGATTTTCTGACTTATAACTGCTGGATTGCACATTGGCGCAGTAGGTGCCTTGCAGCCAGAAGGTTCAGGGTTTGATTCCCAGGCTGGGGTCTTTCTGCATGGAGTTTCCATGTTCTCCCTGAGCATGTGTGGGTTCTCTCTGGGTACTCCAGCTTCCTCCCACAGTCCAGAAACATGACTGTTAGGTTAATTGGCTTCTCTAAATTCTCCTTTGGTGTGAGTGCGTGCATGAATGTTGCTGTTTGTCTCTATGTTGCCCTGCGATGGACTGGTGACCTGTCCTGAGTGTACCCCGCCTCTTGCCCGTAGACAGCTGGAGATGGGCACCAGCACCCCTCGTGACCCCACTTGGGATTAAGCATGTCAGAAAATAGATGTTGTTGGATAGAAAGAGGAAAAAATTAAGATTAAAGTTTTTTATTTGATCAATTTTAAACTTTATTTATTGATCCTACAGCTTTAAAGAAAAAAAATGAGTAAGATTATTCTAAACCTTTTTTATTTACAGCAATTTACTGCAAAGTTTTCTGACTAAAACATAATGTAACATCAGTATTTTTACTCTGTCATAAAGTCACAGATATGGTCTGTGATATTTTACCACATCACAGTTATCTACCTGTTTCTGTGTTTATCTTTCACAAAATTCAAATGAAAACATTAAATGTTTTATGATTAATAGTGAAATTTGAAGGGGGATGAGCATCTTTGTAAGGCGCCGCTGTGTCAGCGATAACGGTTCAGTTCTGTCCTCTTAAAGAAAATGTTGTTGGTTTTGCAGGAATCGGGATTTCCAGGAAGTGACGTTGGAGCGTGACGGGGAAACACTACTGCAGTTCGCCGCCATCTATGGTTTCCGGAACATCCAGACCTTGGTGCACCGGATGAGAAAAGGCCGTGTGCCTTACCAGCTGGTAGAGGTGCTGTCCTGCCCTGGAGGTAAAGCTCAGAGATTCTGCTTCCTGCTTGGATCGGTAAGAAGATTCTAGCTGATCTTTTTTTTCTCTTTCAGGATGCCTGAGTGGCCGAGGTCAGGCAGAGAGTGAGGCTGTTGGTCGAGTGGATAAAGCCCTGGTTCAGCAGATGGAGGAGGTCTACAGTAGCCTGCCAGTCCGCCTACCAGAACTGAACCCCATCTTAAACACTCTGTATCAGGACTGGCTACAAGGCCAGGACTCGCCGCAGGCCAACAAGCTGCTTCACACAGAGTTCAGAGGCCAGAGTCAGTCTCACACGCAGCCTCCACACATGCAGTGGTGATCAAACCGCCTCTGGTTCTGTCCAGAAGAACTCTGCTCACAATCCTGAACCGGTTAAGAGCAAGTTTCAGACCGTGCCGCATAACAAGCCTCATGATGTCTCTGCAGGTTATTCATCCTTTCAACCATAGGGGGGCGCTGTCTCCTTTGAGACAGTGGCCCTCTATGTGTTAAACCTTAAGCTAAGAAGATATGAGGTCCACAGCAGTACAAGCTTTCCATTCCTGCTCACTGGAGCAGTACCAGCATGGATCATAAACAGATAAACCAGGTGATTTTCCAGATAATCTGGAGCAAGCTGGATTATTTTATCCGTATGCAGGACCATGCAGTGACTCGCGGTCCCAAGGTGGAAATGGGAGCAGTTTGAATATATTGCCAATCTATCATTTTACTTTGGAATCTGCTGTTTTATTTTATGTTGCAGCGGTTTGCTTCGTTGTTGTCATGACGACAGACACAAACTGTGTCCGAAACAAAGCTAACTATGCAACAGCATCTTATCTCTACAGATCCAGTAAACAGAGGGGTTGAAAAGTAGTTGTTTTAAGTGGTACTCATATTTTTATTCAGGTTTCTTCCAGCTCCACCATCCATTTTTTTAAATTATATATGTGTTTATGCGCAAAGATCCAACGTACCTGTAACATATAAAGAAATAAAGAAATTCTTTGAAGAAATGTTGAATTATTTCTATCATTGCTGCTGTGCTGATTAGGAACATAAAGAGTGTTTTAAAGGAGAATTCCGGTTTTTAACACTTTTAGCCCATTTTCTGTAGTGTCCAGGATGAAATCGAATGATCGACACCAAAATTTTGACAATTGGTCCTGTCTCTGCTTTTTGGCTCATTTAGAATCCCCCCCTGGCTGCTTCAGAATGGCTTTCATAGTGCATGTCCGATAATGTCCTTAAAACAACCTTAAACGTTCTTTTTTTAAAATATGCTACTAACCGGGTCGTCAGCGCTGTTCAATGACGTTCCAAAAAAAGTTTCGTAAAGAAAAAACGTTCCTGTAGTGTTTTATTTAGCATTTTGTAAATCCCATTGAGTTCTGTTGGAATAGTCAATATTCCTCCGCCACCGGAAACAGAAATGGGGCCTGTTTACACAGTTGTAGTCTTTTCGCTTCACTCTGTGTACTCCGACGTCGAGGTGCTAACGTCTCTGTTAAACACTTTAAAAAACTCTGAAAATGGAATACGAAAGGTGGATTCTTGATTCTCATTATCGGACATGCACTATGGAAGCCATTCTGAAGCAGCCAGGGGTGGATTCTAAATGAGCCAAAAAGCAGAGACAGGACCAATTGTCAAAATTTTGGTGTCGATCATTCGATTTCATCCTGGACACTACAGAAAATGGGCTAAAAGTGTTAAAAACCGGAATTCTCCTTTAAAATTAACAACTTTGTTGAAAAAATACTTTCTAACAAAGCATCTAGAGATGCTTCTTTGTTAGAAAGTATTTTATTTGGTTTATTTCCCACATAAGGCCCGTGGAGTACCGCGAGGGGGGAAAATGAAGAACATTGGGTGGAGGTTTAATATTGGGAAAGAAAAAGCATGTAGGCCGACAGAAGGTCAGAAAACCTGTTGGTATTCCCGGTTTGTCATCTGGTGACTGAATAAGCAATACTAAAATGTGTGAAATAACCAGATAAGATTTTAGACATCTTATGCCATTCAGAAAAATCTGACATTTTCTAAATGTTTATTAAATGTCTAGAAAATGAACAGCATTGTGAGTCTGTTACAGCATCAGCAAAAAGATAAGAACAGGGATGTGATTTGAAGCTATAATGAGGGTAAATCCTGCAATTCCTTCTTTTTTCCATCACAAATTACAACCGTAATCTACAATTCTGCAGTATATTTTTTATCATAAATAGTTAAATGCAAGAAATTTTATTTAAGTAAATCATAATCGAAATACTCAGACAAAAAAAACAAAACAAGAGGGCAACAGCAGCAGCACCCCAGACGACTTCTGACTCTTTAACACTGAACAATGTGGTTTCTACTGTCGTAATGTCAAAAAAAAGTCCCATCAAATAATAAAGTGTGAAAAAAACAAGTAAATGCCATTTATTAATTTATCAAAAACATGATTTAAATATTAAGTATGATATTATAAAATGCTCAATTGAATTAATGTTCAATAAAGTTACAAATGAATTTTAATCAATTGAAATTAGTAGGTTTTTACATACATTATTTACTGTGAAGTTATGAAATGCAAATAATTAATTAAATAGCCATTTAAAAGCCATTTAAAATCATACATTTATCTATATATAAAGATTAAAGAGTGAAGTGAATATGCATTTTTAGGGGGCCACCTGTTACTTTTGGGTATACAGGCTGAAAAGCTAAATTGAACCAGAATCTAGATTCCTGCAACATCTGGTTTCTGTGCTTCATTCTTCCACTGCTCTTTATATTTGTCAGTGGGGGAATAATATGATACACCTGAAGGCCTTTCATCAGATCATTACATGGAAAAGTCCCTGATTTATGGAAGCCTGTTGCTGTCAAAACAGAAAATAAATCTTTGAAAATTATCCTGTCATAACATGATAATATGGTTCAAACATGATGATTATGTTGTAGAAAACCATTTGAATATATTTGTACTAATGTGATGAGTTCATCCAGCTCTTTGCAGACTGGTGGCATTATGCTTTATTCTGTATTCATCATGTGACTCATTTAATTAGAATAGGAAGTTAGCCTGTATTTTTGAATCAAGTGGGGTGAATGGCTATAAAGACAGACAGCCCATTGATGCGTTTCCTGAGAAAACTTGGCGTCCCAGAGGAGTGTCTCTGATTCATGGAAGAGGAATGAGTCACTGTATTTTCTTCTCACTCATATTTCATTATTTGCTATTAAGGGAAATAAATTAGTGCAGTGAGCAAGAAGCTAGTCTTTTTTTATTATGTTTGCCTACTTTAGCCTGACATTTTCGCTTTCATATAAGATTCTAATGAAATTGCAATCTCACTCTGTTTATTCCTGCTAAAATCGAAGGTAAATACAGTTGTTTAAGGAAAAAAGACTCATATATGTATGTTTTAATTTTTGCAGAGTATGTTTTCAGTACGGGGGCCATAACGGGCCAGGACCAGTTCTAAGGGGGCCCTAATCCCTGTATTGAACTGCCCATGGTTTTTGTGAAGCCAGGTAATTATGACCGTGAGGATAAACTCAACCAATTGCTCAACCAAGTACGATACCTTTGAAAAAAATCCCACTAATGAGATTTTTTTCAAAGGTATTGTACTTTAGCTGGTTCTCAAAGACAATTGTACTGTGCAGAGGTTGAGCTTATAATATGGGTCATAATGACACAGCCTCTCAAAAACCATGGGCAGTTCTAAACAGAGAGTAGGGCCCCCTTAGAACTGGTCCCGGCCCCTACTTTGGTCCCTGTACTGAAAACATGCAAAAATTTAATTATGCATGAGCCCTTTTTCCTTAAATAACTGTATTTACCTTTAAATTAAGGCAGGAATACAGTGAGATTATTATGATTGAATAAAAGAAAAAAAAACATATTTGCATAATCTGACTGAGAAAGAACCCAGGTCTATTTTAGTGGGACTACGCAGCAATTTCATGAGCCTGAGAGGAAGAGAGATGCATCCACTTTGATGGAAATATGAAATGAAATCTCTCAATTGCTGAAGAAAAAAGAGGTTGAGAGTCACACAGCACATATATAGCAGGCCGGTCAGATTTGGACATAAACAATAAATAAGATATTTTAATGAACAAAATACTTAAGCCATTATTGGAGCAGGAGAACAGAAAACAGACTCTCCCATCCAGTGGTGGAAAAAGTACTCAGAAAAGGTACTTAAGTACAAGTACAAATAAATACTCTAGTAAAAGTATGACACAGGCATTTGTACTTTAGTAAAAGTAAAAAAGTACTTGCTTTTAAAAATATCTAAAGTATTAGAAGTACTTTCTGAATGGACTGCAAAGTTTCACAACAATTAATAAGTGTAAGTACTATATGTATATTTTCTTTAATGCATCAATAACATTATTGAATTGAACAACGATGGGGATAATGCCTGTTTCATTGTTACCTTCAGTCAAAGTTCACGCTTGGGAATTGGAATTTTGGAATATCAGTGATGATCTGCAAAGTGAAATATCATTAATTGCAAAAAATATGAAAGATTACACTTTTGAATGTGTTTATTACAACAAAGAAATATACCATATGTTATTCAATCTGAATTTAGCACATGGCTACAACATCAAACTCACTTTCAATTGTAATTTTTAACTCTAGTTTAATCATAAATTCCATGGTTTAACAATGCAGTAAAGACAGCTTTATAATTCAGGGCTGTCAGACTTTTTATGAGGTAAAGTGTCCTGCAACTTTTATATTTCTCTATTTCAACACAGCAGAATAAAATAATTTGATCATTAATAGAACTCTGTGAACGTCTTGCATCATTGAAAAATGTAAAAGTTGACCAGACCTGCAGGATGGAGTTCCCCTTCTCTGGATCCAGGTCCCTACATTTTGGTGGCAGCTGCAGTGAGAGCAAGGGTAGGGGATGGGTGCTGTGCTTTCTCTGAAAACAAACAGGTGAATTTTAGTCAGAATTGATACAAACTGAACATACTACAGTATACAGAATAAAATTAAGCATTTACATATATATTTTGAGAATATTTTTAACAATAATTGTCAAGTACAATTCACTGGCAGATGATTTTGCTTATCTAAATTCTTCCAAATTAAATCATGTATTAATGTTTTTCTCTGCTAGATGAATCAAGGTTTTTTTAATCTGACTTTTTTGCTGTGAATAGTAATCAAAGAAGCGAAACAGGACTCTAATCTATCATCACATCACCGATTCTTAGTGCTAATTGGCAAAAGGGTGTTAAATAAATTATTATGATGTGTAAATCAAATGCATATTCGGGATTATATAAGATATTTATGTCAAGTTTTCTAATCTAGGGGGGTTTATTTTGAAATTTTGCACGTTTGATTTATTTTAAATAATGGAAACTGGAAAGATTCCCTTTCTCCATAAGTTCAGGCGGGTGTTTCTGCAGGACGCTGCATCTGCACAGCTCTCCCCACAGAAAATAGCATCGTGTTTCTCCAGTAACACAGGGAGAAAAGGCTAGATTCGTAGTGTCGTTTTTTTTTTTTTTTTCAAAGAAGTCGCTAAAGGGGTATGGAGTTCTGCTTAAAGGTATAGTGGACGGTTTTTGCGAATTCTTGAAAAGTCCTGCCCACAAAAAATGCACATGCACAACCGTGTACCCGCTCCCGAGAGGGAACGCCTATTAAATGTGTGTGCGAGCGCGTACAAGCCCATTTCTCCTCATGCACACTCTGTTTAAACTTTGTCGTTTGCATCGCTCATACAAGCTTACTTTCCAAAAGAAAATTTGCAATGTTTCCGCTATGTCATACTCACCCCCAGTAAATCCTGGCATGTATGACGGCCTTGCATAAACATATCAAGAGTGATTGATAATTAGGAGGATTAGCGATGTCTTTGAAGCAAACACCCATGAAAAACCTGGATGTTATGCATGATAATCATGTTTACTTCTCGCTATTGGCACTTTTGTAAAAGCTGGCTAAGCTTTTAATTATGACCTTCACATGCAAAAAAAGGAGCATTTAGCAACTTACCTCACTATGTTTTTTTATAGAGTTTTTAAAAGCTCAAAGCAGAGACAAAGGTGGCACAGGAATCACCAGGAGTCATTTTTTGAGCCAGTTATAGAGGACAAGTCTTTCATATAAGACCAGGGGTTCACAATTCTGTTGGCGGACTCTCCATGCTGGAATCCATTTGGAAATGTGTAGCTCTGGAATGAGGCTCAGTAAATGAAGGTCACCTCACTCTTCTTGGAGGGCGGGTCCAATGTTACCTCCTCGCTCAGTGGACCAATCCCCATCTAGCATTTGATTATTTTCATTCTCTCAAACAAAGCTAAACAAATAAATCAGAAACAATGTGTCATGTAACGTGTAAAGAAAAGCATTGGAATTAAAAGTATGAGTACTTAATGTAAATTGTAGTGGTGTAAAAGTAGAAAGTATCCATGATTAAATCTACCTAAGTTAAGTATAGGTACATGAAAAATGTACTAAAAGACAGTAACAAAGTACTTGTACTCTGTTACATCCCACCACTGCTCACCCCTATATGAAAAAAAAGAAACCTTCGGCAAACTTCACAGATTGCTCTGTGAGAATCACCTTTCCGTGCCTCACTCAGTACCTTTTATAAACCATCCTGCAGCCTTTGTTGTAGTGCTTTCCTTATCTTTAAATGTAGCTCTCATTATTTACATTAGAATCTTCTATCTACTCTGGTTTCAGAGCATAGTGTGCAGGCTGGTCATGAAGCAGGGCTTTGTTTTGCAGTCGTTGAAGAAGTTGTTGCACATGATTTCTTCTATGCATTTACTTAGCTGTGTGCCATCTGCAAAGTAATGACAACATGTTATTTATAAAGATCTGAGCTAGGCGGTGCATGTAGGGGAGTGGTGGCCTAATGGTTAGGGCATTGCGCTTGGAATCCTGTGGTTCTGAGTTAAAGCCCAACTCCCACAGAGTGCCACTCTGGGTCCCTGCGCAAGACCCTAAAGCCCACACTGCTCCCCGTGTGCTGCACAATGGCAACCTACTGCTCCTCAAAGGGATGGGTTAAATGCAGAGATTTCATTTCGTTGCTCTGTCTTTGTGACAGTAAAATGACAACAAAAGCTGGGGGGAAAATGTAGATACCGAATAGGAGAGACCCTTAGATGGACCATGGAGAACGACTTTCCTAACATCACTTATTTGAATGTTTATTGTTGTCGGCGTGTTGTTCTGCAGCTGCAAATATCCACCAGTAACTTTGTGATTTTTACTTTGTGTTGAAAGGAGACATCAAATGCTGTTGTTCCTGCTGCTGGTGCACCTTTTCCTACCACACTGTCGCTCACTGAACGTCCTATAAATATGCTTAATGCAGCGCTCTTAACAGCGACACCCTTTCTGCGGCTTACACTCATGCAGACAGTGTCATTGACTGTTGTCTCCACACCTGTCAAGTCAGCGTTCTCTCCCATCACTGAAGCTGACAGACTCAGACTGACAGGACGCAAATTCATTTCCAATATTTTTATCATCACAAGATCGACCTATCTGAGACACTGAGTTGTTGTTGTTTATTGCATCACTGTACTGTTTTTTCGTTAAAGAGGATTCAAAGGCAAAGCAGGAAACACTTCAGTGATGAAACTAAGAAAAAAAAAAACTTACAGAACTGGTCTCACACGAGGAAGTCTGCCAGGTGTCACTGGAATGGAAGCAATAAAGATCAATGAAAAACAAAAAGTAAATGAAAGGAACCAGCCAACTGAAAAAAAGGGGAAATTGAATGAAAAGCCATGGAGACACAGGTGAGAGAAATCTAGGTTATTGGATGGTGGAAGTGGAGTGTATAACCTGAGCTGTACAGCAGAGGGAAGGCATGGCAACTGAGGGAGGGAACTGAACCTGGACATGATCAGAAAACTAAATAATAAGAAAAAGACAAATCACACCTAATGGGAATAAACTAGAATAAACAATTTAAATAAACCACACTAAACCCAAGGAATACCTATGGAATTAGTGCACGGACTTTAGGAAATAAACTGCACTGAAGAAAATCTCATACAACCGAACTGTCAAGAATAGGAACAGACTGCAGGCCATAAAAAGGGTATGAATCCACTAATGTATACTTAACCCAAAACTAACTACAAGATATATGGGTTTCACTTCCTAAAATGAGGGACAGAATGTTTTCACAATCTTGAGTTCCATTTAACGTAGGAAGTATCGACAGCTAAAAGCTTAAGATTTGAGTTCCTTATCACCCAGACATGGTTACATAACAGCTCTGTAGGAACCATTTATAGTTGCTGGTGTTTAGATATGGTTTGATTTTTGATGTTTTGTTTAGGTTGACACACTGATCAGTGTTTTGCTCTGCCACTGGTGGCGGTGTGGAAGGGAAAGCTATAAAGGTGAGAGGGCAGAAAGGGTTTGGGTGACGGGAGGTCATACGGTCCATAACTACCTGTCCATCTAACTTGTTGTACAAGACCGCCAATAAATGGGAAAGCCCATAACTCATCTCGCGGTCTGGACATCATTCTGTAAGCGTGTTAATACCAAGATTCCCCGCACCCAGAAGCAATTGAAAAGTGGGCGATAGTCGCTACAAGCTTTGTTAACTTAAAATGGATATAATAAGCGTGGAACATGCCAGCGTTTTACCCACACTCAGAAACCAAAACAAATGAGCTCTGAGATGAAGTAATGTGTAATAATGTGAAATATCAAAGAGAAGAGCTATTGAACACGCACAAAAACTGAGGTGGAAAAGGAATCAATGACGAGGAAGGCATCCTGACCCTCGTCAGTGCAAATTAGTATCAACTGGTTCAGTCCAAACTGATGCATTAGCCATAAAAACATTTCAAGATCGGTAAAAGTTAAAAATTCTTTCAAGATACAGAGACCAATTACAGGCAAAAACAGTAGTTGGGGTTAGAAAATAATTTGAGGTATTCAGACTGAGATATATTTATCTCCTCAGGACAAACCAAGCAGCAGGTTTACAGAAAAACAGGTGAAACAGGTGAAAATCCCTGATTCTGATTCTGAAATAGCGAGGAGTCCTTTCTTTGGGAATAGGATTTAAAAAGAGCCAAGGACAGAACAGCTTTATTCTCCAGCAATGTGATACTTTAATACATTTGGAAGTCACATTGAATGGCTCTTTTAAAGAAACAGGTGACGATTCATTCCTGATATCATAACATCATTTAGCCTCATTAAAACTCTTATGCAATATATCTGTAATTAGATTAAAAGTCTAATTAAAGAAGAAGAAAATTCCAACTGTTATTGTCATTTATGTATATTGGGTTTGTTATTATGGATATAATAACAATATGTATATAGTATGAATTCTGGATATTTGTATTTCCAGTTTGAGAAGTCTATTATTCAATTTTCACTAGTAATAATTTAAGCTCAATGTATATTTAATGTTAAGTAATTGAAGATATCTTCATGGTCCTTTCTCTATATATATATATATTGAATTCAATTTCAGATTGTCAACTGAAATCGTAGATATCTGCAACTCCATTACATTATCTATAATATCAAAATTACATTGTAGATAAAGGTAAAGCAAGATAGTTAAAATTATTGATTAAGTGTTAAAGTGGCTTGCCGATCTCTACATTCCTGCATAAACTTGAGGTTTCAGCACCACTCATGTTTACCAAATGCAAATGTGGGGAAAACTATAAAAGTACATTACATGTACATTAAAGTATTTAATTTAGTTACAAGAATATTATGCTTGTGAACAACAGGTGGTGTCCTCCAGGACATGTTTCTGGGAAGAGTTCCCACTGCAGCCCAGATATTTGGGTTGACAGTAGCTTTGGATGTAGGAGTTTGCCCTAAAATTGAAGGGTTGACAGTTTAAGCCCCGGCTCTGTCGTTGTGTCCTTGGGCATGACACTTCTCCCGCAGTGTCTACTGATGGTGGTTGGAGGGTGGAGCCAGTTGCTTCTGTCAGGTAGCCCCAGGGCAGCATCATCAGTGTGTGAATGTAGTGTAAAGCGTTTAGGCCAAGTTTCCTGACTTGAAAAAGCACCTCATAAGTACAGGCCATATACCATACTGAAATGCTGGCAATTGGTGTTTTGCCATATTATTTGCTCAGAAAGTTTACCGGTGTTCTGTCAGAAACCTTTTACATTCCACCCTCTGCTGTTGCTGACACTGCGTGAGATGTAATCAGTTCTATTTTTGCAAAGCTACAGACACAAAACCACATGCATTTGTGGTAATAACTGGTGATTTCAATTATACCTCACTCTCTGCTACACTGCCAGCACCCCAACAGTTTTTTAACTGCTTTACCAGAGAAAACAAAACTTTGGACTTGTTTTATGCTAAAGTAAAGGACTCCAACATCTCTAAGTGAAGACCAGATAATAATCCTTGTTTTCTCTACTCAGAGAAAACAGAAAATGTGCTTGTTTTGTAAGAGATAACCTGCATTAAAAAAAAAAGAACTGTAAGAAGATGGACACAAGAAGCTGAAAAAGCCCTGCAAGGTTGTGTTGAGGCTACAGACTTGGATGCACTGTGTCAGCCACATGCAGAGGACATCAATGCAATGAATGAGTGTGCGACTGACTACATAAAGTTTCGTGTTGATAACACCATCCCTACTTGAACGGTGAAATGCTTTCTAAGTAATAAATCCTGGATCAAGTAATCTGAAAGAACTGCTTAACAAGAAAAAAATAGCCTTCAGGAAGGGAGACAGGAAAGTAATGAACAGTATACAAAAGCAACTTAGGGTCAAGATAAGAGAAAGCAAGGATGCATGCAGGAAAAGGCTGGAAAACAAGCCCCAGCAGAACAAAATCAGAGATGTGTGGTTTGGCATGAGGAAGATGAAATGTTTTAAGCAGCTTTGATGCAAAAAGAGCTAAATTATTTTCAAGTGATCTTCAAAGGCATTGAACTCTAACTGTCTGGGTGCCACAGTTAACTGTTTCCACCTTTCTATTTTTCAACATGACCAATTTTTAGGTTTGTTAAATTATTTTAAATCATTATTGGCCTACATGATATCTTAATGTATCAAAAACTAGATTTTTATCCTTCAGCCCTGAATTTAAAAAAAAAGAATGAAATAAGTGGACTGAAACAGAAAAAAAAAATCTTTGAAACAGAGATAAAGTTCTTGGTTAATATATTGCCTTTTATCTTTGTTTTTTCATTGATTTCCTCTTTTACTATTTTACTATCTTTAGATGCTGGTGAAGATTCTTAATCATCCAGGTCATAGTCAGTCCAAAAAAGTTAAAAACAATCCACTGGACTTTGTCTCCAAGTTTGAAGACATTTCTCTTCCTCTTCTGCCAATAAAAGGTTCCTTAATGGGAAGTGAAACATTTTCAAACTTGGAAACAAAGTCCAGTGGATTGTTTTTGTTTTGTTTTTTTACTTTTTTGGAATACCATCTTTAGACTATGGTTATTATGCCTACTTGGGTCAGTAGATCAAACCAAAATAAGGGTGAATTTTTTTCTAAATGACATAAATGCATTAAATTTATGGAACAACATTATGAGTTTACAAAGTCATGTGATAGTTCATAACGGTTGTTAATATCAAATTAAGATTTTCTATGAAACAGTGAAGTATTGACACAGCCAACAGCTTTCAGCACCTCAACAACTGTGTCATGTTCAGACCTGTTAAAGGGTCAGCATGGGTCTCCACCTCTCTTACTGGTGGATTTAAAGAAAAGAAATGCCTTGTATTTCTGTGGAAAACACACCTAGTTAATGAACCAGCTGGCTCACAGATAAAACAAGCAAAACTAGCTCAGCTGAACAGTTAAGGGCTTCCTTAACTGCCAAAAAATACGTCATAAAAAAATAAGAGAGGAAGCAACATTTTCCTTAAAATCATGAATATAATTGCTCCACATATAGCATCCTTAAGGAATGGCTGCTTTTGTACTTAAATAAAAATAAAAACTTGAAAACTTTGTTATCAAATGTCAATCTTATTTATTAAAAGAAAGAAAAAAACAGACAGATATGTTGACAATGCAATTACCACCAACCTCTATGGAAAGATTAAGTATGGCCTACACCCAGAAAATACTGCATAGAAGAGAAACATTTATCAGTCTGGGAATTGAGAGCCATTGTCCACTAGTGGAGAAATAAACCTTCCCAGTAAAGACCAGCCAACCAAAGTTACTGCAAGAATATGCTGACGACATAATGACGATAATAACAAAAACAGGTCATGAAAGAATAAAATCTACCCTTGAAATGTATAAAATGTATTTGCTTAGTTTTGCTCTGCCCTGTAAAGACAGAGCCTCTTTTATAGATCACATTTTTGGTTTGGAGCATTAGAAACCCCACATACTAAACTCTGCAGGCTTAACTTCTCTTAGTTAAGTTAATGATCCATCAATAATAAAGAGACACACAAATCAGTGAGTTCCAGGCAAAAACTTCTGCTGAGTAGGGATGGGTCTGATATTAGCCATCCATCCATTTTCTGTCACATTTATCCCAAGTGAGGTCCCAAAGGGTGCTGGTGCTCTAGCTGACAACAGGCAAGAGGCAGGGTACACCCTGGACAGGTCACCAGTCCATCACAGGGAAACACAGAACAAACAACCATTCACGTACACAATCACACCTAAGGAGAATTTAGAGAAGTCAATTAACCTAACAGTCATGTCAGACATGTTTTTGGACTGTGGGAGGAGTACCTGGAGAGAACCCACGCATGCTAAGGGAGAACATGCAAACTCCATGCAGTAAGACCCCCATGCCAGGAATCAAACCCCCAACCTTCTTGCTGAAAGGTAGCAGTGCTACCCACTGCTCCACTGAGCAGCCCATATTAACCAGAAGAATAATATCTGATTTTTTTGGGTAGTCTCTAAAATCTCTGATATTTATGTAGTTCTGTTTAAAGTTTCTGTAACTCATTGCTTATTTTTACATGGGTCAGTTGTTTTCATACTTTTTGTTTTTTACTTTTGTTCCCTGTTATATCAATATTACTCAATCAAGCCTTTTCTAACATTCTACAGTATAAAATAAGTAATAAAAGGCAGTATGATTCATGCTAATATCGTATTGGGTAAATTTTGGTATGGGTCGATTCTCAAAGCTACAATATCGGTATTGTATTGGAAATAAAATGGTTTTATCGTCAGACAACTACTGCTGAGCAAGCCATACCGTCTAACATTTACAAAACGATACAACTTTATGATCTCCTACTCTTATCCTTGTCTGATATTGAATGTGTTTAATGATCTAAACACATATAAATGCAACAAAACAGCAAAAACAAAAGTTGAGGTGGGCTAATAGCACTTCTCACAGCACAGGTTTGGTTAGAGGGCTGGTGAGTTGACAAAGATGGGGAAGTTTGCTCAGAACTGAGAACTCAGACCTCAAAAACAACTGTCGCTAATTAAGGTCCTATGAGTGGGGCTCCTAAACACATGTTCTAAAAGGCAGAAAGATTTTATGAGGGATAAAAACATCTAATCAGTTTAATTCAGTTTATTTATATAGCGCCAATTCACAACACAAGTCGTCTCAAGGCATTTTAAAATTCAACCAGATCATATAGTTAAATTGATTTAAAGTTCTATCTAAGGAAAGCCAGTTGATTACATCAACTTATAGACTCAAAAGCAATCCCTTACACCAAGCATGCTTGTAGTTACAGCAGAGAGGAAAACTCTCTTTTAACAGGAAGAAACCTCCAGCAGAACCAGGCTCAGTGTGAGCGGCCATCTGCTGAGGCCGACTGAGGTTCAAGAGACAGCAGCAGAGATACAAAAGGCGACTGTAAAAAGCGGCCCGTCCAGGAAACACACAGCCAGGCAGACGAGCTCCACAGTTAGAGAAACAGGACTACACTGAAAAACAGGCCAAGCTATAATATCTATAAACAAAGGTGTTGATGGCAGCAACACTGCTGATATTTTTTCCCCAGGATGGTGTCACAGCCAAACAGGAACAGACCAGATGAAGCTACTATGATAAGAAAAAGCAGAGAGAGCATAAGGTTAGGGACTGAACTAACAAATTCTGCAGCATGGGACAATGAGATAGAATAAGGCATAATGATGAATCCAGCAATCTAAGCCTATAACAGCATAACTATAGAAATATCTCAGGATAACCTGAATCACTCTAACTATAAGGTTTATCAAAAGGAACAGATCCTTCACCTATTGAGTTTTCTCTGCCAATAAACTGAAAAAAACAACTTAATAATTGTTAAAATGAAATAAAAGATAAATTATGGTAGTTGTTTGCGTTGCATATAACCAGTATTGTGCTGGCCTATGAATGCTTATCAGCTGAGATTAACTGCAAAACCTGAAGACTGCAGGCTGGTTAAAGAGGAAGTATTACTTGTTAGTACCGAGTGAGCTTAAACATCGAAGGTATGTCAAAGGCTGAAGCCCTGAGGCTCAAAGTGACAGTTGATAGAAGTCACACACTATTTGAACTCATATCACCCCAGGCTGCTTTACTTTTAGAACTGTTTATCGTTTTTCACACCATGGATATAGATCAGTAAATCAAAAGTAGACAGCTTATTTTTTAAACTTGCCTTAAAATTGCATTTTAATAAAATAGTCTTTTAGGTCGACAGATATGCCATTATAGTTTTCTGTGTGTAGAATTTAGTTTAGATCCCTCCCTTTTAGAAACATTTTAGTATCAAGGTTATATTAATTTAACAAGTAATGAAAATGCAGTGAACTGTGAATCTTTTTATATATATCTATGTTAAATTTCAAGGTTACAGTTTAAGAGATGATCATCAACAGGTTAACATTTCAACTTGTATAAGAGCAAGGTTTAACAGGTTTATTATATGTAGATGAATAACAGAAGTTGGGTCTGGAACTCAGTGGACTGCTGAACCGGAACTTGAAAGTGAAGGGAAGATCACAGTGATCAGTTCAGAGACCTGTTGGGAGCTGGAGAAATACACCTTTTCTCCAGCAGAGTCCGCCCTGGATCCTCCCTGCTGAGCTGCTCTGCACACCTGCAGCTGATGATCTCATCTGGAGGACCTGGACTACTTAAACTGCCTTCAGACCTTGCCTCGACGCCGCAGTGTCTTAATCAGTTGGTTAGCACTTAAGCCATAGATCCCTAGTGAACCAAGTCTCCTTTGAGTCCAACCTGGATTCTAACCCTTTTGTCTCTGCTTCCAGGTTTCCTGTTCTTTCTCCTGTGAAGCTCTGGAAGAGCTTAACCTGCCGAGCCAGCCCTCCGAGCCAAACCTGAAGACTCACTCTCTGGATTTCCTAGCAGCTCTGGATACCGAGCTGGAAACACAAGCCAAGGTCAAAACAGCCTTTAGAAGTAAGACGCTGAAACAGCTTAAGGACTCTGCCAACCCAAGCTTTCTTCGGACCCAACAGTTCCGCTCCCAAAGCCTCATCTACATTCATCAAGGTACAAACCTGAACACAATCAGTCAAGTCTCAACCAAGCCTTCGCTAACCAAACTGTCTTTCTCACAGACGCCAGTGAACCGGTCCCAGCCCAGAACCATTGCATCAGTCTTTATTATATGTGTGAATTTGCCAATAAACTCTGTTAAACTTTCCATCCGTGTCATCAGTGTTCTGCATATTGGGCCTCCCTGATACCCATCATGACAGAACACTGCGGCCAAACACAAGGCCCAGCAGATGATCTCCTCCGCCGATTGCAAGAACAAGATGTCCAAATACAAGGACAAACTCAGACCCTCCGTGAGTTGTACCGTCTGGTTGATATGCATAATCATATGCTTCAAAACTACGCTAATTACGTGGGTAATGCTAATCCCGCTCCAGTAACCCAACCATTTCCGGGTCCAGTTCCTCCGCCGAGGTCACCGGCTGTGACGTCATCCGAGTTCCGCCCAAGTCTCCCAGAGAAGTTTTCTGGTAACGTAACTGATTGTAAGGGATTTTTATTTCAATGTCGTCTCATTTTCAGAACTCTCCTGCCAGTTTTCCCACGGACCGCAAGAAAATAACGTTTATCCTTTCCCAGTTAACAGGAAGAGCTCTGGCTTGGGCTCAAGCCAGATTTGCCTCAGATGAAAGCTTAAGCTGTCACTATTCAGATTTCGTTTCTGAATTTTCCCAGGTATTCAACCAAGATACTGACCAAACCCTTGATTCTCGAGCACTGCTTCATTTAAAACAGGGAAATTCTTCTGTGGCCGAATTTTCTATAAATTTCCGGGTTAAAGCAGCTGCTTCCGGATGGAACCAGGGTGCATTAAAGAGTGCTTATTTCGAGGCATTAAACGAAAATATTAAGGATGAGTTGGCTACCCGTGATGAACCGGCTACACTCGAAGAACTAATCCAATTAACTATAAAACTGGACAACCGGATTCGGGCCAGAAACAGCCGCAAACATAAGAGTTTGGCGTTATTTTCCTCTGCCCCCGCCTCTAATAACGTGACTGTTGTTTCTGCCCCCACAGAACAGTTATCCAGACCAAAGCCAAAGAGCCAGCCTCTCCCTTTGCCTGTTCAGGCTACTGATCCTGGAGAAACTGAGATGGAGCCGATGCAGGTTGGACACACAAGGTTGTCTCCTGAGGAAAGGCAAAGGAGATTTTTGGGCAGACTTTGCATTTATTGTGGTGAGAGTGGACACTTCATTGCTTCCTGTCCAGAAAGATCAAAAGCCGGGGCCCGTCAGAGGTTTTGAGGAGTCTGACGGGCCATGAAGAAAATGAAAAACCTCCTCGTCTTTTGCTTCCTGCCACGTTGTTTTTCTTCGACCAGAGCCTCTCTCTTTCAGCCTTCATTGATTCTGGATGTGAACGTAATTTAATAGACACTGATCTCGTCCAACAGCTCCAAATTGCTACGGTTCCTTTAACTCAGCTTCTCAGAGTCTCTGCGATTGATGGGAAAAAACTTCATCAAGTCACCCACCAAACTCAACCCCTTGAACTTCTATTCTCAGGTAACCATCGAGAGTCCATAACCTTCTTTGTTTTTTCATCCGCATGTTCCCCACTGGTACTGGGTTATGAATGGCTGGAGAAGCATAATCCCCATATTAATTGGGCCGATCGTCATGTGGAGTCCTGGTCCACATTGTGTCACGAGACCTGCCTCCGTTCTGCAGCTCCCGCTGTGGGGTCCCCTAGAGGTGGGGGGTGAGATGGACGTCCCTGACCTTACTCCGGTACCCCCTGATTACCATGATTTGGCTCCTGTTTTCAGTAAGGTCAGTGCTTCGTCCCTTCCACCACACAGACCATACGACTGTGCCATCGAGTTATTACCCGGTGCTCCGTTACCCAGCAGTAGACTTTATAACATTTCCAAACCAGAACGTGAAACAATGGAAAAATACATTAACGAGTCGCTAGCTGCAGGAATTATTCGCCCTTCTTCATCCCCGTTGGGCGCAGGATTTTTCTTTGTTGGAAAAAAGGATGGTTCTTTGAGACCCTGTATAGGTTATAGAGGCCTGAACCAAATCACTATCAAAAACAAATATCCTCTTCCTCTTCTCGCCTCAGCCTTTGAGCCTGTACAAGGAGCTACCGTTTTCACAAAGCTCGATTTAAGAAATGCCTATCATCTCCTTAGGATACGTGAAGGAGATGAATGGAAAACGGCATTTAAGACTCCTTTGGGCCAGTTCGAGTATTTGGTCATGCCTTTCGGCTTAACAAATGCCCCCGCATGTTTTCAGGCCCTAGTGAACGACGTCCTCAGAGACTTCCTCAATGTGATTGTATTCGTATACATTGATGATATCCTGATCTACTCCAAGAATCTATCTGAACATAAGAGACATGTCCGCCTGGTTCTTCAGAGACTTCTAGAGAATAAACTTTTTGTAAAGGCTGAAAAATGTGAGTTTCACCAATCTTCAGTTACCTTTTTGGGGTTTGAGCTCGAGGGCGGGCAGGTTAAGCCTTCTGAAGAAAAGATAAAAGCTGTTTTAGAATGGCCCGTTCCAGAAAGCCGTAAGCAGCTACAAAGATTTTTGGGCTTCGCTAATTTCTACCGGAGGTTCATCAGAAATTATAGCCAAACCGCCCTCCCATTAACTGCATTAACTTCTTCCAAGAGAGTTTTTCGATGGTCCCCTGAGGCACAAGCAGCTTTTGACAAACTCAAAACCTTGTTTTCCAGAGCTCCAGTCCTAATCCAACCAGATCCATCTAAGCAATTTATCCTAGAGGTTGATGCTTCTGACTCCGGTGTAGGGGCAGTTTTGTCTCAGAAGCTCGACTCTGATCAACGAATCCATCCCTGTGCCTTCTTTTCCCGTAAACTCTCTCCCGCAGAACACAACTACGACGTTGGGGACCGAGAACTTTTGGCCATTAAGTTGGCTTTGGAAGAGTGGAGACACTGGCTCGAAGGAGCAGAGCATCCAGTCCTGGTGTGGACTGACCACAAGAATCTCGCCTACATCCAGTCCGCTAAACAAGCTACTCCTCGACAGTCAAGGTGGTCTCTCTTCTTTTCACGTTTTAATCTCATTATCTCCTACAGACCTGGATCTAAGAACACCAAGCCCGATTCTCTCTCTCGTCTCTACGCTGTGGATCAACCTGAGTCACCCCAACCTGTCCTCCCTGCCTCATGTACCGTTGGAATGGTCACTTGGGAGATAACAGATTTAATCAACGCTGCCCTGGCCACAGAACCTGACCCAGGTAATGGACCACCTAACCGTACCTATGTCCCCTCGTCTGTTAGGTCTCGTCTCATTCATTGGATGCACTCGGCAAGATTCTCTGCTCATCCGGGAGTGAGCCGAACAGTCTCACTGATCTCAAGACGGTTTTGGTGGCCCACTTTGCATCGAGATGTAAAGGAATATGTGTCTGCCTGCTCCACCTGTGCACGGAACAAAGCCTCTCATCAGCCACCCTCCGGTTTGCTGCAACCGCTCCCTGTGCCCTCACGTCTTTGGTCCCATATTGCCATCGATTTCGTCACTGGTCTCCCAGAGTCTCGAGGTATGTCAACTATTTTAACCATCGTAGATCGTTTCTCCAAATCTTGTCATCTGATCCCTCTCAGAAAGCTTCCTACGGCCTATCAAACCGCCCAGTTGCTGATCAAGCACGTCTTTCGCCTCCATGGTATTCCCCAGGACATCCTCTCAGATCGTGGTCCCCAATTTGTCTCACAGGTTTGGAAGGCTTTCTGTTCTGCTCTAAATTGTAAAGTGTCACTAACTTCTGGCTATCATCCCAGTCAAATTGTCAAACTGAGAGGATGAACCAACACCTCGAATCCACCCTCCGCTGTCTCACCTCCAATAATCCCACCGATTGGAGTCAATATCTCACCTGGATAGAATACGCCCATAACTCACTCAAGTCTGCATCTACCGGTCAGTCTCCCTTCCAAGTTAGCCTCGGCTACCAACCACCTCTCTTCCCTGCTGACGAGAGAGAGATATCGGTGAAGACTGTCAATCGCCACATCCGTCGTTGCCAGCGTGTTTGGAGAGAGACCATCCAAGCACTCAACCATTCCTCTGAGTCCTCTAAGAGGTTCACTGACCCCAAGAGACATCCAGCCCCCGAGTACAACGTCGGCCAGGAGGTCTGGCTGTCCACCCGGGACATCCCCTTGAGGGGGATGTCCCGCAAATTATCCCCGAGATTCATCGGCCCATACAAGATCACTCGCGTCATCAACCCCTCCGCCGTCCGTCTTCAACTTCCCCCGACACTCAGGATTCACCCTACGTTCCACGTCTCCCAGGTTAAACCAGTCATCTCTAGTCCCATTTGCCCTCCATCCGACTCCCCTCCACCCGCCCTGGAAGTCGATGGACATCCGGCCTTCACCGTTTGCCGGATCGTGGACTCCCGTCGGCGAGGTCGCGGTTGGCAGTACCTCGTCGACTGGGAGGGCTACGGTCCGGAGGACCGACAATGGGTTCCTGGTTCATACATCCTCGACCCTTCTCTCATCGAGGAGTATGAGCGTTCCCTCCCGTCTACCTCTTCCGCACCGCCAAGGGGCGGTCGTTGAGGGGGGGTACTGTTGGGAGCTGGAGAAATACACCTTTTCTCCAGCAGAGTCCGCCCTGGATCCTCCCTGCTGAGCTGCTCTGCACACCTGCAGCTGATGATCTCATCTGGAGGACCTGGACTACTTAAGCTGCCTTCAGACCTTGCCTCGACGCCGCAGAGTCTTAATCAGTTGGTTAGCACTTAAGCCATAGATCCCTAGTGAACCAAGTCTCCTTTGAGTCCAACCTGGATTCTAACCCTTTTGTCTCTGCTTCCAGGTTTCCTGTTCTTTCTCCTGTGAAGCTCTGGAAGAGCTTAACCTGCCGAGCCAGCCCTCCGAGCCAAACCTGAAGACTCACTCTCTGGATTTCCTAGCAGCTCTGGATACCGAGCTGGAAACACAAGCCAAGGTCAAAACAGCCTTTAGAAGTAAGACGCTGAAACAGCTTAAGGACTCTGCCAACCCAAGCTTTCTCCGGACCCAACAGTTCCGCTCCCAAATCCTCCTCTACGTTCATCAAGGTACAAACCTGAACACAATCAGTCAAGTCTCAACCAAGCCTTTGCTAACCAAACTGTCTTTCTCACAGACGCCAGTGAACCGGTCCCAGCCCAGAACCATTGCATCAGTCTTTATTATATGTGTGAATTTGCCAATAAACTCTGTTAAACTTCCCATCCGTGTCGTCAGTGTTCTGCATATTGGGCCTCCCTGATACCCATCATGACAAGACCGTAGGAAATTTGACTGAGGCTTGAAAATTACTGGAGAGGGACTCACGTCTGAGGGGGCTCTTGTCAATCCTTGAATCCAGCTTGTGGGGGTTTATCCAGAGAAGAGGGAACTCGTTGGAGGGCGGACAGATAGACAAACGTTGGACCCAGGGGAGTAAAGGAGCGGACTGTCAGTTGGATTTCCGAAGAGGACTTGAACGGATCATGTGGAGGTTTTCCACTCCTCAGTGTGTTCTCTGTAAATATTTCCAGGGGAAGAAGGTCCAGGTATCCAGTTACTCAGGAAGGCTTCCTGCCAAAGAGCAAAGACAAAAAAAACTAGATAAGACTCAGAGAAACAAATCTTAGGTTAAACTCAGCTAATCTCAGCTTGGCTAGAGTACCCAAAACTGGCAAACACTCTGGTGTCAAGGTAGTGACAGCCCACTGCTCGAATACTCCTCCAGTAATGATCCAACAAGCCACAGATGTGCAGGGAGGCCCAAGGAGGACAGGGCACCACTTGGTGGTGGAGAGAGCAAAACACACAAAAGACCCACCCAAACTGGATTCCTAACAAATTTGACAAATCAAGGAAAAATAGTTCTATCCAAGCTGGTTGTTATTGTTTAGCTGGTGATCTGCAAAGATAAAATAATTCACTTTAATTTTGCATAATGAAGGTTGCTTCAAGGTTTATCTATAAATCTAAATCCTTTATGCAGTCCTGGCTCTAGCTGGAAAATTTAACTCAAAAAATATTGTTTGTAGCTTATCATACAGGGTCTTTTTAAGAAAAGCAGGCCCACAGCTTTATCAATCCTCCACTTTACTTAACATTAAGTTTCAAGTGCTTTATTTTAACCCCTCAGAGTGTTTATTGCAGCAAAAGCCAGCAATCATGCTTTACCAGTTAAATTCGAGATTAGCCAACTTCCTGTTGAAGTTTGTTACAGTTGGAACAGATAATCTTCTTTCCTGGCATCATTCCCAAATAAGTTGGAATGTAGATAGATTATTTGCAACATGTTGTTTTAAAGATCGTTGAAATCAACATGTTCCTTTTTTCCAGTTCTTTTCTAACACATTTTGATTTTTTTACCTACCCCCCTGCGTACTGGATTAAAAGACACAATAAATATTGGTCAAGTTTAATCATGGAGACATCTTACTCATCAGGTTAAGCAAGTTTCTCATCTCCTAATTAAACACTGGTTTAAAAAAATCATCTGAGACCCTTTAATCAGACATAAATGCCGACGTTTCTCGCGAAAGTGAAAACGTCGGCTTGTGTCTTGATGCTAGCCAAAACACTTTTTCTCCTACTTGCGGTTGGATTTGACCTTTGACTGCAATGCTGAGGAACAAACACTTAATCCTAGCATGATTTTATACTTTCCTCTTCCTTGTTCTTAGATGCTCCTTCCTCCCTCCTTCACCTTCTCTCCTTCACTCTCTCTCTCTCTATCTACCCATCTTTGTTTTTGCATAACCAGTGTGACATCAGCTCCAGGATCTACTCCAACTCACATCAGTATGAGCCTTGTTGCAATATTCCAGATTCCTGCTTGGATGCTCACTTGACAACAACCTTCTCCATAAAGTAGGTAAAACTTTACACTTTACGTGCAGATGCTTATTTCATACTTTATGGCCATTTGTGGTTCATTTAATCATTTTATGAAATATTTCATCGTTAGTCATCATTCATTGCTAAATAGTTGTCATGCAGGTTGTTGACTGAAATCTTCGGCTTAGGAATTTTCCTTCTTCATCCTTAATAGATATAAAATTTAAGCTGATTTAGGAAGATTTGATGCACAACATAACTCGATTTGGTGTTTATATTGCAGATTAACCTTGTTATTATCCCTCAGTCTCACCTGTTAATTATTTATTTTATTCTCTGCTTTGGTTGTTTTTTAATCTGTGCTGGAACACGAAGCCTTTAACTTAACATGTAATAATTACATTCTTCTTATTCAGACTTTTTAGTTGTTTTTTTTTTGTTTGCAGTAATATTATTTGGGCTGTTGGTTTATTAATCAACTGTCTTTGCTGAGTTTGCTGCTGCAAAGTGAAAGCAGGAAGAAAAATGTCCTTTCCTCTTATTCCAGTAATCATATCAAGCTCTCTGTACCGCACCAAATCAGAGTTGTAACCTCTGATTTTTATGCGTTATTAAATCCTTTGAGGAATAGGAGGTTTCATTTTTTTCAAGAAACATTCAAATTCAAGTTCTTAAAATCAGTTAAATCGATACCGCCTCTGCAAAGTTATGTCAGAAAGAATCAAACTTTAAGAAATAGAGAAAATAGAAAATAGATTATGTGCAATGTACAGACATTACAGCTGTGAAAAAAGTAACCACTAACTTAAATACATTGGAGAGTTAAATTACAGAACAAGTTGTGGATAGACCTGAATATTTTTGCATGCAGATAACTTTAAAATCTCTTTGGTTTGCATATAACCAACTAAAATAACCACAGTAACTATCAAGCCACAGTATTTGTACAATGTAATTTTTTGGCAAACATGATGTCTTAGTAATGCTTATGATCAGCTGCACCATTACGAGGGTAAGGAAAAAGTAATGCCCCTGACACACTTTCATTTTTTTGCTCTAGCTGAAATTTTGCATGTCCAATTATTTATATCTCTTTAGATTAAGTGGCAAATCGCAGTTCTGAGCTAATTGTGGCTTCTGATTTACAGGTGTTTGAACTGAGTCAAGTCTGATATGGAGATTGTTGAATGTCGGGCAATGATCTGTTGCATCATCACCATAGTTTACTTTCATTTCAGGAAAAGTCTCCCGTAGTGTGCGTCCTTTCAAATACAAAAAACGGATCACTGCCCGACACTCAAATGGCTACATTTCAGACTCAGTTCAAGCACCTGTAAATCAGAAACCACAATTAGTTCAGAGATGTAATTTTCCACTTAATCTATAGACATTTAAGTAATTGCACGTGAAAAATTTCATCTAGATCAAACAACTGAGTGGATCAGAGGCATTACTTACTGAACGCCCCTCGTAAGTCTGGGTTAACGCCAAAGTTATTTTGGTTGTGAAAGAGTGCAAGGTTCAAATTGCCCTCAAGCTACTGCAAACATCCAGACTGGTACCTGCGGCGGATTTGGCAACAAATAAGCGAGAAATTTGAAGATGAGAGATGAGATGTCACAGTAATCATAAAAAAAATCGTCCCATTTCAGTTCTGTCAAACAGATTTTCTTCATTAAAATTAAACAGCCTAGAGAAAGTATTCTCCACATGGATAGCTTGCATCTCCCACTGCAGCAGGTCATATACGCTGTCAAGGCATAGCAACATACTGTAGTACTGTGACACAGATAAATTTAAGGCAGATTGCAAAAATATTTAGAATAAAATCTTCTTTTGAGTTTCCAGACAAATATTAAACACACAATATTATATAATGTATGCAATAATTCTACCATCCATCATCCATATCACGACTATCTGTATAGAGGTACATTTGTTATTAAACTTTTTAAAGTATTGATTTTATTCATAATAACATGGCATCGTATTCAGAAATTAAAACAATGCCATATGTGAATGTAAAGGCATACTTTAAGTATTTTTTTGAATAAAGAGTAGGAGGTAAACTCACCTGCTAAAGATAGACCGCAGCACTCCGTTTAAAGGCCAACTATTAGTCTCCGATCATTATTATTATTATTATTATCGATAAGTTAAAACTGAACGTTTTAACTTATCCTTAAAAAGCTGAATGTTGAGGAAAAAATAGAGCCTGAGGAGTGAGTACAAAAGCCCACTATGAAACATAGTGGTGGCAGTATCATGCTGAAGGGTGATTGGATGAAACCCCAATAGAAGCTGCAAAAGACTTAAAAAGTTAAAGTCCAAAACTAAATCCAATCAGGAAACTTTGGAGAGCTTCAGCTTTGCTTTTTACTCCTCATACAGCCTGAGTGTAGATTCACACAACTGATGATTATAGACTTATGTGGGAGATTAACTGAGATTAACTATTAATATAACAGCGTATGTTAAAAGCACACACATAGTCCATGGATTAAGCTGTGGATAGTGTGCTTGTTCACTGAAATAAAGACTTCCACTTCAAAATGATTAACTGCTTTTTGATTGTCTATTAAAATCCCTTGGGAAATATTTTCAGGTTGCAGTTACAAAATTGTGGATAAGGTCATGGGTATAAACTTCCCTTGGAGGTATATAAAAACAGTTGAGATATAAAAAGAAAAGTACAACCGTCATTTTCCTAAAAAAGGTTGTTTGTCTTTGAGAGGAAAATTTAATTGTAGGAAAAACTGAGTCATTATCAGACGTCTCTATGTTTCTCTGTGCCGTTCCAATAAATCTGGTTTTATAATCCATACTTACACCTGCCGGAGGGGATTGCCTTTGGCAAAAAAGCAAACTGATTCCACAACATCGTGACATTCTTTAAATGTTTTCGTCAAACACGACAGAGCTGCCAGGACTTGTCGGGGTTTTTGACAGCTCCTCAGCCGCACTTTGCAACCTGCTTAATGACTTCGAACTTTCATAAAACATGTTTAGTTTACCCAAAAAACTTATAACTGTTACTTAGTAGTAATTTTTTTTCTTTTACCTTTGGGTTTAATAAAGTATTTTTAACTTAAACTTGAACTGAATAGTCCTCAACCTGAAGTGCATCCCTGAAAAAGTTTTCTATCACCAGCCATCGCTGGTACAGTAGGAGGTGTGTGGGTTTGCAAAAAAAGTAAAAAAGACATCTGTGTGTCGTCGCCCCATCAAATGATGTGCTACTATAAAGCATTACTCTGTATCATAATACTAAGGCTATCAATATGATTACAAATCTTCCAAAAAAGCAGGTGTTTCAGGTTGATTCTGTAATCTGTATGGGAGGCTGTTACTGCCAAAAATGTATAGTCAGAGTTTGGGTGATGGAGTCATTGCACATGTATTAAAACAAAAAGCAACCGTGATGTCTGAAGTCATTAGAGAAGTCATCACCTTAAAAAGAACATAACATTAAACATTCTAGAAGCTCCATCTTAGATTACAGAGGTCTCTCTGAGCAGTTAAATGTTAATGTTTCTGATAATAATAATAAAAAAACAGATAAAAAGAAAGAACATTAAATCTAGACTGAGTTTTATAAATTGTATATATCTGAATCAAAAGGTTTTAGATGATCTCCTCTCTCTTTTCCAGTCCCTGAAGCTGAAAACAGTTCCTGATGTCTTTCCTTTGGATATACCTGGCTCTGTTGTTTATCCTGCAAAATGCTGTTTCATCAGATCAAGGTATTTCTTTATCTTGTCTGTATTATAAATTGATATTTTGAGAGTAAGACAAAAATAACTACTGTAAACACACTATTGTAAATAAACCTCACGAGTTTTCCACATTTTGCTTTTTATCTTTGTTTAGTGGTTGCACTGGAATGCCCCAAGAACGTAACAGTCACAAAAGGAGGCCAAATGACAATAAACTGTACAATAAATTGGAACAATAACAAGAGCTGTACCGGTACAGATTACTTTTGGAAAAACGAAAATGATATAATTAAATGTCCGGACAGCTCATCAACAACATATTTCTGTGACTGGGATCACATTAACTACATCTTCCTGAACATCTCTGATGTTCAAAAAGAAGAAAATTTCACAGTTGGAATTAGGGCCCCCTGTGGTTTGGATGACCAGTTAGTCATTCTTCAGATCCTGTGTGAGTGACCTTTAGCATCTGAAAGTCTATTTTCTTTTCACCTATGAAAAAAAAATAAGATTAACAAAATGTGTTTTCACTTTTTTAGCTGAATCGAGCCAATTCAAGGAGAGCCCGAAACAGGAGGGGAGCCGGGAACAGGAGCTGAACCAGTCATATCTGATTCCCAGCATAGTGGGTGTTCTCGTTGCAGTCGTTGTCGCGGCCATTTTGACTGTTCTTATTAGAAAACACAAAGAAAACTCACACCAGAAAGTGAATCAAGAAACTCCTCAGGATGTTTGATGATATCCCTTAGAGATGCAAGATATTTTTGCTCTTTCTTGCTCTTTGGAACCTACAAAGGTTCCCATGGTTGTGGCGTGTCCGCTGACCTGAAACCTGGACAGTTTGCGTCCGCATGCTGAAGCTGCTGCTGGTAGCGGCTGTATGTAAAAATAAACGGCTTTAATCTACAAGCTTTTTATCCATAGAGTGGGTCAGTGCTGAAGCCAGACACAAGGAAATACAGATGGAGATTGAAGTGTTAATACTTTATATGTTCACACTGGCAATTGTTATAAAAGAAAGTTATTTCTCACATTTCTGTTGCTCTAAATATGACTACATTTTACTCTCAGGAAGTGTCCTTTGCCTACTCCAGATATGTTCCTGTAGCACTAGTTACACTTATTACCATCCTCTCCTCTTTGTTGTTATAGCTCAAAAAGGATGTAGAAATGTTTTAAATTTATTCATATTTGATCACCAGCTCCATTTGGCATATATGCTCATATTAACTTAGTTATATGTATAGTAGTGTGTGTTATTGGGAGTATGTATTAGTTTTATACAGTAAGACTGTATAACATTAACCTTGTGTGGAGGATATTAGTGAAGTAGAGTCTTCCCCCAGATGCAGGATGTCTAACAGCCTCACACCATTTTCATACGGTCTCCATGGTGACCAGTGTTGGGTGGGTTATCTTAAATGTAGCTGGCTACAATAAGAAGTTACTTAAAATAATACTATTTTAGCTAATTCAGTTCATTTGATAAAGTATTTCACATTATTTTGTTTATTATACTTTTCAATGTATTTGGGGTCTTTTATAGGTTGGTGGTTTTGATATCTTCAGGTTGTAAAATGATAAGGAGAGATGAAAGCTTTAAGAGAAGCCGATCTTCTGGATCTGGTCTTATTAAAGTCCAGTTTTTCATAGAGATGAGACTCGCTTTTGAGAAATTAATGCAGTCAGAATGCAAATGATGTAATGATCTGAGTTTGAATGTTTTCTTTCTTCTGGAAAGTGTTATGCTTTGGTTCATTGTTTTTGTCATCAGAACAAGGCAACCAGATGTTGCTGTTTTTCTTGTAATTTTACATAAATTGGCAAATTTGTACTTTTGTTTGGTATGTCTTTTGTTTCTGACTATGCAAATGTGAAAAGTTGTCTTGGAAATGTATCCAACAGAAAGAAATGGAGGGTACTTTGAAAATGACATTATTACCTATGAATCTTCTAGTATAACAACTTATTCAAGTTGGAGCTAAAACTTTTGTTCCACATCTCTTTAACCTGACCGGAAGTGACTTAGAAGTAGGTCTTCATAAAGGTGAGCTGGCAGCACACAAACAATAACACTGATGTCATTTAGCTCGAATGTTTGTCTATGAAATTCATTTTATCTTACCCTTTTCTACCTCCTTGTCAGGATAGAAGTAGGATTTGCTTTTTATGTATAATGGACTGAATAAACTACTACAATTAAAAAGCACGGAAAATTATATATTTCTCTTTTTTTATGTAATGAAACAGTGATGGTGTTTTCTGTAAATATCACTAAAATCATTGCCAATAATGTGCAGTTATAAAAAACACTTGAAGTGAAAACAAACAGTTTTGACGGTAACTTATATCATCCAGCAGCCATCAATACAATGGCATCAAGATTGATAAGAAAACAGACTTTCCACGGTCAGAAATCTAACTCACATTTAGTTGACGTATTGTTGACATTTTCCTTGACGTTTTTTGACACGCAGTACAGGAAAAACACTGATTTCTGAGAACATGGAGGATTCTCTCTAACCAATTTTCACTGGGTATTTTTTTTTTTTTGGTTTCAGTTGGAATGTTTCAGGTGAACTCATTCCCAGAACGGAGAACCTAAAGTAGAGTGCATAAAAACATGGACAAGCTTTGACTTTATCTACATGAATTAGCTTTAATAAAAGCAAAAAAATAAAACAAAAAAACTTTAATCTGATCCCATCAAGTTGTTTGAATTATGGCACATTTCTTGATACACTTCATAAAGACAGTGAAATATGCAAAGCAAAGCAAACTGTTCTCAGTGGTTTTGAAAGCACCTTTACAACGGATGTTGAAGCTACAAAATGAGAGAAAACGTAAGAAAAAAACAAAAAAAAAAACACTTTCATACTTGTCACCTTTTAGTGAGTCAATCATCTGTTGACAAACTGCACATCTGTTTTGGAACCGAAAATTTGTTACATAAACAGTAACCTCCCCCACCTCCACCAGCCGCAGAAGCTACAGGTTAGGGCAGGTACCTTGTTGGTTGCAACATGTGAGATTTTTCAACCCACACATGGAGGAATACCCAAAACTAAGACTATCAAGCATTGTTCCATGTAGACTCGAAATTAGTAGGTTGTTTACGATATGCTTTGGTTCAATGAGAAATGTCTGATGAAAACAGGAAATTTAAAGGTTAGAGTACAATTCACTTAACAGTCACTCTATCTAAATACTTCAGTTCTGGTAAAATTAATAATTATAAATTAATAATAATTAAGTTCTTCTCTTAAATACTGTGTTCATGTTCAACCCCTAAATATGGTACTAAAGGTCTTGGGCATCATCAAGATTTTTTTATACGGTGGCCCAGAGGTGTCAGCACAAATACAAAAGCTGCAACACAAATACAAAAGCTGCAACAAAATACAAAAGCTGCAACATAAATACAAAAGCTGCAACATAAATACAAAAGATGCAACATAAATACAAAAGCTGCAACACAAATACAAAAGCTGCAACACAAATGCACAAGCTGCAACACAATTACAAAGGCTGAAACACAAATACAAAAGCTAAAACATAATTTCAAACGCTGCAACACAAATACAAAAGCTGCAACACAAATACAAAAGCTAAAACATAAATACAAAAGCTGCAACATAAATACAAAAGATGCAACATAAGTACAAATGCTGCAACACAAATACAAAAGCTAAAACATAATTTCAAACGCTGCAACACAAATACAAAAGCTGCAACACAAATACAAAAGCTAAAACATAAATACAAAAGCTGCAACATAAGTACAAAAGCTGCAACACAAATACAAAAGATGCAACATAAATACAAAAGCTGCAACACAAATACAAAAGCTGTAACACAAATGCACAAGCTGCAACACAATTACAAAAGCTGCAACACAATTACAAAAGCTAAAACACAAATACAAAAGCCAAAACATAATTACAAATGCTGTAACACAAATACAAAAGCTGCAACACAATTACAAAGCTGCAACATAAATACAAAAGCTGCAACACAAATACAAAAGCTGCAACACATATACAAAAGCTGTAATACAGTTACAAAAGCTGCAACATAAATACAAAAGCTGTAACACAAATACAAAAGCTGCAACACAATTACAAAAGCTGCCACATAAATACAAAAGCTGCCACGGTTGTAGTTTTATATTTCTGTTGTGGTTTTTATATATATATATATATATATATATATATATATATATATATATATATATATATCTGTTGCAGCTTTTTATTTGTGTTGCGGCTTTTATAATTGTGATGCAACGTTTGTATTTGTGTTGCAGCTTTTGTATTTATGCTGCAGCTTTTGTATTTGCCTTGCAGCTTTTGCATAAGTGTTGACACCTCTGGGCCACCGTAGTTTTATCACCTTAAACCCCTCATTTGGAAGCTATTCCTTTTTTCTTAAATATAAACCAACCTTAACTGAGCCAAATAAGATCTGCATTTCTTTACTCATCTCGTATCCTAGAGAAACAGGACATAAGTACACTCTGTTTGGTTGACATACATTTATTTATGTTAAAGACTAAAAGATATGTACCATTCATTAAAAAAAAATAAAAAAAATCTCCTCAGTCATTATATGGTAGCATGATTTAATAAGACTGAAAGTAAAAGCAAACAAAGACAAAAAAAAAAGAATTTAAAAAATCTTACCATGATAAGGGAAAGGGTAGTATAATTATCATCACCATAGCACTGAGAGAATGAAACCCAGCAGGATGTGATTTGTAAATGAAACCAGGTGTTTCAAGGCCAGGTGTAAAACCAGGTCATCATGAACGGAGAGTGCTTGGTGATAGGGCAGATAGAAGAACCTGAAAATGTCACAAGAAAGACTTCACGGAGTCACAGAGAAGCAGATGAGGTAAGACAAGCTAAGATCACATATTACAATGTGATTCTATCTAAAAAGGAATGGCTCATTTTAGATAGAAAGGATGTTTAATTCTCTTAATGTTTAATGTTAATCTTTAATTCTCTTAATTTAATTTCTTTAGGTTAAAATGTAATTATTTCTTATTTTACTGTAGGCACATTCATATCTGCAAATGATGTGGAGGGGATTCATGGAAGCAGTTATTTCAGATATTTGATTTCAAGTATCTTTGTAAGAATGAGTCATTTGTTTACAATCACTGCCTATTGATTAAAAAAAAACATTTTACAACACTAATTTGATTTCATTCTTTGTTACTTCATCCATCAGGCGGTCCACCTGTCCATCAATCTACACCTTTATTTTTAATTTGAGCAATTATAGCAAGATAAAAGAAATGTTACATTTAAAAGAAACTCTTGTCAGGTTTAAAATCCATCTAGCTGAAGATAAATTTTCAAGCCCAATTCAACCCATCCTTCCATCAATCTTCTGCCAATCGATGGTCGGGTCATTGGGGTAACGGGTCCAAGGGTAAAAGAAAAAAAACACCATCACCTCATGATACACTGTTCGACATTATAGATTATACCTAAATATTTAAATGCTAGGAAGGAGATATATGGTCCTCATAATGATTTCCGAGTCTTTACAGTCTCTTTATATCATGATTCCTGGCATTAGTTCTGGTCTGATTCAGAAATCATCACACCTGTCAGCTCTGGCCTGATCCCAATCAGCCTCCATCAGATTCACCTGCTCAACTGACTGTATAACCAGCTCTCAGACCAGTGATTGGTGTCAGATTATTACAAGCCATCAGTGAGTTTACTTCTGCATTCTTGTCTGTCTGCCTGATTTTGACCGGATTCTGCCTCCTGATTCTCTGTGCCTGCCTGAATCCGATCGGACCTGTCATAACCGTCTGAGAACCAAAGAAAAAAGGAGTCTTACAATTTCTATTTTGTGTGTAATTTCCCATGTATTTGGACCTAAAAAAACAAAAAAACAATTACAGTTTTGGATCTCTGACCTGTTTCTGTGCCCTTACCTCTCTCCGGGATCCTCCCCTGGCTCTGACTCTGAACCGGCTCTGTAATTCCATACCATCCCTTTGATCATTTTGCATGTCTCTGCTCTCACAGACCTGACCCTGTGCATTCCCCCAGACCAGGGGTAACCAATTAAAAATCAGCGTGGTCCAAATAGAAAAAATGAACAACCAGTAAAGGTCCTGAGATATTTTTAATTATAATCTGTTACTTTAAACATAATTTAACACTGAGATAAAATGAGTTTTTTCATGCATCCATGTTATACATTGACTTTTTTAATAAAAAAATATAAAAAAAAAGAAAAATAGAAAATGTTTCCATTTTAAAATCTAAAGTGTTTTTTTAAGTAGAGAACAACAATCATTCTGTTTTGTATATAAACAATTTCCAGATTCAAATGTTTTATAAAAAAAACCTGAACTGACTGTTTGTTTGTCTTTCTTTTTTATAGCTTAATGAGAGCAGTGGGCTTTAGGCTGCCCTGCAAGGCGTTAAACCTGGGTTTGAATGGAGACAAAGCCATTCTAAAGCACATATCAAGGTGCTCATTTTGACCCTGGATCCATATTCATTTTTGATTCTGTTCATGATGGAGAATCCTGCTTCACAGCAACAGGTTGAGCCAAACATACTCAAAATGTACAGGGTCACCTTTGAGCATGCCATTTCAGTTTTCTGTCACCAGTTTACACTTCTTCAAGCAGTCCACACTTTCTTTCACTTTTTCTCATCTTCTCCTTCTTTCCCATCGCTTGCCACAGGTTTGCTTGCTGTGTCTAAAAGCAGCTAGCAGCAACAGCCCCGATAGCCACAGCTCATTGGCTAATTTATATCATGTGCAGCCTGGTACTGGAGGGCTTCACCGTACAAACAGGAGAAGCGGCGCAATTGAAATTAGACACTGCTGTTGGAAAACATGTGCTAATTCATAAATGTTTTAAATCAGGCTGGGTCCGGATTAGCCAGCAGGTGGGTGTGGATCCGGACCGCGGTCCACTAATCCGTGACCTCTGCCCTAAACCAAATGAGTAAGTGCCATAGAAGGACTCTCCAAACCAACTTGGACAGATGCAGTAATCCTCAGAGGTTCAGCAGTGACATCTCTTGCCAACCGTCTTCTTCAGAAACTCTCAAAGTTTGTCCTCAAACTTTGAGAAGATAAGTGAACCAGAATTCAACTTTGGAAACATTGCCCTCTATTTCTTTCAAAAGACTTGCTATTGTGGCCCAACTTTTTGTTCTTCATCATTAACATGAGCACTGCAAATAGGGCA
This sequence comes from Cyprinodon tularosa, assembly GCF_016077235.1. NCBI lineage: Eukaryota > Metazoa > Chordata > Actinopteri > Cyprinodontiformes > Cyprinodontidae > Cyprinodon > Cyprinodon tularosa. The sequence continues at coordinate 234,826 of NW_024039146.1, read as the reverse complement.
CATTCCTTCCCATTTACTTTTTAATAACTCCTCTGCCACTAAATGTCATGGCTTGAGTCTGGCAAAAAAAAAAGCACAATATCAGTAGGAACTAAGTTTCTAAAACCAGACAGCCTCTTCTACCTTTCTGCTCATTGAAATCCTGACCATAAAAAGCACCAACAAGATTGGTGACAAGAAGAAATCCCTAGGCTTACCAACGACAAGCCCATATTTGAAGAAAGATCAACTCTGTGTACAGCTCTAGCCTCTATAAAGCAGAAGCACCTAGGGCAAAAAGTGGTATCTGGCATGACATTTTTAAAACTGGCATATGCCAAAGACATTTCAGGTAAAATTTGTTTACCAACTTCAGCAATTGCATAAGTCACTGTTTTACTGGTATGGCACTTCTATCAGGTGGCATATTCCACTAATTTATTTGTAAGCCACTTGCATATTTATAATAGGACATCTGTTGTCGTCAGTCCCAGAAGAAGAAGCAGAGCTATTCATTTGATTTAGTCAGACTATATGTGTGCCTGTAGGCTAATGCTTAGTAGATAATCTGCAATCAGTGCTTACTGTGGTATTGAGAACAGGCTTTTGCTTTCAGAAAATTCAGTCACACCGGCCCGGTCTTGAGCTGGCACAGTTACTTTTGGCTGTCAGGAATTATCCACTGAATCAAAAGTTTCCCACTTAAAGTTAACTTGGCCATCTACTGTTCAGATTTTTATCTTAATTTCTGTCAATATAGGGTTCTTGTATCTAAGTCATCTTAACTTTGTTTTAAATGCAGAGAGACTCTGACTTATACAGTAATCATTATGAAAAATGTTTATAATCTTGCACCAACATAAGCCCGATTTACACTACCCTTTTGAAACCGTGCTGAGAACGGTCCGAGCACGGTAACCAAAATAACTGTTGAGTGTAAATGGAAAGCAACTGAACTGGGCCGTGCCAAATTCAACCAAACCGTGCTAAATATAGTACTAGTTCAACAGTAGGGCTCGGCACGGTTCAGTCGTGGCTCGGTTCTCTGATAACAAAGAGTGCATGAGCAGACCACGTCATCTCCTATTTACACTCAGCTGACTCATTTCGCCATGTCCGGGATTGTAATGAACAGATCTGTTCCCAATATTAAGCTCACTATAGTGAACCGTGCTGCCTTTGCAATTTGTGCCATTTGAGGAAGAATAAAAAGAAGAAACCTTCTTTGCGTGCGCCCTGAGCGATTTGAGCCGAGAGTGATTTGCCCACGATGGTCGGGAATGATTCCTGATCAGGAGTTGGTCGTGAGAGGCGGATCGCCGCTCGTAACCCCCTCAGGCTGAAAGTCGGGCCGATCGAAAGTTTCTCGCACGACTGGAAAGTCGCACAGTGTATGCCGGGCTTAATCCTCCAATGTCACTGTTCCCCAGCTTTGCCTCTCTCTTTTGTGCTACTTTTCTCTTTGTTTCCTATGGGTTTCGTTTGAATTTAACCACTGTTGCCAGCTAAATTATTGTGTTGACTCAGTCTGCCCCTCCTCCTCTGTAGCCTGTGGCAATAAACCAACCAGCTAACCAGTTAGACACGGTTAGCTGCTTAGCTTATTGTTCTGATTTGATCCACCTCTCCTTTCCCCTGCTCCCTGTTGAAGCCAATCATCATTGTTATCAGGTTAGGTCGTTTATTGTTCGGGCTCTGTCCATACCTATGTCTTGTTCTGTGGCCTGTTGAAGCTCATCACTGTTAATTAGCTTATTCTTTTAATTACAGATCCACATCTGTGCCTTAATACAAATTCCTTTTAAGTTTTGATTTTCATCATGTTTGCTTTTAGTTTAATGGTAATTATTTAATATCTAATTAACTGAAACTTAATTAATTAAAAAAATTACCTAAAGACTGTTTCTGCCTTGATTCATCGATATTGCTGATATTCTTTTGTGCTGTTTTGGTTATATCAAGTCTTTTAATGCATTTGAGTACTATTTGTAACCAAGTTTTATTATTAAACAGAATAACTACTGTACAATGCGATCATTAGTTTAATACATTTTAACTAGATAATGTATGGGTGCCAGTGGCTATATTATATCAGTTACTGATTCATCTCTTAGAGGTAGTGAGTCATATCCTTTTGAATTGGGTTGGAGCACTTTCAACTGGTACTTTTAACAAGCTTGTGGTTAAAGCAACTGATCGTTTTGAGTAAAACGACACTGTAACAGGGGTGAACAGGAAGGAAAAAGGCGTGGAAAAGAGGTGCACCACCTTTATTCAACCAATTTAAAACAAAAACACAGCACAGTTACAGAAAAAGAATGAGCAATAGACTTTCTACCATATGAAGATTTTCTTGTAAACAAACTATCCATATTTTCCAAAGCACCAGAGTTTTGATGAGCTTTGAAACCTGCCCTAAAAAAGAATAATTTCTGAGGGCCCAAGCTCAGACAGGCAGTGTGAGGCAGAACAGTGCATTGAGTAGTCCTAATATGACAGTTATATAACATCTAGAAGTGGGTTACAAAGTGTCAGGTTGGGTGGAGGTTTAAAGGAACCAAATATATAGACACTAAATCTGAGGTGGTTTCTTGCTACCTTAGCAACAAAAGGTGGTAACAGAAACAAAGTCATAAACATACCAAAATACAAAAAAAAAAAAAAACAGAAAATGTCAGGAGGAGAGGAACCAGCAATTGAACCAGTGATTGAACAGATGGTGTATATAGGAAACAGTAAAAAGGTCCAGGCTAATCAGCAGATTGGGAGCAGGTGTTGACAAGGGAAGAAGGGAGCTAAGATAAATGAGACTGACACAAGAGGGAAACAGGGGTCAAACAAGAAATATATAAGAACTCAAATGCATCCATAAAACTCCACAAAATGGGAATTAAACCAATAAAACTAGAAAATACAGAAAAAACATAAATGAAAGTGAAACTGAAAACTCAAAAAGAAAACTTGAACAGAACCAAAAAAGTGCAGAATTGATAGACAGAATCATGACAGTAAGCATGGCATGGAAAAATAGTTGAGATTCAGACCATGGCATAGCAAAAAGGCATGGCATGGTAAGTAGTATTCACTCATGAAGGCTGACAGCAACTGGCATAGTGTTGATTTGAAACAACAAAGGTTGTTTAGCAGGTGAACTGAATTGCATGATAAATTGGCAGGAAAAAAAACAGGAATTCTAACAGGTGAATGTGATCTAAGTGTTTACACTAGCAAGAATAAAAAGCAACACAAACAGAATTGAACTGGAGCAGACCTACTGAAAAGATCTTAAAAAATATAACATGACATGGTAGAACTATATTCGGACCAAAATGACTAAAGAATAAACTAAAAAGCAGGAAAAGAGACCTAACAATATAAAAAAAAAAAACATACGGCTAAACCATAATAATATAATAGGCTTCGGCAAGATCAAAACAAAAAATCCCTCAGATAAAGAATTAAAACCTAATTTAATAACGAGCAGAAATAACGAGCACACAAAGTCAACTAAAGAAAACATTGTTTAATAAACAAAGGAAAAAAACACACAAAATGCTATTCAAGAACCTTTAATCACCACATTCAAGTAGAGCATCCTTAATGTATTTACATAAAAAAGTCGACGTTTGACTAAAAATGTATTATTACTTATTATTATTACTTAAAGTTACTATACATGTATTGCTTCTTTGGTAGATGCAATGTTAAATTGTATTGTAATAATTTGTACAGCAACTGTTTGCTTTGGAAATTGTTTTGCTATGAGTTGAAACAGGATCATTCATCGGCTGAGGGATTATTAAATGTGCGTGAGAGAAGATGATATCTTCTTCCTCAGATGTTTTCAACACATTTCAGCTAAAGCTGCTGACAGCAGAGAGCAGTGGCTGTTCTTCAGAACAATCTAAATGTATTTACTAAGGTTCTTAAAAGGAAGTTGAACTCAACTTCCTTTTGAGAACCTGTAATAAGTGATGGAAGATATAAAGCTGTCAATAACAAGAGTACCTCCCACACACTCAGAGCTCAGAGGACAGAGTCTGAAGAGTTTCCTCCTCTAACCACGGATGAGTTGTTGTTACATCCACCCTCTACAGTCCGTATAAACTTGCAAAATTTGTGCGCGTGGCCGTTTGCCTCCAGCCCGTTTGCGGGATGAAAGCCAAGTGGTGGAGCTGTGTGTTGGGACTGCTCTGCATGCCTGCTGAGGTGATACTGAAATCATACACTGGTGAGTTTGTTCACGTGTAACACAAGACAGCTCTGGGTTAGTGATCTGAGGCAGGTTAATGATTAGGATCCATCTTTTTCTGTAGTTTTACAGCCATTTCATGCTTATGTCTATGATATTTTACCAACATGTACCCACTGAACAGTAACAGTAGCTATATTTGCAGGCTAGGCAGGTACATTCTGTGACAGAATGCATGTATGACATTTGACTAACAAAAGAAACCTTTTAACAATTTTATCACAAAACACAACTTATTTCATTGGAACTTTCTGACCAGCCTAAAGTTGTACATTGTTTTAAACTGGGAGGAAAAGATTTGCATTTGTTATTATTGGTATATTTTTGGATGATAATATAAAACAGGATGGGATGTATAAGTGAAGAAACCCCTTACTTTGGTACCCCTAAATCAAATTCAAAGCAATTAATATATCAGAAGCTACTACATTTTTTGATAAGTCTACACAATCTAATCAGAGTAACCCGTCCTGTGAACCCCAGGAGTTATATATATATATATATATATATATATATATATATATATATATATATATATATATATATATTTAGTGAACAAACAACAGCATGAAGGCCAAGTAACACAGCATCCAAAAATGGCAGGGCAAGCTGCAAACTATGAACTTTGGCTTCATCAGGACGTCCAGTTTACCCTGTTGACTCTGGGGGAGCTGCAGGGAACAAAACAAACAAATGGAAATAGATGTTGGGGGAATTAAGATTGCAGCTGTTTGGCTAAAGAACGGACACAACACATAAACCTAAACACTGCATACCCCATTAGAGATGTGGTGGTGACAGCATTGTGTTATTGAGTGCTTTTCGGCAGCAGAGAAAGGGATGATTTTTTGAGGTGGTGAGAAAATGTAGAGAGTTACAAACAGGACCCACAAAGGTTTGAGGCCGAGTTAAATAAACATAAACATAGATCTATAGTTACTAGATAATATTTCTCTGTTAGAATGACCCAGTGAAAGCATGCGCCTATCTGATTATGATCTGGGTTCAAATGTGAATATTGATGTCCAGAGATGCTTTTTCAAAATAAAGTTTAATCAACAATTTCACTCTCTACACATCAAGCAAATACTATAGAAGAATTTAAAGATAATAGGAAGCAAATTTATCACTTGAGCAACACATTTTGGCTTCCCATCTTCCTGATGATGTCCACAAGCCAGAACGCATCGGTCAGCTAAGAACGTTTTAGGCATTGCTACACTCTTTCCCATTTCGCCATTTCGATGCACCTTGGGAGTCCGTGAAGTTGATCCAGTAGAATTTGAATTTTTTTTATCTAAACACGAGCAAAGCTTTCGAGAGTCAAACACTTAAAGACTTGCAGCTAAAACAGAAACCTAAAGTAAATCTACAAGCATCGACCCAGACGATTTAGCTACACATCACCTTCAAGTTTTCATAAATTCATAAAAAAAAGATTTCTGTATTTTAGACCTTTCTTACGTTGGTTTTGTGATAGTGTTGTGCTGTCAACCTATAACAAGCACTTCTTTATCTGGCAGCTTCACAAAGCCCGTCATCTATCTCATATGTGAGGGTCAATTCATCGATGGAGATTGAATGCAGCAGCAACCTGGAGAAACCCATTGGCCTCAGTTTTAAAAGGCACTTCCTTGGAGATGAGCAGATTCTGTACCTCTTCTACGGGAATGGCGCTGGAAAACTAACCAAAAAAGCAACATTTAAAGAAAGAATCGATGTAACCCAAAACCAGCCGAAAACGGGGGACCACCGTAAGGTCAGGATCAAGCTGTTCCAGCTGGGGCGGAATGACACAGACTTGTATTACTGCAGTTGGACCTACATGAATGAAACTAACTATGTTGAGTTATCCCTTGAGAGCAATGGCACCGTCATCATCGTCTCAGGTGAGAAATTGGTGGTGCTTAGTAACATCAGTAGAACTGTAATGCTACACTTTCTTCTTTAAAAATCTAATTTTCTCCCTCCCAGAGCATGGACCAGAGATAAAGGGCAGTGACCACGCTCTTGAAATGACCTTGATCTACTCTAGCATTGCAGCATTTACCTTCATATTGATCGTCATCATCGGCATAATGACTGTGAGGTGCAGGAGGGTAAGGTGACATGTTCTAATATCAGCTGAGAGTTAGAACCTGTGCTCAGACTGATCCGATCATTGTGTCCCTGCAGTTTAAAAAGGATTTCACACCTGACAGACCTTATGCACCTCCCTTACCTCCAAGACCTTCACGAGCCCCCAGACCCATTCAGCCTGGGAACATTTACCCGCAGGAGCCGAACCCCTATCATTGCCCCTACATGATGACATCTACAAACGACTACGGCATCTGGGGCAATCAGTGACGCCCAGAGCAGAAGCGAAAAGACCATACAAATCTGAGGCCTGCAAGTGAAGGACGCTAAAGCTACTCTGTCTGACTTAGAGGAACTGCTATCTTTAAAATCAGCTTTTAGCGATGCCTTCATCTTTTACAAACAAATGACTGTTTTTGCTTGCAGAAGTGTGTCTCAGCCACCACATCCTGAATGAACCGAAGTGTGTATGCATGTGAGGCAGAACTCTGTGATGGAAAACTGCAAAGAAAAACTTTCTTTACATATTCTGATTGTCAAGATTTACTTGACCCGTTAAGTTGTTCCATGTACGTCATGTTGTCAAATTATTTCATGACTGAAACATAAATATAGGAATGGATGTAACATAAATTTTTGTCTATTCATAAAATTAGAAAGGTGCTTTGAAGTATCACCCAGAGGATTTAAACTTTTGCTGCTCAGCTGTGCACCATTTAGATTAATTGCATGTGTGATTTTACTACTTGGAAAAAATCCAAGGCCTGAGAGGTTTGTAAAAAATATCTGTATAACAAAGGAAAGGTGAACGCACGGTCATGGAGACGTTTAAAGGAGAGCTATGGAGACATCAAAGGATAAAACAACTTCTGGTACAAATCCTACAGAGCACTTTTTAATCTCTCATCTAAATATGCATATTACATTATTTCAAACCAATTAAGACATGAAGGTCCACCTTTGTCACAGTGAGCAAAAACAATGGAGCAGCTAAGAAACTCATAGCAAAAGTAGAGGATCAAGATCAACGATGACACGAGGTTGATACATGTAGGGTGTACGCCACATTTAAAACCATTGCATCATTTCACATCCGTTTGACAGTTTGTTTTTTTTGTAATTTTTGTCACACGGAGTCGCATTAAAGATATTTGAAGACTGTGGTTGTGAAATTAAAAAATAAAGTGTGAGAAAAAACATTCTGAGATTTGAGAACTTTGAGAAGACACCCTAAGAATTCATCTTCCCGTCCCACATTAGCTGTTTGCAGTGTAAAGAACATGCAGGTCTGCAAACAGAAAGAGACTCCAAAAATTATATTCTTGATAAAGTCACCTTTTTGATTTTCTTTGTTTTTACAGCAAATCTGCACTTCTCTCAAATTTGAGCTGGTTGTCTGTGACAGGAAGGAAAGGAAAGGTAAAACCATCTTCACTAGTAAAGCCACTGTCACACCTTGACGTTTAGCCAGCGTATGTTTGACGTACAAAAAATCTGGCAAAAAGGCTGGCATACAATGGATAAGTTCTGAGTCAGTTTTGTATAAGTCAAGAGCAAGCTAAAGCATGCTGGCACACATGAACATATGACAAGTATGTCAAGAAACTTTGAGCATGCTCAAAATTTTGCATATGTCAATTTTCTTGACGTATGCGTTATGCATAAGTTAGGCTGTTGCTGGACATGAGTTCTGGACTCATTATGAATAGTGTATGTATACACCCAAAATTAAAAACATGCATAGAAAATTCAGTGTATGCCAGAGTTTTTAATGATTCTGGGACGTCATACATATGCCGTCTAAATCGTCAGACAGGGGCTTAAAGAAGACACAATTTAGATGGGTTGCACTCATATCAGGGCTTATTTATCAAAAAGTAAGAGTTCACCAGAACAGGTCTTATTCTAAGATCTCACCAAGTTTCCAGCATTCTTCTCAAAATGCTCTATCCTCCAAGGAATAAGGGAGAACCTGGAGAAGTTGATACTGTTTCACACAATCAATTATGATAAAAAAAATATCTACTTGTGAACCTATTCTGTTTGGGTTTAAATGGATTATATGCTGAGAAACACTACAGTTAGCAAATCATGCACCCTAAACATCTGGAATGAGTTAACAACAACAACAATCTGTCATGATCTCAGCACTGATGCCTGGTCTGATTACTCATTTCACACACTTACTTACGTGTGGGGTCACCAAAGGCAGATGGTGAGGGAACAGACAAAGAGCAGCCCAAAGACCCCTTATGATGAGTAAAACAAATGAATATAGTATTCCCTCGCCCAGATGCAGGTCACTTGCTAGCGTGCCCCACTCTGGAGTCAGGCCTGGAGGTGGGGCACGCTAGCAAGCACCTGGTTGCTGGGATTTTACCCATGGAGCCTGGTTGGACATTGCGAAGAGGAAGAATTGGCCCCCCTTCCAGTGGGCTCACCACTTGTAGGAGGGCCCAAAGGGGTTGGGTGGCAGTCGAGGGCGGGAACCTTGGTGTTTTGATCCTTGGCTGAAGAAGCTGGCTCTTGGAACATGGAATTTCAACTCCCTGGTGCTGGTGGGGAAGGAGCCTGAGCTAGTGCCCGAGGTTTAGAGGTTATGGCTAGAGATAGTGGGACTTACCTTAAAATATGACTGTGGCTCTCGAACCAGTCTCCTTGAGAGAGGCTTGACATTCTTCCACTCTGGAGTTGCCCCTGGTGAGAGGCATCAAGCAGGAGTGGGCATACTTGTTGCCCATCATCTTGATGCCTGTATGTTTGGGTCTCCCTTGTACTTCTGGGGGATATAGCCATCACGGGGCATGGGTAGACATAGACTAAGACAAATGACAATAAAAGTTGGCTTCATCAGGGCGTGATCTACAGCTCTCAGGGTAGCGGTTCACAGACGATTGTGAAGCGGTTGGACTGATGGTCAGTGCCTCCAGACCATGGTCTTGATTCAGAAAAGGCTACAGGGCCTTCAACGGATTAGGGAGGATGTACTGCCTCTAGTGGAGTTTAAGTATCTTGGGGTCTTGTCCATGAATGAGAGGAAGTTGTAGCGGGAGATTGTTGTGGTGAAGAGAGAGCTGAGCCAAAAGACAAAGCTCTCGATTTACCGGTCGATCTACATTACTACCCTCTGTTCATGACCGAAAGAACGAGATCCCAGATACAAGCAGCTGAAATTAGTTTTCTCCATCGTGTGTCTGGGTTCTTCCTTAGATAAAGGGTGAGAAGCTCAGCTCCTCCTGGACGCCTCCCTGGTGAGGTGTTCTGGCCATGTCTGACTGGGAGGAGACCCAGGACACCGCAACCCAACCCTGGATAAACGGAAGAGGATGGATGACTGGATGGACGCACCTGCTTAGCGCTGTCCAGTTTTCATTACCCACTCATCTGATCCACCTGCATTAGTCACTATATAACCAGCTTTCTGACCAGTCATCAGTGCCAGATTATTTCGAGCCGTTGGTGAGATTTATTCTAGCATTCTTGTCTTCTGACTACCTAATCCTGACCTGTTCTGCCTCTTGACCTCTGAGCCTGCCTATTCCTCTGTTAGCCTGACCTTTCTTATGACTCCTGCCTGATTTTTGGCTGCTTGTGTACTGCAAGTGGAACTGTGACCCGAATCTGTCTTGGATTCTCCTTCGGCACTTCACAGGATCTCTGACCTTCTGGCACTGACACACGACCGTGTCACCGACATCAGCTTTTGCTTCGACCTCTGGAGCACCCTGAATACATTTGTCTGCTCAGTTCTGATATCCTGCCTGTCCTCTGTCCACCAATACATAACTCTCTGGGACTCTTTGTGCGGCATCCGCCGTGCCGCGTTGGCAGCCAACCAGCTGGAACTATCCTCTATCTTTGGATTTAGACTGAACTATCAGAGGTGTCAAGTAACAAAGTACAAATGCTTCGTTACTGTACTTAAGTACACTTTTTAGGTGTCTATACTTTACTCCATCGCTTATTTTTCTTCCTAATTCTGCCCTCTAATCATTACATTTTCACACAAGTATCTCTTTCTATTCCTTACATTTTTAAAACAATCGTTACTCGTTACTCTTGGCTTTGGTTTAATGTTTATAAAAATCATTGGCCCAATTCACATCTAGTGAAAACTAGTGTAATTGGATGAGTCATATAACGCAAACACTCATTGGTTAGCTAAAGGAAATCATCTGAAGCAAGCAGGTGTTCCTCAAACTGTAAACGAGAATTGTCTATGCCATGCTACAATATTGGATCCAGAAAAAGATGTTGAAATATCTGAAAGGTCGGACACAGGCAAGAGCATATCGGGAGATGGAGACCAACAAGGCCTCCCTCATCCTTGGGACTATCTCAAATAATTTTTCGAAGGTTACTTTTTAAAGGTTACTTTATACTTTTATACTTTAGGTAGTTTTATGAGCGCATACTTTTTCACTTTTACTTGAGTAAAGAGGTCAAGTTGAAAGTTCAACTTTTACCATAGTGTTTTTAAACTGCAGTTTCTATACTTCTACTTAAGAAACAAATGTGTGTACTTTTGACACCTCTGATAACAATACAATTAATAAAATAGTTGTGGCTGCCATGCTCAGACAGGTAAGTAAACACTCCAGTAATTAATCTGGGTCAGTTGTACAACATTTAACTCAAACCACACCTGATGAACAGCATGTATATGGTATAATGTGAAAATAATAGCTCTAATGGCCCAAAGGTTTTTTTTTTTTTACATTTGAATAAAAGTTAAAACTGGCCTTCATGATTTTACAATTTTCATAGAAACAGGACATTGACTTGCTTTCGGTAAATGGCCCTAACTACTTGAAATGAGATACATGATACACCATGTACCAGAGTGACAGGGAAGTCTAAGGTTAGAATTTTAACAAATGGCAGAAAAGATCTAACCCCAAAATTATGGTTACACATTAAAGCTTGCTCACAACTTTGGGACCAACTTTTAATGAAAGGTTGCTTGAAAATATAATCAATACTGGCTATGACTATGTAACTACAACACTCTCTGTTTAACATATTGAAGATACTACTAAACAGCACAACCTTAAGGAAACATTGCTCTTGAAGCAAATGCTGTCTTTAGTCGATGTTCATATATGGTATGAAGCCTCTTTTAAAAAACAGTAAACACTAAAATGTGTTAATCTAAAAATATGTCATGATTGTGTGACCAGCAGAGGAGGTAGATCTTTTTAGGCAAGACGCACCAGAGCACGGAGTAGTCTCCAATGATTTATTAACAAATTTCATTAAAACATTTTTCTTTTAAAACATGGCCTCGGGCCCACTACTCAGCCCCTAGAAGGAAAAGGCATCAAAAATGAGGACAATTTAAATTATTCCCAAAAAAATGAATGAACAAACAAATCATGCAATGCAAAAGAAAACAAATTAGTAAATCAAAACAAAGGAAAGCAAACAAATTAGTAATTTAAATAATAAGCAAACAAACGGCAAAGAAAAGAACACAACCACTGCAAACGATGGGACAAACTGTCGTTGTCCGACTTCTAATGTCTTTTCACGGGGCCAGAGGAGTCGTGCCCCGCTCGTTCCGCCAGCCCAAGCGTCAGCAGGCTCCGCCGAGAGCGGCCCAAACAAAACCGGCAAGACAGACAAGACAGCAGGAGCGTCCAAGCGCTGCAACTCCGGAAGAATCCCAGATGTGGTGACACAGCCGACCAGGGAGGGAGCGGATCAGCAGGCGAGGGCCAGACGGAAGCCGCTCGCCGCACCAACCTCCAACTGCAGCCGCCAACGCCAGCCGCGCAACGCTGCAGAAACGCACGGCAGGTATTGCACCAGAACCCGACAACAATCCCCAGCCCAGATGGCAAAATGGCACTTACTATTTTGGATGAGTGGATCGAGCACACCAGCCACTTGGGCAGCCGACACACGGTAAGGAAACACAGCACACGCACCTCGCAGCGGACTGCTCAGCTTTAAAGCTATCTGCCCCGCCCCCCAATCAGTCACTACACCTGGTGTGTGTAGTTGGGAGGGTGGAACACCATCCCACCACATTCTACCCCCCTGTGTTGCATCGTCGCCCCGACGATGAATCTACAAACCTCAGCACCAAGGACGAAAAACTGCTAACTGGGAGTTGGAGACTGGCTGACTAGATCCTGCAGTATGACCCACAGGTCGAGGAAGGTGATGGACATTCGAGTGCTGACCAGCCCCAAAACGAACAGTGCGACGCAAGGGTAGAGGAGCTGTCCCAGAAGTTTGAGCAGGGTGACCATGTCCTGAAGCGACCTGTGGAGCTGCAGAGGTGGATGGTACTGAAGTATCGGGGACCAATAAGCACAAATCATCCTCCAAAGAGTCATCCAGTCCCCCTGAAGGAAAGGTAGGTTTTAACTGCAGGGGTACTGGCGTAGGCTCTGGCCCAACCCGAGCTTTCAGCATGTCACGATGCACCTTTCGAGTTCTCTGCAAATCACCCACAGGCGCCACAGTATAAACCGGCCCTCCAGCTGTTGGAGTTCTCACGACCTGATGGATAACCGGGCTAAAGAGGTCCTGGATTTTATGGCGACCTCTAGCACCATGATCGCGCAGGTAAACCAACTGTCCCTCCTGCAATGGAACCTCCCGGATGCCCTGATCATGATGCTCTTTTCTACGCCCTGCAGCTGCCAACAAGTGATCCTGAGCATGACGGAACGCCATAGTTAACCTGGTCTGATGCTCAGCCAGCCAGTCCACCACTTCACCTGGTGCAGGGTCCCGAATGCGACCCAACAAGAAATCCACAGGCAGTTGAGGTTTACGGCCAAACATAAGAAAAAACGGAGACTCGCCAGTGCTCTGATGAGGGGTAGTGTTATAACAGAAGAGTACTTGTGGAAGACAGGAAGCCCAATCCCGCTTCCTAGATGTTGGTAAAGTGCGCAGCAGATTATGAAGTGTTCGATTAAAGCGCTCACACTGCCCGTTTCCAGCAGGGTGGTAAGGGGTAGTGCGCGACTTTTTAACCCCATACAGGTTACAGAGCTCCTGAATTAACGCACTCTCAAAACTCCGACCCTGATCTGAATGAATGCGACTTGGAATCCCAAATCTAAAGAACCATTCAGTGAGCAAAATCTGGGCAACAGTGGCTGCCTTCTGATCCCGAGTTGGAACAGCAATGGTGTACTTACTAAATACATCAGTAACTACAAGAACATTTTCCAGGCCATTTTGTGAAGGCTCCAACATGGTAAAATCCATGGCAACAATCTCGTTTGACTGAGAAGCCAACAGATGACTCATGAAAGTGCCAGAGCTAGATGGTACATTTTTAGCAACCTGGCACCATTGACACTCTTGTACCCACTGTTTGATGTCATTAGACATCCCCGGCCAGTAACAGCGCTGCCGTACCAACTCTGTGGTGCGCTCCACACCCTGGTGTCCATGCTCTTGATGTAATTGAGTCAGAACATCCGGTTTAAGAACTGACGGCAAAACCAGCTGTAAGACCTCCTCACCACCATCTGACCGATGGACCCGACGGTACACCACACCATCTCTCTCCACGAGACGACCCCACTGTCTCAAAAGAACCAAGGATAATTTGGGAAAGCGCTGCCTCTCCTCAGGAGTAGGATAAACCTGCCTCCTCCAAAAACCCAAAATGTCCTTCAGGAGAGGATCAGCTTCCTGCAAAGCACAAAGATCAGACACAGAATGAGACAGCAAAACAGTCACCATAGATTGGGTTACCGACAATGGAGCAGGAATTGGGGCACACTGAAGAGCCTCTGGAACAGAGGTACATGACAAGAGTTCTGCCAGGCTGGCTCCTGATGTTGGCTGGCGGGAAAGCGCATCAGCATTAGTATTGCTGCGTCCAGAATGATACTTAATATCGAAATCAAAAGCAGCAAGTTGCGCAACCCAACGGTGCTCCATGGCACCAAGCTTGGCCGACTGAAGATAACTCAACGGGTTGTTATCTGTGTAAACTATACACCGGTGGCCCAAGAGATACTCCCGGAACTTCTCAGTCATGGCCCATTTTAATGCCAGAAACTCCAACTTCATAGAGCTATAATTGGCCATGTTACGCTCCGAAGGTTTAAGACCTCGACTGGCATATGCAATGGGCCTCACTCCATCCTCTGTTTCCTGTGACAGTACTGCCCCAAGTCCACTGTGACTGGCATCAGTCTCTAGAATGAAGGGACGTGAAAAATCAGCATATGCCAACACTGGTGCAGATGTTAATTTAACTTTTAAGGCCTCAAAGCTCTCCTCACACTCTGATGTCCAAGCAGATTGAAAAGCCTGGCCAGACCCCTTCCTGGGCTTTGTGCCCACTTGTTGTGCCACCAGCCTATGAAGCGGACCCGCTAGCCTAGCAAAACCCTCCACAAAGCGCCTGTAATAACTTGCAAAGCCCAAAAAGGAGCGAAGCTCTGAAACATGTGTGGGACGTGGCCATTTAGCCACAGCTTCAGTCTTGGCTGGGTCTGTAGCTACACCTTTATCTGAGATAAGGTGTCCCAAGTATTTAACCTGTCGCTTGAAAAATGAACACTTGTCAAGCTTTACCTTCAGACCTTCTCTCTGGAGCCGAGCAAGAACGGTTTCCAGGCGCTCAATGTGCTGGGAGACTGAACCTGAAAACACAATGATGTCATCCAAATACAAAAGAAGAGACTGGCACTGCTGGTCCCCAAACATCCTCTGCATTAGACGCTGAAAGGTACTAGGTGCATTACAAAGCCCGAAAGGCATACGGTTCCACTCGAAGAGTCCAAATGGCGTACAAAAAGCAGTTTTTGACTTATCCTGTTCTGACACAGGAACCTGATTGTACCCACTGGCTAGATCTAGGGTGGAAAACCACTGGGCCCCAGAAAGATGGTCCAGGCTTTCCTCAATGCGAGGCAATGGGAAAGCATCTTTTCTCGTCTTGCTGTTAAGCTGACGGTAATCCACACACATACGCAGGCTGCCATCTTTCTTCCTAACAAGAACGATGGGAGAGGCATAAGGACTGCTGCTTTCCCTTATTACCTGGTTCTGTAGGAGCTGATTAATGTGTGACTTGGCAGCCTCGTACTCTGAGGGAGGGATACGTCGGTACCTCTGCCGGACCGGGACCTCATCCAACAGGGGAATGTCATGGGACACCAGATTAGTGCACCCCAAGTCACCTTCATGAGCTGAAAAAACAGAGCTGTACTTCTGTAGAAGTGACTGGACCTGCCTTTGTTCAGTTTCTGTCAGTGCAGACAAATCAACAGAATCAAGCAAACTCTGTTCTGGACCAAGAGCGACCTGAGAAGAAACTGTAGCACAGGGTCTTATTTCTGTCACATCACGGGGCAGGCTAACCACTTCAGTTCGACTCAACAAACCAAGGTGAGTTCGGGGATAGAGTACAACATCCGTAGTTCCAAAATTTAGGACAGGAACATAAGCAGTACCGTGCACAGCCTGAATGAGACATGTAGAGGCTAATAAGCCAGCTGGTAAGCCGGACTCTGGAGGCTCAAACAATAAAACCTGACCAGCAAGTTGTTCAGGGCAGGTTGCAGCTACAAATTTCATAACCCCACCAGTTATCCTCACTGGTCGAGGGCCCCGGACCCTAACAGCACCAGTCAACTGTGTTGGGGACTTAGCTGCTGCTTGATGACACTGCTGCAGGGCCTCCACAACTGGACCAGGAGACTGTGTTACTGAAGGTAAATCAAAGAAAGAGCCTCCATGTGCCCCAAAAAGTTCTTGGTAGGCACGATTAATTATGTTCATTCCCAAAATGCCAGGAACAGAAGAACCAACATTAGTGGGGTCCTTCACAACCAGAATTCCACAATGAGGAAGCACTTTGTTACCCAGAGTGACATCCAACTCTAAATAGCCAATGTATGGGATGGAAAGACCATTGGCTGCCCGAAGCTACAGCCAGTGACATGACTGAAGGCCATCATGCCCCAATGATGCAAAATGTTCCTGAAAACAGCTCTCGGTGATTGTCGACACCATGGAACCTGTATCTACTAAACAAGTAACAGAGACACCACTCATGACGACATCAATGACTGGGCAGGATGCCAACAATTTTGACGCGGCTGCTGTTTGCGAGCCTGCTATTCCCCCACCTGAGTTGTGGCTCAACAGCTCAGTGGGTGCTAGTTTTCCGCCTGGTTAACATTAGCTGGCCTTGCCACAGAGTTAACCCGGGCACGAACCCGCTCACCATCACACTCTCTGGCAAAGTGACCCGGCTGTTGGCACCTGTGGCAGACCACAGAACCTGGACGAGGATGCCGCACCTGTGGTAAAGAGGTCTGCAGAGAAGCAATACACTGGGTGAGTTGGTTAATCTGTTCTTGTTGCTGTTTTAGAAGTTCCCTTAACTCACTAAACTCAGAACAGGCAGCAGTAGGTGGAGTTAGCCGAGAACTGCCATACACCCTGTACTGCAGCCCATATGTAGAAGGGAGAGAATGACTACGCTCCCTAGCGCCACCTGGAAACCCTTGCCTCTCCCACCGAATTGCCTCCCCACGCACATCCAACAAGGTGGCAGTGGGATGACCCCGAACATACTGCTTAAGTTCCCGGCGGAGAGCACTATCCAACACATGTTCTACAAACTGGTCACGCAGCAGAATATCAGCATTCAACAACCCATCAGGAGCATTCTGCTTAACTGGTTCCATAAGGGCCATCAATGCTAGGGAAAACTGCAACAGTGTTTCCTCCTCTTGCTGCTTCCTAGAAAAAAATGCATGCTGAAGAGTTACATAGGACTCGGCGCAACCATACAACTCCCTCAAAATAGCCAAGATCTTAGCTGGATCATTCCTCTCTGCACTGGTGCGGTACTTTATTTCCTCCCTTGCTTCCCCCTCTAGATGATCAAAAAGGAAGAAAGCCTGGTCTGCCGTTGACAAATGGCGGGCCCGAATACATGATTGGGCCTCCTCGATCCACTCACCAATCCCAATGCCAGTCCTACCACCGAACATGGGACATCGCCGGTCCTTGGGCACAACCACCAACCGCTCAGCAACCACAGCGCCAGCAGGCATGACACCACCAGCCACAGCTGGGGAAGGAGCAGCGCCCAGCGAACCTCCAACCGTCACATTCTGCCGACCAACTCCATCCACCGGAGGTAGGATGGAGTTGGAGGAGGTAGATCTTTTTAGGCAAGACACACCAGAGCACGGAGTAGTCTCCAATGATTTATTAACAAATTTCATTAAAACATTTTTCTTTTAAAACATGGCCTCGGGCCCACTACTCAGCCCCTAGAAGGAAAAGGCATCAAAAATGAGGACAATTTAAATTATTCCCAAAAAAATGAATGAACAAACAAATCATGCAATGCAAAAGAAAACAAATTAGTAAATCAAAACAAAGGAAAGCAAACAAATTAGTAATTTAAATAATAAGCAAACAAACGGCAAAGAAAAGAACACAACCACTGCAAACGATGGGACAAACTGTCGTTGTCCGACTTCTAATGTCTTTTCACGGGGCCAGAGGAGTCGTGCCCCGCTCGTTCCGCCAGCCCAAGCGTCAGCAGGCTCCGCCGAGAGCGGCCCAAACAAAACCGGCAAGACAGACAAGACAGCAGGAGCGTCCAAGCGCTGCAACTCCGGAAGAATCCCAGATGTGGTGACACAGCCGACCAGGGAGGGAGCGGATCAGCAGGCGAGGGCTGGACGGAAGCCGCTCGCCGCACCAACCTCCAACTGCAGCCGCCAACGCCAGCCGCGCAACGCTGCAGAAACGCACGGCAGGTATTGCACCAGAACCCGACAACAATCCCCAGCCCAGATGGCAAAATGGCACTTACTATTTTGGATGAGTGGATCGAGCACACCAGCCACTTGGGCAGCCGACACACGGTAAGGAAACAAAGCACACGCACCTCGCAGCGGACTGCTCAGCTTTAAAGCTATCTGCCCCGCCCCCCAATCAGTCACTACACCTGGTGTGTGTAGTTGGGAGGGTGGAACACCATCCCACCACAATTGGCTGCTATCACAAGTACTGAAGTTCAAACAGAGGCAGGCCTAAATCTGTATCTCTGTGGAGAAACCTTAAGAAGAACATATAACACAAACAAATGTATATAAATGATCAAGATTTAACTCTATTATAACAAGTAATTAGCTTTAGAATCTTCTGGATTAAATTAAATCAGGACATATTTTTATTTGTATATTTTCTGCAAATAAAAATGCATCTAAGAAAAGATAAATCCACTGCAGTAATGATTCTACAATTTGTGTCTGCAGGTATAGGTCCTTGCAATAAAAAGTTACTGCTAAGATGATAAAAGTATTTATATTTTAAATAAATTCATACTTAAATTTGTAAATTACTTTTTAATGTTAAGTTTCAGGTTTTATTTATTTGTGGGGTTAAAGCTAAGAACAGATGAGAGAGCTGTGAATGTGGAACCAATAGCGGCCTGTGTTTGGTTTATACGGACTGTTATTGCTGTAACACAAAGTGCATCCTCATAAACAAAATATATCCATAACTTAGCTTTTAAGTAAAAAAAAATAGCTATTTAGATGACAGATGACTTTGAAGGTGAACTTAGTGGGTTAGCTGAGAGCTTTAGCTAAACCAATGAAGGACAGGCAGCCAGTGACAGTGAGGATAAACGGTCCCCACCTTGGCTTTTGATCCTCTGTCCTCCTGAGCAAAGCTCAGAAACAAACAGGCAGACCGAGCAATGAGAAGCTGGTCAGCGGAAAGCAGTACAAACACCCAGCTGTTAGGTTGATGTGTGGAAGCTCGTCTGTACAAAGGGAGGAAACATGAGCAGCTGCAGACTGCTGCTGTCTCAGCTAAAGCTATGGACTTCAGGAGGAAACAAATGGAAACGGGGACTTAATAAAGGTGAGACACTGTCCTGTTGCCTTTATTGAAAGCTTTACCCTAGCTTTATTGGATACATTACTGAATAATTTTAATTTATCTCCAAGTAGGGTTATGAGTGCTAAAATCAAAAACAAAAACGAGATACATACATTTATTCAGATTTATCCAAACGTATAAGATATTTATTAAATGCACAATTAAAAAGTTACTGCGTAATTTAACCATCAGTACGTCAAAAGCTTATAACACCATATATATATACATAATATATAAATAGTTTTCTACGGTCCATAAAGTTATTTAAGCTGTAAGAGCATCATGAGATAGACCCTAACATCTGATTGGTTGAGCTCGACAGCAGCGTAGCCACAGACCAATCACGTTGCAGGAAACAGTGTAAGCTCCGCCCAACCGACTCTGATAGGTAAAGCTTATTGGAGGACAGAAAGGCGAAGGGAGGATGAGGAGAGTTTCTGGTTCACGTTAAAAAACAAAATACAAGCATGCTTTAAACATCTCATCAACATGTGAATATGTAGGTTATTAAAGTAAGAAAATTTTACTTTATATCTTTAAATTTGTTTGTGTTTAAAATGTACAGAAATATTTATTTTGAAGGTCAAAAGGAAATTAGATTTTATTGTCTGTTTGCTTGATTTATTTTTGTATAATTTATTTAATGACCTAATTATGTACCAAGGTGTAAAATGTCTGGCCCTTGTTTCCTCCTTGCTTCATCTACTTGTCATTTTGTAGGCACTGGTTGGAGCGGGAAGGCATTTTTGTCTACTTCCAGTTGCCCGAAGGTGTGTATCGTTGGAAGCGGTCCAGCAGGTTTCTACACGGCACAGCATCTAATCAAGGTGTGTACTTCCGGTTCTGATAATACAAAGCACTATCTGTAGCTCAGGTAGATAAACTCTGCCTTCATCAACTGAATATTTGATGAAGGAAGCTCGCTGTCCACAAGCGAAATCCTTGATCTCAGTTAGAATACTTGCATAAAAAAGGGTTGAAAAATAATTAATTTAAGAATTTTGTGCTGATATTAGCCCTTCATGGTCTGAATGCATACAACTGACTGGTTTACCTTGTTTCTCATTTGAACTGGTGACCTAATGACTTAGACACATTTCATTGCCGTATTATATACACAGAGTGTATACAAAATGAAATTTTTATGCGCACAGCTTTTCAACACTGAATGAACAGCTTAGTAGTGAAATGAACATTTCAATTTATAAAGTGCAGCAGTGATCAAAAATGTAAACAATGTAGGAGAGACATGGTGCAAAATGCATTGATGTGGAAGCTAGCAAACTTCTATGGAGCCTAACCAGTGACAGTGGAGTCTCTTTCTGTTTGCAGACCTGGAAAATGCTGTAAAACAATGAGTTGAATTCTATTTAAAGGGATTTGAAAATTTGCCTTGTAGTGCAAATAAGATATTGTGTGATTTAGAATCTCAATTTGTGACTTGATTAGAGTTTTCAACAGTTCAACAGTCTAATGGCAGCGGGGAAAAAGCAGATGCAGAATCTGCTGGACCTGCATCGAATGCTGTGAAGCCTCTTCCCAGAGGGCAGCAGGGAGAACAGTCCATGGTGGGGGTGTGAGGGGTCATTAATAGTGTTACGGGCTCGGGACACACAGTGCTGGGATATAATGTCTTTTATGGAAGGGGAGAGGAGCCCCACCACTCTTCTCACCTTCTTCTAGTCTGAGGTGCTGCAGCCTCCACACCACACAATGAGACAGCTGGTCAGAACGCTCTTTATGGTGCTTCTGTAGAAAGTGGTGAGGATGGGTGTGGGCAGGTGGACTCTCCTCATCATCCGCACAAAGTACAAGCGCTTTTGTGCCCTTTTGACCAGTGAGGTGGTGTTTACAGTCCAGGTGAGGGTGTCTGTGATGTGCACCCCCAGGAATTTGGTGCTGAGCTGTTGATGAGTAGTGGAGCGTGGTTAGGCCGGATCTTCTTGAAATCGATGATGATCTCCTTCATCTTCTCCACATTCAGGATCAGGCTCTAATCTCTGCACCAACCCACCAACTGCTCCCCCTCCTCTCTGTAGTCCAGGTCATTGTCGTCTCTAATGACTGAAGGCTACAATTGGTCGGGATATTTACATCAGTAGTGAGAAATTAATTCAAGGTTTTTGACCTTCAAAACGCAAAAGGAATTATAACAACAAACATACAAACAAATAGTTTACTGTACTGTAAATTTGGCCTCCATCATTACCTCTAAAGCCTAAATCTACCAATGTGTGACAGAGTGAAGTGGAAAGGCCAACATAGACGATTACAAGGTTTCCTGCATGTTAGACGACACACAAAAGACTCCCTGTTTTGGACAATTGCAGGATAGCTCACTGATTCGGGATTAACACAACTCCAAAGAATTGCAGTAATCCAAATGAGATGTGATTAAGGGATGGATTACTGTCAATGTAATGTAATGAAATCCCTCATGTTACTAAGGGTCAGGAGCCAGATAAAGCTAACCTTATTAACTGAGCTTAGCTCATCAAATCCATGTAAAGACACTATTTTTGCTTCTGTCCAATTAGTGTTTTTATGTTTTAGTAGAAAATCAGAACAGTATTGTTGCTGTGGGCTGGAATAAGTAAATAATCTGGATGTCATCATCAAAAGATGTAATCCAGTTGTAAAATTCTAGAAATCAAACCAGGTGGAGGACTTAAATACTTTTACAGTAGGAGATGTTTGTATCTGGAAGAAATAAAAATAGTTAATAAAATAGTTTGATTCCAGAGGGAAATTACTTTTGTTACACGCTCCAGTTACAGTTATATATATATATATATATATATATATATATATATATATATATATATATATATGCATATGTAAAACTAAATCCAAGTAAAGTGATACGTGGCGTGCAAAAATAGTGCATAAATGTCAATTACAGGGGGGACACTCTGCCACGGTGGTCAGAGTGTCCAGCTGCTCCCACACAACATCACCGGCGGGGGAGCAGCTGGACACTCTGACCACCGTGACAGAGTGTCCAGTTTTTTAAAGCGTGCCATTAAAACAAATAATTAATCCATTTGGTAATAGTATCAAATTATTGCCTAAAATAATGGTACACAGACTCTAAAACAAACTATTTACTAAAATAATAACCTGCCCACAGCATTAAATAAAACAAACCTAATGCAATTTTCCTATTGTACATTCAATTGCTGTTATACTTTTACATGTTTCTCAAATCCAATGAATATGTGCAAAAAATATTTTTTTTCTATATTCCAAAAAAAATTTTATTTGCAAGTATAAATTTACTAAAAGAATCGGGTGATTATTCAATTTCTAACAAATTAATAGTTTCAGCCCTTAATTTAACATAAAGTGTAGAGAAACTTTTCCTCAGACAAATAAAGCTATGGTGGCATATGTAAAAAAAAAAAAAAAAAAAATCCAACACTTTGCTAGAGATGCTGTAGATCTGCATCTGGTTGATTAAAGACAATCTCTAGCTGTCTAGAAAGTCCATTATCTTCCAAACTCTTACAAAATGGGATTCTCATTAACTTAAATTATATGCAAATGATAGAAGCCGTAATAAAACAGTTTCAAACTGTCCTTAGGAGTAATAAATATTTATACCAGCAGATGCATAAAAAAAAAAGAGGTCAGAGGAAATGGAGCATTTATAGTAAACTGGTAATGATAACTCCAGCAGACGTGTCAAGCCTTAAATACTTCATTATCTTTTACAATCTGTCAAACTAGAACAGGAAATGACGTGCTGTCATGTTTCAGTCACCAGCTTTATTCTGATGCATTCTCAGCTTTAAGATGAAAATGCTTGATTGCTTTCATTGTATTTTACCTTCTACTAATGATTTCACTTCACTTCTGGTAAATTTGAGTGATGAACTCCTTATGAGCAGCAGACAACCACTAGATATAAATGTCTCTTTACAGACATTGACTTCATAGATGCTCAGAAATATGTGAGCAAACAGAAATCTGACTTTTCTTTCACCTTCAGCAGAGATGCGAGCACATTGTTCTGCGGCTGTTAAAAGGCTCTTCCAAAGGACGTAATCTGAACTCCTGCGGTCGCTCAGACGCCGTGTTTTTAGAACCCCAGAGATAAAAAGACACTTTAATTTTGAAATTGTTGCATATTTGTTTCTCTTTCTCTGTTGAAGTGCAACATGTCAGCTCCTGCTGGTAATATCTTTATCTCTGCTTTGTTTTGGAACAGTGTCTCTCTCAAAGGACATAAACAACCGATTATGAGGGAGGAAAACGTTTCTTTTTTTTTTATTATTATGCAATGATAGTCTGGGGACTTTCCTTTGAGCAAAGCTGTCAGTAAGGAGACAGGAAGTGAGCCAGAGGCGGGTGGACTGACAGACTAATAGGGATCCTGAAGCAGAACCATCCAAATAGGGGCCTGTAAAGATTTTTTAGTTCCTCCTCCAGTTGTTTCCGGTTCAGTTATAGAGCCTTTATGAATCAAATTGTTTGTTTTCCTTTCTTCCATCTGATTTTTTAATTTTCATCATCCTCCATTTCCTTTTGTCTTTATGCACCTGCATTAGCAGTGAAAATCCAGTATAACCTGTGATTAAAAGGTCTAAACCCTGGAAACCGACTTCTTAGCCTACATCAACATCCGAGTCCATAAAGAGATTAAAAACAGTGATATAAAGCGTTCATCTCAGGTCGGTGTTTTGCCTTTTATGTTTTTAAAAGCCACAGAGCTTCACTTTAAACATATGCAGGAAAATTTTAAACTTATTGCATTCTTAGTACTGGAAAGAAATGAGAAAATGGAATCAGGGTAACTATTGGATATAGGAAGACATCCTCTATTACGATTTGATAGCTAAGGAAACTAGGAAACAGCTGCATTCAAGATCAACAGTCGGATATAAGAATAGGACCTAAGGTCCATGCTTCCTTTAAAAAACACTTCAATATTTCACTTATGTTAGTTTTTTTTAACAGAAGATAAGAACTGGAACATGACTGCAATAAAAAGTTAAATAGATGGCATCTTCTCACCTTTAGTCAAGGGTCCGTCCAAGTGTCTCCAACTCGACATATTTTTTACGTGATTAGGTCTTAGTTCTCAGAGCAGACAGGGCATTTTTAGCCATCTTTTGTTAAATTTCCTCTCGGCAACAGAAAGAGGAATCTTTCGACGTTCAAACACAGTCAGTCTCTTAGTATGAAGTTGTTTTAAAGGGATTAACTTTTAATTCATGACAAAAATCCCATGAAAGTCACCTGTATTGGTAAAGGATTTGGACCAAATTTTGGATTTAGCCTCTTAGGAGAAAATATGTTATTATGAATGTTTGTTATCAATTCAATTCAGTTTATTTCTATAGCACCAATCTTAACACATGTCATCTCAAGGCGCTTTACAATTCAACCAGATCATACAGTCACATTTATTCAAAGTTTTCTGTCTAAGGAAAACCAGTTGATTGCATCGACTCATTGACTCGAAGGGAATCCCCCACACTAAGCATGCTTGTTGCGACAGTGGAGAGAAAAAACTCCCTTTTAACAGGAAGGAACCTCTAGCAGAACCAGACTCAGTGTGAGCGGCCATTACTGTAAGAGTAAAGGCATCTGAATAAATGGACCCAACAGTCTGCAAAGGTAGATGATGTCATCCACAGAAAAGTAGTAGCGATCATACAGGCAACTATTTCTCTAATCCTTCAACAGAGAAAAAGTCCATTAGGCCTTTCTGTCAAACTATAAACAACAAATAACTTAAAAAATATATTGAACAGTAACAATATCCCCATTGAAAACTATAAAGTTAATAATCCAATCCAGTCCAATCCAACTTTATCTATATAGCACATTAAAACAAATCAATAGTTAGGTACAAAAGCAGAAATACCATAAAATGCACTAAGGATGAAAAATGTTAAAAGAACTAGAAAATATTTATAAGATAAATAAAACATAAAATCAACCAACATCCCTTTTAGTATTAAATGCTAGAGAGAAAAGATGAGACTTTAAAAATTGTCAAAGAGGAAGCATGACTGATATGGGGGGGGGGCAATACCATTTAAAGACCTAAAACAAAATAAAGGAATTTTAACTTGAATCGTAATATTAACTGGCAGCCAGTGAAGTGAACTTATAACTGGAGAGAAATGCTCAAACTTACGCGCCTCAGTTAAAAGTTGTTCAGCAGCATTTTGAACTGTCTGCAGACAGGAAATTTAAGACCCACTAACACCAAAATAAAGTGCATTACTGTAATCCAGCCGGGGGATCAGAAAAGTGTGGATCACTGTCTCAAAGTGTGCTTTTCTCAGCATTTACTTTATTTTCGCCAGCTGCTGCTGCTGCTGAAAA
Organism: Cyprinodon tularosa; assembly: GCF_016077235.1. Lineage (NCBI taxonomy): Eukaryota > Metazoa > Chordata > Actinopteri > Cyprinodontiformes > Cyprinodontidae > Cyprinodon > Cyprinodon tularosa. Next base: position 209,277 of record NW_024039146.1, on the reverse strand, counting down.
GAACCCCGATGTGACAACCTGTTGAGGTTAATTTAACTGTCTATTTTGAAGCCTACATTTGTGGCTTTACAAAGTGATCTAGATAGCGTAGATGTAAATGTATCACTTCCTTCTCTTTCTCATTGATATGTAAAAAGTTTAAAGCCATTCATGCTTTTACATTATTCTATCATTTCAAAGGAGATTCAACAGAGCTTGTTTGTTTTTTCCACCTCAGTTGGGCATAGATTTGACTTTTGTCTGCATAGAAGTGAAAAGAGACCCTATGCTTCCTAAGAATGGGTCCAAGTAGGAGAAGATAAAGAGTAAAAAGAAGAGGGCCAAGACTAAGCCCTGAGGAACTCCATAAAGTCAGGTCTGAAATTGCATCATATGTGTACATCCACTGTGAGAGATATAGTCTGAAAACAACAATAAATAAATAAAAAACAGTCCAGAAATCACAATATATGATTTTTTTTTTACTTTCAAATACATGAACGTTTGAGGACACAGAATTTCCCAGACTGACACAAAATGTAAGATCATTCAGATTGGACCAGAACCGCTGCAGTGCTGTTCCTCTGATCCCCCCCCCCCCAATGCTCTAAATGAGATAAATTATGATCCACTAAGGGTTACCAAAATAATAGTAAAATAATGAAAGCGTTTACTAGATAACAATATATCTTTGTGCATTTAAATGTAGGCTGATAGTAAATACCACAACATGCAGATAAAGGAAAAGAATCACTGATAACGCAGTGGTTTCTAAATAGTGGCTGCACCAGGATGGAGTTAGCCTTTGCTGCTAGCCTTGTCGGGAGCAGGATAGGTGTACAGAATAAATCACCATGGTAACTGATGTGTTACTGCTTTGTGAGGCTCAATCAGGCCCAGGTATGCAGAAAATCCTGACTAAATCCCTTATCTTGGTTTCTTCAAACAGGCCTCATTATTCCGATCATGTTTGATGGATAATTTTCTATATCATAATAATAATAAAGCATATTTTTGCTTTTTTTTTCATGCTTGATTTTTTAATTTGTTTTTATTTTATCTTCATTGATTCTCAAGAAAGTATAATTTTTTTTAAAAAGCGCAGTCCTCCACATCACACCATTTGAAACAAGGGCGTGTAAGCCATTGTATTATTATAGTCTAAAACAAAAATACAACCTCATTTTACTGTTAAAGATTATAAAGCAAGAAGTAAAAAGTGTGAAAGATGAAACAAAAAAAAAACAATGAAAAACATAGTATAAAATAATTATGAAATATGGCTGTCATAAGGAAGTGAATTGTCAAGAAATGTAGTCAAGTTATGTCTCTAAAAATTAAATCAGATCTTTTAAGTTTTACCCAAATCTGCCACCACTGAAAGAAATCGATCAGTCTTGTTATTGAGACAGGCTGTTATTCTTTCATATGACACATGTTGTAAATCAAATCGATCCAGTCGTCTAAATTTGTCTGGTGATAACCATATTCTCGTAATGTTTTTCTTACTTGCTGTTAATAAAATTTTCATCAAGTATGTATTTCTTTTTGAAACTTCTTGAGGAATTATACCAAAATACATAAGCCTGATTTCTATAGGAATGTTCTGCTTAAAAGATGTCTTGCAAGGCCCTATTTATCTCTTTCCATTTGTCCTTTTATAGTTGGGCAGTCCAAAAACACATGATGAGGATTTGTGTTTTGATTTCTGCATTTTCTCCAACTAGCCCTCCATTGCAGAGATATATTATATGTCCATTGGTATCTCCACAGTCCTCCTCCCACAGTCTGAAAACATGACTGTGAGGTTAATTGGCTTTTCTAAATTCCCCTTAGGTGCGAGTGTGAATGGTTGTTTGTGTCTGTGTTGCCCTGGGATGGACTGGTGACCTGTCAAGGGTGGACCCCGCCTCTCACCCATAGACAGCTGGAGATAGGCACCAGCACCCCTCACGACCCCAACTGGGATTAAGAGTGACAGAAAATGGATGGATGGATGATATTTCTACATTATTGTCCATCCCTCCTCTGTTATTGTTAAATTGCCCCCCTCTCTCTCATTTTGCTTTAATATGTAGGGTTGAATTGTTTTTTTAGATCTATTAGGGTTTTATAAATAAATGACATATTTTTCACTTTAAGTTTTCATGCTTGATTTTTTTCAATCTGGTTTCTCTCTCAGGCTCGTCAGGATGTTGAGGTGGACATTTACGAGCGACTGCCCGTCCCCTTCGGCCTTGTCAGGTTCGGAGTGGCCCCTGATCACCCTGAAGTCAAGGTGCACCCGCTGATGCTCACCACACAGCAGAAGATCACATTATTGATTAGTAATGATAAATGAGAAGTAGAAGAAAAAAGTTAAAGTTATTGGTCAGTTTTTATTAAAGAAGTAGCCAAGAACATTGCAGTAACCCTGAGTCGGGGGTGCAGGAACAATTAGTCTACAAATCTGGAATTTCTGAAGATACTTACAAGGAGAATAAATAAATAAAATAAATCAGTAAAAAGGTGTTAATTGCTGTTTGCAGGGCTATACAAGGATGCAGAAAATTACTTTTCTGTCTATAAATGTCAGAAAAATCAGAAACCATTACATGCACAGCATTTTAAAACCATTGTGAAAGGTTTTAAGAGCAAATAAACATCTCTTTGTAGTTTATGACGAAGGTAAGGTGTCAGCAAAAAAACACACAACAAGCGTGTTGTTGCAAACCTGCTGACAGCCTGAAGGTAGTTAGACTGGCTGAGTAGGAAAACCGCCACTAAGACAGCTGGGCAAGTTGATTAAAAACATCATGTGAGAGTTTTCACTTAATTACTTTTTGCATGGCGCATGATTCATTTACTACGGAGAGCAAAAAGAAACAAACCAAAGTGAAACCAGTTCTATTAAAACAGCAACTAATAGATACAAAAGCCTAAGTTTGCATAAGTAATCCTTATTCATAGTCAGGTATTTGCGGGGCCTCTAGTTTTGTCTTCTAGCTCCTGAGATTTCATATTTTATGATCTTATCTCAGAGCCTTGATCTGAACTTTGAGACGGTGCCAAACAGGAACTGCGGTCTGTTGCTTTATGGGACCTTTGAGCTCGCAGTCACGGCCAGTTGGCTCAACGTTAGATTTGCTTTGGTGTTTTTTTTTAGGTCATGTTGCTTTAAGAGTACCGTGCAGAGTGGTGCACTGATTGCAAAACATTTTACCATCCTATAGAACATACTTTATATTAAGCATTGAAGATGTAGCTTAGCATTGTCACAAATTGATATGAAGGAAACCCGGCGATCTAATCAGCAGGCTGAGCAGATGGGCTCCAAATTGTTTTCCTCTTGTGATTGCAATGCTTTCCTCTAAAGAGCAGTTAGCAAACATATTTACTTTACACCTACAGATTAGTGTAAATTGAATATATCTAAAGGACTACTTTGACACCTTTTTATGGGTTTTTCAGAATGTCATCAACACTTTTACCCAAACAGCCAAACATCCTCGCTGTAGCTTCTATGGCAACATAAATGTTGGGAAGGATGTGACGATCAGCGAACTGCAGCAGGCGTACCATGCCGTCGTACTGGTGAGAACACAGACTGTATGCAGGCGTGCAGAGATTCCTGATATCCAAACTTTTTTTTTTTACGTTTTTTTTTTTTTTTTGTGGCAGAGTTATGGAGCAGAGGGAAACAGGAGGATGGGGATCCCAGGTGAAGATCTGCCTGGTGTTTACTCAGCCAAAGACTTTGTTGGCTGGTATAACGGCTTACCCAGCTGTCGGGAGGTATGTAGAGCAGAAAAATACACATCTTTTCATGTAAATCAGATCTTATAAGCTGCTTTTTTTTTTTACTTTCTGGATTCCTCCTCCAGCTCAATCCAGACCTGAGCTGCGAAACAGCCGTCATTCTGGGACAAGGCAACGTGGCCTTGGATGTAGCCCGAATACTCCTCTCTCCTTTAGATATTTTAAAGGTGAGAAAGGATTTTTCTCCCTTTTTTTTAACTAGAAAAAATAAATAATATATTTTAAGTATCTTGTTAAATAGCCAAATCATCCCTTTTCTTTAATTTCCTTTGAGCGGTTGTAGATACCAATATAGAAGGGTTAGGGTCCTTCATAGATCCACTCTCTCTACCAGCTTTTCACATCTGAAGATTCACCCATTCTGTTTCCAGAAAGCTCCAGCTCAGTCAGATTAAAAGGAGATAAACAACAACTTTCAGCTCTACCTGCAGGTTCTCAGCTAGATTTAAGTTTAGACTTTGACTAGACCGTTCTACCGCAGGAATTTGCTTTGATCTAGGCCCTGCAGCAGAATGGATTTGGAAGGTGTCAGAGGGGAGGAAGTCATGAGTATAAATGCATGCTGGAGTTTTCTACATTTTTGCTCATAAAAAAAAAAAAAGAAGTAGAAAACCATGAATCATTTTTCTTTAAAAGCCACAATTATGAGATATCCTATGATGCATGCATTCATAGAATGTGGTTTTTATGAAACTAAGTGAGAAAATGTTTAAAGACAACCAATGCTTTTGCAAGGCGCTTCATTTAGGCGCTTTAATTCAATGTTTTTCAAATGAAAATCTTAATAAACCCTTAAAAATGTTCTATTAGGCAGAGTCATATGAAGGAACCTGATGATGTCAGTGATGGTATTAAAACACCTTTAGATTATGTCAGGAACACAGTGCTATTTATGTGTTTTACCATCTGATAGATATTTTTTTCTTTTTCAGAAAACTGACATTACCCAGCCGGCGCTGGAAGCTCTTGCAGAGAGTCGGGTTCAGAAGGTGCTGATAGTTGGAAGGAGGGGACCCATGCAGGTCGCTTGCACAATTAAGGTGTGTATCATCAGAAAGAGGGGTGGGGGCGGGGGGACAGGACTTTATCAAGAAGACAGATCTTTGTGTTGCACTGAAAGCCAAGCTAACCCTGGTGTTTGACCTACTCTTCTTTACAGCGTTGCACCAGAAGTTGACATTTTCAGACTTCTGTAGATTTGCTCTTTCACTATACTACAGCTTTCTAAGTTGGCTTCCTTATATGCTTGCTAGCATGAAAAGTTCATAAGTAACCCTGACCTCCAAAGACTGACCCCCCTGTCTTTATGGGTTTCCACTTATTGGAATAATTTCTGATTATAGATTGATAGATTATAGCAGATTAGGAAATGATCTCATCCTTCTCAGAATAACAGGGATGAATCATCGCTGTCGTCTTCTATATTTGGGGTTGTGTAAACTTCAAACCAAAACTTTAGCTCACGTATATGTTTAGTTAGCATCATCTGGTTTTTTTCTATTCCCTATAATTAATGTAGAAGATGTAATTTAGGAAATGGTTTTTATGCTTTGCTTCTTCTTTTTTGGCTGAATTGTGCCGAATAAACATAATTGTTTGCTGAGTTTTGTTGTAATTGCTTCTCTGAGCTTCAAAAATAAAGAGTCTGGTTTAAACACAGTGAAGTGAAATTCCAACACTAAATATCGGCCAAATATCCTGATGTCATCACTTATAATTGAAGTAGATAATTTTACTTCAAAAAGATGCATGAAGACAATAAATCAGAGGAACCTGGGGAAAAGCTGCAGCCTGGGTTTATTTCTGGGTTTCTGTTCAAAAGCAGGTTGTTTTTGTTTAAAGCTGCTGATGTAGCTTTGAAAACAGATTCTTGTGGTATCTGACTTCCTCACCTCGTCTACAGGAGCTCAGAGAAATGGTGAACCTGCCAGGAACCAGGCCTGAGATGCTGGCAGCTGATTTTGAAGGCATCCCTGAAGCCCTTAAAGGTCAGAGGCAGATAAAGGCTTTTTCATACCAAGTCTGACTCAAGATTTACAGATAATTTCTTTTTTTACCATCTCAGTTCCCATCACCTGAACAGAAAACATGCGAGTTCATGAGAAAATCTGCGTTTGACTAATGCAGAACATTGAGCCGACATATAAGAGGAAGAGATGCATGTTGTGGTTAACAGTTTAAGCTCAGTATGTGGAGGCCTATGGCCCGTATACTGAGCTGAACGGAAACTGCTGATCGGTTCAGATCGCTTCTGACGTACAGAGAGCTCAGAGCAGGCAGCAGATAATGCTGCTCTGCCGTTCTGCAGCTGACCTTCTGGCCAACAGCTTTTAGCCTTGATGGAGACGCGGCATTGACAAGAGCGATTGCTAAAAACAGTCTCCTTGGGTTCGGCCTCAGGCGGCTTCTCAGAACCTCGACCCTGTAAATAGTTCAGCTTATAAACAGCAAGGGATGATTTTTAGAAGCTGCTGTCTGGTAGCTGTTTGTGCTGCACCTGCACAGGATATTGAAAAAAAAAAAGGAAATTAAAATAGAAATTAGTAAAAACAGAGCTGAGAGGCTATAGTTTGTGCACCCAATCCAGTGATTCTCTCTGCTGTCCTCTCTGCACTTTCTACTTCTCCTTCCACCTCAATCAGAGCATTAAGGTCCATGAATGGACGCTCCTTGGTCCAGACTATAAAGATGAACTTTATTGGTGGTTCTTTCAAGCTGAGCATCAACCTGCATAACTGACATTTAAATCTCTTTTTATTCTTTATTTTTCCTGTTTTTACTCTGCAAACTGGTTATTTTATATAATTGGTTTATAGTTATTTAATTTGGTTGTTTTACTGGAGGTTCATATTTAATGTGGATTATATGTCGACTAGGGTTTAACGTCATTTGAATTTAAAAGATTCCTTTTCTGATTCCTTTTTTCGATTCGGTTGAAAAGAAGAGTTTCCATGTGAATTAGCTGCTAACTAGAATTCTGTCTGGATTTAGATCTGGTTTAGGGCTGTAACTAAGGATTATTTTGCAAATCGAATAATCTGACGTTTATTTTTTCGATTAAAGGTATGGTGGAGGATTTACTCTAGATTTTGAAAAGACCTGCCCTCTGCACTTTAAAAAAATGTTCACATGCACAACCACGTACCTGCTCCCAAAAGGGAACGCCCATTAAACTCGTGCGAGAGCGTGCACAAGCACATTTCTCCTCGTGCACGCTCTGTTTAAAGGTTGTTGTTTGCATCGCTCATACAAGCTTACTTTCCAAAACAAGATTTGCATTCTTTCCACTATGTCAGACTCACCACCGGTAAGTGAAAATGGGGATGAGCATGTAGGACGGCCTTACGTAAACACATCACCAGAATGATTGACAATTAGAAGGAGCATTTATGGTGATGACCCTCCGGGAAAAAGAACATCCTCCACTTTACCTTTAATAATCGGACAGCAAAAGGTTCCTTAAAGAAGACTTTTTGCTAAATTTAACCAGATAACACTAAACTTTTATAGTTTTTTTAGCATATTGACAGACGAAAAACATTTTTATCTTAAATTAAAAATGTTTAAATTTTTTTTTTTTTTTTTTTTTTTACAATTTTGGTATAATTGGTATAAAAAGGGAATCTACATTTTAACAGGGAAGCAGCCACTCAAAGATGAGGCTCTCATTCTGACTCTGGCAGTGATTAATCATGTTGGCTATTTGCCGTCCTTTGCACATCATCATCCTGTCCCCAGGGTCCCAGGAAGCTGACTGGTCATAACTTTATTGAACTTTAAGCCACACTTTCTAATGCTGCATCACAGATGGTTGCCTACAGTGCTACAGATTCTCCTTCGCTGATATTAGGCAGCCCTCTCTCTGTGGTTGAATCTAGGAAACTAAAATAAAGAAAATTTAACGATTCCAGGGGAACTGAAAGGTTAGAACCGGTTCTGATCAATCAGGTCTTGATGTCCATCTCTGATATTTTCTCTAACATTTTTGCACATGAAGAGACTGAATCTTTGGTTAATTTTTCTTTTGATGAGCTGGAAAACAGCCGTGAATATCAAACCATTTTCTAACCAAAGATTCTCCACTGAACGTCAGCCTAGCCATGGATCAGGTCTTTCTTCCATAATATTGTTTCTAAAGCACTTTAAGGACTTTTTGCTGCCTTTAGCAGTTTTTTTTTTTTTTTGCAGAACTTTCCAACTTTTACCTCCATCCATTAACTCCCACCAGCATCCCTGCCTTTGCTGAGGAGAATAATGCAGCCACCACCATGCTTCATTGCAGAGTTGCTGCACCTTGACATATCGTTCCGTTTGTTCTCTTTTCTTTTCTTATCCTACATAACATGTGGTCAACTGCGCACCATTTTAAATCATGCAGCTGTTCACATCCATCTATTTTTAGCCCTGAAACTTTATCTGATTAACGTGAAAAAAATACCAGCTAAGAAAATCATTTTTCTAGCCTGAAGATCAGTATTGTACATATGAAGAGTAAACAAACATGCTGAGCTTCTCAGACCTGATCAGTAAATATTTTGGTGAATAACTTAAAGCTTAAAGTTGGTTTCTGCCGTCCCAGATGTAGCGAGGCCCAGAAAGCGTCTCACCGAGCTGCTGCTGAAGACAGCTCTAGAGGCACCGGGAGATAAGGAGCTGGAGAGGCGCAAAAACGCCACCAAGGTGTGGGGTTTCCGATTCTACCGGAGCCCCACAGAAATCCTGTCTGAGCCGAACCTCAACAGAACATCAGGTATTCGACTTGCAGTCAACAGGCTTGAGGTGAGCAGAAGGTTTGTTTTCAGAACCTTAGATGACCCTGTAAGGGTTCCTACTTCAGATCAATGCTTCTCTTGCTTCAGGGTTCTGGAGATGGAGCTCAGGCTGTTCTTACAGGAGAGGTGGAAGATGTCTCCTGTGGTTTGGTCATCAGCAGCATCGGCTACAGGAGCCTCCCCATCGATTCCACGGTGCCCTTTGACCCCCATAGAGCCATCGTGCCAAACTCACTAGGCCGGGTTCCCCAGGCTGCAGGTTTGTCACAGACTCCTAAAAAAACAAAAATCCTTTAATAAGAGCCGCCTCATACCTCAGTCTGTCTCCTCAGGTTTATATTGCAGCGGCTGGCTGAAAACAGGCCCCACCGGTGTGATAGCCACCACTATGAACAACAGCTTTGACACGGCTCGATCCCTGCTGGAGGACATGGAGTCTGGAACATTGGACGTGTCTCCTGCCAGAACCGGATCGCAGGTCGTCAGCCGTCTGCTGGAGGAGAGAGGTACCTTCATCCCCTGTTAGCTTTCACACTGATAGCACCATATTGATCAAATGCAGAGATGAACAACAGCTCAGAACCATGCAAACTTCAATAGAAGGAAAGTGAGGTATTAAAGAAACATATAGAATATTGTTTTCACTCCTGATGTTCTACAAAAAAGAAAAAAAAATGATATTTCTCTTCTTGCACAATAAAATTGAAATAAAATTATATGTTACATCAATAATAAAATCAAATGATTGATGCAATATGTGTGATTCAGCTGCTCCATGCATTCCTGGACGCACTAGGAAATCAACCAGAGGTCTAGTCTCTGCCAAACAACAGAGGCTACTTTCTCTCAGCTCGTATTAAGGGCTACCATCCTGCTAGCCAAGAGTCTAAAGTCTGCTCTGTTTTGATTGACCTAAAAGGCCCCGCTCCCACCTTTATGTTAAAAGACTATTTTAAGCTGAACATCCGGTTGAATTGCTGCAGCTGCTCAGCGTTTGTGCTTTTCTGCATTTAGGAGTGAAACCAGTGACTTTCTCTGACTGGGAGAAGATCGACAGCTTGGAGACGAAGAGGGGCGACGCTTGTGGAAAACCGAGAGAGAAACTACTGACGGTGGAGGAAATGCTGACAGCGGCCCGGACGTGACCAGAACCAGCAGGGGGGGGGTCCGGGAGGATGGAGAGGCTGCACAGGTTCCAGGATCAGCGGGGACCATTTTCATACGATACAAGAAGGACTTTGGAAGCAGGCTGAATTTAAAGCGTCATCAATTAAACTGTTTCATACTTTAGAATATTTGCAGGAGGTGTAGAAACGTAAAAAAACACAGTAAGCAGCTCAGCATCTGTTTTTACCACAAATATTCACTGTTTGAGATAGATATGTTTATAACTGACTGGATTATATTTAAGAGCAAAGAGTCCCACCATGAGGAACCCCTAAAGAAGGGAACCTCCAAACTAGCATTATTAAAACCTCAGGTTTTAATAAAACTAAATCGTTGTTGTTCTGATGGTACCTTTGAAGGTTTATGTTGTTAAAACTGCAGTGCTTTGCAAAAGTATTCCAACCCCTTCAGTGTGTTTGTGATAAAGTGACTTCTAATGAGAAGTTGGCTGCACTGGTTTTATGACACTTTAGATTTTTATTAGTTGGAAAGTTTTGCATTAGTTCCTTCCTGCATGTGTTTGTCCATCGGATGAGAGGAGAACCTTTGGGTTATGGATGGAGTTTAAACCCGCTGTGGGCCATGGAGGTTCCTCAGAGGGAGCTGTGGACAGGAAAGTTGGTCCCTGTGACTCTGAAACTCTGCATGTTTCCCTTTGCTGATTCTAACCTGCAAGCAAATGATTTTCCTTCCGCTTTGAAATTCAACTCATTTGTTTTTCTATCATATTAAATCCCAGCACAGATTAAGGTTTGTGATACTGATGCGGTAAAATGTAAAAAAAAAAAAAATCTGAAAGGGTTTGACTATACATTTGCAAGGCTCTGCGTGTTTCTGAGAAGTTTGATGTTTGTGTCGGTTGTAACCTGAGTTTGGACCCAATCAGGAAATACAATCTAGAACTGAACCTCTATTTTTTTTTCTTTAGTAATTTGATTCTGGTTTTCTTCCTGTTTAATCTCTGATTTCATCGTTTGTGAAAACTAATAATGTGCTTTTGTTCTATCTGGATTTTTTTACATTTTGCAATTAAAGGACTCAAATGAAATGATAAATCATTTGAGTGGTGTTGTGTTTACTAATACTGGAGACAATTCATTATTTATTAGATTTATTATTCACATGAGTGTCTGGCTGCTCTTGTTTAGTTCAGAATCTTTACTTTTTTCTCCAAAGGTGATTAACCTTCAGGTTAACTCTGCCCTCTGCTGGATGACTTGTTTCAAGTCCCAAGGAGATTTTTCTTTTATTAAACAAACAATTAACTAGTTTGTTCAGACTGATTTCCATTGGTCTGTTTTCTTTAATAGTTTAGATTTCCTTGAATCCACTGTGTCCATTAAGACTTTTTCTGGTTTATAACTGCCTCAGTGGGTAAAAATAAAAGATTTGCAGAGAAAACATGACAATTACACTTTACACAAAATTAAACCATAGATAAGCTGACAGTAATGCTATAGGAAATAAGTGGATGAAGTTTATGCAGCAACGTAAGCATCTGGATCATATTCTGTCTCAGACTAATTCTGGTCTTAAATGTGTTTAATCTGTGTTTTAATTCTCCAGCTGTCCTTTGAGAATATAAGGTTCTCTGTAAAGTTGAGCTAACCGGTTCCCCATAGACCCACAGTTAAAGCATTCGATGCATATTATATTTACCTTGGAGCAGAATTCTACCAATTTGACTACATTTTGGGGGAAGCTGGACTTTAATGGAATAACACTGTTCCAGTCTCCTCCTGTTAATGACTTGTAACAAAACTATTGTCTAAAAGTTTTTACACTACATCCAGATGAAGTAAGCTCTGCACCGGTGGCAACACTTTTGGTGCCATTCCTCACTAACAAATTAAAAGAAATACTGATAATGAATCCTTATACTTGAATAATCACAGGACAAGTTAAAAACAATGAGCCTCATAAAACCAAAGAACAGACCGGGAAGCAGAGAAACGTTTTATTTGGATGATAAGAACATAAAGACTCCACGTTGGCATGGTAATAATCAGTATATGCCATAGGTGTGCTGTTTCCCGTCTCTGTATCGATCCAGATAGCGTAGCGGCTGTCCGTGTGGAAACTTGACTTGTGGAGGATGGTATACCGGAGGTCGGATGAACTCAAACACTGGCTCCTTCATGTCTGAAGCAAAAACATGCAACATAAAGGTAGTCTTTATGTCATTAGGAAAATCATATCCGTCATTTCATCTGTATAACTAAACTGCAGATTTGGTTGTTTTTTTTCAAATAAAAGTGGACTCACTGAGTGTGCTGTGAAAGGTGTTGGTAACCGATTCATCCCACTGGCTCTGGAAGAAGGCCAGGCCTGCAGGCGTCATGTCATCCTGATGCTTTCTGTAGAAATCGATGGTCTTAAAGGTGCGATCAACCAGGGAGTGGCTGAGGGAAGGAAACAAACATCACCTTTAGCTGCAACAATAGAATATAGGCACAGATGCCATCAGAGGATACAGCTCTCATTCATAAGGCTTTTAGTTTTTCTACTACATTAACAACCACAGCAGAGGCTCTATTTGGATAGAACCTCTACTTCCTTAGACAACTTTGTTAAAAAAAACAAAAAACATCTGAGCTAAAAAACATTTTGTATTTGGTGACTGAAGCATCTTTGTTTTACAGTTTCTTATGTTACACCCAAATGTGTAGCTTCAGAATATTGGCATAAGTAATAGACCAAGAAATGGTGCAACGTTTTATTTAAATTTGTTGCAAACAAAAATCTGCGTATTTGTAGAACCCTCAGAAGTCTCTGAATGTGTAATTGTTACCATTAATGCAGCCGATCTGTAAGAACATCAGTGCAGAAACAGCATCATGTCCGGAGGTCAACTTTAGGGGAGGTTTAAAGTAGAGTTGGATTATAGAAAAAAAAAAACTTCCAAAGCTTTAAAAGATCTTAATTCAGCTCAGCAACAGTTTGGCACAAGTGCACACCAACCGAGACATGGCTGCCCCCCCCTTACAGTATGTCACAGGCTAGGCAGTGAGGAAATGAATCAGATTAGCAGCCAAGAGGTTCATGCTAACAATGATGAGCTGCAGAGCAGTAAAACTGTTAGTGTTGCCATGCACAGATCTGATGGGGCTAAAATCTGACAGCAAAATGCTGTAAAAAAAAGTATTTGAATATTCTTGGACATTTATCAATCGAGTTTATGACAGATTAACAGAATCTAAATTCCTTACGTTTTTTTCATTAAATAATATGTTTTAAGCTAGTTGTGCTGGATGGGTCAGATGCTTCCGGTGGCCAGAGGCAGGTTTCACACTAACACCTTTAATAACATTTAGCCTAGAAAGTATGTGGTAAGAATGAAATCATACATGTAGATGGTCTGAACTTGTAAACGAAAGTCAATAATGAAGATAAATGTAGAATTTGTGTTTTGCTCATTGTTTTCATAAATGAATGAGAATAGTACAACAGCAGAAATACAATTCACAAATTCACAAATAAAAAATGACATTGAAAAGTTCCATATGACTTTTTTGATATTTACTCGTAAATTGGTAATTTGTTCTTACAAATTTGGGATTTATTCTCATACATTTTTTATTCTAACTTGTCAATTTTTTCTACTATTATTTATTATTATTTTTACTTCTAAATTTGTGATTCTTACTCAGAAATGTGTGATTTGTTCTAGTAAAGTTTTATTCCCATCCCTAAATTCACCATTTTGTGATTTATACTTGTACTTTAGAAAAGAGGCAACTTTCTAATTTGTATTCATAACTTCTAAACTTGTAATCCCACAGATCTAATTCCACATGCGTCTATGATTTGACAACAAAGAACAACCACAAATCCCACATTTATTTACAATTTTGACTTTCATTTAAAATTCAAAGCTCTACGCAAACGATATTATTGACCGTTATCTTACCCCATACAGAAACCAACAATCTAACAATCACATCTCGGCAACTTGAGCTGTTAAAAACAATCAGCAGTGTGATGGCCAAACCCATGGCCACACCTTAAGTCTGGACTTTACATGAACCTTTATTTATTTAATCCATACACATACTTTAGTTTGCAATAAAACTTTATTCTTAGTTCAAATGCATGTGTTCTATTTGTAAGCGCGCACATTTAGTTCACTGTATCTGTTTGCACTCATTCATATTTCTTTCTGTTTTTGTCACTAATCTGTATCTTACCTATAGTCCCTAGGAGTTTGGCCAGACAGAAGATGGCAGCCAGGGTTCAGATCTGCTAAATGCAGGAGGGGGAAATTGGACTGTTCCATCAGCTGCAGCTTAAAGGGGGATATGAAATTTCCTTTTCTAATTTTTTGCATTTTTCACTTAGGATTTGTTTGCAGTTGGTGTGTTTTCATTTTTCTAAGATAAAGATTAGTTGTTTTTTTTGCCAAACCCAACTGTACTGCCAATGTTTGTAATTTGTGGGTCTATATATATATATATATATATATATATATATATATATATATATATATATATATATATATATATATATATATATATATATATATATATATCCACCCTTGTGTGTCATTTCTTGGGAGGTCAGTTACATTTGTTTATGCAGCCAGTTAGTTTGGGCACAGTTTGCGTGAGTTAAATTTTCTCTTTTTTGTTGGCCTCTTTTATAACTTGAACCCATGTACTTTTTGTAAGTTTGTTTTTTGGGTTAAAAATAAAAAACCCTATTTTTGTGTTAATTTTCTGTGACTCCTCATGCTTTTCATCTCGGTCCCTCACATGCAGCATCTTTATAGCACAACATGTTAAACCTGTCAATACAATAATGCAAAGCTCCCCTACATAAATTGATTTTTTTAGGGAGAGTTCACACTTTATCCATCATAGTATCTGCAATTTGAGATGACATGTTGTGAATTGGCGCTATAGAAATAAACTGAATTGAATTAATAATTGTATTGCAAAAAGTAGCCTTAAAAAAGGTTTTATACAAAGTGAATCTAAAGTTTTCCCACTTAAAAGGTTCTGGACAGAATTTATTCAGAGATTATTTTGTTTTTCCCAACCTTGCTTGTTATTAATAATCATCATTATTATACATCAGACATGTTCACAAGTCATTTTTTGCAAGTCCAAGTCAAGTCTCAAGTCTTGAGAAGGCCTGTCGCAATAATCAATTAATCGCACAAAAAATTCTAATCACTTGATTCATTTAACACTAGAAATACCAGGATTTTTCCGCCTACCTAGAACTTCCAGGGAGGGGTCAATTGTCCCGGCGGCTTTTCCCGAATACACTAATCACTCATTTTGTCATGGTAATGAGGCTGTTATGGGCCGTGTGTGGGGTGAGGGGGTCACACCTCACAGTGGTAACAGCCAAGACAAACAGGGACAGACAGCTTCTCCCCAGTGTGTTACAATACAGTTTTTCTCCCTTGGTTTGGCTCATTTTTTGAAATTGAGATGTCATTCTCAAAACATGGACAAATCCCAAAACTAATTTGCAGTTCCTCACAACAGAATGGCATTTATCATAACTTTCATCAAATTTCAAATGCTTTTGTATATGTCTCAATCATTTAGTACATCCTTGCAAATGGTTATGTACAAGTAAGAGTAATAAAGATAATTGTGCAAAGAACATTCTATGAGTTGCAAAAAAATGTGCAAAAAAAACATACTAGGTCAGTTGAGGCAGACAAGATTAACATGACCAGGAAAGAGTGTTGACAGATACATTTATGATATAATATAGAGATATAGAAGTAAAAGAAATGAGACATAATTCAAGTCAGTATTTCCATAGTGTAATCAATAGTTCCATAGTGCAGTGATTGAAAGCTCAAGCCATTGTCTGAATTTTTCCAGAGTCCCTCTTGTCCCTCTTTTCACATCCTACATTCCTGGTCAAGACATCACTATTGACGAACAACTTTTCCCGTGCAAGACTCGCTGCTGTTTCCTACAGTACATTGCAACTAAACCAGACAAGTTTGGTATCAAGTTTTGGGTGGCGTGTGACTTGAAAACCAAATACGTCTGCAACATCCTCCCATATCTTGGCAAGGACCCCACTCGGCCTCGTGGGGAGAGAGTGTCTGAGAGTGTAGTTATGAGGTTGATGGAACCATTCTTGGACAAGGGCAGAAATGTTACCACAGACAATTTCTTTACATCACTGTCACTTGCAAAACGCCTATTCAGCCGGAACACAACCACCCTCGGCACAGTCAACAGGATTCGCCAAGAAATCCCACCGTCAACTCGACAGATGCACCGCAATGAATTTACCACCCAGGTATTTTCATCCACTGGTGCCACACTGACTGTGTATGCACCCAAGCGGAAGAAGACTGTGTATGTTCTCAGCAGCATGCACAGCACGATTGAGACACAGAAAACCACCAAAAAGAAGCCAAACACCATCACACTCTACAACACAACAAAGTGCGGCGTCGATGTCACGGACCAGAGGGTGCGGGAATACACTGTCCGTGCAGCAACAAGGCGCTGGCCAGTAGCAGTGTTCTACAACATGATAGACATTGCAGCACTGAATGCCCACGTGCTCTATCAATTATGCACCGGGAGAAAGGAAAGACGGGTGGATTTCCTGTTTGAACTGGCAAGAGAGTTGGCTCACTCCCACATGGGTATGAAAAAGGCCCAAAAGGAGCAATTGCTTCGGCAACAACCCTCCACACCACAACTAGGACAAAGAGCCAAATGTCAGGCTAAAATCAAATGCAAGGACAATCGTGCAAAAGTGCGCTGTGAAAAGTGTTACAAATACACGTGGGAAATGCCGAAAGGAGCAATGGCAGTGCCAGAATTGTTAGTGACTGCTCAAATGTATTTCACTCATTTGCATTCTTTGTAAATATGCTTTTTTTCTTTGTAATTCCTTTTTCTTCTATTTTTGGCACACAAAAATAAGTTACTTATGCCACAACCTTCCACACGAAAACTGGGAAAACAGTTGCTTTTGCATTCATTGTAAATATGTTTTGTTTTGTATTTTTTTAACAATAAATGTTTAGAGTTTTGATCCCAAATTCTCGTTGATCCTGATGATTCACTGCGTAAAAATCCACTAAATCTATACTAAAAGCTTGCCTTGGCCAAGTTGAGCCTGTGTAGCCTCCCCACACAGGCTCAAGCGACTCTGTGACTCAAGTGACAGCTATGAGCTGCTAACAGCCACATTTCCACAACAAAAGGAGTGTCCGCAGGAGGTCCAAAGGGACAAATGACCCTCTTGTAGGACTTTTAGGTAAAAAGGAAAATTGACCCCTCCGTAGGAGTTCTAGTGTTAAAAAAGTGCAATAATTTTCGTGCTTGCTTGTTTCTCCTTGTGTTTTCATCTCCGTCACTGAGACGGTATAGCTTAAAGGTCGCTATTATATCTATGGAATTATCATTATCTTGAACTGCTAAATGAAAAATACAATTAAAAAAAGCACACGCAAAAATTTTTTCCAGATACATTTTGCATTTTCTTACAGTATTTACCTGACATTTGTGGTTACAACTTTTTCTAGTTTTAGCAGTAAATGTCTGCTCTTTTATTGAAAATGAGGACTGTGGGAAAAAAAAAAAATCACAATCCTGCCGTCCACGTACTGTTGCGTCAGTGACGTCAGTGTGTTGCACAGGGAAAAATATGATTTATGGTTTTCTTTCATTTTAATGTTAGTTTAATGCTTTGCATGTTTGGAGAGGAAGATATGATTTGTTTTTCTTTGTATTTTCTTCTTGAGCTTTGCATGTTTTGATGTTTCTTTCTTATATGATTGTTTTCCTTTATTTTAGACTTGAATTTTTCCTGCATGTTGGGTTGTTTTGGTTTGTTTTTCCCTTGTGACAATCCATGCGCACTGGACTGAAGTAGTTGTCTGAGGAGGCGGAGTGCATTAATTGCGCTGCGTAATTGCTTTGCTCAGGTGTGAGCAAGGGCTGATTAAAGCCGACATAAAAGGAGTCTGAAGGAAAGGAGAAAGAGAACGGAATCTGCAGATGACAGAGACGGACGCGCTGCTGGGGGAGATGCAGGCGGGATCCGTGCGCACAGATGGCCCAGTAAGGAATATTAGGGCAGAGGAGGAACCTTGCCTGTAAGTAGCGCTCCCCCTCGCTTAAAGCATTAACAGGAATATATCTTCCGACGGGGTTTTGACGCGTGGATGCTGGCGTTCTCCTTGCTTCTCTTTGTAGCTGGATCGGCCTGGAAAGGGGCGTGGCACGCCAGGGAGTGGAACAGTGCTGGAGCGCCGCAGAGTCTGTGGATCAGCCAGTGGGTGCTCCACGCCGATCACTCGCACCAGAAGCAGCATAACAAGCGGAGCCCAACTTCCAGCCTCTGATTTTTAAGGAAAACTCTTGAATTTTAGGTTTTATCAGGAGAAGAAAAGGACTGTTTTATTATGCCACTTTTGCTGTGGCTTTTTGTATAAATAAAACACTTGAACTTGAGTGCTTCACGGTTTGGGTCTTTGAGTTTTCTCCTGTGTGCGGGTAAGGCGAGCGGCGATCAATCAAGTTAGTAAAACAAAAAACACTTGAATAAGTGTTTTTACACTGGAATAAAATATTGTTCACAAGTCGGAAATCACGAGTCTCAGTCGAGTCTGAAGTCCTTTAAATGCAAGTCTAAGTCGAGTCTGAAGTCATTTAATATGCGACTTAAGTGCGACTCGAGTACGAGTCACAAACTCGAGTCCCCATCTCTGTTATACATTTACAATTTTGGCATACTTGTTTGCTTTTTCAACTAATAAAATGCAGTACAATCTATGTACACCACTGAACTGTTGATTGCTTACTAAATGATTATTTCAATAATCCATTAATCTGATTAGCCGTTTCAGCCCAGGTGTGAATATTGCTGCACTGGTGATCAGCAGAAACTCTGACCTCACATGCTGCTTTAAAAGACTGGTGCTGGGAATCGAAAAGGAAGTGTTACAACGAGGAGTTTCATCAGTGAGTATCTCAACATCTGTTACCATGGCGATGGGCGGGCATCCTCCTGGAAGCTGATTGCTTTCTCCTGCTTGAAGAGGACGTAAACATAGCGGTGGAAGCCTGTCCCTCTGGCTGGGAACGGCGGCAGGTAGTGACACAGCTCCTCTCCGAGCTGCACTTCTCCGCCTGGAATGTTCCCCCTGCAGGACCACAAACCATTCGCTCCAACATCAGTACTGAACTGAATAAATAAATACATCTATTTAGAAATAAAGCAATCTAAAAGCTCTTACACAAGCCAGTGAAGATACTCTGCTTCGTTATCCAGAAGATGCTCGTCTGAAAAAAAAAAAAAACATTTCATTGCTAACGGATGTTAAAAACAAGTTGGTCGGGCCAATAGTTTGGAGGGTCTCATGTAAAAGTTAATGCTGACCGGGAGATGTGAGCAGGAGCGTCCAGAGTGAGCCCTCCTCTGCATCGAAGCTGATTTTTGGGGTGGACGCCGCCTAAAGGCAAAACAGAGCAGATAAAGTCAGAGGACAAATCCAATGCAGACAAATCCATCCACTGCTTGAACATACCTCAGTAGGTGTCAGCTGATTCCCATAATGAACTTGACCATCAGCTCCCTGGCTGTAACTGATGCGGAGGGGGATCTGAGGTAGAAAATACGCCATTGGGAAAAGATCCCTGAAGACGCCATAGTGGTCGGCCAACTTTTTCACATCGAACGGTTTGCTGGTCTTCTCCCAGGTCTGCTGCACTCGATCCAAGGGGATCTTGACTAGTGGGCCGCATGCAGGCGTGTTAACCTCAGACCATATTCAAAGCAATATGCAATGAACATCAAACCAAAACTCACAAGTACGAAGACGGGAGGCCCTCTCCAGCTCAACGTTCCTCTTGTTTTCTCTCATCACGTTCCTCCTCTCCCTCACCTCTTTGGTCCGGCTGGGTCGATAGTAAGGCAGCCCGATGTCCACTCGCTCAGCACCTTAAAACACAACAACACTCACGTGATGCATTCAAATCTCATCTGGGCCCTGGGAGATTCCGGTTTCATCCCTCACCATGTTCAGGATCGGCTTCCTCCATGTAACCCCTGTAGGTCCTCCACCAGACTCGCTTCCTCTTCGCCTCCTCAGCTTGTCTGAAGTAGCGGGTGTAGCTGCGGTATTTCTCCAAAGAATCAAGGTTTGATGCGTCGATCTCCTCATTGGGCATAGGACCCAGCGGAGGGACCCGTCTGCTGAGGGCCGCTGTGAGCAAAGAAACATCCAGAACCTATACTATGGCTTTCACATTATCAGCTTACAGAGCTGCAGTTTTAGAAGATGAGAACAATTGAACCAATAATATAAATTTTTAATAATAAGTCAGGCATGTTCAGGCATGTTCACAGACACCTCTTTTCGTGACTAGTTATGCTTGTCATGAGATTCCAACCTTTTTCCTTTCAGCTGCTGTTTGTCTCACAAACTTCCCATTTTGAAGCCTATATTTGTCTACTGCCCTCTGCTGGATGATCAGGGTACTACAGATATTAAAGATAGCCATATGTGGATAAAATGATGAAAGAGCCAATTAAATCGATACTAAATGAAAACATCGATTCACATCGTTAGCTAAATATGACTTAATTGACTTTATTTAACCAGTGTTACAAAGATAACTTAACTATTACAGAAAAAAATGGGATGATGTGATTTTATTGGGAAAACAAAGTCTCATCCAAGAAAATGTTTGTGTCTGAACTTGAAAGGATTTAGTTTCTCTCTTTATTCATCAATTTGTTTTTTCTTTTTTTAATTTGATCACAATTTTAAATGAACTTTTCTATGTTCTAAACATATTGAGATTTACCATTATGGTTGCGAGTGGTAAAAATGGAATAATTACAATCACAAAAATAGTCTAACCTCTCGGTTATGTTAGAAAACAACCAGGCCCTTTTTAATCTTTATGTTAAATGGATCCGTTTCCATTTATAAATTATCAAATTATTAACACTTATTAGTCGGATGAGCCAGTTAAGGATTAATTTCCCTTTATATGTTAATTAAATTGGGAGCTTATATTTGCGTGTCTTCCTTTGCTTAATAATAGATCATTAACATAATTAATATTGGAAAAAAGAAGATTTTGTATCGAGGCCATGATGATGTTTGGGGATTTTATGATTTTTTTCAAAAACGGTTTCACACGGCGATAAGCGAGCATTAAGATTCTGATCCTAACTTCTAAATTATGATGCAAATCAGCAAAATACCTGTTGTAACAATTGTCCTCGCGTTATTGACCCCTATTTCTGTCCCAGTCCGCAGGGCAGCAGCACAGACACAGCGGAGCGCCATCTTGGATTGCCTCCTCTATAACTACGGTGGCCGGGAGGTTACCTAATTAAATGAGCAAGATGCGTTCAATGCACGACAGAAATCCGAACGAGAAACACGTCAAGACCAAGGTACTATTTAAGCAGTCCGTTTCCCGGATAAAGTACCGTTTCCCGTCACTGTTACTTTTTTTATTGGTAGAGAAATGTTAGTTAACATTTCTGAAATCTCTCTAATGTAATTTAGAACACATAATACAACAAAAGAACATAGCAATAGAAAAAAATAGAGAAATAGAAGGAAAGTTAAACCATCATCAAATTAGAAAACTCCTGAAGTTTATTCTCTTTTCTGATTTAGCTTAGTGTATTAGTTTATCATAATCACAACTTGGCACTCAACACACTTCTCTCCTGAATATTTAAAGATAAAAAAAACTACAAGACCTCATATATTATTCTAAAGTATATTTCAAAAAGGGCCTTTTATTGTCTTCTGAATGAATTATTTGTTATTTACATCTAGATAGATGTAATTCTTTTGAGTCTTTTGAACATTTTACCAATTTAATATCTATTGAAAGAGGCTGACCTGGTTAATAAAAAGCAATATGATGAGGATTTATTTTTCTACACACTAGTATTCTTGCGCCAATGTCATTTTTTGGCCCCGATCCCTGATTTATGTGTGTTTGTTTATATATGAAGAACTACATACTACTTCAATGTAAAATAATTGCCATCATGGCTTTGTTGAGCTGCTGCCTACCTTTGTGAAGCAGGAAAAAAAGACTAATGCAAAGTGAATCCAGTAGACCTTTTTATTGCCTACCTAGAATGGGTGACAATAGTTGAATAAACTTTTGGCTCTCAAAATGGTATCGGTGCCCTATTTGTTAGTACTCGCCGATAGCAATATCATCACTTTAGTAATGGATCAGGGCCCCGCATTCATATTTTATCCTTTATTCTGTAAAAACCCATCCTTTTTCAAATAAATATAATTTTCTGAATAATTTAAACTAAATGAGTTTTGTCCTAGGTGAAAGTCAGGAGTCAGTTAGATACAACCCACTAAAGGATGGCTAATAATTACCAATGTTAGTGTTCTTTGTTGTGTATTCAAATATAGTTTATGTCTCTCTGGATTTTCACTAGAATAAAGGTAAAATATGTCGCACTTTCCAAGATGGATATGGAATGCAAATTTCCCCTTGAGGAGGACCAAATAATTTTACAATTTAACAATGCCCAAACTAGATTGATTAATTATTTTAAAATTAAAGAATCTTTCAGTCTAATTTCCCTCCAGAATTGTCACTGTTTACGAGCTACAGTACATTATTATTTCTGTTAACTGTTGCTTGTTACTCCGCCATATAAACTGATTGTTAGAAAGTCTTTGCAATTCGATTTTAAATTAATTTTACTAAACTGTATTAATATACATAGTAATGTATAAATTACTATGTCTATCACTAGGTATTAACAGTTACAGGGTGGTGGTCTGTACAGATTCCAAGGCAGTTTTAGAATATATTCAGGGAGAAGGAAATGATAGAAATGATTTAGTATTTTATTTTATTTATTTATAAAAAAAAAATTAGTACTGTAAATATACAGTCATTTGTTTATATTACTATTTATTTTAATTTTTTAAATGTTTTTATAAGTATTAGAAATCCAGCACAGTCTGTTTAGATTATATAGGGGTGGCATTGATATTTGGTTAAGTTGGCTTCCAGCACATGAAGATGTAAAAGGCAATGAAAAAGCAGATATATTAGTAAAAATTGCTTTAGAGGGAACGTTAACAATTACAATTCATTTTGGAAAAGGGGGAGGAAAATAACTTATTAAGAGTAAAGAAATCGCAAAAGAGGTGGAACGAAGATAAGAGAAGAAGATGATTGTATAAGGTACAAAAATCAGTATTAAATAGAATCATTAATGAGAGAAGCAGAAGGGAAGAAGTAATAATGATTAGATTAAGAGTGGGTGATACCTATTTAAATGACAATTCATATTTAATATGGAGGAAAAATAATGATAAAAGCTAAGGATGTGGAGAAAAAGAAAATGTAGAACACGTACTGATGAACTGTAAAACTTATGAACAAGAAAGGGAGAATTTGAGAAGAATTGTTGGAAGGACAGGCCAAGAATGGAGTCTTAAAGGAATATTGGGAAATTAAGGATATATAAAGGATATTCACAGATTAAGGAAAGCATTATTTATTTATCTACAGAATACAAAATTAGAAAATTGAATTTGATGTAAAGTAATGTTGCTACACACTCATGTACAGTAGGTGGCGGTATGCACCTTAAAGTTGCTTGTGTTCCGCCATAATTGAAAAGAAGAAGAAGAAGAACCTGTTCCAATGATGCCGCTCCATTCGCTGTGTTTCTTTTTCTCCGCAGGCCTTAAAGGCATCATATTATGCGTCTTAACGTCACCAGAGAAGCTTCTACATTCAGATATTAGTGAGCAAGAATAAGTCGTGGTAAGATTTGTTTTGCTATTTTTTTATACTTCAGTGGTCAGAAAACAAAAGCTTAATAAGTTGGAGTTTAATAGTTTGGCTCTTTCAACAATGTTATTGAATATTTGTGTCAGACTCCTAGCTAAATGTAATGCTAACGGTAGAGCTAGCTCTGCCCTCCTAGGTTAGCCTGTTAGCTCTACATACATTATTATCACTAGGATTTTATTACTTTGCTGTGTTTTAATCTCATTCGGTTATCGAAAAATAAAAATGAGACATTTTACATTTTAGTGACCCTGTTTCGGTCACTGTATCATTATTATTCGGCTCTGTAGTTCTGTTTGCTGTCATTTATAAACCACTCTGACATCTCTTTGTCTTTTCTTCCTCTCAGATGTGCATTCTTTCTTTGCAAGTATGGAGTCTCAGAATTCAAATCTCACCTGCGCCATATGCCTGGAGCGTTATAGATACCCTGTAACCATCCCCTGCGGCCACACTTTCTGTAAAGACTGCATCACCACTCACTGGGACACCAAGAGCAGGTCCAACATCGGCCCTCGGTGCCCCATCTGCAACGATGAGTTCCCCTCCAGACCGGTTCTGAAGCGGAACGTGTCCCTGTCGGTGCTGGCCGAGGCTGCCAACAGCACGGCTGCATCCTGCAGGGAGCATCCGATTAGGTCAGGGGATGGAGGGAGGACCATGCTGCTGTGCGATCGCCACAAGAAGCCTCTGGTTTATTACTGCAGACAGGACAAAATGCCAGTTTGCTACGAATGTGGCATCAAAGAATGCATCAATCACGACAGAGTCCTGTTGGAGGCTGAGCGGGAAAACCAAGAGGTAGAACCTGCCACCTTTATTCAGTTTCATTCAGCTTTTTAGGATGAAGGTTAAAAGCATTTTCTCTGTTTCCTTACAGCTGCTTCTGGAGAGGAAGAGTAAGGAGGTGGAGAAACGCCTTGAAGAAACACAAAAGAATATAAATGACTTGACGGAGAATATCAATCACGCTAAGGTGATGCTCAGTTTTTACATTTTTACGGCACTAATGGCTCTTTTTTTCGACAGTAGGCTGAAAGGCAGATTATACTTCTGCATCTGCACACATCAAATGTTGCTTGGGTCTGGTCGCCAACCGGTTTTGCTGGTATGCTTCTGCACTGTCGGTCTGGAATTTCTAGGGACACACAGCAGTTTCCCACCAAAGTGCAAGGGGGAGCCTATTCGAGAACTTGCAAGAACTTCGGCGGATGGTCACGAGAACTTTGGTGGCAGCGGCAGGAGTGTTTATCTTTCAAAACAACAATGGAGGGTCTGCAAGATATCACGGAGATGGATCTAGAGTTGCTAGACATCAAAGAGGAACAGGTTCTGTTAATGGAGTTGACAAAAAGAAAAAGGAGGACGCGTAGGTTGTCCATTGTAGTTGTTCCTTGGTTTTTAAAAATGGCGCGCCCCGGCACCGAATCAAGAGGGATGAGCACACAGACAGCTGGAAAGGCATATCACGGACCAATCACAGCTTCTTTTTGTTTACACACTTCTGTTTGAGGTCTGTGCGGGTTTGCGACCGTCCGACGCGTAGTCAGGATTTTTTTGAGATGTGCGACGACGGTTGCAGAACCTCTGAGACAGATTTGACGGTTGCAGAGGATATGCTTCAGAAGCATAAATTGGCCTTGACAGAAGAGGGTGTAAGAGAAAGAGGGAGAGACAAGCAGGAAAGGACCACAGGCCGGATTTGAACCCTGGTTGATTGATGCAAATCTGTCTCTGTGCGCGACCACGCCCCCCCTCAAAAAAGTCCTTATTACACGTTGGACGGTCGCAAACCCGCACAGACGTCTAGCGGAAATGGCAGACTTTAAAAAGCCGCTGTGATTGGTCCTTGGTATGCCTTTCCGGCTGCCTGATAAACACTCCCGCTGGCACCGGCGAAGCTCTCGTGACCAACCGCCAAAGTTCTTGCGAGTTCTCGAATATGTTCCCCCTTGTACTTTGGCAGGAAACTGCTGTGCGTCCCTAGAAATTCCAGACCGACAGTGCAGAAGCATACCAGCAAAACTGGTTCGCGACCAGACGCAAGCGACATTTGATATGTGCGGTTGCAGAAGTATAATCTGCAATTAAGGATCGTACATGGGTCATGCGCGCTAACCACTGCTCCACCTGCACGCCCACATTTGCAAACTAACCTGTTCTACTTGGTTTACTAAAAAGGTGACAAACGATGTACTAAAAAAATCTTTGCACATTTAAGCTTTTTTTCCTTTATTTTTTGGGGTAATCATGATACTAAATAGTGAACATCCACCTCTCTTTATACCTGCTATCCATGCAGGGCGCAACTTTTCAGTGGGGTCCATTTCAATAAGCAGGTTTAGCAAACTCAGATTCAAATCCTCACCTCTAAATTGATCTAGCCTGAAGTCTGGAACTCTGAGTTTTCGGTATCAGAACGGCTGCTCTGAATTAGTTTAATCAACTCTAAGTAGAACCACTCAGAGTTAAACACATGTGTAACAAGCCATTATCAGTGGAGCCACAATTTGACGAGTCACCATGACGACAGGCAACAGGAAGTGCTTATTTCACCCCACTGGAACTAGACATTTTAATGCAGAAATGCAAACCTCCAGCAGAACCAGGCTCGGTGTGAGCGGCCATCTGCCGAGGCCGACTGGGGTTTAAGGAGAAAGAAGCAGAGATACAAGAAGCAACTGTGAAATAAAACAATACACAAATATAAACTGTAAGGTTTCAAACTCATGGGATTTATTAAATCCAAGACAGACGTCCATAAAAGGATAAACCTTCCTGCTGTTCTAGAGATTTTTAACCTAACCTAGGGTTATTATAGAAATGGACCCAATACCCAAGCTAGAATTTCCTGAGCAGATACAGACATTAATATCAGTGTAGCATTTAAAAGATGTTAATGCTTTAAAAAAATCTTTAGTAAGTTGATAGAACAGGTTCCAAACATGTATACAGAAGCTAAACACAAAAAACTCCCATGATGCATCAGCCAAAAGTCCCACAGCCTTAAACCAAACAAGTCATTTAAATAAAAACAAAATAACCACAATAGCGCAATCTAGAAATGACCAAAATTAATATTAATTAAGAAGAACATCTAACAATTTGAAGAAAAGTAAACTTAAGATAAAACAAATATTATAAATAAATATAAATAAAACAAATATACCATAAAGCATACCAAGATAAACATAAAATATAAATTCAGTCTCCTATGATCAGATCAAAGTTTCTCTACCAATAAAAGTCGGAAAAGGACCGATTTTCAAAATGTAGACGATAGAAATGGCCAAAGTCTGGCAAGCATTAGTGTCCAGCTTGCTATTTATGCTAATATGCCTCCTATTGTACCCAGCTGTCAACCTGACAAGAGCACGATGCTGGGAGAAATTTAGCTTAATTATGGACATTGTGTAGAGTTAAGGGGGGAAATATTAGCTGTCAGGATTAATCGTAGAAGCAGATAAGAACCCTGTGGTAACTCTGGAGAAGCTGCATTGATTAGTCAAGATTAACGCAAGAAAAAAAGGGTTTATATACTTCCACTTAATTATCTTGTAGTTTCACTTTATGTCACTTACAATTTCAGTAAAAACCAATTAAGGGTTTTGTTGCAGAGACGCTAGAGACGTTTATTACCTTGATGCTCCTAAAAGAGGCAGTTACGACTGGTCGATGCATGAATCAAACTCTTTAAAGACTAAAAGGCTTTTAAACTGCATGAACCAGTTTTTCTCCAGCAATCTGTGTAACCGATCCTTCCATCGGCAGGTTATTGTAGATCAGACCTCCTCCTGTATGAAGGTGAAATTCTCCAGTCTGATCAAGATCCTGGCTGAGAAGCAGGAGGCCACGGAGCGGTTCATCGAGGAGCAGAAACAGGAAGCCATCGTGGAGGCGGAGACGCGGCTGGCCCGCCTCGAGGAGCGCTCCAAGATCCTGACAGAGACCCGCGATCAAATGGCAGCTCTGGGCCAGCTCTCCGATACAGACCTCATCAGGGTTGGTACCTCCAAGACGGCAGTGTTTACAAAACATCAACTGTTTTAGTCGGTCGTGGAGCAGTGGAATCAGAATGGAGGATTTTAAAGAAATGAAAGCACGGATAAATATAACTCTCTTTAGTTCTGATTTTACTTCCCTCCTTTAAAAAAAAAACAAAAAAACAGCTGTTGTCAGACTTGGAATATGTAGTTTTAAATCACTTTGATCTCCTCTAAGAAGACTTAATTTTTTTCTCAGGAATCAACACGGGTAGAAGTGCCACATTTCAGCGACATCTCCACAGATGTGTCGCCAAATCTTCTGGATCGATTAAACGGTGTCACAGACGTTCTGACCCGAGTTTCCAAGCTGGTTTCTGAGGACCTGGAGAGAGCCGTGTGCACTGCTGTGGTTCAGGACGGCGACGGTGAGCTATTGCTGGGCTCCTCAGGACTTTCTCCTCACCTGTGTTCTCATGTGACTCCTGGATTTGCAGGTTCTCCTCAGGATAAGAGGCCGGTTCTGGCTGTGGTTCCCAGTCCGGCTGCTCCGTGCCTCCCAGGAGGGAAGGAAGGCCTCAGCGCCTGTGAGTCCTGCTTGGAATCAACCACAGGGGTGAAGCTTTTACTGTTCTGATCTCAGATTTGTGTCCGTCTCTTTGCAGATCAGTGCACTCTGACCTTTGACCCTCGAACTGCCAACGAACACCTGTATCTGTCTCATGAGAACCGAAGGGCAGAGCACCTGACCTCTGGGCCGCGCCGTGTCCCAGCTCACGAGGCGCGCTTTGACCACACCTGGCAGGTTCTCTGCTTTCAGGGCTTTAAAAACGGACAGCACTACTGGGAGCTGGAGGTGTCCAAACCGTGGGCGTACCTCGGGGTAAGGCCGCTGCTGGTTCCGCTCAGGATATTTAAGATGCAGACTTGTTCGCATTTCAAATGCATTTCTGTCCATCCAGGTAACCTATGAGACCATCCCCAGGAAGGAGAAGGGCAAGAGGTGCATGGTGGGAATGAATGAACTGTCATGGAGCCTGCAGCTGGACGAGCACCAGCTCTCCGCCTGGCACAACGGGCGGCGGGAGACTCTGGCCGGCCCCTCCCACCACAGCCGCATCGGCATGCTGCTGGACTACGAGGCGGGGACGCTCACTTACTACGGCGAAGGCCAGACCAGGCTCCACGCCTTCCACTGTGTCTTCACCCAGGAGCTGTTTCCTGCCTGCTGGATAGGAGAGGGCGTCAGCATCACCCTCTGCTCCACGTGAGCCCAAACAGGAGGCGCAACTAGCTGGTTAAACACGGAGAAACTCCTTTTATCTGTTTAGAACTCTTTCTCCCTTTAAGTGACTGCTGGTTTATGACCATCGTCTCCTGGAAACCTTCAAGCATCTTCATCTGAATGGTTTCATCCTACTTTAGACCATTTTGGATCGAGCTCACTGCATCCGATTTCATTCTGCAGCCAAACAGATGCTTCAAAGCAAATGATGGAAACGTCTAAAAAAAACATTTCATATCAAACCGTCTCTGCTGTATGTTCGTATCGACAGATGTGATTCAGCAGATTGACTGCAGGATTAAAGGAGACACTAACTTAATGACACCCTCACTTTGTAACCAAAGTGAGGGTGTCATTAATGGGTTAAACATAGTCGTCAAGAGGAGACCTTGTGTTTATAGAGAGCCGATGGTTCCAGAAACGTCCCGTTAGTCCCTCTCTTATTTTAATCGTTTAAATTTGGAAACAAACTGTTTTTTAAACAGCTGGCCCTCATATAGTGGATTTTCTCAAATCTAGACGTGTTTATAATGATCCATACAGGTTCAAATATGTTCATCCACCTCCTATAAAATCCCCCTTTTAACCAGTTAACTTATCCAACTGGTTATCTGAGCGCTTGTCTTTGTTTCAACCAATTGGTTAATTTAAGGTGATGAATTTAAAAAGTTGTCCTCTATTACTGCACCCCAATATTTATCAGACCTCTCGCCCCCCAGTATGATGCAGCCACCACTGTGTTTGACAGCTGGTACAGTGTTTATAGTTTAAATTCTTTTAAAAGGTGAATCTTCATAATTTCCATCTGTCAAGCGTGGCGGTGGTAACATCATAATATGGTCTGTTATCCTGCTTTTTGCACACACTGGATGAAGCAATCAGGTTAATGTGGAGCTCCTTCCCATAATCCCATCTTCAGCTGTGTGGAGTTTGTTTCAGGAAACAACCTCTGCAAAATAGAGAGGCCAAATATCCGTGATGTCATTTCAAAAGCAGGAAGATTCTGCTTGGAAGGAAACATTTCAAACCTGAATGTCTAAATTTGTTCATTTGGAGGATTAAAAGAAAATCAAGATTGTGGATTTAACTGTTTTTACAAAAGTTTTAATGTTGTTCTACACTTGAAAAGAACGGTTCAGGTTTATAGATGAAAGCTAAACCTGATAAATTGAAGGTCAGGATTCCTGCTGGAAACACTGGAATAATAAAGCCACGTAGCTTCTTCTAGTCGAACATCACCTCCCTACATCTGCTGCAGTCAGATTAGCCTTTTATTAGAAAACTACGTTTCAGAACGTAGAGGTACTACTGAGAAACAAGTTTGGTTCTTTCAGCATGAATTCAGGAAGTGATTTCTGCAGCGAGATGCTGGAATCAGCAGCACTTTTCCGATGTTTTCGGCTTTGTTTACAGCAATCAGCCTTATTTTTAGTGTTTAATGAGCTTAGCTATAAGCCTTTAGCAGGTCCAGGTAGCTGGGGCTCAGGATTTTGGGAAACCGCTGTGGATTTGCACAAAAAAGAGCGAAGAGGTTTACTGGTTTTACTCCCCTTCTCACATTTTAAAGGTGGACATTCAATGCTGTCAAAATGTGACAACAATCCTGACTGAGGGAATAAAAACACCTCTCATTTATGAGTTAAGAGCCATTTATTAAAACTTTTACCTAATGCACACATGCTTCTGTTTAAATCATGCCTTTTTTCCTATTTGAATCACTCTGCATTAACTGTTCAATAAATTAGTTTGAAATAAATAGAGCTGTATTTTATTGTACATCCAGCCATGACAGAGCAAACTGTAGCCTGATGCATAGCATTCTAAAAGTGCAAAGAATCAGCAGCCGATGTGCGACAAGATACAGGATACAGATAAATGACCACAGAGGAAGGAAGGAAGGAAGGATGGAGGCTCAGATACTGACACGCTCAGATCGACTGAAACCGAGGAGTTTAGATTACGAGCACAGAAACTGAGACGGTCCTCTGAGCGGTCATGTTACTATCAGGGGAAAATGGACGTCAGAGAAATGAGGTGTAGTCTGAGCATCACCGAACAGGACGTGACATCATCGGGTGGCTGGTCTGCTCCTGGCGGGATAATCCACCCTCTGCTCTAATCCCGGATCAGGGATTCAATGCCGGGGGCTTTAATCTGTGTAGTCCTCTTATATCCACTAAAGCATGTCAAAACAGAGATTTTACAAAAACTACTCCATAACTTCACCTTAGTGTTCTCCATAAAATAGCCTCTCTTTAAACCTGTACAACCAAAGAATAGAAAAATAAGCCTGCATTTAGTTCGCCTCTGGTCATTTTAGTGAAACAAATACCATCAGATCTAGAGCTAAAGGTGGGGAGGGGTTCAGGGGACACAACGGGAAGGCAACCAACACCAGAACCATCCGTTCTTGTCTCTTGTTACTTTCTAGGAAGTAAAAGGTGCTTCTGAGGAGAACCAAGCAGACCACACTGAGGGAGACATGGAGGAATGAAAATGTTAGTAAGGAAGACCCAGAGGGGAGATGAGGACTAAATCCCTCCTGATGTGGAGTCAGTGGAATGAGAGAAGAGATGGTCCAGAAGGAAGTGGGACAATCAGGGGGGGGGTCGAGGACGTCTACTGGTTCTTCTTGTCCTCTGGAGGAGAGTACGGTGGAGGCTTGTCCTGCAGAGACGAGAGAGCAGCTGTGACTGCTGGAGCAGAACTAATAACTTCAGATATCATAAAAATGAACCCACAAAGTTTAAAAAGTAGTGATTATGGTTCAAATCTAAAGTACAAGTTCCCCATTTCTTTAACACTTTGACCCAAACTATCAGCTTCAGATAAAGCAGATCAGTAAAGATGCTCAGAATGAACACTGAACGCCGCCAGTAGCCTCAAACTGCTCCATCATCAATGTTACTGTAACCCCCAGATTCCACATCCTCCGTCCCGCTCATGCAGAGTACCCGTCTGTCATGTTAACCAATGAGAGCTGTTCCACATTCACTGCTACTCTTCAGCAAGTCACCGTCCACATAATTCTTCTCCGTCCATCACTGCAGAGCTATGTTTTGCTCCAGGTCGAGATCCGTAATTATAATCGCACCAAACAGGAAAAAAGAACAGCGAGAAGATCCTGTTTGTCAAATTAAAATATAGTAATGATGGATTGGTAACAACAAATTAGAGAATAATTCCCAATAACTAAGGCAGTTTAATTAAATGACTGGATGCCAACTGTTGGTACTTCAACAGACCAGGAAGCAGATTACTTATCTCCCTAAAAATATATATTTTATACAGAGAAGCATAAAAGTTTAATTAAATCCAGTCAAAGGAACAGAAATCAACAACAAAAAGAAAATATTTGGGCAGAAGCTGCACATATGCTGGATGCTGATGAGGATTTTTTTTAATGTGTCATATTAAACGTTCATTTCAGCATGTTTTGCTCCTTTGAATTTTAGCCATAATATCGCGCATGCTCCCCTCGAGCTCAGAGGAAGTCGGTGCGGGCGAATAGTGCAGGCTGTAGGTGGAGCGGAGCAGTGACCGAGTATGCGGAAAGGAAACACCATGCTGAGGAGCCATAGGCTAAGTGATGGCAGCATCATGCTGTGGGGCCGTTAAACTTAGGGTGTCATTAATGGGTTAAACAGTCGTCTAGGGGAGACCTATTAAAGGATATTTGATCACATATGAATAGATGAATATTTGATTAAACCTGAGAAAATCCATATTTAATATCAAACTTGGCCTCCAACTTTTATTGTTAAATATCGAAGTGTTTGGAAGGTAAGTTTAGAGCATAATATTACCTGTGGCAGGTACACATGTGTAGGAGGCAGGGTGGCAGGGCTGGCGCTGGCTGCTGCTTCTGCTGCTTTAGCCTCCGCTAAGAAAGAATGGCAGAGGACAGGAATGGATGTTAGCTTAATATGTCGTTCACTATTAAAATCTCACCCGTGAAGGTCAGAAAAGAGCCTAAGAACTTATGGACATTTTAAAATAAAGTATACACACCCCTTATGTGCTGATTTCACAAAATTGTATCTATTTATTCAAGGATTTTATGCAGTAAAAAGAGGTAAAATTAGTTGTAAAGTGGACGGAAAACGATTCATGGTTTCACTTCTTTAAAAACAACCTGCAGGCTCACGTTTCAGCCCAGATGAGACATCAGAACCCCGTTTTTCTGCAACTGTAAGTCCTAAAAGTTCAAGCTATTAATCTGAAGTGAAACAGCTCAAACCAAAAAAACATTTCTTAAAAACAAGCAGTGTTGTTTTTCTTCTCATGAACCTAGAGATCATTATCTGTGCAATGTTTGGCTCCATCCTTTGGTAATACTGATGATACTGGCTGTGCGTCACTTCCATATAGATAGATGACAACCTTTACATCCCTTCCTAGACAAGGAACAACACAGCACACAAACCATCCATATGTAACAGGGTTCCTCATCAGTGTGTTTCTGTGCAACAGGCCGATACGCTTAAAGTTCTCACCGCTATGCTAATATTAGCTAATTTCCATCCAAGATTAGAAGGATTAAATAGAGGAATGAACGTCTCCAATATTGAGAAGAGAACAAAAGACAAAGGAGTGGGATAAATTAGCAAAGATGCAAAAAAAGGAAAAGATATGGTTACAGCCGAGAAGATTAAAGTTAATCATTTCACTTAAGACTCCCTTCTGATGCAATGGAAAGACTTTTGTGTTGAAATGTATAAAAACATAAAAATATCAAGGGGTGTGAATACTTTCACCAGACTAATTACAGCAGACTAATAAAAAAAATATTGTGATTTAAAATATTAGAGAAACACGATTGTCTATTTTTACACCTAAAACAATGAAAACCATTTTATTTTGTGTGTTTGAGAGCCGTCTGCGTGGAGTCAGAGCCTCACCTGCTGCTGAGGACGGCAGATCTGGGTCACGTGGCGGCTGCTGACCCAGAGGAGCAGAGTAGGGGGGTGGAGGTACATAGCTGGCAGAGGCATCGAAAGCTGGAGGACTCGGGTAGAACCCCCCTGGAACAAAATAAGATTGTAGGATCACTTTCAGCAGGCGTAGAACATGCTGTCCAGTCCTGGTCCCTACCTGGAGGAGGAGGATTGGGGTAGGAGTAGCTGGGGGGAGGTCCTTGAGGGTACATCCCATTAGCAGGGGGAGGGGGGTAACCACAGCCTCCGTTAGCCATATAAGGGCATCCACCGAAGCCAGGAGTCACAGGTTGGTCTTTACAAGCTGCAACACATAAATAAATCAGTAAATATTTTAGTAAACTAAAATCCGCTGCTTAGATTTGCGTCTCGTTTCTTTTACCCTGAGCTGCAACATGCAGCATGAATTGTCCAAATTCTATGGCTCCGCCCGCAGCGAAAACAAGCTTGAAGGTAGCGCTTCCCTCCCATCCACCTGGAAGACATTTAATAAGATGATAGAAGCTCGTCTCCATGTAACAATTCAGGCCTAAGCTATGCTTGGACACGCTGTACTCACCTCCCTGCTCCGCGGTCACAGTGCCAGTGACGTAATTGGCACCCATAACGGGTTGTTTGATCTCACAGCCCTTCATCAGGTAGAACGGCATCATAAAGGACTGCAGCGCATCCCGTCCTTTAGCCACGAAGATTACCTGCAATCAAGCCCTGGTTACTAAGGTCGCTCACGTTCAACTAAGCACAACGATTCACCCTTCTGCTTCAAGTTTAAACTCAAATCTGTCCTAAATGTTTTCCTTAAACACCGAGATGACAAAACAAAAAAAAAAGGAAGAGACAACATGGCAACAAGTTACACACATCTTTTCCTTTATAATGACCGCAGCATATTCAGCTAAATGTTCCTGGTCTTTATGGAAGACAGGAACTCCCACAGCATAATGATACCACCATCATGTTTCACCATACAGATGCTCGGCTTGGGTTCAGTGTTACCTCTACATCCCGTATAGCATTTTGGGTGTTTGGACACCCAAGGCAAGCTCTAAAGAAAGCTGGAAGCACAGTTCAAAAGGAAATCTAAGCTTAAACTAAACTAAGCTACGGTAAATGTTTTGACACAAACCCTGCCTCATTCTGAAAAATACATTTTTTTCTCTGAAGAAATAGAAAAAGTGGCCCTGTGAAGATATTTTGATCAGATGTATTAACAGGGTTTATACAGGAATGAGTAACTCTAATTTAATGCTTTTAAATGCTCTTTTAATGCTCTTAGAAATAATTTTTATGCCATCAACAAGTACACACACATCTTTTCTGTCGACAGGCTGCAGCCATGTCCCGAATTCTCATTTTCCAGTCACTTCTGTTGAAATATGCATTTTCCCATTCCCTTTTTCTCCGCCTCTAGCTTCTCTTCCGAACATACAGCTTCATGCTTAATCGAAAGCAGTTCCGCGCAAACACGCAGAACCAGTTATATCTGATATATTGGGCAAAATTGTTTTTATAAATGTTTTTTTTTTTTTTTTTTTTTTTTATAAAGCATTTTAAATTCCACGGTAATCAAGACCTTAATTTCAATAATAAAAAATAAGTTAATGACTTTTAATGATCCGCGGAAGCCCTGATTAACAATGTCCTAAACAAAAGACAACAAACAAAAGGAAAATTGATCAGAGATAGTATCCGCGATTGTCCCTCTATGTACAGAACTTAGTCTCACATTGTGCAGACTAAACAATGGACCCTAATGCAAGAAAGGTTCATACAAATAAATTGGTCCCTATAACGTTTGCACGAGTGATTTAGGAGTAAAACGTCAAATTCACCATTTCTCTCCTACTTCTAATCTTCTCTCAGATACAAACACATAAAACGTGACTTGACGTACAAGTCTAGCTCAATCAGTCTGCTGTTATTCAAACCCATTTTTTCACTATATGACTACATTTGTTGTTACTTGAAAGCAACAAGCCATTTTATTAGGCTATATCATTATATATTACACAGCTCTGCAAGTCCAAATTCCATTTTTATTCGCTGATGAGATTTTTTGGTAACTACACCTGCAGCTGGCGTGTCGGTTTTCAGGGTTAATTAGTTTAAATTGTTGTCATTCCATCAAAAGAAAGAAGAGTCAGTGAGATCTATGAAATCAAGCTACCATTAAAGTAACATCTGGAACAGAAAATGGATAGAAAGTTAAGAAAGAGCTTCAGCAACATGTTGCTGTTTGAAACTGCTAACAGTGAGACATTCGTTCATTTCACTCCATGGCGCCGCCTCTGCTTGGTTATTATGCCTGTGTCTGCCTGAATTTGTTAAATCAGAGTTTCTCTGTAAACAATTTTAATGTTTCTAAGCGGAGAGCTTGATAAAGGGATGACAGATGTGTCTGTGTATATTAATTTGCAGAACGTTGTGTCGTGTTGGTTGATGGAGAACCTATATTAAGCATAAAGATCTCCCTCACACTCTAACATTTGGTTATTCCAAAGAAAAACACTTCAATTAATCAAGGACATAAATTTTAGCCACGGCATCAAGGAGGCTGTGTGAACTCATTACCTCATGACCTTCCCTTCACCCTTGTCTAGAGTTGGGAGGCATCTACTTTCTGTACCCCTAAACAGTACAGCATAGTGAATGTTACAGGATTTCTGTATCATTACTCCTATTCAAACAGGCACGCTCAAAACATTTTATTTTACAAAATAGGCCAAGGAAAAATATGATTCCACAGCGACAACGGAGGGACAAGAGGGGAAAAAAGAGCGGGAATCCAGGTGGAAAAAGGGTCCCAGTGTTCTCATGCACCTCGCCCTTCTAGCTGGTCCATCTTCATGAGTTGTTTTCCACAATGGTGGTCATACAAACAAAACAAGCCGGTAAGGTACCAAAAAGGAAATATGCATAGTGTAGAACGGATGTAGATTTGACCAATCAGATGCCTCCTGTCTGCGGGCACCTACAATTTTGGAGAGGTGCACCAGAGGGTCTGTGGCAGGGGCATATCTGCCCTAGACCTGGTTTCTAAGTATAAATCAGCCTTTACTGCTTCATCTGTGCTGATGCTGATGATACTACTACAATGAGATGAAGTTTGTTGGCTGTTTTATTATAAAAAAAATAAAGCAATCAGCAATGAGAACTGTCAACACAACCAAATTAAGCTGCAAGGTTTTTGAAGCACATGGATGTTACTGGTCATGCCACAAGCAGACCACCTGGCATTAAGAAATGAAGCTATGGAAATTAGATGACGGCTCTGGTGTTCTCATACATTTTGGAACAAACAACAAAAGAAATGTCTCACCCTGTACGGTGTCAAGTACAGGCTCCCCTTCTTGCTCTTTCTGAACGGCTCAGGCAGGGTGTCCGCATCACAGAAAACCAACTCCACTTTAGGATGACTCATCAACACGCTAGTGACACAAACAAACACTTCAACATACATTCAGAATATAACTTATTTGATTTTCTATGTGCATCATGAACGCTATCATGTTTATTTTGAACTAACGTTTCCCTAAAATGGCTCAAACCTCAGTTTCATAATCCTTTACTCACCCTTTTAGGATTGAGACAATTGGCTTTTTGTGTAACTGTCCGGTTACTAAACATGGCCCTGAAATAACAGGATTAGGCCCTGATGCCATCTAGTGTCCGAGTTTACAACTGATGGATGTTCTTAAATACATTCCTGTTTGTTCCAGAAGAATCCGGAGGCCAGAATTTACACCAACCCTGCTATAATATTATATATTATAATTCAATTAAACTCTTGATCAAACAAAAACATAACTGATTTTTTTCTTAGTTTTTATGATTTGTTTGTTATTGAAATAACTGAACTAATTTAGAAATCAAAATATCGTTAACTTGAATATAGACTCTAATTGGATTGAAATAGAAAATAAAAATAAAAACCAATTCAGAGCAGGAATTAAGCCAAAACTGTAAAAGCAAAGCATACATTTTGCATTTAGGTTGAAAAGCTCATCTGTCTGTAAACATGCTGCAGCCAAAACTCCTTCAGTGGAGTTTTTTTAATGATTAAGTCACGAACATGCATCTAATGTGTGCATTACTTGTTTTTTTCTATGTTCCAACATTTGTAATTTCAGCATTCATATTATATGTATTGGTTAATCGTAAACATAATGAATAATTAATCATTTATTTGACAGCTGTAGCCTTATAATATACCAAATACCAATTAATGTGTTAATTATTCTTTAATTTCAGAGTTATCGACTCATATTTTTTAAATTTTACACATATTGCTCTTTTTTAACCATGAAAGTTTGTCTCATGCTCTCATACCTGCACAGTTTAGCAAACACTCCTTCTTATTTATTACCAAACAAACCAAACCTACAGATGAGGCCAGAGTGTGGACGACCACTTCTCTTTGCGATGCATTTGGTGCTCATGAATAGTCGCAGTCAGGAAAAACAGCCTTAAAACACTAAACTATCATCCGAAAACCAACACCCACCCCGATTTCTAACGCTTTTCCTACAGAGGAGGAATGGGACCACTAAAAAAAATTAAAAAAGTTAACTGATTTTTAAATTTTGTTTCAGTAAAATATGAGAAAAAAGTCAGAATTCTGACTGAATTCTGACAGCTAACAAACATGTTAGCATCAAGCCGTAGCCATGTCTGATTTAATCACCTTCTGCTCCTCCATCATGCTCCTCCATTAGATGCCTGGGGATCCCTCGGGCTCGTAAAAAGTCGCCTAATTCCGTCATTTTCAACCAAAACATCTTTGTCAGTGAAGCTGAGTGCCCCCACATCTCTTCCTTCATGGTGCCCATCTACATTATGATCCACAATTTGGAGATTAAAGTCAGATCTCTGAGAAAAAAAAGTCAGAACTCTGAGATGAAAGTCAGAATTCTGAGAAAAGAGTCAGATTTCTGGAAAAAAAAAATCTGAATTCTGAGATTAAAGTCAGAATTCTCAGAAAAAAAGTATCAAAATTCTGACTTTTTTCCCCACATTAAACTGAAATAATATTTAAAAATCAGTTAACTTCTTATTTTTTTTATTTTATCAGTGGCCCTAGTCCTCTTGTGTAGTTTTCCTGTGATTGCACGTGAAGTCTGTTTTGATTAATGTTCATGTTTTGGTCACGAGCTGAGAGCCAGGTCTGCTAAAGGCGACAATTTTCCCTCGTGCTGGAACAACGTTTATCCACTAGAAATGTATTTTTTACACTGAAATTAAAAGTGAGAATAAGGTCAATATGTAAAGTTGACATTTTACTAAATTTGGGGTTAATTAACATATTCTACGTGGCTGAATAGCTAGATGTAATTTACTTCTGAGACTGCTTATGTGGTTGTGTTTTTATTAATTTAATTTAATTAATTTTATTAATTTGCAGTGACGCGTTTATA
This sequence comes from Cyprinodon tularosa, assembly GCF_016077235.1. Taxonomy (NCBI): domain Eukaryota; kingdom Metazoa; phylum Chordata; class Actinopteri; order Cyprinodontiformes; family Cyprinodontidae; genus Cyprinodon; species Cyprinodon tularosa. Next base: position 170,134 of record NW_024039146.1, on the reverse strand, counting down.
GCGACCACAGGCAATGGCCGACAGTGGCTAACGGTGACTAAAAACTAACCTTACCTCTCACTGTTGTTGATGATGACACCGCCAGACTCTGAGTGGTTCTGGTTCAAAGTCATGGCCTCGAGCCTCCAGCGTCTCTCTAAGCGAAAACAGCTAAACTCAAAAGGTTTTCTCAGGGGAAAAAAAGGCCTGGACAGCTCCCTCACACTGCGTTGGTAACGGTTGTTATGAGCCTTATTCTATGGCTGCACCTGCTTCTCTTCCGCCCTACGCTCACGTGACGTCACGCACGCGCGGATCCAAACGCAAAGACGTAAAAGTCTAGACTACAAATTATATACTAACATGTTATGTAAAATTAATTTAAAAAGTGTTTTAGATTTAGGAAATAAATATAATTTTTTTAATTTTTTTATAATCTTAAAAAAAAGAACGCAAATATTTTAAAATTTTAAAAACAAATTTCTTCCCCACTGCCATTAGACTGCTGAATTCTGTGTAAAATTGGTTATTTTACTTATTTAAAAAAATGTTAGAACTGTAAATATACAGTCATTTGTTTATATTACTATTTTTTTAATGTATTTATTGCTGTCTAAAGCTGTTTAAACAAAATTTATTTTTGTATACACTCGTATATAAATCTAAGTCTCTAAATACTCAAACTAATAAACAAAATGTATTTTTTGATATAATTTTTTTTACTTTTAACAGCACTTTATTTACACTATTCAAACAATAGAATCAGTTACTGAATGTAAAACAAGTGTGTGTTAAAAATAGCTATCTATGTAAAAACAAGTGCCAGCTAAAAATCATTAAATGAGTAGCTTGTTGTATTGTAGTTCTCCATCATCTGAAACAGTGCATAAAATTTTGTTAAAGCCCCACAACTGAATAAAATCCTCCATGTTCTCTGTGGAAGTGAAACTCCAGCCTTTTTTTGGCTTTAACGTTGCATAACCACAGAGCCACGGCATCAAGGTGAGGTCCCTCCTGCATTCTGTCTCCCTAGGACAGGTAATAAAATTTAAAAATATAAAAAAAAGGAATGATATAATTTAATGGTTAAGCTAATAAAAATAGAAAATAAAAACAAAATTCAGTATTAAACATTTTCTTTTATTTCTGAATAGCTGAGATGTAGCTTTACACAGAGCTAAGCAGCTTGTTGCTCAAAATACCTACAGTTATACAACAATTCTATAAAAAAACCGTGTTGTCAAAGACAGTAGCGTTGATAATTACCAATGTTATTCTCGAGTGCTTGAACGTTGATCAGTAAAACATATTATTTGATAGTGCATGTATTTATTTTGCAATGGGCAAAAGAGTTGATGTTCCCTTACATGAATACTTGAGTGCAGTTTGTAAGTCGTAATGGCTTTGCACCTTAAAAATAGAAGGAGAAGATATACTGTGTTGTTCAGTTTAGCTACTAGTATGTTTTAGCTTTCTTTGAGCACATAGGATTTTTTTCATTGCTGTTTTGCTGTTTTTCCCATTTATTTTGTCTTTGCAGCACAAGCTAACAGAAGAACAGGCATTGTTGCCTTGCAGTTTTTCAGAGGATATTTAGAACTGGGAATTCCTTTAGCATTATATTTCAGAACAAAGTGGACAACAAATATACAGTAATTCATAAACAAATGGAAACGGAAATTAAGCAAAAAATGAAAATAAATGAACTTACCAGATAGAAATTAAGGAAAAAATAGCACAATATATACCAGCGGATATTAAAACCAATATATGTGGCAGAATGCTAAAGACTAAAACAGTGACAAAGGTTTCTAGAGTTCTACCAAAACTAAGTGAAAATGAAAGTGTTCAACAAATTATGATACAACCGCAGATAAAGAAGATACACGAAAACATAAAGACACACAAGATCTAAAATATCATCTAGTATGGGTCATTTGAAAAATATGGCTGTAAATAAAAGGGCATAAACACGACTGATCACTTAATCTATTGCTTTGTTGTGTATAGAAACACAGTCTTAAAACAAATAAAATGTGTTTAGGTCCATAAGTGAATCATAGAAAAAGGTAATTTAAAAATATTTTTCTTTTTTTTACCCAGCATTTAACTTCACTTTAGCGGAGCAGCTCATTTTAGGTAGTGTTGCAACATTGGGACTGGTTAGGCGCTATAGATCCACCTTGTTTTGATAGTTATATGCAAATGTGTGTTGTAGGAGGATTTTTTTCTCAAACAAAGAATATACACAGTTTTGAGTTCAAATGAGCAGGTCAAAGGACAACTCTTTCAGCTCAATGTGCTCTTTGTTGACAACACTTAGCCCAAAAAAATCATAATTTGTTTAAAAAATATATAACCTCTGATTGAAACATTTTTTTCAATGGGAAACATGTAAGAGCATCAAACCCAAAATTGAAAACCACTGCTGAAGGGCTGGGTCTTCAAGGAAAACAGAACTCAGTGCAAAATTTCAAGAAACCTTGTTTTGTTTTGAAATAGTGGTTAAAAAAAAAAATCAATGATTCGCCAGAAATAATATTGAGAAAATACCCAAAATAATACGTACTTGAAGTGTGTAATTAAAATTAGGAAGCGATTTGAAACGTTCCTCATTTCATGCATTGAACCTTTTTCAAATTTTGTCTTGATCCAAAAATATAAATAAGACGTTTTTCACATTAAGTTCAGTTATCTTTTGTCTCTAAATAAAATTTACTGCAACGAACTACCTTCCAAATTTGTAAAATATAGAATGAATCTATCTGTAATGGTGTTCGGTGAAGGCCTCAAACATCGGCGTACAAACAGCATCATGAAAACCTAGGAGCTCAGCAGACAGACCAGACAAGAAACTGTGGAATGAGGTCACAAAACACAAACCCTGAGCTTTAAATCTCTAATAAAGGACTTTGTTTATAGATAAGCAGCCATGACTTTTACAGGAATTGGGAGGAGGTGACAAAGCCCTGGAACCCAGGAGGGAGAATCTGTTGGCATAGCAGAAAGTAGTAGTATTGAAATGAAAGCAGCTGTTGACATATAGCCATCAGAAAGCCTGTTTAAAGTTTGCCTCAGGCCATAGAAGAGGATACTCTGGTTCGATGAGATCAAAGAGAGGAAACCCTGAACACACCATGGCGGGACACCATAGTAGCAGCATCATGCTGTGGGAATACTTCCAGTATAGGTACAGAGATAAAGACAGTGACATTAAAGTCGTAGGAAAGTGGCTGTTCCAATTGCTGCATTTCTGAATTCTCCCGAGTGGTGCACAACTAACATGATTGAATGAAGTGAATGTGATTGGTTATTTATCAAGAGAGCGGGATTGTTGTGGTGGAAGGTTTGTAAGCAAATTTGATAGTTGACGGATTCTCGGAAGCATCTTGCTAAGCAGTTAGCTACTTAGTGCTAGTAGGTTCCAATGGGAAATAACATTGGGACCAAGTGGCACTAAATTGGTGACTTAGAAACGACACTGTCAAGGAACGCTATGGACAGCAGAAACATGCAAGAGGAGGAGAGTTTGGTGTTGGAGGTCGTGGATAAGTCTCCTCCGTCATACATTTTTTATTTAGAGAAGGAAAGCGGGGACGAAGATGTTGTGGAAGAGGACGCCAGGGCGGCAGAAGCTTGGTTTGGTGTAGAAGGCTTACAGCCGTACATGTTTGAGCCCTCGCCTCAAAACGCTGCCAGTTCTGTTAGCTCTACGCCTGCTGAAGACACAGACGTCCATCCCTGTGAACACTGGGACGGAACTCAATGGTAAAGTGAATGATTCTGATTTCAACCTTTGCATATATTAGCTGCGACATATGAATCAAGATGCTATGAATGAAAAAATTTAATTGACAGATGACCGTTGGTGATTGGCTGAATTTAGGTGAACAAGATGACGTACAACTAACTGACTAAAACAGATTTTATTACAGGAGTTTTTTTTATAGAAATTTGCTACATTTTGGGACAATATAGTCTGATAAAGAGCACATTTATATACATGTTTAAGCCAGAATGATTTGACGTTTAAATATGATTTCCCTTCAACTTTGAACCTTTTAAAGTAATCTTATTCTTTAGGGGAAGTATACAGCACAATTCTTGATTTAAAAGGAGCAGATATCTCAATTACAAGGAGCTTTGATCTTTTTGCCACAAGCTTGGAGAGCGGCTACTGGTCACAGTCAAAGTAAAGAACATAGCAGTTCTTAGAGGAGGTAAAAGGCTTTGGTGGTGGTTTACCTTCCAGCAGGTAACTACCTGAATCATCCACTATGATGGAAATGTTTAGATTAGAGTCAGAATATCCCATTTAAACCTCAGACCTTTATCATATTGAGAATCCATAGTACAGTCTAACAATAACATTCACAGAGGTTCTCTGAATGAGCTTATGTTATTTTCCAGAGCAGAATAAATTAAAGATACAGTAGATATGCAAAGCTTGCGGATTCAGTATCCTGCAGGTGTAATAGCAGCAAAAGGTTAAATTCCTTTAAGCAATTTTCTTCCACTTTAAATATATAAACCACTTTTTAACATGTATATAAGTTTAAAAAAAAAGTTACAAAGTTTTAAATATTCAGTGGATATCATCATATCTATTGATTGACTTCTGATAATGATGTAAAACAAAATCCTTAAAAGATTTTCTTAACTTTTCATAGGTTTTAATAAACTGCATATTTCTGACTGGTCTGGTGACACATGGCTGCTAATTCAGTTTTATCTAATCAAAAGTTTTACATTCGTGACCAAGTTATATTTAACACCAAATTATCAGCAGGGGGTCAGTCCCTTATCAAAATAGAGTGAATGTTTGTGCCTGTAAGTTCAGATTTCCGCTTCCAAACAAAAAGTGGAGCGTGAGCTCTGTAGTGTTGTATTCAGAGGTAAAGGAACACACAAGTTGAAGAAAAACTCCTAAGTCACAGTCACTGACGTTACCAGCTTCAACAGGAAGTGATGACTTCCGGCTGCTGTGTGATAGTACATCGAAATACATCGCACACACAGCTTCCCCATATCTCACACACAGAGCACACCAGCTCACCAGGAAGGAGCCTGGTGATAAGACAGAAGCATCACTATGGCAGGTCAAAGTGAGCACACGACAAAAGGAGAGAATTTACTGCAAACACCTGAACAGGTAATCTTCTCTAATTCACTTTAAAGAGCTGATGAGCGCTCCACATGGTGTCTGCAGCCTGCTGGTAATCTGCCTTGAGATCTGGTGTTGATCAAACTGATCAAACGAACAGAAAACTTTGGTTATGAGTGTTTTTCAGCTTCAGTTTTTCTATTTAGTATATTCCCTGGTTTTTGTGTTTTGCTTTCAAATCCTAACAGGATCAAAGCTGCTGTTTTTGTTAAAAAGTATGTCCAATCTCTGAGTCACCATCTCCTGATGACTATTTTAGGGTCCGGTGACTATGAAGCATGGTGCTTTAGATGTATATTTAGGTCATATGCTCTGATATTAATTTTTGGTCGACTTATTTAAAGAAGTGTGTGTTTCTGATGGGCTAGAATGCTGCTTTATTAAACACAGGGCATCTGTGCAGGGTTTTTGTGGTCATGCATTTTGAAAAACCATCTGGCTTTGCTTTGCCTCCTGCATGAAGAGGTTGTATCCGTGTATATTTGCATGTCTACCTTCAAAATGTGACATTCCCGCTTCAGATGTTATGTTTTCATTTTTTCCCAGTTGAAAGTATTAAGCACCATCACAGTTGCCTCTAAGTAATTTTCATAATCAGCAATAGAGGAAGTTTGAACTCTGTGAGGGAGGCATTTTGAGAAACTAAACAATAACTTGATTATTTCCTAAGCATATCTAGTACAGAAAATATTCTAGTTTTGAGTAAAAGTGTTTGTTGACATTTGCAGCTCTCTTGTTGGTTTTTAAGTGAGTTTTGCTGTTAACTGTTTTCCAGGAACATGGCGCACCAAGACACAGGCAGGTAAATAATATCAGCCTATATTCAAACTGTATTCTTTCAATGTAATGTATATCAACTGTCTGAATAACAAAGACAAATGCTTGGCTGAAGGCAAGACTGAGAGGAAAATTCAGACGGATGTCCCTAAAAATACACAAAATCAAACTTAAAATAGCATATAGTAGGTATATTTCAGCAGTTTCTTTTAAATTTGCGCAAGATTAAGTAAGAAGAAAATTTTATCAGGCAATAAACTTACTGGAATCTATGGCTAACCAGCGGGGTTAAAGTTCGTCCTCATAGAAATCTGACATTTTCAGATAAGAATGATTTTGTGGAACCATTGTTTTTTTCAAACTATTGTGTTGTCTCTTGCTAAGTCATAACGATACCTGCTCAAATGATTCTGATCCTGTTTTTACCGCGTACTATCCGACATCATAATCAGTGACAACTTGACTTATTTTTGACAGTATCATAAACCCGAAAATGGATTCATGATATTAAGGCCACTAAAGGGACAAAAACTCCTTCTTTTTCCCATAACAGCCAATGAGAAATCAAGTTGCCTTTACGTTGCATCAATTCAATTCAGTTTATTTCTATAGCGCCTGTAGGAGCCATAATGATGGCTGTGCATGTGTATGTATCACGTGGGCATAGTTGCTGTGGTGACACATGCGGTGACAGCTGATTGCTTAAATGGGTGTGTTTACCTGCACTCCGGAGGAGAGAGGGGAGCGGGGTAGCCGTATTTCTTGTTGACCGTTTGCTTTATGATCTGAATCAGTATGTCACATCATGTACGTTCCAATCTGTTGTGAGTGACTACATGAGCCTCTGGACAGGATTAAAACACCAAACCAATTCCTGGATTCCGTGTGCATTTTTGATCAATGACGGCAGCGCGTCATACACATACAGGACTCTATCTCCACCTCTCAAGCGACAAGGATTGCTAAGGAGTTGCTACAGCGCCAATTCACAACACATGTCATCATCAAACAGTCAAAGTGATTCAAAGTTGTCTATCTAAGGAAAACCTGTTAAATGCATTGACTAATTGAATCGAATGCAATCCCTCACATTAAGCAGATTAGCATAAAATTTCCTCCAGATGTGTCTGACAAATTGCTGCATTTATTATTAGGCTACCACCCATATTATCAAAAGGTTCAGAGGCATTTTTCTTCCTCATATAAGACGCATTTGTTCAAGTAGATCTACTTGAAATGACTCCTCAGATGGACCTGGGCACACCCGGCCTATCACCAGCCTTCCCTCTGGAAGCATCACAGTCATGTGAGGCCTGGACCAACTGACTCAAGCACAATATTTTCCCCCTGGCTGTAAAAAAAAAAAAAAAAAAAAACGGACCTTGGCAGGACACAGACATGCTAGTATTTACCATTACAATGCACTACATTTTTTGATCTATTATTAAACAAAATATCTTTATCTAAATTGTCATAGCTAAAAGGAGAGGCTGCCATTTCTTGTTTCATGAGTCTTATAGTCAGAGCGAGAGAGAGAAAGATAGTCAGCCGCAGTAGTCTATAATAATAGAAAATACCAAACAGCAAGGGCTTACTTTGATCAGTGATCATAATCTCTCAATCAGTCAATTGGTCCAATCATTAAAAAAAAATTAAAAAAAATTAAAAAATGAAAATCAAAAGTCAATCAAAACATTTTACAATTGAATCAAACGTTCAATTTGAAAACCTCTATGAATATTTGTTTTTAGAATTCATTAAAATAGTTAATTGCAAAAAAAGTTCAATTATAGTCAGTGGTCTAAGTGGATCGGATATTCTCAAAATATTGGCATAACATGAGCCTGAGCCTACAGTATTTAAAATGTCCTTTGGATCCTTCTTCTAGTGTCTATAACCTGTGGACACAGAGACAAGCAACCATCCAACACCGAAGGCCAATTTAGAAAGATTTATCAACCTTAAATTAGAGGCTCAAATCCTACCTCTGGCCATTCAATGCCGAATGGCCAGAGGCAGGATTTAAACCAACAACCTTCTTGCTGCAAAGTCATTGTAGAACCACCATTGCTTCTGTGCTGCTCACCATGCCTGAACAAAGGATGTAAACATAAAAGGGTTTTGGCTGCTCAGTGGAGCAGTGCTAGCACTGCCGCCTTGCAGCAAGAAGGTTCCGGGTTCGATTCCCTGGGTCTTTCTGCATCTTAATTCTCCTTAGGTGTGAGTGAGTGTGTGTGTGAATGGTTGTTTATCTCTGTGTTGCCCTGTGATGGACTGGCGACCTGTCCAGGGTGAACCCCACCTCTCGCATGTAGACAGCCAGAGATAGGTACCAGCACCCCTCGTGACCCCGTTTGGGATAAGCGTGATGGAAAATGGATGGATGGATTTGTCAGGGTGGCCAGCTTAAGCAAAGACCTGTTACTCAGTAAAATCAAATTATAAAAAAAAGTTGAAAGTTATGATATTTACCAAAAGTTAGGTTGCAAAAATTTAAAAGAATTTAACTAATTGCATAAGAAATTACATTTTAATAGACATGGGCTTATTTCTAGATGTAAAGAAAAATAATCTGTCATCAAAAACTTTGCAAATGTTCTATAATACAGTGAATAATGAAGAGTTTCTCTGGTGGATGGAGCATGGTATGTTGCAGCTTTACCACTGCTTTAATATGCTGGCTGTAAAAGGTCCTGAACCTTTCCGTCACTTACAAGAATGAGAAATATAACTTTTGTGAAATACTTCAAGTTCCTAAGAAAAGCAGACAGTTAGCCATAGTGTGGAAACTAAAGCAACACCACCTATCACAGTTATCAAAGAAACATTTCAAAACTACTATTAGCACACTATGAGCAGCAGGTTGGCTGCTCATCCAGTAAGTCCCACCAACAAAGGACTCAGCTGTGAGCTAAACAGCAACATTTTACAATATTCTGCAAAACTATAGCTTTGATGAACTCTATGTGTTCAAGTAAAAAAACATAGATAATATTTTTTTCCTGTAATATCTAATTAGTTATTATAATCATGCTGCTTTTGCACAGTTTCTACCTTAGTCAGTTAAATAACATGCTGCTGTCATTTTGTACATCTCTGATGTTGCTGCTATTTTTCAATTATCCATTACGGTGAAAATTTCCATAGCTTTAAAATGGTTATTCATTCTCCAGATGCATAGTATTTATATTGCTAAAACATTTTACAGTACAGTATTTCATTTGTTTTTTCTCTATAATATTATTCTTATACACTTTTCTAAGGTCCACATTTTTCTATAATCTTTTTGCTCCTGTAAACACCAGAATTTCCCCATTGTGGCACAATACAGTGATTTTCTATTCTATTCTGTTCTTTTAATTTTGTAATAATATTTAAAGCAAATTGTTATTAAATGGTGATTGTGTTGTAACTCCTAAATTCGTCCCAAATCGTCTCAGAAAATCCATCACCTGGTTAAAAGAGTAGCTAGATGTTTAAAATGTAAACCTAAAACACATTTTTTCCTGTTTATAGTTTTCCCCCGTCCATTCACGTAAACTTGGAATGACAAGGAGACAGAGAGACCGGAGGGTCAGTAACACACTCAGATCTTAAATTTATATGTTTTTAAGATAAGCATTGACTCAAACAGAAACTGCTCTGTTTGTTTTAGGACTTAAAAGAAGATGAAAATCCTGAGGCAAAAGCAAGACGGAACAAGGAGATGGAGGTACTGGCATATCTTTGGATTGAAACACCATTGTTCCACCTCGAGTCCCTAACTTTGATTTCTGTCTATAGCTGAAGCCTCTTTATAAGGAGCTTCTGTACACCATCACCCATAAGATGGGTAAACCTGCATCACCAGAGGTCTTCACAGAAAGCCAGCTTCACCAGTACATCCGGGAGGTAATCTCCCTTTACTGATTAACAGCAGGCATTGTTTGGCCGATTGCTGACACTTTCCTTTCTATCTACCAGGCTTTCACTATGACGGAGGCAGAGCACGACAGTCTGATGGAGAAAGTACAGAGCACAGAGGTGAGAAAAGGAAATCAACTTGAGTTTTTTTTTTTCCATTCCCTTTTAATCATTTGAGACCCCGGCATCTATATATAGATTTCACAGAAAGAACCTTAACTGGTCCCGTCCACGCAACCAAGGCATTGGTGTTGTTCATACTGCTTTATTTTCAAAGTAATTGACTATTTGTGAAACTCCCAACAGCCACCAGTATACTGTCTGATGGTCACCGTTAAGGAAGCTAAGGAAATCCTTGGAAAAGACGTCAGTGGTGAGTTCCTGTTTAACCTCTAAAAGTCAACACGGCTTAATTAGTAGCTAGCCTGCAATCAGGTGCTTTACAAAAACGCATTGTTGTTTTTCCAAAGTATCACCTTAATACGGGTAACGGTGGTGCTCTTTTTGTTTCTGCACCTGATCCACTTGTTGATTGGAACTATTTACAAAAAGATGTTATTGTTTTTTGTTTGTTTTTTATTAACCAAAGGACAGGTGAAGTAACCATCTTTAAGCCAGCTGACAGGCAGTGCTAATGCACAATATGATCCAAACAGTCTGAGCCTAGGTTACCCTCACATTTTCTTTTGCTTATCATTCACTGTATTAATAGTGTAACACTTTTGAAGCCATAAATTTTGACAGTTTGGTATATTTTTGCCTACCTGGGGACGGAGACTTCCACTTGAACTGTTATGGATAAAGATAGGCCTAAAGATAACCTTTAAGCCTCATGATTGTCTTGTTCTCTTTTGTTATTTCAGAGAATTCCCCCTATCAAATATAGCCTAAATAGTCCTGAGCACTTGATGAGAGAGTAGAATATTAAACATCTAAAAAACATATTATTACATGAACAAAAAAAAAGCAATTGCAAAGAACAGTGATGATGACATGATATGTTCACATAACGCTTCTAAAAACCTCTTATTAGGTCTGATGTGTCTAGATGTACCAGCTTCTTACTTATTAATATATCTTCCTTATTCTAAATATATTTCTGAAAGTACACCTCTTCTTGGGCTAAGTGGTTCTCAATTTTTTATACCTCAATAAATAGCTTCTCAATATCGAAGAGGACTAGGGCCACTGCAAAAATTAAAAAAAGTTAACTGATTTTCAAATATTTTTCAGTTTAATATGGGGAAAAAGTCAGAATCCTAACTTAAATCTCAGAATTCTGACTTTAATCTCGAAATTCTGACTTTTTACCTCAGAATTCTGACTTTAATCTCAGAATGTTGGATCTTAATGTAGATGGGCACCATGAAGGAAGAGATATGGAAGCACTCAGCTTCACTGACAAAGATGTGAGTTGTTTGGGAGAGTCAGTAACACATTGGTGGAAAATAACGGAATTGGGTGCCTTTTCACATGCCCGAGGGGTCCCCGGTGATGCTTTTTCATTAATGGAGGAGTAGAAGGTGATTAAAACAAGAGAGCTAGTTTAGTCTCTAAAACAGACATGACTACGGCTTAATGCTAACATGGTTTTAGCTATCACAATTCAGTCAGAATTCTGAAATTAAAGTCAGAATTCTAAATTTAAGTCAGAATTCTAAGAAAAAAGTCAGAATTCTGAAATTAAAGTCAGAATTCTAAGAAAAAAGTCAGAATTCTAATATTAAAGTCAGAATTCTAAGAAAAAACTGAATTCTGAGATTAAAGTCAGACTTTTCCGAAAAAACTCAGAATTCTGAGAAAAAAAGTCCGAATTCTGAGATTATCTGTATCTCTTCGTATCTCTTAGTTTGCCTTAGTTTAATGAAGCTGTAAATAATGATAGAAATTATGTTCCTCTCCAGTGCCGCAGCACAAATCTTGTTAAATTCTACATTTCATCTTAACCTGAAAGACAAAATTAGAAAATTCCAAATAATCCAGAAACTTGTTGATAACACTGACTTAAAAATGTTCTGAACACACAATATAGAGCAGCAAAAATCCAGACTTTCCTTCCCTCGTGTCCCGAGAGAAGATGGTGATCCAGACCAGCTTCCTAAATGATGAAGAGACAGACTCCTGTGAAGGCCTTAAAATAATAATTCTCAGTAACAGAATAATTTTTTTAGCCCTCAATGAATTATTCTTGGTGGCCGCGTGCCAAGAAGATTAATTTCTGATATTTAGGAAACTTAAAATTAGTAGTGTAGATTCTCCACTGACCACTGAAGAAAGCAATGGTAGATAAATTTGGTCTGTTATATAGAAAACGACTACAGTCCAAAAACATGAATACTAGTTTAATTGGCTTCTCTAAATTCCCCTTAGTTGTGAGTGTGTGCACGAATGGTGATTTGTCCTATTTGTCTCTGTGTTGCCCTGTGATGGAATGGTGACCTGTCCATGGTGAACCCCACCTCTCACCTGTAGACAGCTAGAGATAGGCACCAGCACCCCTCGTGACCCCGCTTGGGATAAGCGTGACAGTAAATGGATAAAACAACTAGAATAAAACTCTTAACATCATGACTTAAGTATACTGCAATGCTCTATTGGATATGTCTACTATAGTGGAGGGGTCCACAGAGGTACTGCATGGGGGTTGCGAAAGTTTTGGTTAATTAGACTTTTTTTATATTCCCCCTGCCATTTTTTTCAATAATTGAAATGTCTTTAAATATACATTAACGTGAATTCAGCGCACTGTAGTAAACAGATAAATGGAGGCATAATATGTCCTTCAGTCATCAATGCTCACATTCAGTGACACACAGGAGCTCTTTCAAGCTGGGCACCGTTTCATTCACAACACCTGTCCCATCAAACAGGAATCAGAATCAGAAATACTTTAATAATCCCAGGGAGAAATAACTGTAGGACCAGTTTGATAGAATACAATTTCATACAATTTATATAATTAGGGGTCCCCGCTCCTTCTCCCCATCAGTTTGAAGGTCCTTGGCCTGGAAAACGTTGAAGACCCTGCTATAGAGGGTAGGCTTGTTTAGCCCTGGCTAATTGTTCCAAATGTGATTAAAAAATTGGCATTTATTTGAAAATGTTTTGGAGCTGCTGTACAAGAATCCAGAAGTTCTTCAGTGGGGTGAGAGATTAGTTTGAGCTATCATTCCTCCAGTGCATCATTGCTTCTAATGTGAATAATGTAAGGAAGTTTCACAATGCTAAATCAATTGAAAAAGATTCTAGCTTGTGAGGGCATCTTCAGTCTTTTTGATCTTTAAGGAGTCTCCCATATAAAGACTTCCCATATATACTCTACCGACAGCGCCCCTTCTATACAGGTGCTGGTCATAAAATTAGAATATCATGAAAAAGTAGATTGATTTCAGTAATTCCATTTAAAAAGTGAAACTTGTATATTATATTCATCCATTACATACAAACTCATATATTTCAGATGTTTATTTTGTTTAATTTTGATGATTACAAATGACAACAAATGAAAATCTCAAATTCATCATATCAGAAAATTAGAATATTACTGAAGACCAATAAAAACAAGGGATTTATAGAAATGTTGGCCAACTGAAAAGTATGAACATGAAAAGTATGAGCATGTACAGCACTCAGTATTTAGTTGGGCCTCCTTTGGCCTGTATTACTGCAGCAATGCGGCGTGGCATGGAGTCGATCAGTCTGTGGCACTGCTCAGGTGTTATGATAGCCCAGGTTGCTCTAATAGTGGCTTTTAGCTCTTCTGAATTGTTGGGTCTGGTGTATTGCATCTTCTTCTTCACAATACCCCATAGATTTTCTATGGGGTTAAGGTCAGGAGAGTTTGCTGGCCAATTAAGAACAGGGATACCATGGTCCTTCAACCAGGTACTGGTAGCTTTGGCACTGTGTGCAGGTGCCAAGTCCTGTTGGAAAATGAAATCTGCATCTCCAAAAAGTTGGTCAGCTGCAGGAAGCATGAAGTGCTCTAAAACTTCCTGGTATGTGGCTGCGTTGACCCTGGACCTCAGAAAACACAATGGACCAACACCAGCAGATGACATGGCACCCCAAACCATCACTGACTGTGGAAACTTTACACTGGACTTCAAGCAACGTGGATGAAGTGCCTCTCTTCTTTTCCTCCAGACTCTGGGACCTTGATTTCCAAAGGAAATGCAAAATTTACTTTCATCAGAGAACATGACTTTGGACCACTCACCAGCAGTCCAGTCCTGTTTCTCTTTAGCCCAGGCAAGACGCTTCTGACGCTGTCTGTGGTTCAAGAGTGGCTTGACACAAGGAATGCGACAGCAGAAACCCATGTCTTTCATACGTCTGTGTGTGGTGGTTCTTGAAGCACTCACTCCAGCTGCAGTCCACTCTTTGTGAATCTCCCCCACATTTTTGAATGGGTTTTGTTTCACAATCCTCTCCAGGGTGCGGTTATCTCTCTTGCTTGTACACTTTTTTCGACCACATCTTTTCCTTCCCTTCGCCTCTCTATTAATGTGCTTGGACACTGAGCTCTGTGAACAGCCAGCCTCTTTAGCGATGACCTTTTGTGTCTTGCCCTCCTTGTGCAAGGTGTCGATGGTCGTCTTTTGGACAACTGTCAAGTCAGCAGTCTTCCCCATGATTGTGTAGCCTATAGAACTAGACTGAAAGACCATTTAAAGGCTTTTGCAGGTGGTTTGAGTTAATTAGCTGATTAGAGTGTGGCACCAGGGGCCATCAATTTTGAACCTTTTCACAATATTCTAATTTTCTGATATGATGAATTTGAGATTTTCATTTGTTGTCATTTGTAATCATCAAAATTAAACAAAATAAACATCTGAAATATATGAGTCTGTATGTAATGTATGAATATAATATACAAGTTTCACTTTTTAAATGGAATTACTGAAATCAATCTACTTTTTCATGATATTCTAATTTTATGACCAGCACCTGTACATGGAATAAAAGAGGAAATGAAAGTTGGCACAGTGGGTAGCACTGCTGCCTTGAAGCAAGAAGGTTCTGGGTTTGATTCCTGACTTTCTACATGGGGTTTTCATGTTCTCCCTGAGCATGCGTGGGTTCTCTCCGGGTACTCTGGCTTCCTCCCACAGTCCAAAAACATGACTGTTAGGTTAATAATTGACTTGTCTAAATTCTCCTTAGGTGTGAGTGTGTGTGTGAATGGTTGTTTGTCTCTGTGTTGCCCTGCGATGGACTGGCGACCTGTCCAGTGTGTACCCCACCTCTTGCCCATTGACTGCTGGAGATAGGCATCAGCACCCCTTGCAACCCCACTCGGGACAAGCGTGTCAGATAATGGATGGATGGAAGGATGAAAGTTGGCCATGTATATTTATTGGCAACTTTACTCCTTGTTAATGCCCGGGTTACCATTTGGCTCTGCAAATGCCTAAATGCTTGTGGTATAAAATCAAAATGTGTTAGACATTGTGTTGTAGTCACACCAACCAAGGTACAAGACCAAGACCTCTAAATGTCTTGGTCTGGACCTGTAAAGGTCTTGGCCTTGTCTCATTACTCCTTGGTCTTGGTTGCTGTTGTCTTAGCTAAAACAACAAAAAACATTGATACCAAGAAATATGCATCACTACTTTCATGTTGTTAACAAATTCGGACCATAATGTCTAAATATTCCAGCCTCAGTTTCTCCCTCTTAGCTAAGAGAAGGTCTTACCTACTCTATGTTTAGAGATTACATTAATCTAGAGATGGTAGCAAAAAAAAGAGAGATCATATTTCTCCTATTTTAGCTTCATTTTAGACACAGAACAGATTTCAAATTGTCCTTCTCACATGTTTAGATCTAAATAACCATGCTCCATCTTATATCATAGATCTGATCATTCCTTATGTCCCTGATAAGGAATGATCCCTCTGACCACTTCAACCACCGATGGTGGTCGGAGGGACTGGTATAGCCAGTGTATGGCAGCATCTCTGCTGTCTGTGAGCCCCAGGGCAGCTGTGGCTACAGTGTAGCTTGCCACCATCAGTGTGTGTGTGTATGCGTGAATGGGTGAATAACTGAATGTAGTGTAAAGCGTTTTGGTCAAATCCTCTGAGTTTAAAAAGCGCTATACAAGTACAGGCCATTTACCGTTTTCCTAACACAGCCCTTCACTCTCAGTCTGCAGGTTTACTAGTGGTGTCTAGAATTTCAAACGGTAGAATGGGAGGCAGATCTTTCAGATATCAGGCTTCTCTCCTGTGGAACCAGCTACCAGTTTTAGTCACTGCGTTGGGCACTCTGTCTGCTTTTGTAACATGACTTTTTAATTTTTCATTAAGCTTAAAGTTAGACTATGTCAGTTTATCCTGAACTATCTCTATTCTTATGCTGCTATAGGCTGATGGAGGAAAAAGGAACATATTTTCATAATTCTGCCTAAAATCTTTGTTCCCTTATTTTGCAGTATTTGTTAGTTCAAAATCAAATTTTATGTTCTCTGTACTTGTTCTCGTCAAAGTAGCTTCATCTGGACTGGTGCTCTGTTTAGAGGCCTCAGTTGACTACTGCCATCAATAACTACCATTATTATTCATATAGTTGGGCATGTTTTTCAGTGTTTAGTCCTGATTCTCACCTAGACATAGCTTAGGGCCCAGCTTTTACTGTGACTAACTGGATTTACTCTCTTTCATCATGTTGACATGAAAACTGGATCATAGCTCATTTGCTTAACTTTTCCTTTCCTCAGCCACCTATAGAGCTGGTTTACTACTACCTTTTTTAACATAGAAAGTATTCATGGATCAGTGTTTCTATGTCCCTTTTGTGTGTCTGCTTCTGTCTCCTTAAATTTATATTCTGCATGTCTTAGTTGTAACAAGTAATTTTCTTAACCCTTTTCAAGTTGTTTTGTCCACGTGTGTGTCCCCCAATGGATATTTGCCTAAATGAACTGGATTGTTGCGATGCCATTGCCCAGTTAGTAAATTTCATTAACCAGTAATATAACCAGTATGAATAGATAGCATGGCAAAGTTGCTGCTGAGTTTATAGTCCATCTGACTTTGGAAGCTTCTGGATTAACAAAATAGTCTGTGTTTTCTTGTAGTTTCCTCATATATTTGTAAGATGCTAAATACCATTTATCAAATTTGAATTTGAGGGTTAACTAGTGAAAATTTTTTGCCAATTTAAAAGAATAGATTTGACTGTTTGTTTGTTTTTGTTTTTTTTTATATAGGTTTTAGTGACCCTTACTGCCTCCTGATGGTACTGGAAGAGGAGGAGGAGAAAAAGAGCAGTCATTCAAAAGCTAAACCCAGCAAATATGTGGTGAAGGGCACCGTATCCCATGAGAAAATCTACCAAACTGATATTAAAAAGCAGACCTTAAACCCCATTTGGAACCAAACCTTCGTACTGTGAGTTTAAATCTGTGACAAGCTTCTAAAGAGGCTCTTAAGAGATATTTTAACTAATCTTTCTTGTTACCTTCTTAGGGAGTTTGGCGATCTGACAAGGGCTAGTTTTCACCTCGAAATGTGGTAAGAAGAGCACAGAAAGCTTCACTTTGGCTGCTTTTATTTAAGGTTCACTTTCTGTTCTTCCGCTGCAGGGACAAAGATGAGGAGGTGTCTCTCACCCAGAAACTGGAAGATATTAAAACTAACTTTAATAGTTTAAGAAGGTATCCAGCTTCCTTTCTATCTTATCTAATGGCTTAAATAACTAAAACTGATGAATGTTCCTGCTTTTCTGATTGATTCCCTGCTTAGGATGATCAAGGAGGCCAAAAAGGAGAAAGGCACGGATGACTTTTTAGGAAATATTGTCTTAAGGCTACAGGTGGCAAGAAATTTTTTTTTCCCTATTGTTTTAGCCTTGATATCTGTTCTGTTTAGTCTAAAACCCAACTATTTTACAAAATGACAGGACCTCCACTGCACTGAGGACAACTGGTACAATTTGGAGCCCAGAACGGAGACGTATCCTGACCGCGGCCAGTGTCACCTCTTCCTCAAGTTCATCCACAAAGCTGTAAGTGAATTTCCTCTAAAAGCCATCCTGAACCTCTGTTGGAACTGTAAACAGTCTCTTGCAAAAGTATTTCTACACCTTAAACTTTTATACATTTGGTTAAATAACTTATTCTGCCAACCTTAATATATTTAACTGTGTTTTTATAAATAGAGCTGCATTAAATTGCACATTATTGTAAGGTGAAAGGGAAAAGTGTCTGTGAAACAATTTAACAACTAAATCATAAAAATCTGGAGTGCATTTTGACTCTGTCCCTACAGGGTGATAAGTTAATTAGAGAATGCAAAACTATGTTTCACCCCATTCACACAAATTTGTGTTTGTAGAGTGCATCTCTACCAACTTACACATCTACAGACTGAAATGCTTTCCGTTCATCTAAAAAATTGCAGAAGCTTGGTCATATAAAGTGCAGAAAAGCCCCTTTAGATTATACTACAGACGTCACAGGATTTGGTCTGGACTTTGTCTAGACCATTTGTTGCATGCACCTTAAATTTCTCCCATCTAATAAACTCCAACTATCTAGGGAATGTTGGCCTAGTGGGTTAGAGCAGTGCACTTGTGCTCTGAGAAGGTGCAAGTATCCTGTTTCATCCTCACTGCCTCCACTCTGGGTCCCTGAGCAAGACCCTTCCGCACACTGCTCCCTGGGAGTCACACAATGAGAGCCCACTGCTTCCCAAGGGGATGGGTTAAATGAGTGAAGAGAGTGAATTTTCCCATTTTGGGACAATAAAAGGATTAAGATTACATCTACACTATCCCTCCTATGTGAACTGCATGGTGATTACTTCACTGCATTGCACCATGCAGTGTAATGTGCAATAACAGCTTTGCACCACACATTGTGTGTTTTTTTTATTTTTTATGTAGGCTATAAAGCTCTTAATTATCGGCTGACTCTTCTGTTCAGAGGCTATGAATACTTTTGTCGGGCCATGTATACCTCCATGTTTCCAGAAGCTATAGCTCAACTCGAATGTTGAAAGTAATTAATCAGACTAAGTAGATAAGACTCAAATGAGTTGAGTTGGTGTAGAGATTTTATTGTTTTTGACAACATTTAAATCAAACATTTTGATTGAGGGCCCGGTGGTGTCAGTGTATGGCAGCCTCGCTTCTGTCAGTGAGCCCCAGGGCAGCTGTGGCTACAATGTAGCTTGCCACCATAGGTGTGTGTTTGAATGGGTAAATGACTGAATGTAGTGTAAAGCGCTTTGGTCAAGTCTCCTGACTTGAAAATGCGCTATATAAGTAAAGGTCATTTACCATTCACGAAACATTTTTGATTAATCTGAATTATTTGTGTATTAATTAAGCATTGAACAACTTAGCCACAGTAACGTTCTTGTTCAGATTGTGAGAATAAGATCCATTTGGCTGACTAGCCGGCGATGGGTGTGGCTTGTTCCTCCATAATCGAGGTAACTGTTGGGTTAAATTGATGCTATTCAAAGAGGATATTTTTAAGCACTTTTATTTTTCTCAAAATAATATACACTGCAATGTGGAGTAATACTTATTACAATAATGGTGCGTTCAGACAAGGCAAGGCAAATTTATTTGTATAGCATAATTCAGTACAAAGACAATGCAAAGTGCTTTACATGATTAAAATACAGGA
Organism: Cyprinodon tularosa; assembly: GCF_016077235.1. Lineage (NCBI taxonomy): Eukaryota > Metazoa > Chordata > Actinopteri > Cyprinodontiformes > Cyprinodontidae > Cyprinodon > Cyprinodon tularosa. Next base: position 150,670 of record NW_024039146.1, on the reverse strand, counting down.
AGATAAAACAGAATCAAAGCAAGTAGGAAAAAAAAAATAATAAAATAAAATAAAAACAGAAAGAAACAAAAAAGAATATTAAAAAAAGTTGGACTAAAGAAAATATGTTTTGGTTGAACTGCTTAACTAGAACAGTCGAAGGCAATCCTAAAAAAAATGTGTTTTTAGTCTTGATTTAAAGGAACTCAGGCTTTCCGCACTTTTACAGTTTTCTGGAAGTTTGTTCCAGATAAGTGGAGCATAGGAAATAAATGCTGCTTCTCCATGTTTAGTTCTGGTTCTAGGTGTGCAGAGCACGCTGGAGCCAGAAGACCTGAGTGGTCTGGAGGGTTGATACACTGATAGCAAGTCTGTGATGTATTTAGGTGCTAAGCCATTCAGAGATTTATAGACTAACAGAAATATTTTAAAGTCTATTCTCTGAGATACAGGGAGCGAGTGTAAGGACTTTAGAACCGGGGTGATGTGCTCTACTTTCTTAGTCTTAGTGAGGACACGGGCAGCAGCATTCTGGATCAGCTGCAGCTGTCTGATCCACTTTTTAGGCAGACCTGTGAAAACACCGTTGCAGTAATCAATGCGACTAAAAATAAACGCATGGATTAGTTTTTCCAGATCATGCTGAGACATTAGTCCTTTAATCCTGGAAATGTTCTTCAGGTGATAGAAAGCCGACCTTGTAATTGTCTTTAAATGCTTTTGGAGGTTCAAGTCTGAATCCAGCACTACACCTAGATTTCGGGCCTGATCAGTGGTCACAAGCCGAAGCGACTGAAGCTGTGTGCTAACTTTAGATCTCTCCTCTATTGGTCCAAAGATTATTACTTCAGTTTTGTTTTTATTCAGTTGAAGAAAATTATGGCACATCCAGGCATGGATTTCTTCTAAGCATTTCCTCAGTGCTTGAATTGGTTCATAGTCACCTGGTGACATGGTGATGTAAAGCTGTGTGTCGTCTGCATAGTTATGGTAGCCAGGGCCGGTTTTAGCCCTTTGGTTGCCCTAGGCGAGATTGAGTTTTGCGCCCCCCTCACTTTTGCCGTGCGAAATACCAGTACTGTTTTCAGCAACTGTTTAGTGCTTCATTGTGTTGTGTTTACAGTTTCACAAAGAGTGCTGTGCGGTGAATTGTGCCTACAGTTGTGCAAAGTGTGTGTTACAAAATTGCAAATTGAGTGCAAAGCAGTGTTTGTTCTTTTAGTTTTGTGAACTCAGTGAGTGGATTTGCTATAAGTATTAATAGTTTTAGAAATTGTGCTATAAGAATCAAGGTTGTGTTTAAGCATTCAGAAAAAACTGTAACTTAGCATGGAGTGATGCATAGACAAATACCAGAATAGGTTTCAGTACCTTTTCTTTTTTATTATTGTAAATAATTTATTACACACTCAAAGTTAGGACTGTGCAAAAACACTTTTAACCATCTGTAAGGACACTTAGGTAAAGTATAACTAAAAAACTGGATTGAATCAATGAATGAATTTATTTCAGACAATTAACAAATTTAACACACATTAAACAAATATTAAATAAATCAATTTCAGAAATTACCAAATAACAATAAAAAATAATACATTTAAGAAATTCTTCAACCAAGGACTACATAAAAAAGTAATTGATAAACATTAAATTAAATTTTCTGTTCCAGTTCAATTAAATCATTTGAACATAAATAGAAATGGGATAAACAAAATTTTCCTCTAAATAAAATATATCAGGTATATTTACCCCGATTTCTGACATTGATTAGTGATTAAAGAAAGGATTAACCCTCTACAAACAAAAGTGCTTTTATGAATACCATTACAAAATTAAAAGTTTGAAGTTCTTGTAGTTCTATCTATCAGTTGTTTCAGGTATTTCTATTCACCTTCAAAATTGGTGCAGCATTAAAATTTGACTCGTCTGGACTTCCTAATGGCAAATTCGTTGATGGTATCATCAAATGAGATTTTATTTGAGACCTCTTGGTTGATGCTCATCAGTGCAAGCCCATTTTGATGATTATTTGTACATCCCTTTTGAATACTCAATGCAGATAATCACTACAAAATATTTTATTTATATTAGTATCTTCTACCCATTCTCAAGCTAATAATATAGCACATAATTCTGCTGCATATATACTGAGAAAAAAATTATGTCAACATACAAAAAAAATGTTTGAACTGTTAAAAGAAAAAACTTGTCCTACCATTCATCTAATCTCCAGGTGTTATGCCCAAAAGTGCATGCCTGCCGAAATATGCATCCCCAGTCGCGGGAGCGCGCCTCGCTCTGTTGAACTGCATATTGACGAGGAAAACGGATTAAAATATGTTCAAACGAGCTTAGGTTCTTATATCAATGATATAAAAACGTTTAAAAATACCTCTCGTGGGAAAAAAGTTGTGGTTATTTGGCAGATTAATTTACAAAAGTACGGATTTTTGAACAACATTAAATCCAAAGATTTTGACCATGGTACGGCTGATTTATTTGTTGTGGTCTCTTGCTATTTACACACAACACTAAACCGTGATAGCCGATGTGAGTTTGGAGTTTGCAAAGCTTTCTCTTAAGTGGAAAATCAAACGCGCATCTACACAGCACAGCGTTCACAGACCAGTGAGATGCATAAACAAACAAAAAAAAAATACAATACAGTTCAGTAAAATACAGTTCTGTTTTATGCCTCATTCTTGTAAGTTTAAAATGTTCCAATGCTCCTGAGTGCACCATAGCTTTCTGACGCGCAGCGAACGCATCTCACTGGTTAAGTGAGGGATGTTTAGATGAGAGATTATTTCTATCATTGTGCTATTCATTCATTACAGGAATTGTTAAGCATTTTTAATAAATACATTTTGAATAAAATTATCATTTGTTATTGGAGTTATTGCTGTTGACTTTTACTGAAAAGCATTTTTAATAAATCAACTGTTAATATCATGTTATTGTAGGATTACCTAGGCCTATGCATGGGAACAGAGATCCCCCACCGCCGCCCCCCCGCTCCAAGGTGTCCTGGTTTTTCAAAATGAAAATATGGTCACCCTAAGATATAATCCTTTTTAATTTTAGCCAATGACATCGCCACCCCAGCAGATGTAATTGCTGTGCTTGTTTCCTGATATGAAGTTATTGTTATTCCTGTGTAAATCACCAGCCTCTCAGATCCTTTGTTTTGGAGCTGTCCTTATCCCTGGCAACCCCATAGCATTTCCTGTCAAAGTCTCAATAGCTGTTGGCATTTTACAATAAAAGCACAGATGAAACTTAACATAACAGGCTGCTACTAAATGGTCTTCCATAAAATAAACGTTTGAATCACCTTGGGGAGACTATCAAGTTTTGGAAAATCTCCAAAAGCACAGAAAAAAAAGAGTTTGCTTTTGTTCCTCTGGATTACGGTCAGACTCTGCTGTACTTCCATGTAAATCTACCCCCACAGAATGCACTGATGCTGGGCAATGGGCAGTGACAGACTAGGGTCTTTGCTGGAGGTAAGTGAGGACAACGAGCAGTGCTTCTAGGACTAAATTAAAACATCTTTTTATAAACCCACCTAAAAACCACACTCACAAAACTCTCTACCTTTTTTTTTTAACAGTTACAACAGTTTTTTAAAATATTTTCCTCTGTATTCCATTCGAGGTGAAAAAAGCGTCCCCTATAAGCAGTCCCTGATTCGTTGCCTTGTCACAGTGTCATAGAAAAGTTTAGCTCCTTTCAACTTCAGCGATCACTGCTCTGCTCTCTCCATGCGGTGCTGCTGTTTGACAACACCTCAGTTTTGTCAAGTTGCAGGAGGTGCGAGCAGAGCAGTTAACGCCCTCACCACATGGGATTTACCGCTGCCCGCTTCCGCTCCCTTCCCACTCAGATTTCATAGGAAGTCTTATTTGCCGCACAATCCCCATCTGGTCTGAACACACCATAACAGTTGCAGTTGAACCTAAAATTGAGACCTAAAATAAAAAGTAAAAAAAACATGCAAAACAGGCAAACTTACTGTCAAACTGCTTTTTTAATTGAAAACTCTTTCAAAGTTTAATTTCCAGATTGCATTTTTTTCATATTAGTTTACAAATCAGTTTATAAAAATCAGATGAATCTATAGTTTTCTTTTTTCCATTTACAAAACATATTTACCTCCAATAATAATGGAACAGAATTCACTCTATACATATCTGAATAGGTAGTAGTACTAGTCCTAGTGTCCTTTGCATTTTTGGAAAAAGAAACATTCGAACAGAAATCATAAACTCTTAGCAAATAAAAACATTTGAGTTCACAAAACTAAAACCCTTAAATAGTAGTTAGTGGAATGTTTATAATTGGAGTAAATAATTATCCTTATTAAACTGAAATCTAAATGAGGAAGTACAACTTTAGTAATAGGAAACTTCTAATAACTTGTGATTTTAAATTTATCAACTTAATTTTTTTAAGGTAACTGATAGTGTCAAAATATTTCAGTTCTGGTAACTTTTTAATGTGTACAGTGTATCAGAACATGAACTATAAGTATTTTTGTGTTACTTCCAGAGAGACGGGACTCTTAGTGCAGGTCGCAGCGCCTACACCAACTACTGTGGGATTCTGCAGCAGTTTGTTCAAGCTTACATCTCCAAGCAACAGGTGCAATTAACACTTTCTTTCAAGACTGCTGTTGGCTCTTTTTTCTTTTTTAACCCCACTTTTACATTTTTCCTGCCCAGAGCTCTGCTCCATGGAAAGGGGCATTGTGTGGTGAGGCCCAGACCCTGCTTGAACTCTACGCTACGCAGAACGACCTCTCACCTTTTCTCCAAGACCTGGCGTAAGCACATTCTTTTCCATTTATAGACTATTGTAAAAGTAAAGCAAATTGCAAAACCTTTGTAATAAACATGAATGAATGACTTATAAATGGAGACCAATTTGATTTATTTGGTCTACATGAGCTCAAGTCAAATCAGAATAAAAATTGAAAATATTCCCACCTTTACCAACACAATCTTAGTCTTAGTATTAGAGAAGGATGGTCGACTGAAGGAAAAATTCCTGGCCATACCCCTTTTACATTCCAGAAGTCAACTTCTTGATCCAATTAGGTCCTACAACCTTGTGCTACAACATCAGGGACATGCACAGACATTTTGAAGGGCAGGAAAGAAAGAAAAAAAATGACACATACAATATAACACATCCTCATCACTATAGAGGGCACTGCAGCATGCATTTGGGCACCCGTGAGGGAACTATAGTATGTGTTGTGGCTCCTGAGAGGACATTGTAGCATGAGTTTTTGCTCTGGAGAGGTCACTCCATTACGCATTTTAGTTCCCTAGATTGCACTTTAGCATGTATTATGGCTCCCAAAAGGCCAAATGAGGGGACCTTTGAATGTGTTTTTGCTCCTGAGACGACACTGTAGCATGCATTTTGGCTCCCAAGAGGGCACTCCAGCACCGGTTTTGGTTCCTGAGACAGCACTTTAGCACGAGTTTTGGCTCCCGAGAGGGCGCTTGAGGGCACTTTAGGACACATATTGCCTCCTGAGAGGGCACTTTACTATGTGTTTTTCAAAAATTGGGCCACAAGGAAGGGGCAATCGCCACTGATTTAGGGATGTCAAATCTTAGGCTCTAGGACCATTTATGTGTATTTCATTTACACCAGTGAAATACAAACCTATGTAAGGGCTTTCAAACAAGATAAAGATCATTTAAAATCTTATTAAAATGGTAAATATAAGATACATCTTAGGGTATCATGTCTATCATGCAGGCCTTTAAATCCACCCTACAGACTTGTTACCCGTTTCCCTCTGGCTGGTTGAGTAAATTTTTAGGCTCCATCCCTACTTACGCTCCTCTGCAGCTCTGAAATGCTTTGAGTGAACTCAGGAAAATCTATGAGTGAAAAATTGTACAGAAAAAGCATCTTTTCTCCACTCCTCTAAGGTTCAACCACTGAGAATTAGAACTGATCCCTGTTTCAACCTCAACTTCTGCATACGCTGACGACTTTTACATCACATGATCTTATAGGAAGGCCTGTACATCATGACAAACTGGACAGCAGTTTTTTATGCCTAATTTTTTTTTATCTTTAGTACAGTTCTTGTTTATTGCTTTAAGGACAGTGTTAATTTTTTAGTTAAAGAAGGTTTGTTTGAAGTACTTACTAGCAGGCAACATTTTACCAAGTGTTTGCTGCAGTTGGGATCGTTTAAAGGCTCTGTCACATCAGAGCTGTTTAAATGACAGAATCTGTTTTTCTGGATGTAAAGAGTTCTTGCATGAATAGATCAACAGATTGCCTGCTTCATTTGTAGAAGTTCAACTAGCCTGGTTACAGATCAAACATGTAAACTTTGGTCTAGCTGAAAACAAGGGTCAGGGTTAACTTGCAAATGAAGTATGGTTTTGGAAATGTTATTTATGGACATGATTGTGATAAAACTATTTTTATATTGGGTCTGCGGTCCATTATGCATGTTTGCTCTTTATCTTTTCTCTTTACTGCTGCATTTGTCTGATACATAAAAAGAAACCTGTTCATAACACGGAGGCTCTTAAACTAAATAAACAAAATAGTTATTCCTGGCACAAGCACACATTTCATATATCTGGCAAAGCATTTTTCAATGCACAACCAACCTTTCATCCATCCTATATGTATCATCTTAATATTATAAATGATGTCATACCTTCATTTTTTGTAGGATGAGCATTTTGGAAAACTGAAATTGAAAACTCATTAAGAGGATCTCTCTTTCTGCCCTAGGCTATAAATAGCCTAAAAGACAAGTAGATACATCTTCATATTGTCATGCATCAGCACAGACTTGTCCGTTCTCCAGTCTAACAGCTATCCCAGCATGCACTGTGGAAGCAGCAGCTTCAAATGGAGCACTCACAGAGCTAAGAGTATTAAAGGTGCTGTAGGAGATCTTTTCTAACGCATTTTTACCTTAAAGATCTCCCCAAAGCCGCTTAGCAAGCAGTGAAATAGAAGGTCTGGAAGTGAAACTAAAATAAATGGTCCCAGCTACAGTGTGAAATCAATGAATAACCCCAACCAATCACAAAAGACGGTCCGTTGTACACGATTGGTTCCTGACACGTCAATCATGGTCGTCTGCTTGTCCCTCCCCCCTGTGCGCGTACCCTGACACATGAATGAATTTACCCCCCAATGCTCGAGCAGGATGCTCACACCTATGTAGACCAGATTTGGGTTTCCCCGCCTTACCGGGCAGGCGGGGGGAAGCACGGAGCCGCCAGTGTCCAGGCTACCGTCACCGGGTCAGGTTCGGTCGCTCTGTCCCCAGCCCCGGAGCTCACGACTCTGCCGCACTGTAATCGACCAAAATCCTGGATGAATTTAAAATTCCCCCCGGACATTTTTTTAGGTATGAAAAGTGGGACATGTCCGGGAAAAAAAGGACATCTGGTCACCCTATTCACACCTAAAGCAGCAAGAGCAGCAAAAACGCACGTGCTGTGATCAGTGGGTAAAAACTAGTTTGAATCTATTTTGAAGTGAGAAAGTCCACCTGAAAACATCATTAGTGCAGTCAGTTCATCTAGATTACCATCCTGGCTTCAAATATTATTTCTGTCAGAGCTGCCCAGACCCTCGTACACAGGCGGTGCTCTGTTACTAGGAATCCCATTCAAAACTTCACTTGTTCGCTGCTGCTGTTCTATAAAAGTATGTTTTAAGATAATTTGAGGCTGATTTAATACGTCATTTAAAAAAAAAGTCCAATGTTGGGAGGACCGTGGCAACCAGCGGACCTCCGAGGCTAACCTTAGCCAGGCCTAACATTAGCCTGTCTGCAGCAGCCCTCTCTCTGCATATCCGTGTGTGAAGTACCTCTGGCTCTGATGGCTAGTTTTTAGTTTTATTTGGCAAAATATTCATTTGATTTGTGTTTATCTTACTTTGTTAATTATTATCCCCCCACTAAATAGCAAAGTAAGATTTATTATTATCTAGAGACTATTAATAACAGTAGGTGAAATGCAACTCCAGACGAGCTCAGCATATGGTGACGTCACGAGTACGCTTCTGTTCCAATTTACTCATATTTATGCTGCATGCTCACATTCTCCATGCTTTCCTGTGTTCTTCTCAAGATCATACTTGGCGAGGACACAAGCCCCTACTCGCATTCTTGTGAATTGTGAAACAGCCTTTCTGTTTTAGCTGCGTCAGATGATGGGAATCCCTCCGTGTTCTGAAAAGCCGTTAGCTTGCCTCCCACGTGGAAATTTCTCCCTGATTCTTCATCTAACACACTGACTACTCATAAGTACCCCTCGAAACCACACTTGGTGGGGAGGATTAAAAAGAATGCACCATGCAGCTGTGGACCATACACTTATTTATAGGTAGATTTTAGATACCACACCACAATTCTTTCACCAACATATCTTTATAAAAGAACTTTCGACAACACTGTCGACCACATAGCTTAGTTGACATAACAATATATATGAGCTTTCTGTCATCTCTCTGTTCTAAACAAGTGTTATTGTGATTGTGTTTACCGCTGCCAGGAAGTGGGTGGCTTACAGTAAACTGTACCAGAGCTTAGAGGTGGACTCGTCTGTGCTGTTCCAGCAGCTCACCAGCATAGAGTACCACTGGCATCAGCAGGAGCTGCCCTACCAGCAGGTATACACCCACGACTAACCGCCAGGGACCAAACAATATGACTTGGTGGTTACATTTGAACTCATCTGACATTTGAATGCATTTCAGAGACACATAATATCTCAATTACCTGGACTCAGTTTCTCCCTTTTCAAGACACAAATTAAAACCCGATGGTGTGAACAACATTTAAATCAATTGAAGCTGATTTGAAACTATCTGCATGAGTAACTTTTGTTTTCTGTGAAAACTTAGATTAAACTAGAAGTTAAGATTTCAGCACGGATGGTTATTGTGTAAAGTGTTGGTTTTTTGTTAATAGAAACAGGAACTTGGAGACTCTTTACATGGTTTCCTGCAGTACGGACTCTGTTTGGTTTCCAAATACAGAGACATCTTCCCCCCTACTCCCAGTGCGACTCCAAAATTACACACATTACTAAGGTAATGGTCAGAAAATAAACAGAGGTGCTTCAATTATGAGTAGTTATTTTATAATATGCTTTTTTTTCATGTCATTAATCCAGGATCTTGGTCCAGATCTGTAAGACTCAGGCTTTTCAGAAACTGAATCCAGCCCACTTTGAGCTTCATGATGGTGTCTATGATGCCATCCAGGTGAGCCATCTTTGAAATTATAATTGTAGATTACCATTCTCCTTTTATGTAAACACATCATCTTGAAATATAACTTTTATATCAGACAGGAACCGAGGAGTGGTTTACAATCAAAAAGGGCTTGCACCAGCCAATGACTAAGGTAGAGTCACAATGATTTACAAAGATTAATTGATAAAGATCATAATCACAATGATTTTATCAGCACTATTTTTATGTATTTATGTTGTAATACAGCCTTGTATGATAAGTATAACCATTCTATGCAAGTAGATAGGATGATAATTTTTACTTATATTCAGTTTTTAGTTTTTCACATATATTGTATTTTTTAAGTATTCACCCCCCTAGATGTTTCCACATTTCATGGTTTAAAACCATAATCTCCATATCACAGAACCTCTACTCAATGTTCTGTGATAAACCAACACAAATTAATCCCAACTGAGAGGAAGAGGTGAAATAACACTCTCCTTTTTTGCAAATAAAATGTTTTCCTTTACAATGTATTTTATTCTGATTAATAATAGCATGCTTGTGTCTATGGAGTCCAATTTATGCTACCCCTAATGTAATCAGAGACACTAGGGTGGGGATGTGATTTAATTGGATGATTCTGCTGCAATACAGGACCTGACAGAGATCGGGAGCGCCCTCTCTAGGCTTATTGCAGAAGTACAGGACGACATAAAACACAACAAGGATGTGTGGAACAGAGTTTTTGTCAGGTAAAACCAGCAACGGAACATTTCCTGCCAAAGTAGCCTTTTATAAAAACACAGGGACTTTTACCCCCATAAACCACATAGACTCCTGTACTTGTATTCTGTGATTAAGCCCGATATGAGTAAAGTGTTTAATTTAATCTGTTATCCTCTCTGTAGTGCTGTGCAGGTCGATGTTTTCACTGTTGTCTATCAGAAATTTGACACCCTGGTAAGTTGCTACTGATAGGTTCATGACCTTCAACATGAAATCCCTCTTTATTAATCACCTCTTATTGATGTTTTTTTTGTTTATTGCTCTCCATAGATTGCAAAGGAAGTGAAAGAAACCTTAGCCATTATGGAGGGCCAAATGGAGCTGAACCTCGCCAAAAGCCTGTTCCCAGTCTATCTGAGCTTGCAGGCCATCCACAAAGACAAGGCCTTCCTGCAGAAAAGGTCCGAAATTGTTGCAGCCTGTTTTTAATATGTTGTATTTATTTATTTTTTATCTAACCTACCAGCCGCTGTTAGATTCATTTTTTTTTTTTTTTTTTTGGCTTATTAATGCTTAGTCTTAGTGATCATTAAGCACGCTTCAGTAAAACAACTATTTACAGTACCTTGCAGAAATACTCTGATCTATAATTAACTCATGCACATTTTGTTATCCACAAACTATGGTACTTTTTTTGTCTGTATTATTGTTTATTTATGTTTTTTTGCAAATATGAAATCTGTTAGCACACATTGTTGAATGGTCAGTTGATGGCCAGCCTCTCAGTTGGTTGCAGTGGATACAGGGAAATACGGAAGACCTGAAAGGCAACTGGGACAAAAAAAACTGATTTTTTTTTTCTTTTTCTTTTGAGTTGTGTTAGTGGTGAACAAAAAAAGACTTAGAAATCTAAACAAAGATTCATTTTTTCTTTCAGCAGTATTTTGTTTGTATGTTTAATTTTAATTTAAATTTTTTCTCACTTGCCTTTCAGGGCTTCCGTAGTATCAGAGTATAGGGGAAGGAAAAAAAGAAACATAAAACAGATTTTTACTCTTAGTTTATTACTAGGGGCTTTTTAGTTTTTTTTAGGAATGATGCTATTATGGTGGCTATAGCTCGATAAATACAATAAGTTAAAACAAAATACATTGATACCAATAAAATGGAATGCTGTCAGCAGAATGCACAGAAAACACTTTTAACATGTGATGTGAAAGGTGAAGAACCTGCTTGTATTTTCAGGGGCTTACTCCAGCTGACAGACTTTCATGAGGGTTTCAGGGATGCTCTGCCATACTGGCTCAACCAGGCGTTCACCACCACTCAGGACCGGGTGGAGAGGGCTGTGCAGGTGGACCAGGTAACACGTCCATGTCTTCCTAGAGTAGCTTCATATTTTAAAGGAGGGCCTTACTCAGGATGCCATTCATGCAAAAACCGCCACTGTTTCCAACTGTAGCAATAGAATCCAATAGTGGCCTCCATGTTTTAGCCAAACCCCACAAAGCTCTAAAACTAAAGCCATTGTCCACTCAGCTCCAGCCGCTGCAAACTGGTGTCGTCCCCATAAAGCACAGCTCCTCTGCTGTAGACCTGGTAGCGTGTATCCAGCCGATCTGCCAGCTGTGGGAGCAGCTGTCTTGGCCTGATCCTGAAGAGGCCTTCATGCTCATGGTGAAACTCACCGAGGTACAGACTGCATCTCCTAACACGACTTTGTTCTTCTACTGGGTCGATTGCTACAACTAAAGAGCAACTGTTTATGTTTTCAGGATGTGTGTAAGATTGTAGTGAACTACTGTCATCTCCTGAAGGAGAGGGTCCGGGTTCTGTCTGAGAACTCGGACCACAGCAGTGCCATCAACATGGTAGGCACATGCTCACTTAGAAACCTATCCTGCCAAGTTTCATGTTTCTGAGTTGTTGTTTTTTCTCTTGTTCACAGCTGTGTGTTGTAGTGAACGACCTGGAGCACTTACGCTTGGTCCTGACCCGGCTTCCTACTCAGCTCAACTGGGAGGGGCTTCGGGTTCGCACTCAGAGCGTCATCGGCCAAAGCCAGTTTGAAAACACTCTGCATTCGCAGCTGCAGCAGGCCAAGAGCATCCTCTGCAAAGAGATTCGTTCAGCACTGGACACACTTGGAAAACAGGTATAACAAAAGTATTCATACCCCTTGAACTTAAAGCCAACTTACAAACACCAACTTCTGCGTCATTTGGGGGGTATTTTTTAAAATAAACCAACAAAAAGCTGTTGGTACCTTTGAAGTCAAAGGAAAACTGCCCAGGTTTAGCAGAAGCCAATTATTTGCCGTATCCTCCTAAAATCTGTTTGCGCTTCATCCTGATTGAACCTTATCCCAAGACAGCAAGGTAGTGGCAGCGTCATGCTGTAGGGTAATCATTTTTAAGTTGTTACAGGGTCCCCACTTGATGAAGGTCAAAGATGTCACCCTGAGCATTTTGTTTCTAAGGTGATGCAAGGTGTTGGCAGCATCATGCTGTGGAGGTATTTTTCTTCAGCTATTAAAGAGAATCCTAAGGTTCTGAGTTTGAGCTCCACTCCCACTGACTGCCACTCTGGGTCCCTGAGCAAAGACCCTTAACCCCACACTGCTCCCCAATGGGATGGGTTAAATGCAGAGAGTTAATTTTTATTGCTCTGTACCTGTGACAGTGTAATGATAATAAAAGCTGAAAAAATCTGTTTACTGTTTAAGATTTTATTGTGGCAGAGATTCAACTTGCAGCACGGTGAGTTAAGATGGTCTAGTCAAAGTCCAGTTTAATAAAATATTGACTTCAAAGGGTTGAATACAAACATAGTTTGTGGTTTAATTAGTAAAAACGTGAAAACTAAGAGGGGTGCCAATACTTTTGCAGACAAGCTGGCTTGTTTTTATCCTTTGTTTCTTGAAATGTTGAAAACATGTTGATAAAGTTCTGTGTTTGATCTCAGCTGAACACAGACATTGAGACTCTGGTCAGAAGCATGTCGACCAGGCGGAGGATTCCCTCCAAGTCTACAGAGGATGTGAGTGTTCCTCATGACCTCACTTTGCTTATCTTATCTAACGCTAACCCTGGATGCAAACAGCTTCTGTTCTCCCTTCATCATCCCTCTCTGCTCTGCTTTCAGGCTGCAGCCCCTCTGATGCGCTACCTTGAACAGGAGCTTCAATACATGAATGAAAACCTGGTTCAAGAGAACTTTAACAGGTGCTCCTCACTGCCAAATGAGAAAAATCTCTTCTATTGCTTTAAATATTAAATGATGCCTCATTTTTATTTTCTTTCTGACCAGCCTTCTGACTCCGTTGTGGCAAAACTCAGTGAAAATCCTCTATCAGGTTGCTACCCAGCATTCACAGCAAGAAGGACTCATGGTGTTCTGCCAGAGGCTTCTCTATACGCTGCAGGTTGGTCCACTCGTCCGACTGTATCTCATTTAAGGTTTTAAGGTAACAAATGACTAAATTCCTGTTAGCCATGTTTTATATTTAGACTTAGATTTAGACTTAGACCATTTTTAATGTCATTTTGTAAACACTGAGTGTATACAAAATGACATTTCGTCTTGTACTGTTTTCAGAACGTTTCCATTCCATAAAGTGCAGTAGTAATCAAATGTAAACAGTGCGGGAGAAAAAACATGTTACAAAAAAGGCTTTGATATGGAAGTTCAGAGCATTATTACAATAATATAAAGATACAGCAGATTTTAGGAGCGCTGTCCAAGACTGTCGTGTCTGTTTTTTTGCTGGAAGGTAAACAGAACATATCAGCATACAGGTTAGCATGAACAGAGTGGGGGTGGGCATTTTTTATATCTTTTATCCCGTGGGCACTAAGGGGCCCTCAGGGGCCTGATGGGGTGCCCACAGCATCTTCTGAAAACAGCACAACTCACCAGTGTGCTCAGATGAACTTTTTTATTGAGTCTGTTTCCCTTGTTCTTTAATAATTTATTGAGCATTTCCTCATTTTAATCACACAGAGTATTTAAACATTTATAGATTTCAAAATGGCAATATCATAAAGAAAATAAGGAGTTAAAATAACAATAAATATATGATTATTATGTATGAAGAATAAGTTAACGCTGATCCTTCCTTCCTTCCTTCCTTCCTTCCTTCCTTCCTTCCTTCCCAATAAAAGTAAGGTGACCCCTGTTTTATCCTTATCATAAGTTTCTAGTCATGATAAAAATTTTGGATTTATCATCTAAACAAAACTTAGAATAAGTGATGACAAAGATGTAAAAAAAAAATGGGTGAATGATTTTTATTTGGAATAATTTTCTAATTAAATTTTTTTATTTATTTAACTTTTTAATTTTTAAATCTGCAGCTCTCCCTGCTTCTCTCTGCGCTCTGTTTAAAAAGATTTATGAACATCTTTACTAATATAATGATGCCAGAAACAACATTTCAAGATATGTAGAAGCTCTGCAGCCTGAGTCTGCCTGTTCAATAAGAAAACATTTTAACCTGTAACTGGGAGTCATGGTCATCTGAGAAGCCCAGCTGTTTTAACTAATAAAGAAGAACAAACTATGTTTTCTCAAGCTTCTTGCGTTATAATACTAACTTGTTTAAACTTACAATCTGTTGCCATTTATAGCTGGAAAAGCTCCGTATGTCTAACGAACAGATTTTTCTTATTTTTTTAATCATCCCGCCTCCTAACCAGGGCCGTGCATAGACCACTAAAGGGGCAGGTGCTCAAAAAAAAAAGGGCACATCTTATCGCATTTTAGGACAGAATATTAACAAAGTCACATAGCTTTCAGAGTTTAATGAACAATGATAAATGACAAAATTGTGAGACATACAATCAAAGCTAAGGGAAACACAAGAACAACAGCCTAATGTCTGTATGATAAAAATACTGAATCGATAGATAAGAACAGCTTTTCCTCACCTGGCTGTCTCCTTCCGCTCAGTGGTTCTTCAGAGAAAGGCGCGCCGCGTCCTATACTTTCCTCCGTTTAAACCGCTACTCTTTGCTAAAGTAGAGAAATTATACAACGTTCAAAGTTTTCCGTTGTCTGACAAGTAGGAAGCCTACTCCAGTATTTTCACCAAAAATTATGTTTTTTAATTCACAAAAAAACTGTTCTGTAATCATTACAGAACAGTTTTTTGTGAATTAAAAAACATAATTTTCAATGTAAAAGACTAAAAGCACAGAGCAAACAGTGTTTTAGATCAAACAATACTGCATCATCCATGGGGCTCATTTGGTTTCAATTACATCTCTATTCAGGTTGACATTGGAGAGGCGGTGCAGACTGAAGACATAGCCATCCGTCCGATCATGGTTGATCTTGCTTAGGGCCAAATGAGCAGCGGCCACAGTGTAATGTGGAATATTCGCTACCTTTAGCTCCACAGTTAGCCGCCTTATCTGACTGTGCGAGAGGCAAGTGCGTCGTCACCGGCAAAAGGTCAAAGGTAACAATGTGACCGGAGGGCTTATTGTATTGTTTTTGTAGCACCAGTATCACACCACTAACTGCGCCACTGGACCAGTTCTAGGCTCTAAGGAGTGGGGAGCAAAATAATAGCACCAGAGACCGCTGCTTAAGTGAAAATGGCCGGCAATTTAATGAATGCAAAACACACATAAAATACAATACATGAAACCAAAAATACTCTGCGGATTCTTAATAATGAGGTAAGTATAAATGGGGAGGAAAAGGGAGAAGGAAAAAAAAGAATATATCACTCTTTCGTTCACCTAGGTTATTTTAATTAGACTAATTTGGATTAATTAGACCACTATCTTTTTCATAGGTTGCACCTATTTTAAGATTTAAATTTTTCCTGAGTTAACTCTTTTCCTTTCTTTTACAGGTTGCAAAATACCTTCAACACAGTTAAATCAAGTGGACCACAATTACTCAAATCACATTCAGAAATTAAACATATGAAAATCAAAGTATGGCACTTTAAATTCAAGTTCAAGTCCAAATGTAAATATCAGTTCGACGAAAAGAATCAGTTTGATTCAGTCCAAAAAAAAATTAATAATTCAATCAGTCTCCAGTTATTTTTTAGTTCAGTTCAACCTAGTTTCTGATATCCCTACCGCTCTGGCAGGGGATTACCACACGCGGGAAAGTCCCTCCCTCAATGGACAAGATGAATTGAAGTTCTAGGTCTGGCTCGCCATCTTGAATCCCGTCTGTGAATGTGCACGCCGCACATGGCAGTGAGAGGGGGTGTGCGGGAGTTGCGGTCTCCGTCGGCTCGGTAACCGCACCGGAGCCAGTGTGAGCAAGGGGTAATCCTCGCTCCGACCAAGCTTCCAATCCAAACAAAAAACCTGACCTGTGTAACAGGCCAAAAACACAATAAAACTCTTTTTAAATACTCAAAATATGCAAATAAATTCTTCTTCATAAACTTCATATATTAACTGAATAACAGTTAATAACTCTCCACCAACAGAAAAATTACAACACAATGAAAATACAGAAAAATAAACACAAAACTCACTAAACCGATAAGGCTTAGTTCTCATAAAATCCTCGTCAGTTCCCGACCAGGTAAATTATGTTTTGTTTACTAAAATATTAACTTTTAACTGTTAATTAATCACCGCTCTTTTTTTTCTCCGATTCCTCCTCTGCTCTCTCCTTCGGGTCTGCGTACTGCAGCGTCACCCAGACACTGCACCTGTAACGCTGGTTTCTTAAAGGGACAGCGACGTTATTTTCTGTCTACAGACTTTTAACCAACTACTTATCCCTATTTATGTTAGATCCCTATTTATGCTAGATTTTAACATGGGTTACATTTTTCTTGCCAAAAAAAAGATAATAATAATAATTTCAGTACATGTGTCAAATAAAAAAAAAATTAAGATAAAAAAAAAAAAAAAAAAAAAAAGGACCAAAAGGGCACATTGGGATCATGGAACAAAAGGGGCAGGTGCTCAAGCCCCCTTAGCCCCCCCCTCTGCACGTCCCTGCTCCTAACGTATACCTAAACATACATCAAAGCAGCTGCTGGTTAATATTCACTGAGTGCTGCTGCGTCTCTTCTCCAAATGCAAATCAAATGTCTCCAAGCAACAGATCCGATGATGTTACACCGAGAGGCGGGACACGGGAGCAGCAGGAGAGAGGAAAAAAGAAACACTGTCTGAGAACACTATGAACCCAGTTAGCTGCACCCAACCTCTGTTACCTTTGGCTAAAGTAAATGAGTGGAAAGTGGGAAAATAGTAGAGATTATTGGTAGGGACATGTCCACACCAGTCCATCAGAAAGTTACACCTGTACATATAGGTATGGAGGAGAACTCTAGGAGAACTTTCTGCACAGAGCCTTGTTCGTTGGGATGAATCAGAGTAAAGGAGCAAAATAAGATCTGGATCAGTGTCTGACCTCAATTATGCCGTTCTTTAAGAATGGTCAAAACTCCTCTTTAACACACTGATAAACCTTCTTGGTAGCCTAAAGATTGGTCCTAGTGACAGACTGGAGCAGTTTGTGTTTAAGCTTTAACCTCTAGAACCTATTGTGATGTGCTCTGTTTTTAGTGCCTGGAACAGTGTTTCCATGCAGAGGGTAACGGACTTCCTGAGAAGACTCTACACTCTGATGAATATAAGGTGAGAATGTGGACACCAACAACTGATGTCTCCTGTATTACATCATGAAATCATCTTTTCAGACGAACGTCTACATATAGCAATGAACAGGCTGTCAAAAGGGGATTTTTCCTCTCCACTGTCACTACAAGCCTTCAGATTGCCTTCCAGTCAATGAGTCTGGATCTAGAAATAAGTAAATATTTCTCAAATTAAGTGCATTTGCCCTTAATTTGAGCAGGTATATGAGATGACTTGCCAATGGAATGAGTATTTTTACTCTTAAAATGAGATATCTAACTAAAATGCACTTGAAATCAGACAATGAAATTGCCTTTTCTTATTTTAAGTGTAAATTGTTCCATTGGCAAAAAGTCTCTTTTACCTTCTCAATTCAAGAACAAATGCACTTATTTAAAAGAAAAAATGACTTATCTAGATTTTGATTTTGTCCAGTCCAACTGGTTCACAGGAAAAACTGAAAATAAGTAAACATTTCTTAAATTAAGTGTATTTACCCTTCATTTAAGTAGATAAATGAGAAGTTTGCAATGGAATGAGTATTTTTACTCTTAAAAGGGTATCTAGATAATATGCACTTGAAACAAGACAATGCAAATGTTTTAATTTTAATTTTAAGTGTAAATAGTTTTATTTCAATTGGCAAAATGTTTCTTTTATCACCTCGATTTCGATTTCGATTTCTGCCAGTGTTTTCCTTAGATAGAAAACTTTGAATAAATCTGACTGTATGATCTGGTTGAACTGTAAAGTGCCTTGAAATGACATGTGTTTTGAATTGGCGCTATATGAATAAGCTGAATGGAACTGAACTTACATCCCGTTCTCTAATTTCCTTCAACTTGGACAGACTCTGAAGGCGCACCTCACTCACCACTCGCTGACCAGCCACCAGCTTATAGAGAGGTTCTTTAAAAGGAAAATATTGGAGCAGGTGAGGGTATAGACAGTATGCTGGGTGTTCCTTAGAACTACTGGGAGAGGCTGTCTTGATTCTTTGGTTTTGTTCGGTCTTGGCTGTATTACAGAGCCAGTACAATGGGGAAAAATATGGAGCAGTCACCCTCCTCACAACCTACAGAAGATCTGACCAAAGGCTGCGCGTCGATGTGCTGAATGCAGTCAGCCTCTTACCAATGGACTCTAACGGTAAACCAGAACAATCCCAGCTACTCAGTGGCTTCCAATCACTTCAGACTGATTCACATTTTCCTATATATATTTATGCATTAATTTCTTTATGTGTATAATAGATCAACCAACACAAAGTCAAAGATAATTGTTATAGTGGAAGTAAATGCTTTTAAAAACATGTCTTTCAAATGAAACTTGATGTGTTTCTAATTGTATTCAGGATAATCTACAGTAGTCTTCTTCCTGCTGGATGGTGAACTCAAATCTTTTTTGCCCTCCAACCATTTGTTTTCAAGAATTTCCCCATGTTTAGCTCTATTTAACATCCCATCAGCTTTGACCCACAGCATGAGGATGCCCCCACTATGTTCCACCACAGGTTTCCTGTGTCCTTCGCAATGAAGAGCTCTACTCTGTGTTAATATATGATGGAAATTGAGTTGTTCATAATTGGACCAAATGTGGAGAAGTTAACGTCATGTTTCAATTTAGGGCTCAGTGATCCCTTCGTGCGCCTGTGTCTGGAGCCAAACCACATCTTTCCAGAGATAGAGCCTCGCTGCACCCAGTACAAAAGCTGTGACCTCAATCCCCTTTTTGATGAAACCTTTGAGTTGTGAGTAGCTTCCGCGGCTTTCTCAGTTTTACAGAGTCTTCTACATTAATAAGCTCATTGCTTTAGAGCTAAATGGCAGGGAACGGGTTTCTTCTGCTGTAGCGTACAGGATTTGGGATGAGAAGTTGTTTCTCTTTCTGCATTGCAGCCTGGTTTCACTGGAACAGTGCCAGACTCCAGGAGCTTGTTTGGTCATCACAGTTCTGGACCACGACACCTTGAGGCCGGACGACTTTGAGGGCGAGGCCTTCCTGGCCCTGGAGGACGTACCTGGAGTCTCTGAACAGAAAGAAGAGGACCTCAGCAACCAGGCAGACGCTTCATCTTTACAAATACGGCTGCCGCTCATGCATCCTAAACCTAATGGTAAGACTCACATCAGTAGGAGTAATGCTAAAGAAATGACTGAATACTTTGCTATAGTAGAGCCCAATAAGTCAGATGGATCCACAGAAACTCTATTATGGGTTAAGATAACTGTCAATAAAATTTTATGTCTGAATGTCTAAACTTGTAAAAGAAAATCCAATAATATAGGAATAAATTTCAGATTTGTGTTTGTTCTGTGTTGTCAACTCATTGATAGACGTGACATTAGGTCTACGTCTGTGAGAATACAAGTTAGAAGGTCACAATAATACAAATTCACCAGTAAGATTTGTAAATGAAATTCAAAAGTATGAAGTATTCAAAAGTATGATTAAGAAGTCTATGAGTGCATACTTTTAAGTTTATGATTCTAATAGATTTGATTTGTACTTGTAAATTTCTGATTCTTAATCATACATTTCTGATGTATATTTGCTAATTAACAATTCTTAAAATTATTTTTACTCGTAAAATTATGAATTTTACTTGTAAATTTATTATCTGTATTCATACATTTACTATATCTGCTTGTATAATATTTTTACAATTTTGATTGTAAATATATACGTTATTTGTACTTGTTAATGTTTTATTCATAATCAGAAATTTGTGACACTAGTTACTCTGTGATTTGATCTCGTTAAACTTAATCATTTATAAATCTGATTCTTAGTTAACTTTTACTCTTAAATGTATGATTCATATTTCTAAATTTAACACTTTTACTTGTAGAGAATATTATTCCCTGATTTAAAATTCTTACTCGAAAATTTGTGATTTGTTTTTCTAAATTCATGATTCATACTCAAATGTAAAATTTTTGCTTGTAAATTTTTTGATTTATACTGTGAAATTCACGAGTCTTACTCATAAATTTATGACGTGTGCTCATGTTTTATTTTATTTTAAATTTTGGAGTCTGGTCTTGATAGCTCTATAAAACAGATCTACGTCTCTTTGATCTTCTAAAACAAGTTTCGCTAAAAGAATATTATAAAAGAACCTTCCAGACATCACAGTAAATAAAGGTCTTGGAAGCAGGACCTGTTATCAAAACCCAGGAATGAGAGATAATTAAATTACGTTCCTTTTCTAATCTCCTAAAGTTAAATTATTATTAATCTCTTTCTCTAAGCATCTAAGGATTTTTACAAAGTAAAATGTTAATTAGCTGAAACTCTACATGTAGTTTTAACATCTCCCTACGTCTGTCTGCAGAGGACAGCATCCTGAAGTTGCTGGAATCCAGGAAAGGAGAGCGAGAGGCTCAGGCTTTCGTAAAGAAGCGACGCCAACGAGAGAAACAGTCCCAGGAGGCCGCCCAAGTGTGACAAAACGCACAGAGACGAGTTCTTCCTCCAAAAATATACAATTTGTTTTAATGATCAGTACCAAAAAAGAAAGAGAAAAAAAAGAATGCACTCAGAAAGAAACACTGTTGTTGCATGAGTTGTGAGCGGACAACATACTGAACATGACCATCACAGTGATCGGAAACACTCACACCTGCATCCAAACATTTACACGCCTCTATGCTTCCCGATGGTTTGTCAAAATCAGTGCAAGAGAAAGATAAGAGCATCACATTTGTATGTGTATACATTTATATATAATATATATGAAATATATAAATTATACACAGTTGAGACTGAAATGTCAAAGATTACAACTGTAGAAATTTGGCAGAGAAAGCTGTCACAGATTGATTTAAAAATAAAAAATAAACTAAAAAGCCTTCTTAAGTGTTCTGAGGTTGATTCGTAGCTAATATAAGGGCTGTAAAAAATAAAATACTACCTTAAAACCAACTGAGTCTGTTAGTTTCATTTTATATCTTCCTATAGATTCTGCAAAAAGGAATATTAGAGGAAAACCTGAGTGAACAAACTCAAAGCCATTGATTACACGTTTGAGCAAATTATAGTTTTTATATTTGAGCATTTGAATTTTTAATAGCTAATCCACGGAAGGGAGGAGGTTTAAAAAATAAAAACAGAAACCCAGCTCCTTAAATGGGACTAAATTGAAGTTTTTCAAGAGTGACCTTTTACTACTCCCTGAAATATCATAAAAATCCTCCATCCATCGAGGCAGTTTTAAAACTGACAACACGATCACGACACCATGACGAACACAGCTAACCACGACGAGATTTCCCTGTTGTTTGGGGATTACGACCATAACGTCTTTGGAGTTTTAAGTGCCGAAAAATACTAAGTGGACTTCATTACTCCTCAGAAAATCAAACTATCCAGATGGATGCATGTCACTCTAGGGAAATGTTGCCACAAAAGTGAGATTATACTTTTGAAATATATCATTTAAAACTACCTATGTAAATGCTTCATAGTTAGGGGGGGGTCAGAGTAAAATATAACAGCAGGTTATTTTCATAAGTCAAATGCAGGGGAGCAGAACAGTGTTGCTGGTCGTGAACAGAAACCACCAGAATGTATAATTTTCCTTGGGTAACACTAGCAACACTATCACGCCTGATTCCACAATAGAAAAAAAAACTAAATTTTTTTTTAGTGACTAATTCTCAGTAAGACGGTGATGTTAAAAAGTACAATTCTGGTCTTTTTATGGTGTTGAAATGTGGGTGAGAATCCAAGGCTGGTTGGTGTGGAATCAGGACTGGATGCTGTGGAATCTGTGGCGGCCCCACAGGGCGGTGAGGTCAGGAGCGCTGCTGCTCTGATGTCTGTTCGGGGCATAGCGGGCACTCTGTGGACGTGGAGCAGCTGTCGCACTGCAGCCCGTGGCCACAGGGGAGCGACGCTGAGCTCTGGCCTCCACACGTCACGCAGCACTGTCTCTGTTTCCTGTACACCACCTAATGAACAACAAATCACCGTTTTATTTATAGATTTTTCACCTTAACGTTTAAGATATATTTACAGACGCTGTATTTTTCCCATAAAGATCAAATATGGAAAATACCTGTTCTACAGCATGTAAACAGTTACAGAGCTGGGCCTGTAAGCTCAGAACCGACTCCAGCGGCAGTCTGTGCAGTAGCTGGAGTTGATGCAGTGCAAGGTGTGGATTATCGCTGCTACGCAGGCTCTCCAGCGCCTCCTGTAGGAGAGAGATCTGCCTTTGCGCCTCCTCTTCAGCCTCCCGTGCCCGTTCTGCTTCCATGGCACACCGCGCTGCGTTTGCTCTGGACTCCTCTGCATCCGCTCTGATCGCAGCCCACGACTAGAACAGAAACCAGTGTGCAACCATTCAGGTTGGTTTGAGGCAGTAAATATGCAGGCGATCGCACAAGACAAAGAAAACGCTGCCATCGCTGCTCCTCACGCGCGCTCCTCTACCTACCTACCTGAGCTGTGTGTTTCCAGCTGTGACCCCACTGCTTCAGCGCCCTGTGAGCGTCCTCCAGCTCTTGCTTGAGTCTGGCGGTCTCTGCAGGGGGGGCGGAGGGCACCAGGGCGGGAGGAGTGCCAGGAGAACCCTGACCTGAAGGGAAATGCTCCCAGATATTTGTGCTCATACCATTCAGACCTACAAAATAAGAAAAACAAACAGTGGATTATTAATATTAGAAGCATAAGGAAAGGGAATCAAAAACTGGTTCCTGTTCAGAACCAGTTCCGTGTGTTCCAATTCCATGGAATCGTTTGGCAGCTTGCTTAACGGTTCTCTTAACGGCTCCAAGCAGCCCAGCGCTGGGAAGCACAAATTAAGTCAAGTTTTTTTATGCAAGTTGCGTCATGTTTTTTAAGCAAGTTACGCACACGACATTCAGTAAGCAAGTAGGACGTGACCATGCGCAAGTCTAGAAAAGCAAAATAGAAAAAATGGCGTCCCATCGGGTAAGCTGATCGAAAGTTTGGATGTAAAGTGGCAATAACATGCGCAGGAGGAAATACATCCAACATGCAGAAACTCCTGCGCACAAAACATGGCATACATTTTAACGAATGCCATGTTTTTGATGCCTTCCGGACAGAAGCTAAAGTTACGACCAGCATGGAAGGCAACTCTGGTGGGAAGTAGTTTTATATCACTGGCTGTGCTTAATGTGGTTCCTTGTAAATCATGACGTTTCTGGAAATAAACCAATTTCCTACCTCTCTTTGGGGTTAGTAAACATGCTACGAAGTTGCTCCGCAGTTCAGGGAGCGAGATAAAGGTGACCCTTGTTTATTTAAATCAGGGGGAGATGAGTTTATATCCCGAAATTGTACAGTAATGCTTTTTCATTAAACGGAGGCCTTCTCCATTAGATTTAGATGGCTGTGACAAGACGGGTCGCCTGGCTGGCTCAGAGGCTGGCAGCTCCCGTTCACTGCCTTCTGTTTTCGCCGAGGCAGGCAGAAATAGAATGTCCCAGGCGAAGGTAGATGGATGTCACCGTGCACTTACCAAGTTCTTTGTTTCACAGAATCGATAAGAGAATCGGAATCGTGAAAATCTTATCAATTCCCAACCCCAAGAATAAAGCCTGTAGATTTCCTCTGTAATCTAGTTTTTTGTACCTAAAGAGCTGTGGGATGGTCCGAGGAAGGGGCTTTCTGATAGGCTCGGTTGTGACGGATGAGGAGAGAAGAAAGGTGAGGCCTGTGGCCTGACTGGAGGAGATGGAGAAGGAGAGCTGAAAGGAGCCGAGCTGCTGAACGACCCTGGAATATTAACTGGAGCTGAGCTCTGAATCTGGCTTCCTCCTGCAAAAAACAGCAAATGAACTAATTAGAAACAAACATATTGCCAGTCTGTGTCTATTTTCATCATTGTGCTTCATTCTATCTCTATTCTCCCACTCTGTAGAATCTGTTAGTTCAATCTCTAACGTTAGGCTCTCTCTGCTTTTTTTCATAGTAGCTTCATCTGGTCTTTTCCTGTTTGGCTGTGACACCATCCTGGAGAGAAATATCAACTGTGCTGCTGCCATCAACACGCTTTTTATAGATGTTTTTCAGTGTAGTCCTGTTTCTCTGACTGTGACTGACTGGATGTGCTCTCTTCATCCTCTGACATGGCAGCTGGCTCGGAGCTCGTCTGCCTGGCTGTGTGTTTCCTGGACGGGGCCGCCTGTGAAGCTGATTCAGAGTTGCCTTTTGTATCTCTGCTTCTGTCTCCTTGAACCCCAGTCGGCCTCGGCAGATGTCCGCTCACACTGAGTCTGGTTCTGCTGGAGGTTTCTTTCTGTTTACATGGAGTTTTTCCTCTCCACTGTCACTACAGGCATGCTTAGTGTGAGGGATTGCATTCATTGATGTAATTAACTGGTTTTCCTTAGATGGAAAACTATGAATCAATTTGACAGGATGATCTGGTTGAATTCTATATGTACAGTGCCTTTAGATGACGTGTGAATTGATGCTATATAAATAAACTGAATTGAATAGAATTTTGCGGTGATGCTTTAACATACCTAGCATAACCCCCATACTGGGCAGGCCTGAGCTGCCTTCCAGGCTCCTCTCCAGCGCAGAGACCCCAAAGTCATTCAGATCGAGATCATCCAGAGCCGACTCTGTGACAAACCACAACAGCTTGTTTGGATCGTAGTGATATATGTGGATTCTAATGTATATCTACAGCCTAACGTACCGACAACCGACTCCACGGTCTCACTGGTGGGGTAGAAAGGCAGGGCGTTGGCGTTCATGCCGGAGGAGATGCTGGAGCCTGGTGGGCCGAGGGTGGCCGGGCTGGGTGGTGTGGCGGCTAGACTGGAGGGGATGCTGGAGGACAGACTCAAAGGGCTGCCGACGGGCAGGAACACAAACAGGTCCTGGAGAGGAAACAGAACAAGTTGATGCTTCTGCAGAAACAAAGAGACACGGTTTACAGACGAAGCCCTGGATGCTCGATTGGAGCGTTTTTACCTGTTTGCTCTGCGTTGAAGCAAATTCTCTGCTGCGCTGCTCAAGAGCAAAACCTCTGTGTTTGTTCTGAAATTACATTAAGAAAAAATATAAGCAACACTTCTTCACATTCTCTATATTATAACACTGACAGATGTTTTGTTTGTTTAAGTGACTGATTCCAAGGTCTGGAAACTCTATGGTTTGGTTTGTATTTTTATTTCTTTCTTACTTTGGAATTTTTATTCTATTTTAATTTGAATTAGCTTTTTAGCATTTATTATGTTTCCGTTATAGATTTAGTCTTTCATGTAATACGACTTACACACCAGTGGAAAGACTAACAAATTAATAAATACAGAAATAAGATCCCTGATACAGACAGACCACTGAAGCACCTCCTGAGGAGGCTAAGGTCCTTTGGAGTGAGCTGGCCCCTGCTAAAACCTTCTATAACTCCCAGGTGGCATCTGGGCCCCTGGCAGCGCAGAGCAGGACAGAAAGAGACTGAACAAACTGGTGAGAAAGGCCGCTTCTGTCCCGGGCTACACTCTGGACGCAGTGGCTGAGAGGAGGGTGCTGTCCAAGCTCACATCCATCATGGACAACACCTTCCACCCTCTGCACCAGACTGTAGAGGAGCTGAGCAGCTCCTTTTTAGGGAAAGACTTTTACACCCTGTTTGTAAAAAGGAGCGCTACAGCAGGTCATTCATCCCAGACTCTACAAAGTGACACTAAAACGGCAATAACTTGTACAATGTATAATGTGCAATTACTATTCGATACCATATATATATATATATATATACACACTCACCGGCCACTTTATTAGGTACACCCGTCCAACTGCTCGTTAACACTTAATTTCTAAGCAGCCAATCACATGGCGGCAACTCAGTGCATTTAGGCATGTAGACATGGTCAAGACAATCTCTTGCAGTTCAAACCGAGCATCAGTATGGGGAAGAAAGGTGATTTGAGTGACTTTGAACGTGGCATGATTGTTGGTGCCAGAAGGGCTAGTCTGAGTATTTCAGAAACTGCTGATCTACTGGGATTTTCACGCACAACCATCTCTAGGGTTTACAGAGAATGGTCAGAGGAGAATGGCCAGACTGGTTCGAGCTGATAGAAGGGCAACAGTGACTCAAATAACCACCCGTTACAACCAAGGTGGGCAGAAGAGCATCTCTGAACGCACAGTACGTCAAACTTTGAGGCAGATGGGCTACAGCAGCAGAAGACCACACCGGGTGCCACTCCTTTCAGCTAAGAACAGGAAACTGAGGCTACAATTTGCACAAGCTCATCGAAATTGGACAATAGAAGATTGGAAAAACGTTGCCTGGTCTGATGAGTCTCGATTTCTGCTGCGACATTCGGATGGTAGGGTCAGAATTTGGCATCTACAACATGAAAGCATGGATCCATCCTGCCTTGTATCAACGGTTCAGGCTGGCGGTGGTGGTGTCATGGTGTGGGGAATATTTTCTTGGCACTCTTTGGGCCCCTTGGTACCTTGGTACCAATCGTTGCAACACCACAGCCTACCTGAGTATTGTTGCTGACCATGTCCATCCCTTTATGACCACAATGTACCCAACTTCTGATGGCTACTTTCAGCAGGATAATGCGCCATGTCATAAAGCTGGAATCATCTCAGACTGGTTTCTTGAACATGACAATGAGTTCACTGTACTCAAATGGCCTCCACAGTCACCAGATCTCAATCCAATAGAGCATCTTTGGGATGTGGTGGAACGGGAGATTCGCATCATGGATGTGCAGCCGACAAATCTGCGGCAACTGTGTGATGCCATCATGTCAATATGGACCAAACTCCCTGAGGAATGCTTCCAGCACCTTGTTGAATCTATGCCACAAAGAATTGAGGCAGTTCTGAAGGCAAAAGGGGGTCAAACCCGTTACTAGCATGGGGTACCTAATAAAGTGGACGGTGAGTGTATATATATATATATATATATATATATATATATATATATATATATATATATATATATATATATATATATATATATATATATATATGTATCCATCCATCTATATAAATTCCCATGTAAACACCCTGTGCAATAACCCTGTATAATAATCCTACTATAAAAAACAAAGCTGTCAAATCGCACTATATACTGCACCTTTTTCTTCCTTTGGCACCTTCTACTTTGACTATTTGAGCTGATGTAACAAGAACATTTCTCCACTGTGAGATCAATAGTCTAGTCAATCAATCAATCAAGCAAGCAAAACACATGACCTGTCTGCCATCTGCTGGGGTAATCTGATACAAGAGTAAACTGCAACCAGAAACTAGCCCTCATATTTATGCATTATGAAAAAACAAAAATTAAACAAATTCCCTCTAAAAATTCAGTTAGTTGTAATTAGTTTAGTTATTTGTTTTTTCTAAAGTCTCATTTTCGTACCTTTGTTAGTTTACGTAAACAATAATACCCTTTATAAATACACACAAAGTGTGGCCAATGCCTGCACAAACTCTCAGTCACTATCAATCTTCCTGTTAAAAAAATCCTCCTAAAAAACAGTAACTAATCATTACTGACAGCTTTGTCTTGCATCGTTTACCAGTTTTGGTCCCATCTGACCACAGCACCTTGGTTTAATGGGTTTGCTGGGCTCCCTGTGTGGCTCACAGAAAATTGGGAATTAGACTTCTCTGACAATTCCCTTTTTTCTTTTTAAAGATAGATCCTTTCATTCCTTTTGACAGATTCCCCTACCTCAGCCATGGATCTCTGCTTGTTACATGCCAGCATGTTTCTTTTTGGCTCTGTCAGTTTAGGTGGAGGCCATTCCGTAAAAATTCAAAAAATATCCACTGGACTTGGTTTTCAAGATTTGAAGACGTTTCGCCACCTCTCCAGGAAGCTTTCTCAATTCAAATGTCTGGATCCGCAGTGAGTTTGAGTCTTATATAGACATCGCCTTGTATCGCTTGGAAACATGCAATGGAAACCGATGAATGGGTCGTTAGTTCCATCGTTAGCCTGTAATATCTGAACCTGTCTATGATTCTAGGGGTCGGT
The DNA here is from genome assembly GCF_016077235.1 of Cyprinodon tularosa. Taxonomy (NCBI): domain Eukaryota; kingdom Metazoa; phylum Chordata; class Actinopteri; order Cyprinodontiformes; family Cyprinodontidae; genus Cyprinodon; species Cyprinodon tularosa. Next base: position 122,083 of record NW_024039146.1, on the reverse strand, counting down.
CGTTAAAGGGGGGATTGTCATTAAGGGGGGGATTGTCTCCTGTAATACCTGAAACCTGTCTATGCTTGTAGGTGGAGGCCATGTTTCAGAGGGTTTTGAGGTTATTTATTTCTCTTTTATATTATTTTATTAAAAAATTATTTCTTCCACTTCCCTATTTTGAATGTTAGTGTCTATCCATTAAAACCCAGAGGATTAAAAATCAACGTGTGTTTCTAAATGCGACAGGAGTGAGGGATGATCCCAGCTTTCCAAACTCCTTCTCACCTGATCTTCCCGTTCGAATCCTGGTGCTCTGCCGTACCCTCTCTCACCAGCCCATGGAGACAGGGGGTCTACTCCCCCGCTGGCGCCCTCACATAGCGACAGAACACTACCCAGCAGCCCCTGCTCTGCTACACAGGACACCGCAGAGGGGGAGAAGTGGTCCGATGCCGAACCAAGCCCCATGTTGTGAACCCCAGGACTTGGAGAGGCGTCATGGCCAGGAAGGGGGTCTGGGAGTCTGGGGGGAGGAGGGGAACCAGGGTTTGGGAATAATGGCTCCTCAGCAACAAAAGGCTCTGGTGGAGATTCAAAAATAAACAACAATAACAAAATAAGTAATGTAAGTATGATAGAAAATGAGGCGAAAAGCAGAGCTGCTTCTTACTTTCTACATGAGCGAAGGCACAAAACGGTCCTCTGGGACAGCTGCCGCATTGCTGCATGTCATTACACTTGGTGGATTTATAAATCTGCAATAAAAACAACAAGGATTTGTTCCAGGTCATCCGCTGTGGTTCCTGCCTTCAATTCTGACAGAAATAAACAAAAACGATCTAACCTCCGGGTGGAACTGCTGCTCCGTTCTCGTATGGCAGTACTGACATCCCTCCGCTCCCTCACATTTACTGGGATCTCCCCACTCCTCGCCTTGTTTCACAGATGGACACGGCAGCGCCCTATGACAGCCACAACAATCAGGCCCTGCCTTCAGTACAGCAGGAAGCAGCTTAAAATGATGCAGTTCTTAAACAGCTGGGAAGGACAGTCACCTGTATTTGTGCTTGTGCGGGCTGCGCCGCCTGTCTTTGCTGTTGTGGTAATAAGGACAGGCGTATCCTTGGCGACACAGGCGGGGAGGCTTTTTACAGAGCTCCGTCTTGTAATGGGACAGCACATAATTGTTATCTGAAAGAGAGAGAAAACTTATCTATAAGGCAGGTGACGGGAATGGACCAAAAGACATCACATTTGAAAAGCTTTGAAAAACTTAAGCCCCAGTAAAAATATAATTTTCATGACAATGACCTGATATGCATAAATTTTCATAAAGGCTTTCTCTGTAACAGGTTTCCTTAAGCGTTTAGAATAAGACAAAGCCCCAGGAGTCATCTTTCCCATATATTCATTAAAACATTTGTGATGGTAGAACTAAAAAAACTCTTTTCTGCTTTCCAATGAATCTTTGATTTGTGCTGTTATGGAGAAACTATGACTCTGAGCTGCAGCTCAATAACAGTGAACATTAAGGACTATTTTAAAAACAGCTCATCTTCTCTGTGGTTTAAACCCGTGTTGTTGTTTTTTTCAAACTGATCTTTCTGTAGATGTGAGCAAATCAATGAGGAATCGGTTTTCTTTTTGCCATTTCCTGATTGATTAACACCAATAACATATCTGCTTTATTTCACTGGGATACCTTTTTGAGTTTTCCATTTTTTTAAGTTGTAAAAACAAAGGAACTCTGTGTCAAATCATATTTTAAGCCCAGTAAAACAGATTAGACATTATTTCCCGATTAAAAGTTCACGCGGCTGTGCCAGCGTACATGACCCATGAACGGCCTTAAGGGCTGGTTATACTCCCTGCAGCAGTGTGTCGCAGTGAGCTTGACGCAGACATTTTTTATTTATGCTCAATTTTGAGCGTGGTCTGCGCTATACGATGTGGGTCTAGATATGGCCGAGGCAATGAGGAAGAAGGGGCAAGTTTGTCCGACAACAGAGGGACATGGGGGCGAAAAAGAGCGGGGATCCAGGTGGAAAAAGGGTCTCAGCGTTCTCGCGAACCTCGATCTTCTAGCTGGTCCAACTTAAGCAGTTGTTTTCCGCAATTGCAGTCATAAAATCGAAACAAGCCGGCCTCCTGTCTGCAGCACTGTCTGCATAAAAATGAGCCGCTAGTGCCATAAAAACTCAAAAAACAAAAAAAAAAGTTCCTTTCCTAAATGTTGTAAAATAACATAATAAAACTTCAAGTTTTTTTTTCTTTTTTTATCTTTCCAAGTGTACCAACAAATGTAGCCTTGATAAACTGTAACTAGAATTTAGGCATATTAGTCAAATTCAACAGAGGCTACTGTAATAGTGATGAAAAAAGGACCCGCTAACCTGCTAATAGCGAATACTGGAACAAAATAATCATTAAGCAGTGGGTTAGTATTTTTGCTAACTATGGTAAACTTTATAGCAGGGGTCTTCAATGTTTTCCAGGCTAAGGACCACCAAACTGATGACGAGATGGCGCAAGGCCCCCCTGATTATATATTGAATGAAATTGTCTTATATCAAACTGGTCCTATAGTCACTCTATTACATATGGAGTAATGTAACGAAAGTAATTTATCCCTGGGATTATTAAAGTATTTCTGATTCTGATTCCTGGTTGATGGGACAGGTGTTGTGAATGAAACGGTGCCCAGCCTGAAAGAGCTCCTGTGTGTCGCTGAATGTGAGCATTGATGACTGAAAGACATCTTCTGCCTCCATTTCTCTGTTTACTACAGTGTGTTGAATTCATGTTAATGTGGATTTAAAGACATTTCAATTAGTGTAAAAAAATTGCAGTTGGGAATAAAAAAAAAAAGGCTAATCAACCGAATCTTTCGCGACCCCCAGGCAGTACCTCCGTGGACCCCCTAGGGGTCGCGGGCCCCCTCTTGAAGACCTCCGCTTTAGAGCTGATAGCATTTCTGAAATTCTGAAGAGTTTGCTTATTCTTCAAGGTATGAAACAGGAAATAAACATGATCCTCTCTTAATCTGATCATTATTACTTCTTCCCTTTTGTTTCTCTCATTAATGATTCTATTTAATACTGATTTTTGTACCTTATATAATCCTCTTCCTTTCTTATTTTTGTTCCACCTCTTTTGCCATTTCTTTACTCATAATAATTGATTTTCCTTCCCTTTTCCCAAAATGAATTGTAATCATTAATGTTCCCTCTAAAGCAATTTTTACTAATAGATCAGCCTTTTCATTGCCTTTTATACCTTCATGTGCAGGAAGCCAACATAAGCAAATATCAATGCCCACCCCTATATAATCTAAACAGACTGTGCGGGATTTCTAATACTAAACCTTTGCTATAAGTTCCTTCTCCCTGAATACTTTCTAAAACTGCTTTGGAATCTGTACAGACCACCACCCTGTCTGGTCTAACTGACCCATTGTAAGATTAGTATAATTGCCACCATTTCTGCTGTGCCCCACCCCCTCCCTTTCTCAAACAAACGTTTTTAGACAGTTGTCTTAGGCTACGTTCACACCGCAGCCTGAAGTGACCCAAATCAGATGTTTTTTGCCCATATGCGACCTGGATCTGATCTTTTCATGGCTGTCTGAACAACACAGATCCGATTCTTTCCAATGTGACCCAGGCCACTTGGCTATGTGGTCCTGAATCAGATACGAATCTGATATTTTCAAATGCGACCCGTGTCTGAACGGCCAGGTCGCATTCATCTGACCTGAATGTCATTAATACTCGACAAAGGTCACTCTTCTGATTCTTGCTACACAGAAGTGCCAAGAAAAACAACAACCATGGCAGACGATGATGTGGAGAGCAGTATTTATGTCTAACTATCTTGGAAAAATTAATTTAAGGTTGGGAAAGATCGCTAGATGCGCTCCAGCACTACCCTCTATGTTTACTTCTGTAAACACAGAGCATGCTGGCCTGTGACGTCACTGCATCCTCTACTGCGCATGCGGGCACTTAGGTTTTATGACTGCAGTTCACACAGGAGATCACATACAAGTCGCATATATTTGGAAATGTGAACGGGAACGCAAAAAAAAAATCACAAAAAAATCTGAATTGAGCATCAAGTCCTGCAGTGTGAACGTAGCCTTAGGCTCTTAGCTTTTAGCATTGGATTCCGCTAATTCTTTCACCTGTGTAGCGTTAGCTTCGATTTTAGTGAATTTTGAGTTAGTTAAGCTAGCTTTTAGCTATGCTTTGACCCCTACATGATGCCACTAACCCTTATTTAAATCTCATCCTATTCAACATATTCATACTCGCAGTCTAATCATTTGTTTTTTTAGCAGAAAAAGAAGAAGCAGCAGCTGTACCTTGCCAACGCGGTTCTTCGCTCAATATTTTCTCTATAAGAGCTGTGCTCGCTGCTTGTCCCGACTGGGCATCCCCTCCACCTCCTTCTGCTCCCCCCGACCCTCCCTGAGAGTCCAGCACCTGCACTTCTCTGTGGAACGCAGAAAACAGGGAGGACATCAACATCAACAACAAACTGAACACAAAGCTGAATGGCTGCTGTATTAGGAAAGGGTTTAAAGTTGCACACCTGATATCATAAACAGGAGTGCGCAGGTCATGTGATCCGTGAGCAAAGGCACAGTGGGAGCCATTCTTGCTGCAGTGGCCCTTTGCATCCGTTTCGTGGATACATGACCCCGTCTTATAATAGCGGAGGTGGTATCGCCGTTCTGTGTCCCCTGCAGTTCGATGCAGGAAAGGACATCTAGAGTACAAAAAAAAATAACGTTCAGAAGAATAAATTAATTAATCAGAGGCCTTATAAAACATTGGTGCCCTAAATAGGCTCAAGGAGCATCAGAAAAGTGTTTGCTTTAGTGTAGGGCTGAAACAATTTATCGGATTAATCATGATTAATCAATTATTGAAATATTAGTCAATTTATTTAGTAATCGATTAATTAACTGGAGTATGGAGACTGTAAAATATGCCTTTAGTTGACAGACCAACCCACTTAGAGCAGTAATTATACCAAAATTGTAAAAAAAATATATAAACATTTTGCATTCAAGATTTAAAAAAAAAATTTTATCTGTCAATACTCTCTGATTTAATTTAGTTTAAAAACAAAATTCTTAAAGGTACCTTTGGCTATCTAAATATGAACCAATTAATCTAAAAAAAATAATCAACAGATTAATCTATTTGCGAAATAATGATTAGTTGCAGCCCTACTTTAGTGTATGCTTTAATCATTCCAACTAATGGAAAACATTTGCGATAAATTTAAAGCGACAGTGTGCAAAAGTTTCTTATTTTAAAACTTCTCAAGAAAATGTGTTTTTGTTGAGGTCTACTTTCATGGGGCTTTAAAAAGAAGAATGGGAAATAAAGAACACGTTTGAATCTGCTGCTATAGTTGATGCTGCTAAAAGCTAGATTAGCATGCCTTTAAAATCCACAGCCACACCCAAGAACTTCTTTTCAGTCTAGAATTTGTTCTCTTTTTGAGTGTAAATGTCATTTTCGGCACCATAATGGAGACAAAGTAGTTTCTAAAACTCCAATGGAGATTATGCATGATATACTACAGTCAAATCAGGAGTGATTGTCTGCAGAAAAGGCTTAATGCTTAGTTACTACGACCCACACATTTGGGAGATGAATGAGAGCAGTTCAGGATTTTAATGTAAAAGGTGGTTTAACAGGATGTGGTGGACGACCTGCAAATTCTGCTAGAAGAGCAGAATGAAATTAACATTATGGACCTTTAAAGAAACTTCTACAAATAAAACGGAGAAAGAATCCTGGTTACTTTGTACATCAAGTATATACATTTCTTGATTCATTTTGAACATTTTATTATTTGTTAGTTGGGCAAATTGAACCTAGAGATACTGACTTCTTCATAATGTTCCCTGTATGCATCTGCTTTCATCCATCAGTTCTGATCAACTTTTCCAGCCCTGTCATTTTATCTCTGATCCACTGGAACAGATATGAGTGGAGAAAATAGGATGTGGAACAAGGATCACCATATTATGCGCTTGTACCATTTTACTCCGTGTTTACAATCTGAATCCTAAAAGGGAAATTACCCTATGTGGGTTGATCAAGAAATCATGACATAGAAGGGAGCCTTAGAGACACTCACTCATCTCCTTCTGGGCAAGTGCCTGTTCCCTCATCATATTTGGTACAGTAGACATCTGGGCTGTAGTTGAACGTCCCGTCTCGTCTGCGGATGGGCCTGCGCCGCCGCTGGTTTAGAAAATGCCAGTGGAAACAGGAAAACGGACGGTGCTGTGTGCATTTATGCTGGACAAACAGGGGACACTGCTCAGTTCTGAACTCTTTGAGATATCTGGAAAAGAAGGAGACACCGGAAAAAATATTTTGAGTCAAACCGTGCATTTTTGAATAGGCAAATACTCTCCCTACATAAAGCTTAAAGCTTTCACTTCAATTTAACAGTTTTGCATATACTGTAACTTAAGAATATAAAGTAAATTTGGTAATTAGTTAAAAGTCCCTCCATGTGTATACTTATCTCAGCATGAATAAAACTATTTTAGTCAAAGTAACAAGTCAACATGACAAGGAAAGAGTAAAAATGTGGAGTAGTTTGCAACAAAATCCCAGGCTTTGAATATCTCATGGACTACTGATCAATCAGTAATCAAGAATGCTAAAAGTGCAACACAACTAAAAAAACATAGAAATATTATGAGCCTAAATTGGCAAGTTAAACACAGAGAGCAGTGATTAGAGTAGCAGCCAAGGGGTCAACTGGAACCTTGGAGGAACTGCAGAAATGCACTATTCATTGAGAAGATTCTGTTAATAGGACAACTAATATTAGGGCCGAAACAATTTATCGGGTTCATCAATTATTGAAATAATCATTAACTGATTTAGTAATCTCGGCTACATAGTGGAACAGTGGGTAGTACTCCTGCTTTGCAGCAAGAAAGTTCCGGGTTCGATTCCCTGTCCGAGGTCTTTCTGTATGGAGTTTGCATGTTGTCCCTGAGCACGCTTTGGTTCTCTCCGGGTACTCCGGCTTCCGCCCACAGTCCAAAAACATGACTGTTAGGTTAATTGGCTTCTCTAAATTCTCCTTAGTGCATGAATGGTTGTTTATCTCTGTGTTGTCCTGCGATGGACTGGGGACCTGTCCAGGGTGTACCCCGCCTCTCGCCCGTAGGCATTTGGAGATAGGCACCAGCACCCCTCATTCATCCGCTTGGGATAAACATGACAGAAAATGGATGGAGTGCAACTCTAAAACATGCCTTTAGCTGACAGAGTAACCCACCTTTAGCAGCAATTACACCAAAATTGTAAAAACAAAAACAAAAAAACTGTAAACATTTTGTATTTAAGAAAAAAAAACAACCCTTTTGTCTGTCCAAACGGCCTATCCAGAACTCCTCCAGTGGAAAGCCTTCGTTTCACTTGGTTTAATTTAGCAAAAAGTCTTCTTTAAGGAACCTTTGCCTATCCGATTATTAATTGAAAAACATTATCAACAGATTAAGCAATTTGTAAAACAATCATTGCAGTCCTACTGTATATAACAAACCTCCCTAAACTGGCCTGTGTCAGAAAGCGGTTCAGTGTTTTTTTTTTTTTTTTTTTGGCTAATAAACAATAATAATAATAAATAAGTTGTCCTATTTGCAACTCACCATAAAAAAAATCACTCTGAAACCACCATCCCAGAGGGTTCAACACAATGGTGGCAGCCTTTTTTTACAACTGGGTCAAATTAATATACTGAAGATAGTGAGAACGTATGTTTTCGGGTTAGAAAACTATTTATCAAAACAAATAACAAAAACAACAGCTAAGCTCTCAGAGTATCGGAATCTGCAAAGCTAGTAGCCACATCCAAAACCTATTACAGCTAAACAGATCAAAGCATTTACAGTGAAGTTTGTTTTAATGCCACTGGGTTTGTTTTGGACAATTCAAGCGCTCACCTTATAACTATAATACCACAAAGCTAACAGCAACATAAGCTGCAAAAACTATATTTTTCCCAACAAATACTTTACTATAGAATCGAATTAAACCATAAACCGCCCAAATGTGTTGCAATAGTGTCACAAAGTGTCAAAAATAAAATGATATTACAATATTTTCAGTAATGTTCAGTAACATTAGGCCTCTCCATTAGGACCAGGAACATTTGCTCTCCAGCACTCTATAGCTCATTCCAGATATTTTAAAGTTTCAATTCGCAACCAAAGTTTGTAGTAAAATCAAGCTTTTGTTTTGTGTATGACACAGGCACGTGAGGTTGTGTACACAGCCAGCTAGCGCTGCTAAGCAGCTACGTACGTGTAATGTTGAGGTTTCTCGGGCTGAACGTTCAACACGGTGGCGGGCGAAGTCGAGCCCCCAGCGGGCGAAGACGATGAGGACGAGGATGCCCCTCCTGCTGCGGTCGTCGCTGCCGAAGACGACGGGGGCTGTGAATTTGTTTTAGACATTTAACCAGTCTGAAGCCTAACAACAAGAAGCTTGTTTTTAGCTTACAGGCTAGCTCTTCTTTTTAGCTTCGAAATCCGCATTCTCCTACGCTGTGAGCTTGCGCGAGGCAACAGGAAGTAGTAGTAGAGAAGAGACGCAACACAGAACTATGGGACATGAAGTTTATCGATAACTATAATAATATATTTATATGAAAAGATGTTTTCAATAAACAGCGTTCTTTGATCAATGAACATAACACAAGATCATTTAATCATACGCTTTATTGTTGTTTTACAGCAAATATTTGATTGTTTTATCTGATTGGCTGCGCCATATCCCGTGTGAGAGGATCAGCCAATGGCGCGCCGTCTGCGAAAATCATGACGTCACGTTGAAGTATTATAACTCGGCCTCGTTCTTTCTCTCCAGTAGACATTTTTCATTGGGTTGTATTTGATGTTAGTCGAACTCGACGAGTTCTTAGCATACGGTAAACTAACAGGTAAGATATATATATATTTATTTCATTGTGTCTGTTGAGGCTGTAATTGGCTATCTGAACCGGTTTTGGATTTTAGTTGGGTCGTTTTCTTGTTTGTCTACGATTATTTCCTCACAGCCTTACGTGAAATGGAAGCGTTAGCTAAAAATAGAACAATGGAGGTTCTTGAGTCTTGTTTTTTTATCGCTAAAGATCAAAATATACCGGTTAACACTCAACGGTTGAGCTTAAAAGTAGCTGGCGGCACAATTGTATTTAATGATTCAGTCTCATGAAACGTGACGACCTAAGCAAACTGCTTGAATTGAGTGTGAGTCCTTGTTTTTTTCTTCCGTATTTCAAGGCGAAACTGAAAATGGCGAGGTGGAAGCGCCACCGCGCTGTTTCGAGCGCCATTTGTTTTGACCTGGTTAGCGTTAATACAAAGCTCTGTACCAAAACAAATAATTATTACCACGTTTCTTGTGTTAAAATGTCCACAACTATGTTTACGTTGAGGACTAGCAGTTTTTTTTTATTGCTGAGCCTTTAAAGGCTTTAAAGGCATCCATGGGAGGCCGACGCCTTCCATGGATGCGGTGTTGGGGGAGGGGAGCGGCGTTAGCTTTAGCATTTGTTTACAGATGAAATCTCCTTTTCGGCAGTCCCTGAACAATTTGCTCAAAGTTAATTGGTTTCCACCACACTTTTAGGAACTGCGAGATGGCCCGTACCAAGCAGACCGCCCGCAAGTCCACTGGAGGGAAAGCTCCCAGGAAGCAGCTGGCTACCAAGGCTGCTAGGAAGAGCGCCCCCTCCACAGGAGGCGTGAAGAAACCGCATCGTTACAGGTATGGGACCTTCATTGCATTCATATGCGGTGTTGTTGTTGTTGAAACGTGCTAATCTGACTTCTTGTCTTTCAAAGGCCTGGCACCGTGGCTCTGAGGGAGATCCGTCGCTACCAGAAGTCCACTGAGTTGCTTATCCGCAAGCTGCCCTTCCAGCGTCTGGTGAGGGAGATTGCTCAGGATTTCAAGACTGATCTTCGTTTCCAGAGCGCTGCTATCGGAGCTCTTCAGGTAAACCGTTATATCAATGCTGCACCTGGCTTTTTTTGGTGGGGTAAGTGTTACAAATTGCTTACTTTGTCTCTGTTTTTGTTTTTTTCCAGGAGGCAAGCGAGGCATACCTGGTGGGTCTCTTTGAGGATACTAACCTTTGCGCCATCCACGCCAAGCGTGTCACCATCATGCCAAAGGACATCCAGCTGGCTCGCAGGATAAGGGGTGAAAGGGCTTAAGTGGCCAATCCCAGCATTATGACATATTTATCATAGTTATCCATTTTGTGGACATTTTTTTCCTTGGGTTTTTGTTTTTATAAATTCTTTGAATTTTTCTATTTAGTGATAGACAACATACCAACCATTCCACTAGCCCAAGTGCACCATGGACAAGATAACCTTTCTGGGTTATCACTAAATGTAATTACTCCAGTTAATTGTGGATGTTGGGCTCCTGTTGAGGGAGCGATCTCTAAAATCTCAAGAATCAATTCTGATCACCTTCTGGGAGCAGTTTTTCTTTACTATCTAAATGCCAGCATGCCACCCTGGGTGCATATCAGCAGTCTCGATGTATCGGTTATCTCAGTTAGTCCTCTGAACTAAAAGGGAGCCCTGCAGACCCCTGACGTTGTTTAGGGCCGCTTTTTATGCGTTTTATCAAACACAAAAATCTTGGCAGCTACATTTAATACTATTTATGAGATGTTGGTCACATGTCTTTCTATTAAAGCTCTTTATGAATACAAGTTTGTGTCTTGTCATGATGTATACAGACAATAATGCACTTTTTAAACTCATTTATTTACATGGGTGGGTTGATCTGTGGTTATACAAACCACTCTGTGTGCTTGAAACCAGCAGCTGTGAACAGAAAGGACAAGGGTTGGTGAAATTATAGGTAGATCAAAGATTGCATGGTGAAGTTACAACAGATCAAATGTTAGAAGTTAACTACTATTGGACTAGGGATGCTGATGTCAGCAAATTGATACAAGCTGGTAAATGGTGAGAAAATTAAATGGTAATTCCAGAATAAGTGCATCTATGATTATCAAAATGGGAAATCTGTTAACTTGAAATGTTTGATGCTTGTGTAAATATGACGCAAAGACCAACAAACCTTTGGAATTAGCGGCACTTCTAGATTCTAAATCTACACAATAACACCAAAACAGGGCAAGAAAACATTTACTATTCTAAAGGGGCTACAAAGCCAATGATGCAGACTCCTGATCTAACATGAAGTGATTATCTTGTCTGAAGATAAATGTGAGATGTGTGTTTTTTTGTTTTTGTTTTTTTGTTTAGTATGAAATTAATCAGTTTAATCACTTGTCAGAACATTACAAATCCTGTTGAGTAAAATTCCTAAAATAACCATATTTTCCATTAATTTAAGTGGGTAATTATGGTCTGCAAAATAATTTTTGAAATAAGAATCAGACATGCACTTGATTTTAAATGGATTTGGCCAATAGTCTATCTTACAGGAGTCAATGGAAAGTGCATATATATATATATATACTCATTTCGGTACGGTGGCACTGGCTCTCTTTGACCGCACAGTGATCAAAGTTGAAATAGTGTTTAGTAAAGTTAACTTGTATATACTTTGATATTGTATTTATAGCAGTATATTGTTATACACTTTTCTAGGGTGCACAGTGTGTAACCACTTGTATAACCTTTTGCTGCCGTAAACACAACTCCCCCATTGTGGGACAATAATTGGATTTTCTATTCTTTATAGTCTATGGAAACTATAATTAGCATTTTTAGCCTTTCCATTCAATATGTGCTTCCATTTTAAATAATGAGAAAACTTTCTCCTTTAGCCTGGGTGAGTTCTGGTTCTAATCCAACCTCTCTGGTGCAGTTTTTAAAGAAATAACTCCAAAGTTTATATCACTTTTTCTTCCCTTCAACCTTTTTTCCTCTCTAAAAATGTTGCTCCTCATTCGGAAGGAGGTTGCTGACACTGATTATCCAACCTAGGAAATATTAGAAATACCTTTTGTAAATTAGTCAAATATACTAATTATCTGGACCACTGATTTATTGGTCAATCTAAAATTGATTGTAAGCCATAATCAATATTAACAATCCCAAAATCCCTCTTTCCAATGAATTTGTTTCATAATTGTCTTGTTTTTCAAAATGAACCCATCAACAGGCCTCACCAATGCGGCAGACTATATCCTCACAGTCCTTAATGGTGCTGGCTTTGAGCACCACACAACAAAAACCGCTGGACTGAGGCGTTTCTGGAGAATCTCTGTGAAAAGATATTCATTTGCATCAGAAAAACAAACTGAAGTGATTGTTCAGCTTAACGCGATGCTTTGTACTTACGCCACGCAGAAGGCGAATATCATGTAGCCCGGCTGAGCAAACCTCCCTACACAGGAAATCTCTGGATAGTGATGCTCAAACAGTTTCTGAGGAAACATGGATAATATAAACATAACATGGGGTGGAGCTGAATGTTTTGCTGCTGATATGTTTCTTACCTGTGTACTGTTTCTGTCTGTGCACGTCACATGTGTTTCCTTCAAATCCAAAAGCACGTCCTAAGGGACGGATCAGAGCGAGCAGATAATGGTATCACAACATAGTTTGCATTGTGCCTGCAGGCATTTGAACGACTGCTTTACCTTGCTAGACAGGTTTTGACGCAACACCTGTGGAATTGCATGCTGCAGGACTTCTTTTCCTCCAAACTAAGGGTTAACATTACACAAGTTGTTAGCACATTTAAACAGCATTTTAAGAGAAGCTAAACAGAGATAATTACCATTCCAATGTTTGCTTTTCCCAAGAACTTCACAATGTAGACGATTCTGCTGAGAGATTGGCGGATCATTATGTAAAATCAAACCTGGAGCTTTGAAATAAACGGTTCACACACTTGCCTTCCCTCCTTGAGACACTGGGATACGCCAGGAGGCCTTCGGTTGTCATCGGTTTCCTTTTGGAGGGGATTGAGGCTGAGCTGCATATTGGGATTCTCTGTCCTCAGATCCCTCAAGAGTTTGACAAGGGGCCGATACACTGTTCCATCCTGAGCCCTGCATCTCAGAATACGGATGGATAAAGGGCGGCCCTTAAGGCGAGACAAAACAACGCCAGCCTGGAAGCAAGGATTACAAAGCAGCATATAACACCACCTTATATGACATGTGTGACATGAAAAAAAAAATCAAACTCTAGTTAAGTAATTTTTTTCTTAAAATAAGTGCATTTGTTCTTGGATTGAGGAGATAAAAGAGACATTTTGGCAATGGAACACGACAATTTACATTTAAAATAAGAATACGCAGGGTGCTCAGTGTGTCTGTGGGTAACACTGCTGCCTTGCAGCAGGAAGGTTCTGGGTTTGGTTCCCAGCTCGGGGTCTTTCTGCATGGAGTTTGCATGTTGTCCCTGAGCATGCATGGGTTCTCTCCGGGTACTCCCGTTTCCTTCCACAATCCAAAACATGACTGTTAGGTTAATTGGCTTCTCTAAATTCGCCTTAGGTGTGAGTGTGTGCGTGAATGGTTGTTTGTCTCTATGTTGCCCTGCGACCTGTCCAGGTTGGACCCCGCCTCTCGCCCGTAGACAGCTGGATATAGGCACCAGCACCCCTCGTGACCCCGCTTGGGATAAGCATGACAGAAAATGGATGGATGGATAAGAAAACACAATTGCATTCTTATTTCAAGTGCATGTTATAATTATCTTATTTTAAGAGTAAAATATTCATTCAATTTGCAAACTATCTCATTTATCTACTCAAACTAAGGGTAAATACACCTAATTTTAGAACATTTTACTTATTCCTAGTGCTCCTGTGACTGTAGAATCTGAATTCAACTCTACCAGGAATTGAAATGAATCTCCAAAGTTCACTGAAAAAAATGCATCCAGTACCAGAAATTATCTTTACTTCAACAAATAAACTACAGAACTTAAAAGGAAATCTTACTCTAACTAAGCTCTTCCTCCTGTCGTCTCAATGTTTTCTCTATATCCGAGGTCTTCAACAGGGGGTCCGCGACCCCTAGGGGGTCCACAGAGGTACTGCATGGGGTTCACGAAAGTTTTGGTTGATTAGACTTTTTTATATATATTTCCCCCTGCAATTTTTTCCACTAATTGAAATGTCTTTAAATACACATTAACATGACTTCAACACACTGTAGTGTGTTCAGTCATCTATTCACACTTTCAGCGACACACGGGAGCTCTTTCAAGCTGGGCACCGTTTCATTCACAACACCTGTCCCATCAATCAGTAATCAGAATCAGAAATACTTTAATAATCCCAGGGAGAAATTACTTTCGTTACATTACTCCACCTGTAATAGAGTGACTATAGGACCATTTAAAGAAGAACATTTAAAAATTAGCACAGAACCTCAGTTACTGCAGCTAGAAACCACCAATCAGGCTCTAAATCTGGGTGTAGTAATGGACTCAGACCTGAACCTTTAGAGGCTCATAAGACAAAGTCAACCTTTTATCATCTAAAGAAGGCCGAATATCTGAGCAGGTTCTTGGAAAACTCATTGATACCTTTACTTCTAGTCAAACTGATCACTGCTGCCTGTGTCCTCACTAAAACTAAAACATAGTATCAAACATCGTAGTTTTAATGCTTCACTTGTCTTGAAGAAATGCAGCCTTAGAATTCTAGCAAAAATGTTGCAATGTGCTATATAAATAAACTTGCTTTTTCTTACATAATTTGAATAGGCAATCTTTGGGAGGCTGGTGGTTAACTTCCTGGGTTATCTTTTATGCCGATGATTAATTTATATTATTAATTTATGAAGATGAAAAAAAATAACATGTGGAAAAACAAAAAATAGGATTCCCTCACTTGTCCATTTTTGGAATTTCTCAGGGAAGTCCCATTGATCTCATCGATGATGTCACCAGCAGAGACAAACATGTCAACGTGAGCCTGACTGCCAGGGACCAGGTCCAGGACAAAGACACGGCCGCTTAGATACCTGAGGAAGAAACACGCTGAGATCGTGACACACGACTGGAATTAAGAATATTTTTCTTCCTTTGTAATATATAAAATACGAACCTTAAAATCATTCCAACTTCCCGACAGGGCACAACTTCATAAGTGTCACACACCTACAGTATGGGTAAACAGTCTGTTAAAACTCCTCTCCATCTCTTTACTTAGATTTTAAATTTTTACTATGCATTTTCTATTTTTGACTACTGTCAACTTTTTTGCAATATTTCTTTCCTTTGTAACCTCATATTCAGTGTATTTTAATGGTTAAAACTTTCCAGCTTTCCATATGTAGAGACTGACTTTTTTTTCCTAAATTTTTTTGCATTTGTGAAATTTGAAATCTTTCCATACAGTTTCAGCAGGATTTAGCTCCGGATTTTGAGGATTTAATCAAAACATTCCACAGGAGCTTTGACTTTAAATTTAGAGTCCTGCAGGAAGGCAGACCTCTGGCCCAGTCACACATCTTTCTTAGCCTCTAACCTCAGGTTCACACAGTCATCTGTGTTGTTCTCTCCAGATGTAAACCAGATCAGGTCATTTCAGACACAGAAAGATCAAATTCATCTGGTGCATTTGAAAATAAAAGGCACGGGCTGTACAAAAGTATGTTTCTGGATGATATACGATCTCCTACAAACATCTATTGTAGATTCCTGGACAGCAGTTTGGGACAAATAACGGAGTAGACATGGAACCAATCATTGTGAACTGATTGCCCTTAACTGTCCTCGTATTTAACTCCTTCCTAGCTCCCCTCAGTTCTAAACAGTTTCCTATCCTTGTTCCAGAATAGCATCTCCATTGAATGATACTGCCACCACCATGCTTTCCCATTGGGATGGTGTGTTCACAGTAAAGTGCAGCGTTAGTTTTTTAGTCCAAGAGTTCAGCTTTGGCCTCATCTGAACCAATGACCTTCTTACAGATGTTTGCTATCTCCAATAGAGTGGAAAGTGTAAGATCTTCTAGGCAGTTTTCCACAAAGCTTGACTATAAGGCGCACAACTCATATCAACAAAATTGTCCACCTAAGTTGTGAACCTCTGCAGCTGGGACAGTTGGTTAATTTCCATGTTGGTCTCTCAAATACAATGCATGAGTTTGCTCTTATGATGTGACAAGATATGGGCAAGTCAAACGGATATGAAAATATACTGTAGCTCTATTTTCTGAACATCAGTTTGATATCTTTTTGCTGTAGTGCCCTTACCGGTAGCAGCCAGCTCTCATCTAAAAAACTGCAGTTCTGTTTATAGAAAAAAAAAAGTTATTGTTTTTAAGTTGGATTATTATTGTGTAATGTGCGGTGTAAAAATATAAATAGTACATTCATTTTTCACTGACCTCCATGTCCAGTTTGAACTCCATATGAGAGAGGACCAGCAGCAGTGACATGAAAGGCTCTGGGAAAAAATAAAAAAACAGGTTTCATGTCATGTTTTTCCCATCCATGCATATAAATGAAACAAACCAAGTTACATGCCTTACCAACAAATTCCTCATTCCTGAGGATTGATAATGTAGGGCTGTACCACTGAAACAGTAAAGGAGAAAATATGTTTCAGAGCGTTTAAGATAAGCTATAATTAAAGCCATAAAGGGAAATATGTATGCAGCATGAATGACCTCAAGCACTCTGGACGTGTGCAGCAGGTGGGTGAAGAACTGGGACAGAGTCCTGCGGCTGAGGGCCAGCCTGAGAAGGTAGCGGCCCCGACCTTGAGCTGAGATCAGCTTCCTGCAAGCTCTGGTCTGCTCAACAGCCAATGACAGAGCAGAGAGCCTGCATGAAAAAAAAGTCCCAGAAGGTTAAAGTTTTGCAGCAGCTTTCAGGTGAGTCAAATGCAGGAAAAATGTTGCCAACTTGTTCTACCTGCTGCAGGTGTCATGATGATGAAGCTGCTCGAAACAATGCCAGTAATCTCTTTGGACCAGGCTGAGGACTGGCTCTGGGGAGAAATATTCAAAGCATTTAGTGCTTATAGGAGGAGAAAGGATGATTAAAAATGGAGTTAATGCTCACGATGCAGCCCCTTCCTGAGAACCAACTCCAGCAGCTCACAGCAGGAGGGGAGATGAGGGCTGGAGTCAGTCACCATGCCACCATCTGACTGCATATTCAGGACACACACTGGGAGATAAAAATAAAACACAGATAATACTGCATGAAACCATAGAAACAGAGCAGAAGAGATCAGATCTAAAATATAGTGGGATAAAATGGATTGAAAGGGTCTGGTGTCAGAGAAAAATGATAAAAACAACCGTTTTTACTGAAAACCCAGAAGCTGATATGTTGAAGGAATAGGTTGAGTGCAGTGATGGTCCTGATGAGGATGCTTACCTCTGAGGGAGGCGAGCAGAGGGTCTCTGGGCGCCATGCTGGTGATGATGGAGCAGAGCAGCGGGGGTCTCTGGACGCTTTCAGCCGCAGGGAGCCGTCATCTGGAGGCGGAAAAACACACAGCTTCCTTCCTCAGACTAAACGCAGATCCACATGATCATGGACTCAAACCGACACAGGGGGCGCTGTTGCTTCAGTTGGGAATATTACCGACTGCTGCAAACATGAAAAGGTCGATCTCTTTTGCTCATGCTTAATATTTCCACCATCTACAGGCCTACATGAGATGTAGAATTTGATCTGAGGGCCTGTTTTCGCTTCAATTACTACATCTTTTAGGGTAAAATTTGATCTGATTTAATAGAATCGTTGATGATTGAATCATAATTGTATATATGCATCTCTCATAATAAGATTAGTAACACAAATAGCTATCGACCTTTACTCAATATTGGACTCTGGCGCCCCCTTGTGGCTAAATGAAGCAAGTGCTTTTGATAAGTGACCCTGATGAATTTTCCCTTTTTTCATGTTTTCAACGTCATTTCCAGGTGGGAAGTAACTAGTTACATTTACTCAGTTACATTTACTTGAGTAACCTTTTGAAAACAAAACGTTAGAAGTGGTTTTACATCGTTTTGTTTGGGCTTTTCTTGAGAAAAAAATTAATAAAGTATCACTTCTCTTACTCAGTGGCAGAGCTAGATCGGGGACCAGGGGTGGCCATGGCCACCGGTAGGCAATCATTTGCTCTGTTCGAATTTATGGGTTGTGTCTGGGGCGGGCTACTCCAGTCCTTGAAGGCCGGTTTCCTGCAACATTTAGATTCATCCTTGACCAACACACCTGAATGAAATGGTTGAATTGCTGTGTTCATATTTATGTGCTGCATACTCCGAAGCACAGATTCGAAGGACGATTATGTCATAGCGCCGCGCCAAAGTCTGGTCGGATTCCAAGACTCCTCGTTATGCAGCCTCCAAATGCGTCCTTCTTTTTGCCAGATTTGAAGGATGGGTCCGATGTATCCTCGCTATCCTTAGATATCCCAGAATTCATTGCGAGACCAAGCAAGCCGGCATCTCCATGATTAGAAGAAATGGTACTTGGGGTCGAACAGTGGTGAAAATTGGAAGTTCAGTTTAATATAATACAAGTATGTGAATAGTTCAGTGATTAGTTCTGTTTGAAATGAATGAAAATAGTTATTTTAATGGTTATTGAGTCAGATATGTGGCGGTAATGTTTGGTTTATCTACAGGTTTTTATCTGTTACTGTGTAAATGGGTTTGGCTGTAATTTAAGGACAGATTCTAATATATCTGCAGGGTGGGGACTATAAATCTGATAGGAGTTTAATTTTTTTATTGCTGTTTTGCAGAATTTGCTTAACTAAGTATTTTTTGTTGTTGAATATTAGAGATTTTGCAGATATATTTTTTATGCATACATTGTTTAGATTTACTTATGTCTTTCTGCCCCTTTTATAGAATAGAATGTAATAGAAAATCTCTTTATTGTTCCACAATGGGGCAAATTTACAGCAGCAGAAAGATTATTGAAAATGGTCACACAAATGTGGACCTTAGAAAAATGTATTTAAAAAACAAACAAAAGAGTTCAAATATAAACAATAAAATACTCTACTGTAAAACGTTTCAGCAATATAAAACTGTGCAGCTGGAGAATAAATAGAATAAATATACAGCTATGGACATTTTTATAGTAATGGATATTTGAAAATAGCAGCAACATCAGAGATGTGCAGAATGACAGCAGCAGGTTATTTAACTGACTAAGGTTTCTATCATTACATTGGCTTTTATTTGTTCATGCTCCCAGTGGTTGTCCCCTTTATTCCACTCTGGATTCACATGAGTTTATTCTTTGTTCACTTTACAATAAAAAAAAGAAAGAAAAATGAAAAAGAAACAGTTTTGAAAAGTTCGTCGTTCATTCTCTTCCTGCTTTGTGTGTCAACTATCACGCTTAGTAAGCGGTAAAAGCCACCAAAGGATAGACCTGTTTGAATTCACATCCAAAGATCTTCCGGCCTTCTTATTTTCAAGGACTTCAAAGGATCCAGGCCAGGTAGACCGCCTCCTTGGAAGACGCAGCCTTAAATTCGAACAGAGCCATTGGCCACCCCTGTAGCCACCCCTACCGTTTTTTTCCCTCCAACACAGATGGTGGCAGCAGTAATACTCCCAAGTAAATGTTCAAAACATTTTATTTTTTTTGTGGTTAATTATACACATCAATATTCTAACATCAAGGATGATTAGTACAGAATGCATGCTCTTTTTTGTGAAATCATAGATAAATAACAATATTAATAAAAACGTATCAAATAATAAATCTATATAGATATTAGTGATTGTAAATATACATTTTATGCAGAATGTTTATTGATACAAGTAGGTAAGTAATGACCAAGGAAAAGATTTACGCCCCAGAACTCAAAACGGAATGAATTTTATCCACTATACCTTTCATCTAGAAATGACAGGTGTTTAAAAATATGCATCTATTTGTTAGCAAAGGCTGTAGGAAAATTTAGTTTTTCTTTATTTAGAAAATATTGATATTTTGCTCGTTAATTGTCCTGTTGGAACAGTTTAGACTGAACCTGAGGTTCTGGTGCCGATCCGCTGTCGGCCACCCCTCAGTGTACATAGGTTATTGCCTTATAAAAATGTTCTGGCTACGCCTCTGCTATTAGTTCAGTAAAATGTCTAGCTAGTGGCTTCTTCATCTATCGTGAGTAACTCCACTTAATAAAAACAAGCTTGTTTTAAACAAATATGCACCACTGAGAGACACACTTTCTTCTTATTTTTACTCAAGGCTTATTGGTTAAATGATTTTTGAGTTTTATATCAAAAAAAATATTTTAAAGAGTTTCCATTCCATCAATTATTTTGATTTTATTAATGTATATTATATGTTGATTTTTATCCTATTCTTTGAATAAATGTACATCATTTTCTAAATATTCAATCTGTTGTTATCATTATCAGTAGTAGATCAGTTACTAGTTATTTTAAACTTAGACTTTTAAGACTTTTATTTTGTTTAGCTCTCATGACATTTCCATTGGGAGAAAAAAACATGGTGCAGTTTGATGCAGAGACTGTGACATGATTTGGAGCAGGGGCAACCAATAAAAAATCAGCAGGGTCCGAATAAAGAAAATCAACAACAAGGAGACATTTTTAATTAATAATCTGTTACTTTAAACAGAATTTAACACTGAAATAAAATGAGGTGTTAATGCATCCATGTTATACATTGACTTTTTAAATGGTTGAGCCAAACATACTCTAAATGTGCAGGGTCATCTTTGAGCACGCTATTTCCCTTTTTTTCACTAGTTCACTACAGTTCTTCCAGCAGTCCACGCTTTCTCTGCTCTCTTTTTCTCATCTTCTTCTCCTTCTTTCTCATCGCCCGGCTTTCCACAGGTCTGTGTCTAAAAGTAGCAGCAGCAGCAGCAGCAACCCAGACTGACAGCAGCTCATTGGCTAATTTGTATCACGTGCAGCCGGGTGCTGGGCGCTCTGGACGGCTTTACCGTATTAAAAGGAGAAGCGGCACAAGTGAAAGTAGAAACTGCAGTCGGACTACATCTAGTAATTTATAAATGTTTTAAATCAGTTTGGGTCTGGTTAAGCCAGCAGGTGGATCTTGGCCGCTAATCTGGGACCTCTGATTGGGGGGGGGAGAAGCTGTTTCGTAATCTGCTGGACCTGCATTGAATGCTGCAACACCTCTTTCCATATACAATTTATAATGTTATGGGCTCGGAAGAGAAGCACCGATGATCCTCTCCACTGTTCTCACCACTCTTCTCATCTTCTTCCAGTCTGCGGTGCTGCAGCCTTGACACCACACAGTGAGACAGCTGGTCAGAACGCTCTCTATGCTGCTTCTGTAGAAGGTGGGGAGGATGGATGGGGACAGGTGGACTCTCCTCATCCTTCTCCTGAAGTACATGTGCTTTTGTGCCTTTTTGACCAGTGAGGTGGTGTTTACAGTCCAGGTGAGGGTGTCTGTGATGTGCACCCCCAGGAATTTGGTGCTGTTGATCACATCTACAGCTGAGCTGTTGATGACCAGTGGAGCGTGGTTAGGCTGGTTCTTCCTGAAGTCCAGGATGATCTCCTTTGTCTTCTCCACATTCAGGATCAGGCTCTTATCTCTGCACCAGCCCACCAGCTGCTCCACCTCCTCTCTGTAGCCCTGGTTGTTGTCGTCTCTGATGAGGCCCACCACCGTGGTGTCGTCTGCAAACTTCACGATGTGATTGGTGGTGAACCTGGGGACGCAGTCATGTGTCATCAGAGTGAACAGGAGGGGGCTCAGGCCTGTGCTTAGGATGATGACATCAGGGGTGTTCTGTCCGACCAGGACTGACTGAGGTCTGTTGGTGAGGAAGTCTAGCAGTCTTCATTTTAGTAGCCTTCTTACCAAATACTTTTTTACTCTTAACTGAGTAATTTATTTAAACCCTAAATTTTACTTTGAGTAAAAACAGAGCACATTTTTTGGCACTGGTAATATCTCATTCATATCATTTTTTAGGTCTTAATGTTTGTTCACTAATTATATTTTTCATGTCTAATGGCCAGTTAAAACCAAGTAAACAAAGCAATAAACAAAACCAGAATTATTTCTATATTTCTTATTTCAAAGAAATCTACCTTTTGTTTTGTTGGTGATTTTGTCCTATCTCAATAAGGTCGGACACCGCTGGTGTAAAGGTTATTTTATAGAGTCAGCTGGATGAATCAAACCTTCAGATCTGCTGCAGCAAAGAAGGGAGAATGTGCTTATTTCAAGAAAAAAATGACTTAGATTTCTTTTTTTTTTTTCAGATATGTGAAGGAGAATATCCTCATCATAAGACAACCTACTCCCTCCTTAACTCATATTAAAGCTCAGAGTTTTTATTGATTCACTGCAGCAGGATCTGCACAAGGATTTTGCATGGAAACTAGAGTGTTTTTGGCACAGGCTGGATTTGAAAAGCAGTTTAATATCCTTCAGTTATCCAGATTCCAGACACAGCCTGATGTAATTCCGATTAAAATTTCCAGAAATACCTCTAACTGTCATTTTTATTTTATTACATTTACTTATTTTTTTGTTTTAAAACAAGCGAAATGCAATAGGCCTATAATAATCAATGTGTATGTTAAGCGCTTTGTCATAATACAGAGGTTCATTTGGGAACATCCCTGTTCTCGGCTCCCTCTAGCGGCAGCTCCCTGGAACTGCACCTCTCTTAGGCGGTGTCAGATCAGGGCGCGCGGCGCGCGCTGTCTCGCGCCCCCAGCAGCTGAGCGACTCCTGTGAAGGATGGCGGAGCTCTGGTTCTGATTTAATCAGTCTTTGCTGAAAACATCTGAACAAAGGAGACCCTCGGGATCCCAGAAGCCAACGCATTCTCCAGATAAAACCAAGGTAAGAATAAATATTATTTAATCAAACGTCACACAGGAAAACAGATGTTATTGTTTCAAGAAAATGGCAGAATTTCGCTATAACTAATTTTTTTCTTCCATTTTGACGCCATATATGCCACCGTGTTTGCTTTGGTTTATTTATTTCATTATTATATAAACATCTCCATATTGATGCAGGACTTGTTGGCAGGGTTTACTCCTACAGAAAGTCACTACATGTGTTTTTGCTGCAGTGTCACCGGCGTTAATCCTGGATTTTCCTCTAATCTTCCAGCTCCTTTGCCACTTAAACACTCAGGCACCAATAAACACACTGTTCAGACAACGACTTAGTGGCAGATCCTCAGTTTCTCAGGCAGCTGCATCACGTTGCCATGATTTCATGCATAAGCAGGCATGCATCCTTCATTGCATACTGTTGGTGTTTAGAGTGAATAAAAAGTGATAGATTGCTGCAATACCTCAAGTCTTTTTCTTTTAAATCAGATTCATGTTTTTTTTTTTTTTAAGTCCACATTAATATCCTCAGCTGCATCTTTTTAGATTCTGCTTTGCAAATCCCCTCAGCACAACAAACCTGGCATGCAGGGGCGGACTGACATGCTGAATCAACAGCAAGCTGGTCCAACACCCCCCCACACCTCCCTTCTCCTCCTCATAGAGTTGTGCAGTAGCTCTCTACTGCTGCCTCACAACTCCAGGGAAATAAAGTTGCAATTTCAAGCTGCGGATCAAGATCCATCGACCCACACATGTCAGGAAATAGAGTGACTATGCGTTATTTTTGGCCAGTTTCAGTAATATTTCTGTGGTCTTGTTTGAACCGAGTGGGCGGTCCTCTGCCCCCCCCCACCCTTCTGTGTAATGACAGCTCAGGGTGCCTGATAATGAGCCCTCTGTGGGCTTTGAGCGCACAAAGTTCTGCAGTGCTCCTGCGTTTCTGTGCACACCTCCTAATAAATCTATTTGTGCTTTCTCATCACTTTCACTAAAGCTTGGTGTTGGGGGGGGGCTCCAACCCCCCCAGCTACTCACAGGATGTGTGCCAGTGTACTAAAGCTGTTTTATTATCGCAGCAGAGGGCATCGGCCTCGCTCTCCAGCCGCCAGCATGATGAAAGGCTGCCTACAGTTCCTTATCGAGCCGGCCAAGAAGCTCAAGATCCGACTCAAGGTATGGCACTCCGCTGTCAGGACGACCGACCTTCACTGACCTGTATGCACATGCATAAACTTTCGGGATAGGCGACCTGGACTTAAAATTTCCTCATGATTTCTGATTTTTATTATGATAAAGATAAAAGTGAAAATATAGCATTCTCTTTATCAGTTATAGTAGTAAAAACACTATTTTTAAAGACAATAGCAGTGGGAATAACTATCAAAACAACAAAAGCCATGCTGTCAGTTGTTTTTGATTTGTAAACATCATAAATTGAGGTTTATTTTTTTAGCTTTTTTTCCCCTAAAAAATAATCTAAATATTGCCTACAAACGACCTGTCATGACCTTCTGCTTCTCTTCAAGGAATCTCGCAAGAGAGTGAAGCAGGACAAGAAGGAGCCGCTGGTGGAAAGTCAGTTATTTATTATGGAGCTGGGTCGGGAGCTGAACAGGATCTGCCAGGTGAGCCTTTCCTTTTGCTCCCTCTGAGGTGCAGCCCTGCATAAAATCTCACCCTATAATGACTTTAATTAACCAGAGATTCAGGGTAGCGCCATGTTTACACCCAAAAATGTCTAATAAAAGAATATGACATGTTTAAATTGGTTTGATTCAAAAGAGAAATTATTATTCCCACCATAATTCTCATTTATAAAAGGTTAAAATTCAAAGAAAACCAACTGAAAATAGTTGTAATTTGCAGCTACTAATTCTGCAGAATGTGGTTTAGTTCTTTTTTCCATGGATATGGAGCTGACATTAAGGGAGAACCAGAGGCTGACTCTTATTCCTTCATTTCTCAGAGATCAAACATCCTCAGCCACATCTGGACAGGTGAGGACATCTGGTCTGCCAGCATTTGCAGAGACTTCATCGTGGACTGGGCTGCTGTGCTGGAAAAGAGGGTGCAGGTACCAGCGAGGCGTCAACGCTCGTTTTGCCAGCCAAAACGAAATACTAAAAATGTCTCCTGGTCTTTCGTTCAGCACAAGATCATGCCATCTGAGTACCAGTACGAAAAACCAGCAAAGAGGGACTGGAAGGGGCACCTTCTCTGCATGTTGGAGTCAGAGGGCGAATACGACATGGGGCCGTACAAACGGGTCATCATGGACTGGACCCGGGAGATTAAAAGCAGGGCTCAGGTGAATGCTCAACACAAAGGCTGTGAGTCAAAGTGATTAAAGTCTGACCCAGTTCCCTGAATGTGTCTGATCAAGATGATTACCATAAACCTTGATAATCTGCTGGTCATATCTGAAGATAACAGCATTCCTGGTCTCTGGTTTGTTGTCACTAGGCTCCTGTCTGGCCAGGTGAGCCGGTGCTCATGATGTTGGATGATCTGGAATTCCAGTGGAAGAGAGGCCGCCTGCCCAACCTGCTCCCAGCCATGGAGCTCATCATGCTGGCTGTGCTGAATGCTGACAGCCCAATAAAGGTCTGGACGGGTGTCAGTGTTTGTTTCTCTTTCTATATCCTGCTTTTATGTGTAGCTACTGAGTTTTATTCTGAGCCAGATAGAGTGAAAACACAGCAGATCTGTTTTCAGGTCAGTAGTAACAGGCTCTTAAGAGGGATAAAACTCTGTATGTGTGCTGCATGATATCAAGTCATGCTAATCTCTTTATCTGACTGTCCAGTTCACCTTGGCCTGATTTCGCTTTATGTTTCTGTGTGTAGGAGGATGTGACTAAACAGTGGCTGATGAAAAAGCAGAGGAGCCAGAGGATTGGTGAGTCGAGAGGAAACCAATCTGTTAAAGCTAAAATTAAAGCTGGATCAGGATGCTCACATTGTGCAGCTATCCTTGTTTAACTTCTGCATACAAGCTGCTAAAATACAGCCACAACAAATTAGGGTTGTCTCACTGAAATAATGTTTTGATGTTTTTCTTTCAGATGCAGTCCGCTACATCCCACACGGTGGTAAGTTCACATGTGGGTTGTGAAAGCGAATGGAATAATGTCTACAGTCAATACTGTTGAATAAAAATCCTAATACAATCATATAAGGATGCAGAAAAAAAAGAGAGACCTCAGCAAAAACCAAAAAACAGAAAAGGTTGCCTGACTGGTTTATGTGATATGTTGATTGCAAAATCCAAATATACCTAAAAAAAACGGAAACCCTTTTTTTCCCCAGGAGGTGTTTAATGTTTTCCCGACTAGATGTGGCATATTGATCCGGTGCAGTTCAGTCATGGTTTCAGTAACATAATAGAAAGAGGAAAGGGGAAAAAAACCCATAGATTATTTGTCTATTTAGGCTGCCTCTCTGGGAAGTGTGGATCAATTAAATGATTAATCAAGTTATTGTAGCAGACGTTTCTGTAAGCTGAGGATTTGAAAATTATTTTAAAAAAGGAGATCATTCCTATTTGAAAATATTCAAATATGTCTAAAATCCTGATCCTATGATCAAGATTTTTTTTTTTTACAACTATATAATTATGCGTGAGAACTATCCAGCAGCTTATTGTATTATGAATTAAAATAAGAGATTATCCCTTGGTTCTTGGTGGAGGAGCCAAGCTTATGACAGAGGAACCTCAACCAGGTAGGTTAACCTGACAGTTTTCACTTTATAACCTTCACCATTAAATATCATGAAGGATAGTGTGCTTCCTGGTCCTAGATGAGAGGTCTTGAACAGGGGTTCCGCGATCCCAAGGGGGTCCTTGGAGGTACCGCATGGGGGTCACAAAAATTTGGATTATACTTTTTTTATATTCCCCCCTGTAATTTTTTTCCACTAATTGAAAAGTTTTTGATTACACATTAACATGACTTCAACACACTGTAGTGTGTTCAGTTATCAATGCACACATTCAGCGACACACAGGGGCTCTTTCAAGCTGGGCACCGTTTCATTCATAACACCTGTCTCATCAGCAAGGAATCAGAATCAGAAATACTTTAATAATCTCAGGGCGAAATTACTTTCATTACATTACTCCATATGTAATAGTGACTATAGGACCAGTTTGATAGAACACAATTTCATACAATATATATAATTAGAGGGTACCCGCTCCATCTCGCCATCAGTTTGGTGTCCTTGGCCTGGAAAATGTTGAAGACCCTTGTCCTAGATGAATACTGTCTATTTTAATAGGGTATCTTTATTTTCTTTTTTAAGCAATATTTATTTGGACAAAGATGACTTCAGTAATGGCTAAGCTAGTGTTTGTGCTAGTACTTAGCTCAAATGGATACCATCCAAAATTTATGTAGTTTCCTATTTAAAGGAGCAAAATGTGTTATATTTGTAGTTAGGGTGTTGCTGGTATATTAACTAAGGATATTGCTCTTTCGGTATGCTTATTTAACCAAGGTATTGCTGGTTGTTTTAGACAAGTTACTGTTAGTTTATTGAGGAAAACTATCGGCTCAGCTGCAGGTCCAGACAAACAAAATCTTATCAATTATGAACTAATACTGAAGGAAATGTATAAGTCTGTGAACACAAGACTCCATGAAGTCCATAAAATGAATGCTATTTGCAGGGTTGAGCAGGTTAAACATCAGATTATAACTAGTTGGATTCTAACATTTATCAGGTGTAACGAGTCTTTTTCCTCTTTACAGTTTGGAACTGGATTTGCGAGGCATCAGGTATGAAAAACATTTACCTGATTGATCACAGGTAGTTTAAATTCAGCCTTTAATTGCTTTTCTCTGCTGCATGGCTCTACAGAGGATATCACCCTGGACTCAGAGTCTGCTAACCCCAACTTGCTCATCTCTGATGATGAGAAACGCATGCGTTGCGGTCTGGAGCGCCGCGTTGTCCCACCCTGTCAGGGGCGCTTCGACGGATGGTGGTGTGCTGTGGGAAAGGAGGCCTACGCCTCCGGACGCCACTACTGGGAAGTGGAGGTAGGCGAGAGAGACTGGCGTCTGGGTGTTGCCAAAGCATCCGCTGTGAGGCAGGGCTTCCGCTCCCTGAACACAGACACGGGGTACCTGACCATCCGGCTGGAGAGAGGCACGGATCTGAAAGCTCTGACCGTGCCCGCTACCCTTCTACCCCAAAATCTGATGCCCAGAAAAGTCGGGGTGTATCTGGACTATGAGCTGGGCCAGCTGTCCTTCTACGATGTGGAGAAGCGGTCACACATCTACACTTACAATGAAAACTTCACAGAGGAACTGTACCCTCTGTTTGGGACCGTGGAGGTGGTCAAAGATCTGGTGATCCGACCTGCAGGCGTCCGACAGCCATGCCTCTGTCCCGGGCCGTGCCTGTGGACCTGAATGCCATGCAGTAACCACCCGGACTCTCTGCAGCCCTCTGCTTTGTGCTGAGGTGCCTCATGAGATCAGGATCAAGAACTGCCATTCATCCATATTGTTTTCGTATTTTTTTGCCTTCATGGACACATAGTAAAATGGACTCTTTGTAACTTACAGATTAATGTTTGTCAGGTAAAAAGTGTCAGGTAAAACAGAGTGTCAGGTAAAAAAAAATAGACATTTTTGATGGCTCTTTTCACAACACATAATAGATTAGATTTTCATACAGCACATTTTTCATAACTTCAACTCTAAAGTCAAAGAGTCTCTCGGTGCAGCCAGCCCTCCACAGATATAATCAGACTGGACTGACGCATGTGAGCTCTTAATCTCTGCGTGATGCTTCTTCTAAAGCCTGCTGCAAACATTTCCAGGCATGAGCTTGTTAATGCACCCCTGCTGTTGTTTATTTTCTGTGCAAAATGTAAGGATGGTAAATCTGAGTGAACTATAAATGTCCGATTCTGTCTGTAAAATGAGAGTGAGTCAATGATAAGTAGTCGTGTTTTATCATAAATCTTTATTAAGTGCAAAATAAATGATGTACAAAAATGCTAAAGAAAAATTGGACCTGCTTAGATGTAAATTACGTGAAATGTAAAAATGTTTACTGGATGTCTTTTTGATGCACTGCTCATTATTATTCAGTAAATTTATTAAGAAAAGGATCTAAAATGTCTTTAAAAAAAAAAAGCCTTTTCAAAGTTTGAACCCAAAGTACAGTAGAACCTGAAGCAAAAGCAAATACAATCTTTCTGTCTTCAACCATCCTCTCCCTATCATGTCTTCCATTCTTCTAATGTTAATCCACTGAAGCAAAATATAAAAAATATGCCACGTATTAGCCACGCAAAGAAAGGAAATACATAAAAAAATACAGCTGTATTGAAGTGCAGATATTTTAAATGCGATTTTTCTGATTCCCATGTCTTAAAAACTCCCTCTGGGTTTGTCTTGCGTGGATGTAAATAAGCAGGAACCAAATTCAAAAATATAAAAGAAGTCTGAAATAGGTGTATATATTGAGGAAAAATGTGTTAACACACAATAATATAATTTATAAACAAAAAAAGAACACTGTGAGCCTCTTAGAAACATCTCAATTTTAACAAGGACCTAATAAGATCTTGGATAACAGAACAGGAACTGCAGGGAAAGGTTGCTTTAAGGCTGCAGTTTGTAACAAAGATAAAAACCTTATTTTATCTCACACTCTTACCCTATACACACACAGATATGTATGTGCACACGCTCTGGAAATCTTTGGCTTCCTGATTGGTCTAGAAGTTGCTATTATGGGAGCAAGTTTTTAGGACTCATAAAACATTCTCTTTGTGACAGTCGTTCCTCCCACGACGCCCCTCTGAACCACTTCCCTGGTCACCTGACGGCTCACCATGCCTCCAGTCTCCGTGAGCTGAGTCATCATCATCCCATCTGTTCAGCAGAGTGGTACGAAGTGAACACAGCAGATCAAAAGGGAGACGGGATCCATTTTTTTTATTTTTTTGTTTTCTTACCTGAGAAATATGGGTCGTTAAGCATGGTGTGGGTGACGTTTGTTCTGGTGGTGACTTCTGTTGGCATTTGGAAAACCTCCCTCCTCGTCACCGACTGGTTGCTGTACTGAGATAAGGCACCTACAGGGCATAGTGAGGGCCAAAAGAGTTGTCATTTAGGTGGAATCTAAAGTGTAAAAGCCCACTTTTTTTTATATGAAAATCAAAGCTTTATAAGCCAGTCACTCATGGAAACCTTTACTGCAATAACAGCTGCTTTTCTTTTAGGGTTTGTCTACATCTGAAACCTAATTTTTTTTATTTCTCTTGGCTTCTGCTCAGTTAGAATGGTCAATTTTTCAGTTTATCCACATAATCTTATGTTGAATTAACCTGGACTCTAACTGAGCCATTCTGACCCATAAATATGCTTTGACTCAAACCATTTGATTGTAGCTCTGCTTGGACATTTAGGCTTAATGTTCAGCTGGAGGAAAGATGTTACTTTCATCCAAGATCTCCTTGTATTTGTATCTTTTATAAGATGCTTCTCCCGTCTTTCTTTAAACAATAGGGGCCTTCTTGCCATTTTTCTTTAAAGGGGAATTTTGTATTTTTTTTACATTGGGCCCTTGACGTCATACATGCGCCGCTTTGTTTAAAAAAAATAGAAATATAAAATATATAACTGCGGATGTCTGGGGGACAGTGATTCGCCTACATGTTATGAATGCTGGTGTACCATAAAATATTAATTATGAACAGTTTAGTTTGTGCCTTCAAGTCGTTGCCCATAGGAAGACGTTACTTGGATATAACCTAACGGAATATCTTCAGAACAGTTCCAAATAACACAAAACTCATATGGGTGAATAGAACATGATGTCATAACGTAAAATCAAGGGCCTAATGTAAAAAAAAAAAAAGGCGTTCCCCTTTAAAGGCTGGAATGATGTAGTGGCTTATGAATAACTGTCAACCTCTCAAAAGCTTCTCCCACCTGAGCTGTAGATCTCTGCAGCTCCTATAGAGCTACAATGACTCTCCTTTTGCTTCTGACTCTCTCTCTGGAGAGTTTGCAGTTTAACAATTTCTCATTTCTGCACTTCAGTCCTTCATAATCTCTTACCTCCATCCTGAGACTCGATGGTAATGATGCCTTCCCTCTCGGGACCAAAACCCTGCGTGGTGCGAGCCTGAACCTTGAACTTATACGGAACATTCTCAGTCAGGTTGGGGACAGTCAGGCTGGTCTCTGCGGTGTCACCGTTTACTTTGAAGGTGCGCAAATCACCTAGAAAAAAAAAAACCCCAAACAAACAACGAATGATAATTACACCCTGAGATATTAGAGACATGTATGGCAAACAGTATAGATTTTTTTTTAACATTTATTTTACCTCCACCATGCAGCTGTTCGCAGGTCACAACATAGCCTAGGATATCTCCATTGGGTTTACGTGGTTTGTCCCAGGTGAGCTGCAGCGAGTCGGGACTCAGGGCCGTGAACACCAGGGGACCTGGAGCACTGGGCGTACTCAGGGTGAACGGTGAGCCTGGACAGAGCAGAGGCACCAAAACCCATTATGGTAACAATGAATACATGATCGTGTTTATAAATAAAAGTGTAGGTAATCAGAGCCGGCACCTGGCATAGGACTGAGGGGGCTCTTAGGGTCCACGGCTGACTCGATGGTGATGACTCCCTCCCGTTCTGGACCCCAGCCCTCCTGACTCTGAGCCTTCACCTTAAACAGGTAGGAGTGGTTGGGCAGCAGGTCATGGATAACTACAGAGTTCTCTGCTGGGTTCGTCACATTGATGCGCTTCGTCTCGCCTGCAGAAGACAAACTGATGAATGCTTTGGACCTGCTAAGTGCAGAACATGGATGATATGACCTGTTGATTTAAACTAAACAGGAATCAAATGCATTATTCGTACCTCCATTGAGCAGCTGGTACAAAACAGAGTATCCCTGGATGTCTTTCTCACAGTGTGGCTCCTGCCAACTAACTTTAAGCGCAGTTGGTCCCAGAGCTGAAAACACCAGTCTGCTGGGGGTGTCTGGTACACCAGGAGAGAGTCGAGCATCTGTTAAAAACAGCAAAATAAGATATATCTGTGAGAAAAGCTTAGAAATCTGTTATTTTCTTTGCATTAATCCATTCATAAGCACTATGTTTGAGCATACCTTTATATATGTATATATAAACTGTTACCAATTTTAAAATGTTTAATTTTATGAAATAGGACAGATTATGATTACTGATTTAACTGAAATGTCCTTAAGGACAAAGACCACATGATCTGATAGGTGATGGGAGGTCTGGACGCAAAATTAAACGACTCATTAATGAGAGTCAGTTCATTTCAATTTTAAACATCATAATCTCTCTAAATTAATTCTTTATGTCACACATTTTATCCATCTTAACGCAGCAAACCCACACTGGAAAAAAACGATCTAGAAATATGTACAAATTTCTTAAATTCAGTGTATTTACCCTTAATTTGAGTACCGTAGGTAAATGAGGTAGTTTACCAATGGAATGAGTATTTTTACTCTTGAAATAAGATCAGATAACATGCACTTCAAATAAGACAATGCAATTGTGTTTTCTTATTTTAAGTGTAAATTGTCTTGTTCCATTGGCAAAATGTCTTTTTTAACTCCTCAATCCAGGAACAAATTGACTTATTTAAAAAAAATAAAAGACTTATCTAGATTTCAATTTTTTCCAGTACAGACCTATTTTATACATGTCTGATAATTATTCCCCTTTCTCAAACAATAAAAATGCAGAAAATCTTAAAATAATGGAGCAGCATAAAACATTGTGCTGACAAACAATATAAAATAGTTCCTTTTTTCAGCAGCAAGCAGCAGATGCCAACTCTCCATTGACCGCAGATGCATAAAAGCAACATAATGTGGCGACTGGGCTTCCCTCTGCTGATGCCACCCTGCATAACCACCGGTATCAAAAACCACCACTGACAAAAAGGTTTGCTCTTGAAAATCCTCTGCCTTCATGCATGCATGTGGGAGACTTACCATGGATCACTCTGTCCAGCCTGTATAAGGCCTCATTGACCTCTGAAGACTGAGTCCTGGCCCTGGAACCCTGAGACAGGCTGTAGCTGTACTGGTTCTGAGAGCTGCTCTGCAACCCAGTGTAGCCGAACCCACCTGATGGCGCATTTAGCAGAAGGAAGAGGAAGAAGGAATGGAAGAAAGATGAAAATAAACAAGGGGACGAAGCATCAGGTAGAACAGAAGGAAAACAGAGAGCAAGAGACAAAATGGGAGGGAGAGAGAAAGAGCGATAGTCAGCATAGCTCCTGCAAAGTTTGAATAAATAAGCCTCCTGTGCAGCCAACAGCCCCAACCAATGTCCACAAGCTGTCAGGTCCATGCATTCATACAGGTAACCTTCCCTGTTCTTCTTATTTTTGCATTAACATAACATCTGCCTCCAGGATCAACAAGAGGAATATTCTCATAATCAATGAAATCAGTACAGAAGCCTGATGGAAACGTACCCAGATCTGGGAACTGGTTCGTCACATCTCCCATGACGATGGAGTCCCGAATATTTTCTTCTGGGTAACCTCTGTTCTCTGATCGCTTCCTCATGTGGACTTCCGTTGTATGCGTCCCTCCTCCAATCATCTCGTGTCTGCGAGGGCTTCCTGCGTATTGAAACAGAGCAGGCATTACATCATGACGTTCTTCCAAACTGGTTCTCAGTACCAGTACCTGCTCCATCTTCCTTACCGGGCCCAGACATGTAGGTGGTGTGTGTCTCTGTGGTGAAGGAACCGCCTGCTCCCTTGTAGTTGGAGCTCAGAGTGGACATCGGAGAGGATGAAGCAGAAAGGTTGCGCGTTGATGAGCCTCCCGGGAAAAGGAAGCCCTGATCCCACTTTCCATTCATCATGTAATCTGTAAGACACAACAAAGCATAGAGGTAAAAGCACAGGTTCTACACACTATCCTTCATTTTTAGCATTCCACAGCTCCAGTGATGGGAAGCACCTAAAAGCAGCGAGCCACTGTTGGTTCCTTAACAGCCTAAACTCTTAAAGTTTTCACAAAGAGCACCAGAGATATAGCAAATGTTTGTAATGTGGAAGAAGAAAATATCTCTTAAGATTGTTGCATTTCCTTCAGTTAGAATTTTACAGAGGTACCGAAAGAAAAGAGAAACAAAGTAGTTTCCAATATTTGCATTTACCAGACTACTGAACTTATAAATGGATGGAAATACATCCTGATGAAAAAAAAACGCTTTAAATTCTGGTTTTGCTTTTTTTTGTAAAATCCCACTGGTCCATAAAACAGAAAAGAGAACTACTACTGGTCTCATTAAAGGTCCGACAAGAAGAACATCCACACAGATGTTAGGGTTTCTGAAGGATCCACGGTTGAATATTGGCGTCACTGGAGCCTCATCATTCCCTTAGCATATTATTCATCAACCCAGGCGTAGCCAGAAAATTTTAATAGGGATGGCCAGTGAAAAGCTATTGTACACTGAGGGGTGGCCAAAAGAGGATAGGCGCCAGAACCTCAGGGTCAATCTACACTGTTCCAACAGGAACAACCACTACATCCATGTTTTCTAAATAAAGAAAAACTATACTTTCCTACAGCCTTTGCTAACAAATAGATGCATATATTTAATTATCCGTAATTTCTAGATAAAAGGTAGTAAAAGGTAGGGGACAAAATTTCTGGGGCAAACATCCTTTACATTTTCATTTTCATTATTTACCTACTTTTATCAAAAAATGTTCTGCATAAAAGGTATATTTACATGTACTAAGATATACATTAAATTGATTTTAAGTTATTATTAAAGTAGTAATTATTTATGATTTCACTGAAGAATCCTAGATGACTTGCAGAGAATTTTCTATTTACCCCATATAACACAAAACTTAGTTCTGAAGTGAGCATGAATTCTGTATATATCAACTTTGGATTGAACCGGTTCAATGGCTGGGCAGATCAAATGCATGTACATCACATTGCTTCCTTCATTAATTTAAAAAAAATGATGTCGAAATTGTTACCATTTCCATCCTTAATGTTTCTTCTCTAATTTTCCTTGGTCCATTTCAAATCACAATAAAATATGCTGATGTTTGTGACTGTGTGGTGAAAACAACCAAGGTTGGACACACACAATAAATCTATAAGGCACTGAATGTGTTTCTGCATGTTTCATGAAATGCTACTAAAGAAGAAGAAGAAGAATAAAAAGCCAAATGTAGCTGCAGATGAAATTCTCATCTTTGAAACTGAAGAACTGACCAGAACTGACTTTTTCTTCATTCCGTACCACAACAGCACAGCAGGAAGCTTCCTCTAGATCAACACTACTCAAGTGAGATGGGGAGAGGACAGAGAGGGGCAGGGGTCTGAAAAAGCCTGGATCATCAACTGGAGGTGGGGCAGTTGATGCCAACGTTCAATGCTGTTCAGCCGGTGGGAGAATAGACGTGAAAGGTGCAAAAAACCAGACGAGGATTGAAGCCTGAAATGCAGCTGTAGAGAAACGACCTCAATGCCCCATTGGCAAAGTAACCGGCCGTGCATAGCAGCTGGCATGCTCGCTGTCTGCCTGTCTTAGCAGTCGATCTTGTGGGGGGGGTTGTCTTCACCTGGCAGGGGCGTCTGGTAGGAGCCGGGGTGGGGAACCTCATCTGAGCTCATCTCTGTGTCTGTGCTGAGCCGACTGGGGATGACCTCCACTCGCTTTTTCCATGACACTTGACGGAGATCCAGGTTTGACCCCACCAACTTGACATACTGCCAGCCTTGATTGCGTGGTCACAGAAGAAAAGCAGCGATTGCAGGGATAGATTGGCAGGGAAGAAGGGCTTGATTTACTACACATGGAACAACAAATTACTTTATCTCATGTTAGTTTAGGAAAGTCCTTATTGTCTCAAAGGAGGACAAGTAACCAGCAAAGATAATAAACAGGAGCGACAGGAGGTCTATAGGATGGAGAGCTTGAGGTTAGTCATTGTAAAGCATGAGGCCATATAGACAGAGACGCATCGGGACAAGATTCGTTGCTCTCCCAGTTTGGAGTGTTGTCTACAGCTATTATGTCTGCCAGATGGAGATAATAAAAAAGCAGAACCATGAGGAGAAGGAGTTCAGTTCTGACGCTCTGTGTGAGCCTTTAAATGTGAGGACGGGAGCCGATGCCTGGCCTTTATTCAAAACCAACACAAAGATAAAGATTACAGGATATATCTGCTGCACACTTTTTTCCCCCATATATTTTCTACCACATGGGGTTTTGAAGAGCCTCAGTATAGAGAGTGAACTGAAACAACTTGATTTAAAATTTTCCAGAAAATGCGTACTTCCTGAGTCTGGCACATGCCTGCTTTTATTTTGCCAAATATGCAGCAGTGCATTCCATCAGTTAAACTGCTTTCATTATAACCACAAACCTTTTATTAGGGATTTATTGGATAGACTATCATGCATTCCTGTTGAGTGGAAAATGTATATATGATATGATTTTAATTGTTTATACAAATCTGAGAACCGTAGTATTTGTTTGTACTTTTGGCCTTTTATGCATCATGCTGCAAAAATGTACTTCTGATTGGACGGGGAAGCTGCTCTTATTCACACCCCTCCCTGTTTTGGACTCTCTATATAAAACAGCAATTAAATACATTGGGAATTTCAGGGAGTTTTGAGTTTAAAAGCGATGTTTTGGTTCTTGGTACCCACCGTCACCAGAGACACTCGGTGCCTTAGAGCTTGTTGGTGACTTCATCACATCACTGCTGTACATCAGGTAGCTGTCATATTCATCTCCTGCCTCTGCATCCACAATAGGGACATCTGGAATGATGGGAACTACAGACAGGAGTGAGGAGGAGTTAATTTCGTCCAGTTGAACCAGATTGAAGAACCCAAATTTGCTTGGTGCAAACTGACTGGATAGAGGTCTGGCAGGCTGTGATGCCAAGTTGATGGTAGCATCTCTGAAGGGGCCCCAGCCAACGCTGTTCTGGGCTCGAACTTTGTACTGATAGGTTTGGGCGCTCTGGAGGTTTTCTATCAGCAACATCCGCTTCTTTGGGTTGTCGATCTTGACCTTTTTGGCTGCTCCAACAGGTTCTGTTTGAAAAGAAGACAACAGACTGGATAATGCAACACATCTGAGTACGGTTTTACCATTTAGAGGAAAATGTCTTACTCATTTCATCATCCATCGGCGTGTAGATGACCTCATAAGCTGTGATGTTGCCGTTGGTCTCTGCAGGCTCTGCCCAGCTGACCTGAGTAACGGTTGGACTGATGACGTTAAATGCCAGACGACCGGGTTCACCAGGCACTGCAGGAAAACAGAGTCCAAAGCACACCACATTACTTCTAGATCCAGAGCCAAACTGGAGAACCAGTCTCTCTCCGTTCATGTCTCATAGCAGTGAACTTTGATTTCTCAGTGATTACCGTCTTCGAGAGTTTGACAGGAAACCACATCGGTTTCAAGGCCGTCTCCAAAGGCATTATAGCCACATACTCGCATCTCATAATCGCAGTAGGGGTACAGATTCGTCAGCTCGGCTTGAGGTGTCTTCACGTCAAGAACCTGGGCGTCTTTCTCAGGGTCGCCATAGATCCAATACTTGACCTAGCGTTCGAACACAGTCTCAGAGACTGCAGCTGCGACTGAGATATGGAAACTGATCAGTGAGGCATACCTTGTATCCCAGAATGTTATTCTGTAGTGAGTCCCAGTTCAGACGGATGTTTTTGGGTCCGGTCGCTTTGGACTTAAGGTTCCCTGGAGGGAGAAGGAGACCGCCAGGGGAGGCACACTTTGGGCTCTCGTAGCCCTTCGACTGAGTCTGCGCTATTTCTGGAGATCTTGGTACTGCTGGAAGAATATAATGTTCCAAGAAACAAAGTCAAGCAGCAATACTGAGCAAGCTCATCAAACTGGATCAGTAGGTTGCAGAAGTATTCATACCATTTGAGTTTTTTCCAATGTTTAATATATTATATCTAAGAGACCAACAAAAGTAGCTTTTTAGCTCTATTTGATCAGCCTCTAAACCCCATAAAAAAGAACACCCAAAGCATGATGCTGACACCACTCTACTTCACCTTGAGTGCTAATATTTTCTTAATTTGTAAGGACATTTTGAAAGTAATTAGTGGCTCTAGATATTTTAAGGTCATACAAATAAAGGGAGTGAAGATAATAAATCAATTAATAATAACAAATCTATATTTTTTGTTGCTTTTACTGCTCCATCATGTAAAACCCCAAAATGTGATTCAAGGGGTGTGAATACTTTTCAGAGAAACTGGAACTAATGTGGTGTTGTTATGGAGCTATGAATACATCAAATGTCTCCTGATTTGTGTCTCACCCCCGTCTTTTATATTGACGATGGTGTTCTTCCTTTCTCCAATAGCAGCATTGGAGCTGGGTTCAAGCAGCTCCAGCTGGAAGGTATCTTGCTGAATCAGACCAGGATGGGCTTTAGAGTCAATCGTTATGTACTTCTCCGTTTCTCCTGGAGCGAACTTCAGGATACCAGAAAGATCAAAGCGCGGATCCTTCTTGGTGCGCCACTTCACCGTGGCTGGGCTGTCTTCGTTGCGAGAGCGCACCACTGGGATGCTGTAGGTCGGATCTAACCTGCTGAAGTTCTGTGTAGCCTTCTTGAACATCATCACACTTGGTTCTTTAGTGAAAAAATAGATGAACAAACAGTTTGAATTAAAGCCAGTACCCAAGCTTTCAGTTATCATCCAAAAACTTCTAGGCAGTCATTTACCTGGTTCGTCTGTGATGGTGATGGTGGTTCTTGGGTACCGTCCTAGCTTGGCTCCCTGCCGCGGGTTACTGAGGTCCATAATGAACTGCTTTACCTGTTTTTCCTCCAAAAAGCCATCTTTTTCACTTAGCTCAAGCAAAGGAACGTAAACAATCTTCGTAGTCTCACCAGGACCGTAGGAGAGGTCTCCTTGCATTTCTTTATAGTCCTAAATTCAATGGAGGCAGATGAGGGACATACTGTTCAGTCAGTGACGGTCCTCGCAGGCTACATGTGATGCGTTGTGTAAACACAGAGTAGGCTCAGCTCACCTTCTTATTCTTGGCGGTGAGGTCTTGTGTGTTGTAGGTGACCTGAGAGCGTCCATCCTCAATGATCTCCCTGCTGATGGGGATCTTTGCCATACCATCCTTCCTGCTGTATGTGTATTTTGGCTGGAGGAATGAGAAGATAGTTGTGGCTACGGAGACAGAGAGGGGAGATTCAATTAACTCTATGCAGTAGTGATTGTATTCACATTTCATTTTTATTCCATTACGAATGATTTGTATAAATAACATATATAACGCACCGTGGTCTTTGATGATGGTTATGTTAACATAGCGCTTTGCAATCTCTGCGATGCCCAACGGCACATCCCTAGCCTCCACCAGCAGCTGCTTCTTGTCGTCGTCATCATCCTTGGCAAACAGTGGCACATGAACATCCACCAACTCCACGTCCTCCTGGAACTCCACAGCTCCTGCAGCCTCTGTAGGGGAGCAGGGGGTTCTTTCAACGTTAGACATCAACAGAAATCAACACTTTTATAGGGCTTTTATAGACTAGCACAAAACGCTGCTACATTTTCGAATAGCAAAGGCAAATTAGATATCTTCAACCTTATTTTCTTCATATAAATCTAAAGAAAGGTTGGTGGTTATTTATAACTCCCTCCTTTACTCTGATACCATCAAATTAACTCTGTACCAAGTACTAATGCCACAAAATGAAAGATTTCTAACAAAAAACTGCTGATATGGGGGAACCTGGGGTGCCTGTGGATATC
The DNA here is from genome assembly GCF_016077235.1 of Cyprinodon tularosa. Classification (NCBI taxonomy): domain Eukaryota; kingdom Metazoa; phylum Chordata; class Actinopteri; order Cyprinodontiformes; family Cyprinodontidae; genus Cyprinodon; species Cyprinodon tularosa. The sequence goes on along the minus strand of NW_024039146.1, from coordinate 82,389 downwards.
TGAGGCTTGCGTTGCCTCTTTATCAGTCCTTGGCCCTGTAGGGCTAGTCTGGGGCCACCCACACCTCCTACTGAGCATATTTTCCTTCTGGAGAAGCTTTCTAAATCCTTCATAAAAAAGCATGCCCATACATACCACAGAATATGGTTCCAGGTGTTCATGCATACACACTAATACTAAATACTAAGCTCTAGCAACAGATATATAAAATCGTTTTCCACACACATTTTCCTGCTACTCTGGAAGCTTTTTTGCTGTTTCGTTCTGTTTTCTGTCACTCTCACCTCATGCAGGTCATGTTTTGCTTTGTTGTTTTGTTTTCTCTTGGTTTAATTTTCTCCTCCCTCTTTCCTGTCTCTATCTTGGTCTCTCTCTCCTTAATACTTATCCCCTTCCTTTCCAACCGCATGTCCGTTGTATATTATTGTACTCCCTAAATCATAAATTTTCATATATAAGTATGAAGTGAAACCTTATGGCAACAACCATAATGATCTGCTTGTGAATACAAATCTGTTGGGCTGTCATCTCGCTCAGGGACATTGATTCACAAAATTATTTTGGCAAACAGGACAAACAAATGCCGGTACATTTATTGTGTACATCAATATTATCATTGTTTTTTAAAACGTAAAACCCCTTTCTATAATGCATGCATGCATTATAGAAAGGGGTTATAAGTTTATAGATTTTCGCCAATCCAACTTGGCCCAAACCATTTCGTAATAAGGCAAAATATATGTTTCCATAAAAGAAACCTGGTAAAGACATACGACGAAGAGCTTAAAGCTCTGGTTACAAAGAACTGTGATGCAAATACCAAATTTTGAAAACTGCATTTTTAGTTTTGTTCGTCACCACTTTGTTCATGTCTGGTTTGCAGATGTAACATGATTAATGAAACATTAATAAATATGAAATATTTTTATATAGATTTACAAATAATTCATTCCCTTGTACTGTACCAAGACTACGAATTTATGCCACTCACCTCGATCTGTGGCCACAGTATAGTAGCCTGGGACCACTTTAAGGTCACCAAAGCTTCCGGACTGGACGTTCTTCTCAGTCAGTTTGACTATATCTGGATAGGATCTGCGGGGAGCTGACAGCACAGTATCCAAGATGGTGTAGTCCTCCCTGAGGGGCATAGATGACGTATGTTAGAGATAAAACACCTCTAGTTACAGCAATAATAAAAAAAAAAACAGTCTCAAATATATGCTGGATTGAACTTTTACCTTTTTCCAGAATTTTTCTGCGTTCTGTGGAGAAGAAAATTGATGTGAGTTTTGACTGGGAAGATATTTCATTTTAATACGGGTTTAGAAAATGATAAGACATTTTAAAAAAAACAACAACAACAAAACAAAAAAGGGAGTGTCGCATTGAGAAGTAAAATACCTGAATGAAATATCTTGCACCTTCTGCGCCTGAGGTATCTGCCTGTACACCTCGTTTAACTGTAACCAAGAACAAAACAGTGATCAGACACCATCAGAATATGCACCCAGCAGCATATAAAAACCCAGCTCACGTTGTCAGCCGCTTCTTTACGGAGCAGCTCAGCGTCCTTTGAATCAAGGCGAGACAGGTTCTCAGAGAACAGCCTGTTTAATCGGAGGGAGACTGGGAAGTTGACTAAAAAAGGTGAAAAAAAAAAAGATTTAGTTGCTTTTACTGCTCTAACTACTAACATTAGCTGAGGTTTATCTCAAATGGGACTTACTCATTTCATCTGGGTTTGGTTGTAACAACGCTTGTGGATGATTGGGCGCACGGTGCACATTATCCGTGACCTTCCAGCGAACCACATCAGTTCCTTTAGGTGGGCCGGTCCTCACCATCGGTGTGTCCAAATGGTTAGAGGTCAGCTGAGACTGACGGAAAATGTACTCATCCTCCTTGAAGCCGACCATGCGACCTAAAAGGAAGTGTTGCTTAGTATACATGGTAGGTGGTTTAAAACGAGGGGATTAAGGCAGTTCTATTGCATCTCATACTATATGTTTACCTCTCCTGCAGCATGGCAGCAAGGCCAGACAGCTCTGTATCAAATAAAAATGAAAAAACCTTTAGTTGAACCATCATTTGGAAAAAAATCAAGCTTTTATATTTCAAGTAGTGAGCGGTTGTACCTGCCAGCATGAGCTGCAGCAGGCACAGTATTTCCAACAGCAGAGCAGCAGGAGCGCCAGCAGCAGCAGGAGGAACAGGATGAGTGGCAGCAGCCACAGCAGACTAGCTGGTGGGCAATCTGGAAGAGAAATATAAAATACATCAAGTGTGAAACATATGTATACCATGTGGTCCTGTTAGTGTCTCACCTTAGGGTGGGGTGATGGGACATTAGGAGACTATGACAGATCAGAACCGACATTTAACATTTAAGATAAAGTTAAAGTTAAAGTTAAAGAGTGCACTTTAACCGAGTTGGGTTGTCATTAATTTTTCAAATAAAAAAAAGAAGACTGTGTTTACTTCAGGATGCGGCCATTATTTTGTGTAATGTGTCAGGCCATTTTTGAATGGACAGTTCAAGCTCTACTGTATAAAAATGCATGAGGAGGTGAAGTTTTACATGTGTCACACAGATTACACGTACAGCTATTCTAACCAGCCAATAACATGGCTGCAACTCAATGCATTTAGGCATGTAGAAATGGTCAAGACGATCTGCAATTTAAACCGAGCATCCGAATGTGGGACAAAGGTGATTTAAATTACTCTGAACTTGACATGGTTGTTGGTGCCCGACGGATAATACTCAGTATTTCAGAATTTGCTTATATACTGGGATTATCACGTACAACCATATCTAGGATACACAGAGAATTGTCAAACGAAATATTCTACGATCAGCAGTTATGTGGGCACAAATGCCTTGTTGATGCCAGAGGTCAGTGAAGATTGATCCAACTGTTTTGAGCTGATAGGCAGCATTCAACTCAAATAATTAAAAACCGAGGTATGCAGAAGAGCATCTCTGAATGCACAGCACGTTGAACATTGAGGCGGATGAGTTAGAGCAGCAGAAGACCACACAAGGTGCCTCTCCTGTCAGCTAAGAATGTGAATCTGAGACTACAATTCTCACAGGCTCACCAAAATCGGACAATAAAAAATTGGAAAAATGTTGCCTGGTCTGGATTTCTCCCACGACATTCTGATGGTAGGGCATCAACCACATGGAAGCGTGGATCCATACTGCCGTGTTCTAATGGTTCAGGCTGATGCTGGTGGTGTAATGCTGTGGGGAGCATTTTCTTGAACACATTGGGTCCCTCAGTACCAACTGAGCATCGTTTCAAAGCCGTTTTCAAAGCCACAGCCTGAATATTGTTGCAGTCAACAGGTCTGAATTCAATAGAGCACCTTTGCTATGTAGCAGAACAGGAGATTCGCATCATGGATGTGCAGCCAACAAATTGGCAGGAACTGCTTCATATTACCATCTCAATATGGACAACACTCCCTGAGGAATGCTTCCAGTACCTTGTTGAATCTATGCCATGAAGATTTAAGATTTAATCCAACCTGGTAACAGCAAGGTGTACCTAATAAAGTGGTCGGTGAATGTATGCCCTATCATGCACAGCATTGTGGGAATCTGTTTATCCTAAGTCCCGAACATTAAGAGGTTCCTCTGTTAAAGGAACTATGATAGGAAGCATCCTGCTTCCTCTCCCTACCTTCTTCCTTACTGCCAGCATTGCTCGTAAAGCACTTATCATGGCACCCGCTGATGTGCTTCCCCTTTGGCCTAAGGGTTTGTCCTGATTTGCTGTATTTTAAATCTAGAGAGTCTGGTCCTTGCTAATTTCAGGACTTTTACGATTGGATAAATTGGTCCTCTACAATGTATCACCTTCTGGAACACAGTGAGTACTTCCACTTCTCAAGTGCATCCCATACCATCCAGTCTGCACTGTTTGACACATAGACCAAAGTACGTCTGTCCCTTTCCTTTTGCCCCTAACTTTCATCACACATATAGAGCAACTTTATACAGAAATTCTCTGATCATCCAGTAGTGGTTGTGTTCGTTGGTGATATGAAACAAAGCAGAGGAAAACCTTTACCTAGCTTTGCTCCACAAAGACCAAGGATATGGTTATGAACTTTAGAAGAAGTAAGTTCATATATACTCGGTAATTAGTTATACACTTGGAATACACCTGGACAGTAACCTGGACTGAACCACTGATATCTAGAAGTTGTCCAAGAGGGATCCAAGCAGTATACTGTTTGGTATAACTGTCTTTTTTCCAAGTGTACCTTGTTAAGAACTAATGCCGGCTGGAAAAACATGGTAGTAACACATGACTTAGAATCAGCTTTTCTTTGCTCACTTGCACCAAAACATGATAAAGGGAGGGAAAGGGGATTTTCTTTTACAAGTTTCAACTACTTTTCATTTTGCAATAGTGTATCATTTAAGCAGTCATCTGGATTTGTATACTTTGGATCCATGCATCTCACCTCTTTCTTTGAGCACCTCAACCAGCAGGTCCTCATTTTCCATGCCTTTACTGTCGGCGATAGTATACTGATATGTGCAATCATCGTCTTCATCTCGGAAACTGCAGTGGTGAAGCACTTCCTCCGCTGAAAACATTATTGTACACAACTATTAGATGATTTGACCACAAATTTCAACAAGCTTATCTTAATTTCGGAGACACAGATGAATCCTTAGGGTTTGAGCTTACCTTCCTTCAGCTTATCCACCATGACGACTTTGAAGCAGCCTTCGCAATTTTTGTCTTTAAACTCTCCCTTATTCCATGCTTGACACAAGACACAACTCCTTGTGATCTCACATGAGCCTTGTTGGTACTAGACGCACAATTCAAAAGGATGATCAGACAAGGCTACAAATTCAAGACACCGTAACCAGTACATTATGATTTTAGTCTGCATACTTGACCAACCTCAAAGGTTTGTAGCTCACAGGTTGAAGACATTTCCATCTTGGATTCTGGACACTTACACCTCCCACAGACACACTCGCCCCGACCACCACAAATGTTCTACAACACATAAAGATAGGTTAAGGCATCGTCCACATATTGGAGAGCGTGGTCTGAACGTAAACCAGTAGCTCCGCTCACCCCATTGCTGTCCAAGCAGGTTTCATTGTTTTTGGCGCACTCACAGGCAGCGCCCTCCCAACCCTCTGAACAGGAACAACGACCCATCACGCAAGAACCACGATCTGACAAAAGTGAAGCAAAAGCATTTTAAACATCTTTACAGGGTATTGTGTTGTTTCCTTAGGTTAAACACATTCTACCTCCCTATTTAAACAGATCCAAATACTTTTCTTTTCATTAGAAGATAATCCAGGGAGGATAATTTCCAGAGACCTTTAGAAACACTTCCGGGAAGGTCAGAGTAACCTGCTTTAATGCATCCTTTCAACTCAACATACCATTGCAAAGGAAGCCTCCATAACGTTGACATTGGGTCTTGTCATATTCACAGTAGGGTCCTTCATACTGGTCTGGATTATAGCACACACAGGTTCCACATGGCTGACAGTCTCCACGGCCTGAGCAGGGCTCTTTCATGTTTGGGCCTTTGCACTGGTTCTTGTTTGACTCAGAGGCTTTTGAGCAGTTACAGAAAGGGCCCTGCCTAAAAAAATGAAAAAGTGAGGACATTAGGAGGGGGTGGCGGAGTCTCATGTGGCAAAATGCAGTCCTCTAAAGTCTCACCAGCCATCATCACACTGACATTTCCCGCACACCAACTTTCCATTTCCATTGCACCTCTCAGCTTTCGGAATACCTGTCTGAAAACAGAAACATGAAAAGACCGTCTGATTCTGATGCATAACAGGTCAAAAAATTAGCATAAGGACACCTTTATGTGCTTCAGTTTAAGTGTGTTTCTCTAACCTTCTCGCATGGACAGGTTGGACACAAAATGGAGGCCTTCACATCGACCGCTGCATTAAAAGTTGTTGGTTTGACTCTGATTGTACCTTCTTTTTCATCTGGATCCATTTTGCAGACAAGTGTCTCACCAATCATTTGTTGGGCTGTGAGCTTCACCTTAAACTTGCCCTGGAGACACACACACACACACACACACCCAAACATATTTCCTTAAAATCTTTTGCTATGTTGTTTGTGTCAGTCTATAACATAAAATCGCAATGAAACACTGTAAAGATTAAGATTGTTATGAAAGATTTCATATGCTAGACTTGACAAAGAGCTGTGTCAAAAAGCAACCAGTAAACATGTTGTACCAAACCCTACATGCAGGAAACAGAGCATGCTTCTCCATCACCAGCTAGTTTGTCTTAGTATTACATATTATGTTTAGCTGCTCTCTGGTTTAAATCGCAGTCAGACAGTCAGTATTATGCTGACGTTGAAATAAAACAACCCAGTTCTGCAATCATTGTCAAGACCAAATGCAATTAAAATCACGTGTGAAAATGTTTGTGTACCCAATAACTAATCAAAATCACGAGGCATCGCCATCCTCCTCCTACTAATTCAAGTTGTCTTTTTTTGTGTTGTCAGCAAAACCGTCTATGTTAAATATATGACTCGTGTGATGTGAAAAAAAGTTTCCTTTGCACTTTTTGCAAAACACATAAATTTCAAAATGGCTGGAAAACCACTGTATGCAAGTGCATTTATATGATTAATGTAAACGCAGCTGATGAGATCTTCTGGACCTCAAATCCAGCTGGATCAAGAAGTGAAATGTTTATATTTCATTCTATGTAATCCTTACAATCTGTCCAGGCTTGAAGTTAAAGCTCCCATACTCGGCAACTGTATTGTTTGGATGAAAAAACTGGGCACCAAAAGCCTTTGGCCTGTCTTCTGCACGGATGCTCATCTTAGAGCGGATACTCTGAAACAAAAAGAATACGAGGGATCAGCCATGAGGCACCTCCTTCTACTTTTCCCAAAATTTAAGAGTTTCAAGCATTTACCTCAAAGGCATTCCTCATGATCTCCAGGATGTTGGATGAATCCTCTTGAAGCAAACCAATTTCGGCAATGGGGAAATACTCTTTTAATTTCTGCAAACACAAAAAAATTAGTCATTTGAAGCCTCTAAACTGAAAAGCATTTATAAAGGCGAGCAGCTGCAGTCTGCTTACTTCATAGAAAGTATAGGAGTGGTTTGTGACAGCGAATATGGGGATGATATTGTGTTTCCCCAGCAAACGGATGAGTGTGGGTATAGAGGGGTAATCCTGCTTTGTGGCCTCTGTGTATTTTCCATCTGCGTCCAGGTGGCAGAGCTCGTCGTTGCGTGGCAGAATACCAGACAGCACGTTGGCGCCATCACTCTCATAATGAAAGGCTGACTCGGTTGAGAAAACCAAGAGATGAGTGCTGCGCTCGCGCCAACCAATCTGATCCTGGAATAGGAAAGAAAGGACCATATATGGAAAAAGGAAATTAGAAAGATGAATAAGTTCTAATGCATCTATTTTCTTCAAATGACAAAACCACTATTCTTAGGACTGTGATGGCTGCTATTTTTTTTTCATCTTGAAGACATCTTGAAGGCCCGGTAATCTGTGAGTGAGATTGACTTTGGCACAAGTATAATGAACAAAAGTACACCAGTAATCCATCTCTTAATGACTCAAACTGTTTGTAATGTCCAAGTCAAAGTAAGGCATTGAAAGAGATGCTAGAAAATCACTTTTATATAAATTAACCTACATGGAGCAACTGAAATATCAGACTTCTGAACTTCTACGCTGTCAATACTTGGTTACTGCATCGATGTTGTGTGACACACGGCCAGACTTTGGTTCTGCTGGGCTCTGGTGGGAGTCCAGAAAGCTTTAACAGTGGCCTTAAGCTCATCTTCATTGTTAGGTCATGTGCCTCTCATCTTTCTCTGGTCAAGGTGCGGCAGATTATACATCAGTTTTAAGTCAGGGCAGGGTTTGCCAGCCAATAATACTGGTCACTGAACCGGGTTTTACTAGCTTCGGAAGTGTGGGTTGATGCTGCATTTTCAGCATTTCCAACGGGGATTTTCAGAAGAAGGAAACATTGTGTGCTCTAAAATCTCATGTTAGGTGGCTGTGTTGATTATTGACAGCAGATGACATACTAGAATCCACACTCACACCCTTTAATGTGGATCTGCTCCACTTTTCCTGTAGACTCTAACACTTTGGTTTCTGTATAAAATTAAGACTTTGGATCTCTAAGCAACAGCCCAGTTCTCCTTAGCCTGAGTGAGACACTTCTGATGCTCTCTTTGGTTCAGAAGTGACTCAACATGAAAGATGTGATATATTGGTGACCGGTGGATCTCGAGGCTTTGACTCGAGCACAGGTCCAACCCTGGCGAAGCTCATCCAAATGTTGATGACCGTCTTCAGGACTTGTGTCAGCAAGAGCATTTAGAGATTCAGGAAACATTTACACACATTACTCACTTTTGGTTAATTAGCTAATTAGAAAGTCAAACCAAGAGTTTCTTTAACTCACTGTTTTACAATATTCTATATTTCTGGGATAATAAATTTGTGGCTTTTGTTATTTTTAACCATAATTATGAAATAAAAAGAAATAAAGAACTTAAAATATGAAATTTTATCAAATTAATGTTTTACAATCTAAAATAAGTGATACAGAATTTATAATATCCAGATCTATTAAAAAGTACCTGACATTATCCTTATGAAAATAAAACATATATTATTTTTTTAACTTTCTAGTTAAATAATAGGCTCTTAACCCTTCAAAGGGCACTCAGTGAAATACTTTGAAAATCAAAATTTCAGTTTCTCCTTGTGCACGCTCTGTTTAAAAGTTGCTGTTTGCATCGCTCATACAATTTACTTTACAAAAGAAGGTTTGCAATTTTTCCACTATGTCAGACTCACCACCGGTAAGTGAGAATGGGGACGAGCACGTAGGACGGCCTTACATAAACACATCACCAGAATGATTGACAATTAGGAGGACCACTTATTTTGATGATCCACCCAGAAAAAGAACATCCTCCACTATACCTTTAAAATCCCATTAATTACCTTTACAATCTGGAATAAATGACATAATTAATAAAGTAAGTAAAATAAATTTGATTGGAAATGTGAAGTTTCAGGCTTGTATTTTCTTCAGGACATGCATGTCTCACATGGGACTCTACTAACCTCGCACACTGCTGCCTGCAGAATGGCATCGAATCCTCCTTCGGGGGCATCCAGGTTGCCAGATATCCTCTGGTTTTGGAGCTTTGATATGAAGGAATCTACATTGTTTGTCAGCTTGATAACATTTTGGAAGGAGAATGGAGAATCACTATCGGGCCATGGCTGTTTAAGCCTGAGATACAAAAGAGGAATTTTAAGTTAGAAAGAAGCCAAAACAAGAAAAGTTTCTGTATCTATCTGCTGTTTTTCTCCTTACTTGGAAGGTCTCATGTCAGTCTGAGGCTCAATTACTTTGTCCACAAACTTTCCAAATCCAATGGTGTAGTCGTCTGAAAGCTCTTTCACCACCTCCGCTTCAGGTAAAACAAGACAAGAAGATTGAATTACAGGAATAGCAACACACATGGGCGGTTCTAGATAGGGGCCAACAGGGACAAGAGAGAGGGGCCCTGATACAAATGGTCCTGGTCCCAGTTATGGCCCCTGTACTGAAGACATAATACTAAAAAAAAAATCTAATGATGATATACACGGGAACAAACATAGTGATTGATAACTCCCTTGGACCCCTTGAGTTTTTTCTTTAGGTTTCTGTTTTAATTATGATTCTAAAATGAAGGTGATAGTTTCAGTCATATTGAGATAGAATCCCAGTTTCTGCTAAATGTTATTTTGAACCAAATTTTTTAAAAATGTCTTCAATTTATTACAGCAGAATTTATCGGTTTAGTTCAGTTCTAATTCTTATTCGATTAAAACATGTCATTTTCATTTAAAACAAGTCAAAAGTATATAATATTCCTGAATTATAATTATAAATTGACCTAATATTCAAAAGCTTACTTTCATCTTTTAGTACATATTTAATTTGCATCTAATTATTTCTGTTACATTTTTTCTGCACTTTAATTGATTGTTTTTATTTCAGGGAAAGTAAAATTAATAAATTAGAATTTTCAATTGGAACAACGTGAAATTTTGTTTTAAACTATATGACATGCACTGAAATTAGAAATCTAAATAAGTCTTTTTTTTTAAATAAGTGCATTTTGTTTTTCTTGAATTGGGGAGGAAAGAAAACAACAAAGCAATTTTTTTATTTCAGCTGCATTTTTTCTAATTATCTTATTTTAAGAGTTAAAATACTCATTCCACACTGCAAAAAATCTAATTAAGTCATTTTTTTCTTAAAATAGGTGCATTTTTAAAATTAAATAAAATTAAAAAAATAAAATAAAAAATAAGAACAAACAATGGCATTGTCTTATTTCAACTGCAAATAATCTAACAATCTTATTTCAATAGTAAAAATGCTCATTCAATTGGCTAATCATCTTATTTACGTACTCAATTTAAGGGTAAATACACTTAAATTAAGAAAATTTTTATTTACTCCTAGATTGTTTTTGCAGTACATTGGCAAGTCATCGTATTCACCTATTGATATTAAGGGTAAATATACTTAATTTGAGAAATATTTTCTTTTTTTAGATTGTTAATAAACTGTTTCCCTGTTTTTTGTTTCATGATCTTCTGTGCCCCCATGAAAACATTCTGTCCCCATCCTGGCCCTCCTAATGAATATAAATATAAATATAAATATAGTCTAGAACCGCCACTGGCTACACATCTCCAGAGCCAAAGTCTGCTCACCCAGCTGATTGCCCATTTTCTTTAAGTTGTCCAAATCGTCCTTCATGGAGTTTGAGAAGTCCATAAGAATGTAAAGATCCAGAGGGCCTTTAGTCGGAGCAAACACCTCCACGTCCAAATCTTTAGATTCTCCAGGCAGAAAGGTCATGGTTGCCAGCTGTGGCGACACCTGAGACTGCTGAAGCGCCACATTAATTGCATCTTTCTGCAACACAGATGAAGAGAAAACATTAAATATAAAAAATATATAGAATACTAAAATGTTATATAAATTGGACAATTAACTTACTTTCTCTATCTTCTGCAAGCTTTTGGCTCTAATGACAGACCTGTCATTGCAGCCATGGGCGATGATGTTCTTATAGAGGTCACAGCGATGAAAATTAAACGTCTGAATAAACAGGGAGCACGAGCAAAAGTTTTTATGCTTTTAGTATTTTAATTCTTTAATCATCTGCTAATAACTTGTAAACAAACATGGCTGCATGGTGAAATAGCAGAAAAACAACAAAAAGAAATTGAATGGGTTAATCAAGGTCAAAAGTAAATATGATGCAAAATATTTATTTTCAGTCTGAGAACAATAAGGTTATGAAAGCAGCTCCCTGTAGTTCTCTGCTCTCACCTCGTCGGGGCAGTATACGCAGTCTACCCCCGCCTGCAGACACTCTGAGCAGGAACCCGAGCTGAAGGCGTGGCAGTAGTTCACTGTTCGGGCCGGGACCGTCAGGGAGAGTCACAGAAAGGGAACAGAGTGAGTTCATTGCATAAAGCATTACTAGAATACCCCTGGTTGCACAAAATATTGTGGAGGAACATTTCAGCTACTTAGATATGAGCAATGGGGCTCTCTACCCAGGGTGGCATGGCCTAGGGGGAAGCCAAAGTACAAAAGAAGGGTATTCATAGGACCTTTAATACTTCTACTGGTCAGACGTCAGCTACATAAATATTTAATGACTTCAAAACTCTTCTATTTGAATTGTGAAAAAATTTGAAAGTAAAATGTGAAGAAATATTTTTCTCAGTTTCTCCCAAAATTACTGAAGAGGGGGTTTATCTATTTAAAAAGATATCATTTTATCCATTGAAGGATCTAATTAAAGAGAAGAGATGTTTCTGATTTTCACCTTCAGCAGAGCAGCAGGTCAGCAGGACGGCCAGAAGACCGAGTCCTGCGAGGAAATGTAACGACCAACTCCTCATCTCCCTCCTGGAAAAGAAACAACAGAAACAGACAAAAAGCTTGATAAAACAGTTTAACTGCTACTTCAACAATTCCTGATTCCAACACATTTTATAATTTAATTTGATTTTACCGATCTTACACTGGAGAAATGTATCTCTGCATTTTAACCCATTCCTTTGGGGAATCAGTGGGCTGCAATTGTGCGACGCCCAGGGAGCGATCAGGGGTTAAGGGTTTGCTCAGAGGGTCACAGTGAAGGCTGTGGGGATTGAACTTGCAACCTTCTCAGAGCACAAGCTCACTGCTCTAACTAGCAGGCCAACACGTCCCCTAATGGGACATTTTCAGATTCAAATGTCGAGTCATATGTAAAAAATTACATTAAAAGTTCACTTTACAATTGGTTTTATAATATAATAATAGAACATTCAACAGAATTTAAAGCTGGAAGTGTTGGTTGTGAGGTTTTATTACCTGTAAATCCCAGTGCTGAAGCTGGTATCTAATGAACCAGTCTGATAAAGGGCTATTCCACCATATTTGTCTCTTATTTTGAACGTGGAAAACCTCAGCCAAGCTCGGCTTAGTAAACCTCTATGGCTTTATTTCACACCAAATCATGACATGTTAAATATTCAAATAGATATCAGAGTTAGTGTAATTTTTTATTCATTTTGGATCTATAATTTTCTAAATGTTTGCACCCTAGAATGTAAGCATTTTTCCCAAAGTAGATTTTCCTTTTTCTGATACTAATCCAGGCCTGGACTGGGATAAATACTATTAAAATGTCATTTTTAGATAAGTATTAATACCGACATATAGATATAAAAACTGTATTTATCAGTCTTTTTAAGAGGTTTTGTATTTTTTTAAAGTCTTTTCACTTTTTATAGAAACAGTTGAACAAAGTAAAAAAAAAACTTAAAGTTTAGAATAATTCTGACCAACAAAGTGACTCTTCCAGTTCGTTTTAACTCCACTATAAATAAGTAAAATGAAACACTCTGGAGTTTAATGTAAGTTATAAATGCAACAAATGCTGTTTGTTTCAATCTATTTGGAGTTTGCATGCTTTAATAAATTGACGCCTTTTCCAAAATCCATGATAAAACCCCCTCATTTAACCTCATGTATCCTTTGGTATCATCATATAATTTCAGATCTAGTTGAGACACGATGCAGTGTGGTCGGGAAAGGACCGTTGCAGGGTGGGATCTGGAGAGGCTCCAGGCAGCGTGCAGTGTGTGCTCCTCACTATAAAACCACATTATAATTTCCTGCAGGAATCTTGGATGGAGGACAATCTGAGAGACAAACAGCCAACAGAGACTGCTGTGTGTCAGTAAAGGCCTGTAATTGCCTCAGTGGGATGAAGGAAAACAAATGGATGATTTGTGTGTTGACAACAAGGTAACTCCTGGAAGGAATGTCTCCCTGAGGCGAGAGACTGACCAGCTGGAGGTCAAACCACCTCCTGGAAGCAAATGGGACAGGCAGGTTTACGCCTCAATGTGAAGCCCTACAGGTAGATCACCAAGCAAAGACGGTCAACAAACAATCTGCTCTTTTGCAAACTTTGCCATGAACCAGTAAATACATGGAAACCAGCTCTTTATATTCTGCTCCCACTCTGATGAAAATCACAGACAAGCCGGCGCTTCGGAGCCAAATTACAGCCTCCAGCCTCTCATTCCACTGCTCTTTGTCTGAAAGCTTCTCTGGCAGGAAAGGAGGCACTCCAACTGTTTCTCCTCACACAAAAACATACCTTTTGGGTGGACTTGCCACCAGTGGGTGTGGGCTTGACCCTGACATGACATCACATTCAGGAGAAAGGGAAAGGGATGGTGGGGGGTCTTAAAAAATTAGGGGAGGGTAAAACCTGCAGCCATTTTAAAGTTGACTGTACTCCTCAAGATAAAACAAAAACAATCCCATCCTGCCTGTAAGAAGCTCCAGTTAGACCCAAAGAAATCAGAAACACCTGAAGTTCAAAACACAACTTATTATTTACAAAGGATATAGATTTAAACTGTTTAGATATGAATCATTGTTCCTCCAGATTCTAGAAAAAATCTGCGAGAAATTAAAAATATACACGCTAAATAGGTAAATAAGTTGCAGCATATAAAGAAATATTTCATACTTTTAGTAGAAAGCACAATGAATTAAACTTGGCTCCATACGAGACATGGTTGCGTCATTATTATCTAAAGAAAATGAACCCAAAAAGCAATCTTTTTTATTTGATTGTTGATTTATAATAAAATCACATTGAAAAGTCAAACACCCAACAAGAAGAGGTGGCTGATGGGTAACACCTTTAACTAAAGGTGGGGCCCCTCATACGAGATCCTCCTTAAGGCCCCGTACCACCTTATCCGTGTAGAGTGATATAAAGTCATAAACCTGTTGCTTTACAGCCTTCGCTCGCCTCGCCCCAAAGGCTCCACCATACAGACACTTTTGCAACACTTAGAAGTGAAGTTGACGAAAACAAAGGAGTTATTAGGAAAGTTATGGGTGAAAACAAAGGATTACTGATCAAACAAACCTCTGGAGAGTGGAGGCGCCCAGTCCACGTCTAAAAGTCCAAAACTATGTTAAAGAAAAAAAGTATTTCCTCTTTTTCTAGATGTCCACCTGGCTTATATAAAAATCTTTGTCCTTTTGTCCAAGTTCAAAGTCCCCTTAAAAAGTAAAAGAAAAGTTCCAGTTCTTCTCCCTTTGCTTTTCTGTTCCTCTGCTGTTAGGTGCACTATGGTCAAACATTTACTTCTCTGCTCTTAAGCTCAGTGAGGAGTTTATGTCCAAGAGTCTGAGGGGGAGATCTGAGAGCCACAGAGACTCAGAGGGAATGTCAGAGGAAGCTCTGGGAGTGGATCCTTTTTGCTGCTGCGCACACACACACCCACACACCCACACACACACACACACACACACACACACACACACACACACACACACACACACACACACACACACACACACACACTCACACACACACACACACACACACACACACACACACACACACACACACACACACACACACACACACACACACACACACACACACCCTTCCCTGTCCAGGTAAGCTGCTGTGTTACCTCCCTTTCTCTGTTTCCCACCCTGCTGCTCCACACCTCAATGTGTCAAACCCCCCCCTCCGCCTCCTCCTGCCTGCTGCATTCCAGCCCAGCAGCAGTTCACCTGTGTGGGCTTGAGGTTCTGGAGGCAGGCCCGTCTTCCAGGCCGCCTCCCAGCCTCTTGGGAGTGGCTCACATTGAAGAACACTGCCTGCAGGCTATGGGAAACTGTTTTTGTGACTTGTGTTTACTCAGCCATGTACTCATGCTAACAGGTACATTTCTGCTTGGCAAATATTTCACACTAGCAGAATGATTACCTCAAATCCTTATTTTTTTTTGTCCTTGCAACTCATTTTATTTTGTAACCGAGCTGAGAGTTAAGCAGGGCATCTGCATTCCTGTACAGACAAGTCCATATGGTACCGTAACCATGACAATGAAAGCTAATATGTCAAGTGATGAGTTATATGTCCCAACAGACTCACACAAAGGAACTCTTTAATACACAGAGTTTAAACGTAGGTGAAGACTTCATAACTTAAGGCTTTAATATCTTTAAATATTCCCAACAATCCAATCGACTATGTATTAAAAATTCAACTAAAAATATGTTTTTTCTTTTATTTATAAGTTTTATAGTACAGTACCATGCTTTTTAAGGTAAAGAGATCAAGAAAATGTCTACAATTACTCTGCAGGTTTAGATGATAATAAATCTGAACATCAGTGGCGGTCCTAGAAGAAGGTTTACCAGGGGGGCCAGGGAGAGCACAGAAGAAAAGAAAGCAAAAAACAGGGATGGAGCACATTGTTTGGTATTTTAGGGGAGGAAACTCATTTGGGCCGCTAAATTTAAGCAGCGAAATAAAATAATCAACTATATGAATGAATATTGTTAATCTTATAAGAAGTTATGATACAGTTGAAATAAGATAATGGAGTTTTTTTCTTTTTATGGAAATCAACTTATTGCATTGGCAAATTGCCTTATGATAAATAGATTTAATTCAAGAAAAATAGACTTGCTTTGTTTTGATTTTTTTCAGTGCAGCGTATGTTCTTAATATGGGGGCCAATAGTAGTTGATGGAGGCATCTTTGAGTGCCTCCCTAAAAGTTTGATTTTTGAGGCATTTATCTGGTGCTTAACAAAATTTCAAAGGGAAAAGACATGGAGCTGCAAATCAGTCTGGGAGGGGAGAGAGGCTACTTCCAAAATCTTCAACAAAGTCAGGAATCCTTTCTGACATTAAGAAAAAGAAGCTGAGGTATACAGCTTTAATTTCAACATATGACTTTTGAAGGGTCCTTTCACAGAAGAAATCCACCGTTAATGTTTGAATTTTTATGTTTTTTTTTTAGCTGTTATGAAATCAGTGTCACAGCTGTTGTCCTTCACTGCTGGCTTTAATTCTGACTGTCGTCCCTGAATGAAAGGCCACAGGGACCTGAGACATGGCTGCTCTTTATGGGGGGAGGAGCTAAAGTTGGCGTTCCCTACAAGGGGTGGGACCTAAACCACTGCCACTAGTGAAAGAACAAGATTGGTTTGTTTATTTGTAATGCCTCTACTAAAGAGATGACATTCCAGCAACTAATCACTGAACAAACATTGTAATTTAATCTGCCAAGCGACAAAGCTAAAAAAAAATGTTAATAAGTTGAAAACTAGCTGCTAGTATTGCATTTTCATCAAACATAATCAGTTAGTTTTTGGAAATTAATAAAAATAATAATAGAACTTTATTGATCTCACATTTACCTCTGCATTTAACCCATCCTTTTGGGGAGCAGTGAGGGGTAAAGGGTCTTGCTCAGAGAGAGTCTGTGGGGATTGAATCCGGTACTTGCAACCTTTTCAGAGCATAAGTGCAACGTTCTAACCACTAGGCAAACACTCCCCAAAATGATTATTAAATATAATTTAATGAAGATTAATAAAATTACAGAATCATCTTAAAACATCTATTAAATACGGTTTTATTAGGGCCTCTGTTTTTTTTTAACCTGTTCCTTAAACCAAATGATCATTTTCAGGATTATAATGAAAAATAAATACATATCAGCAAAATTATTTATTTTATTTGTTTATAGGGAAGTAAAACTATTTAAATCTTTAGTAAGGTATAATAAATTGTTAGAACTGCTTTTGAAGAAATGGTCATTAACTAGTTATAATTACTTGGATAACTTTAAGATAAAATGTACTTTTAGAAGTAGTTTTACTTTATTGTACTTTTTCCTTTTACTAAATTAACAATCTAATTTAAAGTCCCTTCTTTTACTTGAGTTAAGTTTCTGGATGCTCTGTCCACCATGAGTAACTTAGTGATCATGAACCAGCTGACTTGCAATATAGAAATATTCAGAGACTAGATTAGAACAAAGTAAACCGTAGATATTAGAGATTGGCCGGTGCAAGTTTATTAAGGGTGATGCAGATAATTAATGTTTTTCTTCCTCCATTTTCTATGATAAAAAACGAAAAAATTATGCCTTAATTTAAACCTAAAAAATAAAAACAAACACACAAACAAAAACAACATTTATATTTTACATTTACACAAAGAAAACCATAATAAAGGTGGTTGCTGGATACACTAATGAGTCGGACAAAACATGCATGAATAAGCAATAGAAAAAATATTTGCTGACTGATATATAGATCTATATCTAGCAGATATTGTCACTGGAAGTTCTTTAACCTCTCCTGATACGCTGGAAAGATTTGTAATTATAAGTTTATGCTGAGAAAAATGTTTGGTAAAATGTTTTTTTTAGCCCCTATTGGTAATTTTGTAATCATGTAATCATAAATGTATATTAGGTCAATGTGTGCTTATTACCATTGCTGGTATTTATCCATTACCATTGTTTGTTAGTTTTATTTACTATTGTTGATACTGTGTAAACTATTACCATTTTTCTGTATTAATCATTGCTGGTATTATAAAAAATAAAAAGATACAATGTGATTAATTATATGCTCGGTTAACACAATTGTGATTTTGCCTGCTTTTGACCTTTCAATTTGTGCTCTAAGTTGCCATAAAAATAATAAAAAAATAATAATAATGATAATAAAAACAGAAAAGAAAAACGTAGCCAATAAATATATATATGTTTACTGTGAATAAGCATCGGGATTTAATAACTTTTCTACTTCCCACTCCCTTTCAGGCCTGTTTTTTTTTTTTTTTTTTGCTACTTTTTCTTATGACTCATTAGTTCAAATCGATGAACTTGCATTAACTTGTGCGATCCAATGCATGTAATTGCACGGAATTAATAATAAATAATGAATAATCAAAAATAATGAATTTATTCTTATTATTTTCTATTTTATTTTATACTTTTAAATACCAGAATTTACTCTTCACTGTTTGTCAGATTACATTTATTTAGATTACATTTATACAGAGTATACATTCAACCAAATAGAGTTATTCCTTGGACAACAACTTTCTACTTTTACATGAGTAAGAAAATGTTAAAGTAGTGCTGCTCTACTCTAACTTACATATGTTTGAGTAAACTTTATGCCTCTGCTTATGAATCACTGTGAATTAAAGGCAACGGCTACATCCTAAATAGTGAGAATGGCAACTCTGTTTGGGCACACTAAACTACATCCAGCATAAAGATATTTAATGTACTACAGTTTATCTGTTGAGCTGTTTAAACAAAGTCCTGCTACGTGAATTAGATCTATTTGCCTAAAGTTTTACCATGTAAATAAAAATCCATGATCATTTTTCTGGATGAATGAGTTTGGAGCATCCATCAGTTTGCTCCATTCACAGACCCTGGATCAGATCTGGTCTAGAGGTGAAAGCAGCTCTGTTCCTCTGTACTGTACACACTACACTGAATAGCTGAGCTCCTAGCAACTGGATCTGGTTTAACGTACAATGGAGGACTCTGACTAAATGGGAACAAAACTCCTCTCTGAAGGCCTCGGCTGACACTTAAATAGCAGAGCGCTTCTAAGCAACCCTTTCATTAGAGGAGGGTCTCTGGTCCGCCCCTTACGCGATGGACTGTAAATACATGGAGAAGGGAGAATAGAAATAGTTCAAGAACTATTCATGCCTTTTTTTATGTTGAAATAGAAATATTTTGCTGAGGAACAAACCAGGTTATTACTATGAAGTAAAAACAGACATGAACAGGTTGTGATATAAAGTATTTACAAACCAAATATAACCTAATTCTGGATCAGATTATTCTAATAAAACTTGAATTCAGATAGAAACTGTAATAAAGTATAAATAAACCTAAATCTACTCAGATTAGAGAGCTGATTTAGATCCTTACTGCCTGTATTCAACAAACAGATTACTTACAGTAAATGAGATGCTGTGGAGTTGCACTGGAGTCATAAAGCAGGATAGTGGGAGAGCAATTCAACCCACATCCTATAAAAAAGGGGGGGAAACCGCAGGACAGCATTAAGTATGGATTTGAGACAAACCCCCCTCGACCATCCAGAAAATGACTCCACCTTGTGCTCCACTCTGAGCACTGGAGTCTGGGTCAAAATGACAATAACTGGGCTTTTTGGATCAAAGGAGTGTGTAAACAATCAAATGTTGACAATAAGCCAAATTATTATTTTATATCAGAAAAAAATTCCCCCGTTGGCTCAACATTATGCATTTAAAAACATAAATGTAAAAGTGACTCAGAAAGTGATATATTTTTTTTATTATCTGTCTGTGTTGTGTTTGCAGAGGTGATAATAACTGACAGAGAAAGTGGCGACAATCAGCCAGGACAGGTTGGGCTCTGGGCGTGGCTCATCGGCTTCCGCTCAATGACACACCTGCAGTGAGGGGTAATTAAAAATCAGTGAATCAGAACACCGTCATCTCAACCCCACAAAGAAAATGGCTCTGCCAGGTTTGGAAAAATTTGCTTTTTACATCCATTAAAGTAGCAATTAATGTGTTCTGGGTTTTTCAAAACAGAGAAATATGTGTTATTAATAATCAGTCAGGCAAAGGGAATTCTTAATAAAACTACTCAGCATTCAAAAGTAGGTCTCAAAAGTAATGAAACAAACACCAGTTTCTCTGCTCTGAAACACAGGGGGCGTGGCCTCTGGAATGCACTGCTATGGCAACGGCTTACCCTGGTACAGGGGGAAGTGAATACAAAATGCCTTATATTATACTTAAACTTTATATATATATATCTATATATATATATATAGATAAAGATATATCATCACAGAACCTCCCTTTTAACCACAACCAAAAACACAGAAATCTTGAAATCTAAATTAAGTTATAAGACTTTAATAAATGTTTAAATGTTGCCTTTTTTTTCACAAGTTGGGAACAATAGATTTATTACGTATACACTGTGTTTGAAAAAAAAAAAAAAGCAACATTCCCTTACATGGTCTTTAACATTTTTGTTCTCTATATCAGTGTTTCTCAACCTTTTTTTTTTTACTTGTTTACCCCTTTGGGCAATTTTTCATACCATGAGGACCCTCTCAGTCAAAAGTATTGATGATTTCCAAAAGTGGAACGTACAATAATTGATTATAAGATAAAGGCTACTTTACTTATTCTTTTAAATTGAGCATTTAATACTTATAATTTTATTGACTGTGACACCATCCTGGAAAAAATATCATCGATGCTGCTGCCATCAACACCTTTGTTTATAGAGCAGGGGTAACCAATTAATCAGCGGGGCCTAATTATAATCTATTACTTTAAACATTATTTAACACTGAAATAAAAAGCAAGTTTTAGGTATCCATGTTATAAATTGATTTTTAAAATAAGGAGATATAAAAAAAAAAGAACATATTTCCATTTTAAAATCTAAATTGTTTTTCGAAGTAGAGAACAACAATCGTTCAGTTTGGTATATAGACAATTTCCTGATTCACGTATTTTATAAAACACATGAACTGACTATTATTTTCTCTTTCTTTTTTCTGTCTTACTGAGAGCAGTGGGCTTTATTCTGCCCTGCAAGGCTTTAAACCTGAGTTTGAATGCAGACTAAGCCATTCTAAAGTACATATCAAGGTGCTTATTATGAGCCTGGATCCATATTAATTTTTAATTATATTCATGGTGGAGAATCCTGCTTCACAGCAGTAGGTTGAGCCAAACATACTCTAAATGTGCAGGGTCATCTTTGAGCACGCCATTTCACTTTTCTGTCACCAGTTCCTTGCAGTTCTTCCAGCAGTCCACACTTTCTCTGCTCTCTTTTTCTCATCTTCTTCTCCTTCTTTCCCATCGCCTGGCTTGCCACAGGTTTGCCTGCTGTCTCTAAAAGTAGCAGCAGCAGCAGCCCAGACTGACAGCAGCTCATTGGCTAATTTGTATCACATGCAGCCTGGTCCCAGACGCTCCGGATGGCTTTACCATATTGACTGGAGAAGTGGCGCAAGTGAAGTTAGACACTGTAGACGGACAACATGCTGTACTTTAGAAATGTTTTAAATCAGGTTGGGTCCGGATTAGCCAGTAGGTGGTTCTGGATCCGTACCGCGGTCCGTTAATCCGTGACTTCTGTTAAAGATGTTCAAGATTGGCCAGGTTTTCAGTGTAGTCCTGTTTCTCTGACTGTGACTAACTGGATGTGCTCGTCTTCCTGGCTGTGTGTTTCCTGGATGGGGCCGCCTGTGGAGCTGGACAGTTACCTTTTGTATCTCTGCTTCTGTCTCCTTGAACCCCAGTCAGTCTCGGCAGATGGCCGCTCACACTGAGCCTGGTTAGGTATCCTTATCAGGCTTCAATAATTTTCTGCACTGTCCATCAAACCTCAAACATAACCCTGTCACAGACAACATGCTTAAAACATGCAGTGCAAAAAATTTATTCTGAATCAATTGTTCTGTAAATAAGTTTATTTCCCTTTGATTTGATCAAGCTAAGTGAGACAATTTATGAGACAATCTTAAGGAAGCACGGTCTAAGTATTATTCCAACATTATCAACAGCTGTCCGGGAAATTCCAAACAGCTTTTCTCGACAATAAAACATCTCCTTCATCCCAATCAACAAACTGAGGATGAGGATTCGACTTAAAAATGCAATCCGTTTCTCTCATTCTTCAAAAACAAAGTTAATTCTCTTAGATCTCAGCTCCACAGCCTTCCTGATCTTCGGCTGCCATCTACCCTTGTACACCATGGGTCCATGAGCTGCTTTGATGAAGTTGCAAAGAGTGAAGTGGAGAACATCCTCAAGAAAATGAAGCCTTCATCTTGTGCCCTGGATCCCTGCCCCTCATCACTCATAAAATCTAATCATGCCGAAATAAGTCCGTTAATCACACAAATAATAAACAAATCACTGAAATCTGGTCATGTTCCATTACCTCTTAAAACAGCTATCATTAAACCTCTTCTAAAGAAATCTACCCTGGATCAAGATATTCTTTCCAATTACCGCCCAATTTCACATCTTCCTTTTCTGTCAAAAGTGCTGGAAAAAGCTGTTGCCGCTCAGCTGCAGCTTCATCTAGAACAAAACTCCCTGTACGAGAAATTTCAGTCTGGGTTTCGTTCTGCTCACAGCACTGAGACCGCTTTGCTGAGAGTTACTAATGACATCTAGATGGCAGCTGATGCTGGGTCTACATCTCTCCTTGACCTAACTGCAGCCTTTGACACTGTGGACCATAACTTCCTACTACACCGTCTTCATGTGGAGGTCGGTCTCTGTGACACCGTTCTGGACTGGTTTAAATCTTTTCTCTCCAATCGGCTGGAATGTGTTAGCCTCGGCAAGGCCAAGTCCCAGGCTGTCTCTGTCTCCTGTGGTGTCCCACAGGGGTCAGTATTAGGGCCCCTGCTGTTTTCCCTTTACATGCTGCCTTTGGGTCAAATCATTAATCGATATAACATCTCCTTTCACTGCTATGCCGACGATATACAACTTCATATTAGAACTGGAGCATCATCACCATCTTCACTTAATGCTTTCACTACCTGCCTGGAGGAGATAAGGAAGTGGATGACTCAGAATTTCCTTCAGTTAAACTGCTCCAAAACTGAGGCCATGCTGATCGGAACACCTCACCAGGTTCAATCTTCAACTATGACGACTGTTTTCTTTTCTGGACAAGACATCCCCTTTTCCACCATAGTTACAAATCTTGGAGTTAGAATGGATTCTTAACTTACATTTGAAAATCACATTAAGCATCTGTCTAAAATCTGTTTCTTTCATCTTCGTAATATCTCCAAAATTCGTCCGTTTCTTTCTTTTTCTGATGCTGAGACTCTCGTTCATGCATTTGTCTCCTCCAGGTTAGACTACTGCAACTCTCTGTTTGTTGGAATCCATAAAAAACATCTTCAGAAGCTCCAATACATTCAAACCAGCGCATCCAGGATTTTCTTGAGGGCCCGCAAATCTGCCCATATTACACGTATTCTGCATGACCTTCACTGGCTTCCCATCACCTGCAGAATTCAATACAAAATCACGCTCATCACCAATCAGTGTTTAAACGGATCCTCACCGGATTATCTGAAGGACCTTCTCACTCCACATTCATCCACCAGATCTCTTCGATCACAAGACTGCAACTTCCTTCACCTTCCTCGCTCCAGATTAAGGTCCATGGGAGATCGGGCTTTCGCTGTCGCTGCCCCCCCGTCTCTGGAACTCTCTCCCAGATCATCTGAGAGCTCCACAACCACTGAATAATTTTAAAAGAGGCTTGAAGACTTTTTTTATTTAAGCAAGCCTATTCTGCCTCCACATGATTTTTATGATGTTGATTTTTATCTTTGATTTTATTTGCACTGTGTAGCACTTTGAGATTTTTGTTAATGAAAAGTGCGGTACAAATTGGATTTATTATTATTATTAATTTTCCAACAGAATAAGATTATTTTAATTTAAAATAAGAAAAAACTTTTTTAAAGTGCATAATATCCAATGATCCTATTTTTAAAAACAAAACTACTAATGCCATTGACCGACCACCATAATTATCTGCCTAAATTAGGGATAAACTTATTTTGAATTGTTTATTTTCTTAGATCAGTTTTTGCAGCATTATACTAAATCAAATTCTTATATGCTGACATAACAGACCATATGTGATTGTTAATTTCAACCATATTTCGCCTTTATATTTTACATAAATTATTTATATATTAGACTGCTTTATTCTTACTATGACAGCATCACAGTTTTCATTGGTTAGATCAGGGGTTTGCAACTCTTAGCACACCTAATATACTAAACAATGTGCTATTTTTGCTGTTTTTTCTTTTCATTATCCACCCTGGTAAATTTCAACCAGCCGTATTTTCCGCATCCTCAGATAACGGCTTGAACATCGCTCTCCATTTTCTCCATCTTTATTTGGCCGTGTGCTGCTGCATGATGAGGCTTGTTCATTGATGTTTTCTAGCAGGAAAGCAGAGGTTATTTTATATCTTGTTCCCACATGTACTTTTTCATTTATTCATGTACAAAACAAAAACAGATTCCGCTGTCGATATTAAACTTTAGCTTGCTGCACTCATTGAAAGCAACATCACAAAATAATGTGATCTCATTAAGATCTTGGAGTTGCATCATGTTCTATAATTATGACAATTTTTGACTTTATAGTAGATTTATCTTGTTTCCAGACCTTCTTCGGCATTATCAGAAATCCTTACAAATGTGGGTCCAGAACGTTATCCTGTTTTCCTTTGATTTTATCAAGCTAAGTGACACAATTTACCAACAGAATAAGATCATTTTCTTTAAATTAAGAAAAAAACTCATATAAACTCAGATTTCATCTTTACGTTTTACGTTTCGCCTTTACTTTAACACGGCGGGGATTTATCCAGAGCGAGACATGTGGTAACACCTAAACCACCAGAGCAAAGAGTACCTGACTGCTGCGAGATGGAGATTTAGGTTTTTTTGTTGTAATTTTTTGACAGTACTGCATTCCAGACTCTGCAAAAACACGTTACGGTACAAGCAGAGCGCCAACATTCACTCATGCCCTGAACCAAATGGATGGCTTCTGTCACAGCTTGTAGCCAAAGGTGTGTATGATTCAGCTGATGCGCATTAATGATTCAGCCAGGCTACGATCTCATCCGGGATTTGGATCACCTGAGGCAGACTTTCTGACTTTAAATGGAATTTAATCATGTAAGAAATCCAGAGTTCCAGTTTCTAAGGAAAACACATTTTAAATAAAATCACAAGCTCTAAATCTGAATTGATGTAATAAAATGAGTGTAAACATAAAGCTAGGTAACAAACACTCCACCTGAGGAGGGAG
The DNA here is from genome assembly GCF_016077235.1 of Cyprinodon tularosa. Lineage (NCBI taxonomy): Eukaryota > Metazoa > Chordata > Actinopteri > Cyprinodontiformes > Cyprinodontidae > Cyprinodon > Cyprinodon tularosa. The sequence continues at coordinate 57,012 of NW_024039146.1, read as the reverse complement.
GCTGTTTGTGGATGTTGGCTTTAAATCCAGCAGTCCAACGACTAGATTCAGGTTTGTGTTCAAAATAACGGGTAAAAAAGAAGAGTCGCTTCCTGTTTAAACATGGCCTCCTATTCCCTGCAGACAGTAAAACTGTACAACTTTTATCAGGAACATCGCATAGAGAGAAATTCAAATTAAAAAGTTGCATCCGACTCATTTATTTCCTTACAAACAATGCGTATGTAGAAGTGTAAAAAATATAGGATACCTGAAAAACGTTCACTATGTCACAAAAAAGAAAATGTTTGCAGACAGACAGAGAAAGCCTGACGACATTTAACTACAACAATCGAGAAAAAAAACACTTTCAGATATTTCAACCAGTCTGTTTAGGACTTTAAGTGGTATTAAATAATCAGCTGTATCCCTCATATAAAAACATCTTTTGACAAACTGTGCATCAGATATAGAGATGTCACCACTAGACTTTGGCTTGGTGATGATTTGGGTTAGTCCTTGTTCAGCAGAAGCTCTGCTCCTATAGTCCAATAGTTCACTGCTTTGCTTTCTTTAAGATGGTTCCCACTGCAGAGATGACCGTAGTCTTTGTGCCGCTAGCTGTGGTGGTCACCGACACGACTGCAGGGAGCGTCGCTGTAGTGGTGATGAGGGTGGGCTGAGCCAGGGTGACGGGGATGGCCGAGTCCCACTTGCTTTTCCTCTTCTGGGCGTCTGCTGAGGAGATAAAACACAGAATAGGAGATGGCAGAATAAGCTCCGAGACAGAACTGAAATGGGTTTGAGAAGGAAACTTGTTAAACTGCCTTTTACAGCTGCTTTTTGTATCTCTGCTTCTGTCTCTTTGAACCCCAGTCGGCCTCGGCAGATGGCCGCTCACACTGAGCCTGGTTCTGCTGGAGGTTTCTTCCTGTTAAAAGGGAGTTTTTCCTCTCCACTGTCGCTACAAGCATGCTTAGTGTGGGGGATTGTATTTGAGTCAATGAGTCAATGCAATCAACTGGTTTTCCTTAGATAGAAAACTTTGTATCAATTTGACTGTATGATCTGGTTGAACTGTAAAGTGCCTTGAGATGACATGTGTTGTGAATTTGGCGCTATATAAATAAATTGAATTGAATTGAACTGTCTTGAGGGTCAAAAAGTTTAACCAATGTCTTGTGTGCTCAAAATCTATTTGGTTTTTCATTAAAGCCTCGAGTTCAGAACAATTCCCTCTTTGCTGTCATGCCAACAGGACAGAAAACCTCTGTACGGGGATGCATCGGTGGTGGCGCCCTTAAAGCAGGAAGTGTTTTTATTCATGTACATGTTATTAAAGGGGAACGCCGTATTTTTACGCTGGGACCTTGATTTTAGGTTATTCCATCATGTTCTACTCACCCATATGAGTTTTGTGTCATTTGGAGCCGTTCTGAAGATATTCTGTTAGGTTATATCCAAGTAACGTCTTCCTATGGGCAACGACTTGAAGTCACAAACTAAACTGTTCATAATTTATTCTTTATGGTACGCCAGCATTCATAACATGTAGGCAAATCACTGTCCCCCAGACATCCGCGGTTATATTTTTTATATTTATATTTTTTTAAACCAAAGCGGAGTGTGTATGACGTCATCCGCGCGCGCCGGCTACCATTCCTTTATCATGTCCGCTGAACTGCTGCTAATTTTCCTCACATGCCTGGAAGATGTCTAGTGCTACTACCACAGATGATCTCGCTCTCAAAATGGAATTGAACGATTCAGATTATCTAGCCGAATGAATAGAAGGGGTAGAGCGTAGCCGGCTGTGGCCTGGGCTGCCTGTCACAACTCTAGTCCGGCGCAGATTTTGCATCTGATCCTAATGTTGAAACATTAACAAATAAAACCTCTAGAGACAGCTTATGATTTGGACTAATATCAACAGACTGAACAATAGAAATTACTCTTGGGTTTTTAAAAAAGGCTTTGAAATAGTTGGAAACCCCTCATTAGGTACGTTAGTATCGCATTGTGACGGAAATGCTACGTTCACAACTAAAGCAGCAAAGGCAGCAGGAGCAGATAGTTTACATGCATAGTCAATGGTTGACGCATATCAAGGCACAGCAAAATGTCCTGCAGCGCGTCTGAGCAGCTGAAGGTGTGCGTCGTGAACTTCTGAGCATCTGACGTGCGGGACATGCTGCAAAAGCAGCTGCTGCTTGAGTTGGAAAACATTGAACTTTTGCTGCTCGACGCGCCACATCAACCAATCAGAGAAGCTGATCTAGGAGCTGGCAGGGAGACAAACACATAACTGCTGATGCAGATCACTATGATCACTCCTCTGAATCAAGTTTATTAACGCCTAAATTAACTTAAAATGCAGAAATCTGCCGGCAAAACGTGTTCACTTTTATTATCCATGTGCCTGCAGTTTAGATTACATATATGAAAAACGCCTTTCAGCTGCCACGGCAAACCGCGAAGAGATGAACGGGCCAGAGACTGCTGTTCAATGGGACTACTAGTGACAGTGCACCACCGGTATGTGGGGGTCTGAGCTGCCCTGACAGCGAAATAATATTTGAAGGCAGGATGGTAATCTGGATGAACTGACTGCACATATGAAGTTTTAAGGTAGACTTCCTCACTGAAATCATATTAAAACTACTTTTTACCCGATCACAGCAAATATTACCGGTAACAATGCTTCAGCTTCGCATCAGGACTAAACTTGTACAGGCATCAAAAATGAAACCATCTTTGGTTAGGTTGCAGCAGCGATCCTTACCGGTGGCTGTGGTGGTGCTGCTGCTACTGGTCGTGGAGGCGGTTGTGCTGGAGGCGTTGGTGCCTTTCTTAGTTCCTGTGACGAACTCGATCTAGAGAAAAGAAAAACAGAAAAGAAGCTCAGGCTTAAGGTCAGAACACATCAAATCTGATTTTGCGTCTGATCTGACAAAATAATCGTGTCAGACGAGGTCCTGGCTTTTAGCGCTCATTGACAGTCAATGGGGTTGATCACACCCGACCCGATTTTATGCGACGGACTTGTGTAGATCAGACTGAGATAGACCCCAGATCCATTTTAGTCGGACTACAGCAATTCAGAAGCAATTTCATGGATCTGACCGGAAGATGCGGTTACAAGGTAAAACACATCCGCTTTGGCGGAAAATACAAAATAAAATCTAATCGCACTGGGAAAGAGTCCATTTGGAGTCACACAGAGATACACAGCAAGCAGGACAGACTCGTGCAAAAACGATCAATGAAACATTAAAAACCCAATACTTTACCCATGATAGGAGTTCAGGAGGACAGAAAAGGGATAAAGTAGAGATCCTCTTTCAGCCTCACAAAAAAAAAGCTAAATTTATCCAAAAAAAAAAAAAACTTCAGGAGAAAAAACTAAGCCTCACAAAAAACGAAATAACGAGGGACAGACAGAGCAGGTAAGCGCGGCGTATTGCTCACCTCTTTATGAAAAAAAGAAAAAAAAAACTCAACTTTCCAGATCTCTCTTTGAGAATCACCTCTGCCTCAGTCAGCATAGAAACCGTCCCACAGCGTTTATTGCTGTTTTGGTTTTTTCTTTAGATGTAAATCTCATAATTTTTTTCATATACCTTTTATCTGTTCTAATAATAATTCTAATAATAACTTTTCATCGTCTGGCCAAGTCAAATGTGGGATTTTTTTTTTATTGTGTATAGCACAGGGACATACCGTATTTTCACGACTATAAGGCGCACTTAAACGTCTTTTTTTTCCCTCAAAATGTGCGGTGCGCCCTATGGTGCGGTGCACCCTATGTGTGTTGTAACTGCGACTTTTGAGACCACCTCATTGAGGAGATGATGAAAGAGTGGCTGAATGTAAGGAGACCAGGTGTTTTTTTTCCACTCATCACCATCGCTGTTAATCTGTAACTCCATGCGTGCCCATCTCACAGCTGATGTGAAAAACATGGGGAAACAAATTAACGCTGTGCTCGCTGTTCAACCGCTCGACATCGGTGTGAACCGGACCCAGCAGGTGCAGCAGAAGCAGCGTGTTTACATGCAAAGTCAATGGTTGACGCGCGTATAGGTGCAGCAAAAGGTCCTGCAGCGCGTTTTGAGCAGCAGGAGCGTTTAAGCATCTGACGCACCGCCAACGCGCTGCTGCTGCTCGAGATGGAAAAATTGAAGTTTTGCTGCTGGACGCATCAACCAATCAGAGAAGCTGATCTGGGAGCTGACAGCGAGACAGACACAGCGCTCTGATGACATATGATATTAACGCAAATGGAAAAGGCTGGATGGATGAAGAGATGATGAAAGCGTAGCTGAGGCAGGTGTAGCCTATGTGAGGAGACCAGGTGGTTTTTTCCACGCATCACCATCGCTGCGTGCCCATCTCACAGCCGATGTGAAAAAAAGGTGAATCAAATGAACGCTGTGCTCGCTGTTATCCCGGGGGTCTGACAAAGGAACTTCAACCGCTCGACATCGGTGTGAAGCGGCCGTTCAAAGTAAGGCTGCGAGCGGCGTGGGAGCGATGGATGACAGACTGAGACCACAGTTTCAGGATAAGTGGAAGGCAGCGCCAGGCAAGTTACGCCACAGTTTGCGGATGGATTGTAGATGCTTGGACTAACGTGTCTGCTAGCTCTGTTGTTCCAGCTTTCGCAAAAGCCGGCATCATTTCTGAGGAGCCGCGCGGCACGGAAAGTGACTGACAGCGAAGAAGGGGAAATTGGCATGTCTGATTTAGCGCAGCTGTTTTATTCAGAAACAGAGGATGATGACTTTGATGGGTTTGATTAATACTTTGTAATAAATACATGAATAAAGCACAATTATACTCAGTTTTGCTCCCGCTCTATTTTTCTACCTGAAAACTTAATTCAACAGCAGCCTCTGGGCGGGTCTCCTCCTCTTCACCGCGGCGGCTGGCAGGTGTTTTTTCATCTAAATAATCTAAATCTTGCAGCTATATTTGCTGTGATCAGTGGGAATAAAGTAGTTTTAATATGTTTTTAAGTGAGAAAGTCAGTTCATCCAGATTATCTATTTCTTTCGGAGGCGCTCAGACCCCCACATACCAGCGGTGCACCGACAGTAGAAATCCTTTCATCAGCAGCCTCTAGGCTGGGCAGCCTCCGGGTTCATGCAGTGGCTGGCAGGTGTTTTTCATCTAAATAATTTAAACTGCAGGCACCCATAAAAGCGAACATATTCCGTCAGCAGGTTTCAGGATTTTAAGTTAATTTAGGAGTGATCACACAACGCTGTATTTTTAAATACACAGTAGAGCTATTTAAAGGTAGTAGAGGACTTGTACCTGTATATAAAAAACGCGCCCTATAGTCCGGTGTGCCTTATGTGTGTGTTAAATACAGAAATGGGACACATCACTGAGACTGCGCCTTTTAGTACGGTGTGCCTTATGGTCGTGAAAATACGGTAAGTGGAAAAAAACAATTGCAGATCTGCTCACCCTGCCTAGTCGTAGTCTCTCTATACACAGTCAGTGTGACATGGAAAAAAATCAGATTAGAGATTAAAAAGTCGTACGTAGCCGGTGTGTTCAGGCCTAAAGTGTCTGGAGGGCTTAGATCACACATTTCATCAAATCCACAGGTTCCTCTGTATTCTTACTTCTCTAGAAACTCTCTTTCAAAGCCATTTTTTCCACCTTAGGTGGAGTCATTCCTCCCTTGGCTGGAAGTTTAAACTTGTTTGAACATTTATTGATGATTCTGCAGCACTTTTCCACAGGAACGATACCCATCCACTGCCTCCACTCATCACTTACGGGAAGGTTCTACTCCAACAACATCACCAAGAAAAAAAAAGGAAAAAATAAAGATCTTAGAGAGTACAGCCAAGCTGCAGAGCTGTGCAGGGTTGAGCTGTTATGACAGCTCAAATTGGCAAAAGTGAGTGGTGTGCTTCAGAGGAAGATCGTTAAGTAAAAATGAAGAGCAGCTGGTGGAGACTTGCCCCTGACAGCGCATTTCTCCTCCTCCTTTCTTTGGTAACCTCACCTTAGTTCGCTCCTTCTTGGCCTTCTCCAACTTGTCCATCTCCACTTTCTGAGCTTTGGCTGGAAGGAGAAAACAAGCAGTCAGCTTTAGTGGGAACAAACACAGAAGAAGACGGTGGGCGGCATCTTACCCAGAGCCTCATAATAGGAGTCTTCTGACCAGCCGTGTGGATCAAACATGTCTTTGGGGTAGTTGGTCCCCAGTTCATCGATTCCACAGAACTGAATGAGCTTTTCGTAAATACTGAAAGAAAAGCAGAGAAGTGGGTTTAGGGTTCTGCTAATTAACTTAATGTGCAAAACAAGTGCATCTGATATGAAGTGTGAGGGCGTGTGCCTCGCTGGCATGTGCTCTGCAGCCGAGCTGCATACCTCGGGTTTCTAAACTCCTTTTTTTTCTGAATGTGGCTGTTTGTGTCAAAGTCTCCGTGGATTCTCCTCTCGTACAGCTTGAAGATCTTCTCCTGTTTCCAAAACAAAGCAAGTCCGTGAACGGAGAGGCAGACTGGGATCTGCAGATGCTGCATTAGGCTGGATGTAAAATTAAAAAGAACCTGATCAGGAACATATTAAAGTGTACAGACTACCTGTTCACTGTGCAACATCATTTTCCAACCAAGCTATGAAACATAACAACCTGATAGCTCACCGTCAGGCCCCAAGGATATGGGTGCTTAAATATATTGTTATATTTAATAAAGATTAGAAATATATTGTTTTAAAAATCTATTTTATTCACCAAAATTTTGAGCATAACAAACACAAATATGGCTAAAAAAAGTAAACATCAAGGCAAGTTTAATACGGCTAAATAAAGATTAATTTGATGCTTTGCTGAAAGTTAGTGATGATCTTATGGAAATAAAAGTTAAAGTCATAGGGAAGCGGCTGTTCCAACCGTTGCATTTCTGAATTCTTACGAGTGAATAAAGTGAATGTGATTGGCCGTTTATCAAAGGGGCGGGATTGTTGTGGCAGAAGGTTCGCAGGCAAGTCTGATTTTGACCGGTTTCCATGAAGCATCTTGCTAACCAGTTAGCAACTTAGTGCTAGTAGGTTCCAATGGGAAATAACATTGGGACCAAGTAGCACTAAATTGGTGACTTAGAAACGACAGCAGAAACATGCAAGAGGAGGAGAGTTTAGTGTCGGAGGTCGTGGATGAGTCTCCTCTGTCATACATTTTTATTTAGAGGAGGAAAGTGGGGATAAAGGTGTCGTGGAAGAGGATGCCAGGGTGGCAGAAGCTTGGTTTGGTGTAGAAGGCTTACAGCCGTACATGTTTGAGCCCTTGCCTCGCAACGCTGCCAGTTCTGTTAGCTCTACGCCTGCTGAAGACACAGACGTCCATCCCTGTGAACACTGGGATGGAACTCAATGGTAAAGTAAATTATTCTGATTTCAACCGTTGCGTATATTAGCTGCGACATATGAATCAAGATGCTATGACTGAAAAAAATTGATTGACAGATGACCGTTGATATAGGATTGGCCGAATTTAGGTGTATGATCTGACATATAAATAAATGGCCTGTAAAAGATAACGAAAAAAAACAAACATTTTAAGACAGGATTTTCTTTAAAAATAAAAATAGAAATTTTCTAAATTTTGAGACTAAATGGTCTGATAAACAGTACAGTTATATACATGTTTAAGCCAGAATGATTTGACGTTTAAATATGACTTCCCTACGACTTTAAAGAATCATAACTGCAGTGAGATATAAATACATTGTTGATAAATAGTGGTAATCGGTTCGGAGAGGATTATAATTTTAATTCCAACATCATGATAAAATCTCATCATGTCCTTGGGCTTTAGAGCATGTCATTGTTTTACTCTTTCAAACCGTTTTGTTGTTTTTATAGGATTTTATAACCTTGATATGTACAGCTCCCTGTGGCAGCAGGGGTCTAGAAGTGGAGAACCCTTTTTGCTCATTAAACAAAATCATTGTCACCCTAAAAGATGCCGTCATCTGAATACAGTTAATGAAGGTAATAGAGATGGGAACTTGGTACTACTTTACTTTACTGGGCATCAGACTCCATCTTGTATGTTTTAAGGCCGTGGTTCTAAAAACCTTAAACCCTTTCTTCAGTCTTTGCCTCAAACAGAGAAGATGAAGGATGTTGTTAAGGGGATATATGGATGGATATGTTCAGTAATGCAGGAGCAGTACAGCCAGAGGTGAGCTCTGGTACTGCCGCCCCCATTCATGCTGTGACCCTTGGTGACGCATGTTAGCTTAACCAACCAGAGCAGCTGAAATGAGCTAAACGGGCAGATTCATGCTCATAGATGCCATGAGGTTTAATTAATTATCATAACGTCAGCTTTTTTTGTACATTTTACTAAACTGGACTAATCAGCTAAAGCTTTGCATCATATCAGAGATGTTTATATACTTATTTATTAATGTAATAAAATCAATCAAAAGTTAGTTTATTTTTCTAGCGCCTGTATGGCCTCTCCCTTCTCTCATTCATTTCTTTATATTGGAGGTGTTTTAAGGTGCAGTCATGGACAACCTGTTATTTACCAAATCCAGTCAGAGCATAACGTCCTGTATGTGTCCTGAAGGCAGAAGAGGCAAGAAGGCTGTTCAGGTGAATCATAACATGTTCATCAGACAGGTGGGGGAGTGTCAGCCCTCTGGCCACAAAGTTTGCTGAACTCTTTCAGAGTCAGCTGTGTGTCCTGACCTGCCTTGACTCCACGCAGGGAAGGAAAGTGGAGAGGAGCAAAAGGCAGCAGTTTGGAAAGGCAGAACCAGAGCAGAGGTGACTGAGGAGACCACAGCTTTAATTAAAGGGACGCCAAGAATTCATGTCAACACTGACATTTATTTCTGTTCCTAGTAGGGAGCGATTTAAGCTGCAGATCTTCTCATTTGCTGCTTTTTAAGCAGCTTTTGTAAACCTTCCAGGTTTGATAAACATCCTCTGAAGGAACCACTGGTGGATTCTGTAGGGAGCAGGTTTAGCTTCTCACTATCTAACAGGACATTTAGTCTGAAAACATGTTTATTTGGCATTTTAAAAGGAGCCCACAGACTAGTAAGGATCCTCTTAAACTAAACTTAGACAGCCACACCCTAACCCCCCCACTCCACACTGTAGCAGCAGGATTTGATGTTTTTTGTGTCGTGTTTGATGCTCTGGGGGCGGGGTACCTGTAGATGACTCGAGCAGCGTCCGGCAGGTTCGGGGGGGATTCTGATTTGATCTGGGGACATGTTCCTCACTTTCTCTGAAAAAAGCGCTGAAAAAGACAAACAAAAGGTGAAACCTCCAACGTTTCAGCTTGTTTTCACATGCAGGAGCATTAACCAGGTAACCAGTCTCAGAAAGGGGGGGAAACAAAAAGGGAAGGTGGTAATACGGAGTGGATGTGGGTTAAACTATCAGCAGAGGGGGATTTACAGCACGGTGTGGTATGATGAGCGCACAGGAGGGGCTGCTGTTGGGACTTGTTTGGGAAAAGGGAGGCTCCTCTCCCTCCTTTTGGACCTGTCCCTTGTTTTGCTTTTCTGGCATTTTTCAGTGTCACCACATCTCAATCACATGGAGCCTTTACTCAGCCCCATCAGGCACCATGCAGATGTGCTTTAGGTGAATGTCGGCCTGTAAAAGCAGAAGTCTGCGGTTGCTGACATTTGCTGAGGAACAGAGACAGGCTAAAACTTGACTCAACACGAGAATAACATTTTGAAAGGCAACTTGGTCTCTTGCGAACATTTATCATCAGAAAAGATTGGAGGAAAATTCCACTCAAACACTCAGCTTTCAATTAAATGAAAAGTTGCACTTGAAGCCAATTTTCATAACTTTCCCTTCCTGTAATTTATTGTTACGACCAAACGGCTCAGAAACCCTCAGCCTCCAATATTTGATCTGGGTATGGAGATATAGGCTGCATTTCAACTGGAAAACTTTCCTTTTGTAATTTATTTACCCCTGCTTTGAAGTTCTGCTAATCTTCCACAGCCTCTTAGGTTTAAAAACCCTTAAGAGTGAAGTAACTTTGCATGTATGTGACTCAGCTCTGGGTTTACATTGGTTTACTTTAAGATGTGGTGAGAAGGAAGGTTAGCGGGGCATCAAAACATAAGAATCAAAATCAGCCGTCCTCTCCCAGTTATTTTTACTGTATGATTCTAAAATATTTTTATTTTTATGCAACGATGGGAGCTATAACAATGCTATCTATGCTGCAGTCTCTTATTTTGACATTTGAAGCTAATATTCAACGTTAAATATAAGATTAAGACGTTTTATATTTTGATAAGATTTTTTTTTTTTTTGCTGAAGCTGCTTTCATTCACTTCAGTTTCAGCCAAAGAAAACAAAACATATTCAATGCCTTACTATTAAAGGTTTTGGAACTTAAGTCATATCAATGTCATTTAAACAGTATTTAAACACATTTATTATAATTAAAGAAAACAGATTTATATATGAATTTAGTTCCATTATTGCTGCAAACAAAGAACACATTTTATAAATGGAAAACCAAAAAAAAAACAATCCAGAAATTAAACTTTAAAAAACTTTGTAATAAAAAAATAAAGGTCATAAATGCAACTTTGCTGTTCTCTCAGATTTTACTGAGAATAAAAGTAATTTTCATGTTGCTGATGAAGGTTCTCAGTCATCCAGGTCATAGTCATTACGTAAAAATTCAAATATCCAGTGGATATTTTTTGAATTTTTTTGAATTTTTACGGAATAATTTTCATGTTCTATTATTATTTTTTTTTCTTCAAATTTCTCTTTTTTACACTTTAGAATAGCATTCACTCTCTGGCTGTGTTCGATTTCAGCGATTGCGTCCCCCGACCTACATTGAGTCATTTGTAGGCCGGAAGAGTTCGGTAAAAATGTTGCTGACGTCCACACAGACCAATAGAAATCCATCTTTATTCTTTATTCTAGATTAGAGCCCGCCCCCACAGCCTTAAAATGTAATTGCAAATGAAGGAAACTCATGAAACTCAATCTGATAAGGAGAAGTAAAAAAAGATTTTTTTTAAATATAAAATTTGTAAAAAAAAAAATTGAAAATAATTTGAATTAATTAAATTATCAAATTTAGTAAAAAATAAATACATAAAACTGAAAAAATATAGTTTGAAAATCTGTTTAAATAAAAAATTTTAATATAAATCTTCACAAAAATTTAATTTGAAAATAATTAATTATGAATAGAAGAATAATGAATAGAATTTGAACAAAATACATTTGGGAAAACATTACAGTTACTCCCCAAACTTTTGTTTTTAATAAGTTTACAACATTTTATTGCTGTCATGCCTTTTTTTAATTTCCATGAACAAAATGTGTTCTTTGCTTGCAGCAATATTTGTACTGTATCTTCACTCCATAGATTTAAAGATAACTTGCCAGCTAGATTGAATCTAAAACAAAAACTAGCTGGCAGGTATTTAAGCAGCCAAAAAGACAGATTTTTTTCCTCCTGCTGGTAGAATCTCATAGTAATAACCTGGGACATCCATCTGTCTGTTACGTTTCCAAACAAGATGGTTTCTAAACTCATCCTATTAAACATTTAATAACGTGAAGAAAATACCAAACTTATTTTCGCAACGAAAACATCTTTATTTTTAATTAAAACATAAGCATAGAAACACAAGTAAAAAGAATCAAAACTATTGCCTTTTAGCATCAACAAAAGCCTGACACAACAGGCCTGATGAGTCAGGCATTAGGGTGGTGGCCTGGTGTTTCATTAAACACAGATAGGCACTTTGCAGCGCATCTGAAAAGAGACTTAATATGGTGAAAACCTGCTAATCCTCTACAGACAAGCAGGGAAACTGCAGCCTTGCTGAAATATCTTCCCAAAGAATCTACACAAACTCTGTTGCTTCACTTCAGCAGAATTATTATCAATTATGCAAAACAAATGTAATAAATAACCAGCGGCGACTGGAAAAATGACTGGTTTACAGCAGAGGCACATTAAGCAGACTGCAAAATACAGAGACAAGATTGTAGTTCGCTTCCAAATGAGAATTTGTCTTCTAGAAAGAAAGAAGCGATCTGTGCCCTAAGGGCCATTCTTGGACAATGTCTGTCTCTTCAGCAGACAAAGACCAGACTTCAGCTTGGTGACGGGGGGCTTCTGGCCAAAAACACTGACATTTACTGATGGAAAGGACTGCTCCATTGCTGGCCTATCAAAGATCCAATCTAAGACCGTTACCTTCCTCTACATCGGACCAATATACCGTATATAATATATATAATATTTTTCATTTAGACCTTGGGGCTAATTCTGATTTATTTAAAATCAAAGTAAAAAGCGACAACAATATGTCTATGATTAGCATTAAATGTGCTGTAATTCATGGTCTGCAGTGAGTCATGAAGGAGAAAAGGTTCACAGTAAGGCTGGTGAATAAAACGCCGCTCCCTGCATCAGTCACATCCGGTCTGATGTGAAACATTCATCCCCACCTCTGCGGTAAAATCCTTATTCATCAGTTAAAGGTAAGTTTTCATAATCCTGCTTCCCAGCTGGTTAACAGCCCTTCACTAAAACCTGGTCTAGTTAATGACTGATCTATTAAATGCATCTACAGCCAACAGACATGAAAAGTCCTAATATCAGCCTAATAACATTAACCTCTCAGACCTAATTCTCTGAATGCACAAACCCTCACTAAACTAAAAGTTTTTTTTTATTTATTTATGACATGTTAAAATGCACAAAATTCAATTTAATAGACTGATCTTAGGTAAGACAAACAAATGAATTTGAAGCTTAAGGAAAACTGCATTAGAAATATGTAATATAAGTGACATGTAGGTTTAGGAAACAGGATCTCTTTATCATTTTGCAGAATTACTTTAAAAGGTTGATTTAATTACACATTAAAGGTGTGTGCCACTAAGGAAAAGGACCTGAATATATCAAATTCAACAAAACTTCATAAAAAGCAGGAAAAATCTGTTTCTTTTAGTACAACAATGATTCAAACTGCTACAAAAATGAAGCTAAAAACTGTCTTTTGTTCCTCTTACATATAGCTGAAGGATTCTAATGACTGTGACAGAGATTGCTTAAAGCAATTTCCTTTTCAGGCAGAGTTTTATATTCAAAGCAAATTTAGCAAGAGTTTTTACACAGTAACAGTGTCATTGTGCATCATGAATCATATTTCTAAACATAAAGAGTTTCCTCACTCAGTCTTTTTGAAGCTCCAGCCACGAGTTTAAAAAATCTAACTCAGTTTGGACTAAATGGGAAGTTATGGTTCCAGGTAAAGCAGATGTCAGCGCTTCAGCATGCCGACACAATCTGGCCAATGTTCCCAGCTTCATCAGACCAATTTGGGGGGGAATTCTCTTTCCTGTCCCTTTGTGATGGCTCAACATTAGCCTGATAAACCAGACGTGTACATGGCAAGTCAGAGTGGAAAGGCCTGATTTCAAAACAGGGACTATCGGAGTTAGAGGAAATAGTTAAGAACCAATCAGATAACTCTAAATGTTAAGGAAAATGTATTTGTTAAAAAAAAACAACCCTAAAAACTCTAGCAGCAGCCAGTTAGACTGGAGCCTTACCAGACTGGTCCGACTAGCAAAGGTAAGTTATGCTTGTCTGAGTCCCACATCAGTGTCTGACCCTACAAAAGGGCTTCTGGAAAAACTGAGCAACATTCTCATAGAAAAAACATCCTTAAGTGTTGCATAAAAATTATTCCCTGAAGAGTTGAAGCAGTGACAGTCTCCCAAGGGTGCGGTGGCATAATACCATGCAGCTCAAGTTTAAGTGTGTGAAGGCAGACCAGGCAATAACGTGCATCATATCCCACCATAACTTGTGCCATTATTGAGAATTATGACCTTGTTTATTACTTTATTCGTCTGAATTATGGAGCACTTACCAACAAGCTCATTGGGGTCCTTCTTCTCAGCTTCTGATGCCTGTAATAAAAGAAAGAAAGGGGGGGGGACCCCATTGTACATTCAGATGTTAATTAAGTAAATAAAAAAAATAAGACTCCATAATAACTACATTGTTTGCAGGGAAATATGAACAGAAGAGGAAATGTCAGTCTAAACAGTTAGGATCAATTACTAAACAATTAGAGCTAGTGAAAAAAAAAGAAAACAAAAACAAAAGCTCTATGTGTGGACCAAAACAAATCCCAGAACGACCCCGCCCCATCACAGCCCACTATGAACCGTTTCTAGGAGCCAAGTACAGATTGTAAATATGTTTAGTTTCCAAAGAAAGCCTCGTCTCAGCCACAGGAGTCGTCCTCCACAATCTCTAAAATATGCCCTGTGCTGTGCCAGCACCCTGAAGGTAATCCAGGTTCAGCACAAGAGTGCTGTTATTCACAGGAATTGAACCATCACCTAGCAACCATGCCGGCACATCAAATAATTGTCCACACCGCAAGAAAGGAGGAGGACAAAGTTCAGCGGATCGCTGGCAATACTCCAAACGCAAAACACGGAGACGGCGAGTTGTTTCTAATTCATCAGCCGCTGTTTGACATTCAGCTCCCATTTAACTGGACTTCACACCAACGTTCACTCAGTCACAGCAAAGCAAACCCATAAGGTTTCTAACCTAAACAAAACCCTTCACTTGGCAGAAGAATGAGCAATTCTAATCAATTATAACACATTTTACCAATTCTTTTTTTAAATAACTATATATTGGAGAAAAAAAAAAGGAGTTTCCATAAAATTGAGCGTCAAAAGCATATGTGACAGTTTCAAGCTACAATCGGAGAAAGATATTCTAAAGTAGGGCTGGGCGATATAGAAAAAAAGCTTATCGATAAAAAAAATGCATATTGATCGATATCGATAATTATTGAAAAGATTTGAAACCATATTTTATGTGCAGCTCTGCCTAGACTTTTTACAATATTGCTAAATGATTTAATTTTAATAAAAAATACAAACACAGACTTCAAATGAAATCTTTATTTAACCAACTTTTTTTAACCATAACAGAATTGTTTTAAAGAAAAATAACTTAAGAGACCTGGGTTATGTTATAAAAAACTGACAAAGAATAAACTAAAGTGACCGGAAAAGTGACCAAAATAAATATAACAAATAAATAAATGCCCTGAATATTTTCCCGAAATTCACGAAGATTCCTCGGAGGAGAGCCGCGCCGGGGCCTACACATCTCGTACTCCTGCGGCTGTGAGCGGCTGAGATGATAGAAAAAAAAAAAAAAAGTTGGTTGTGTTACCAGACTTCGTTTTCACTGGTTCCCTACACATTTTCCAGATGACTGTGGTTTGTTTTTTGTCCGACTTGCCATGACCGAAATACTGCCAAACTGGCGAACTACAAAAACCTTTCTTTGAAACAATTTCCTCCGCCTCTCCTTGCTGCACATCTTCATGTGCTCTGTGTTGTGGTTTGAGAGGGCGGCGCTTGGTGACGGCATGCCTGGTTCCGCGATTGTGATTGGTTGGGAGGAAGTAGTGACTAGCATAAACCTACAAGCTAGGCTACAATGAGAAGGAAGGAAAACTGCGTTTCTTTTTTATCGAACTTTTATCGACCCTCTTTTTTTCTATTGCGCCACACGTCTATCGATCGATATATATCGTTATTGAATTATCGCCCAGCCCTATTCTAAAGTACTTTAGATGCCATGGCAACATACTTTTTGTAAAATGATCAGAGCTGATGGATCACAACATGCAATAAGACACATTTATTTAGCCTACTGTTTTCACCAAGGCAGGCAGAAATAGAATGTCCCAAGCAAAGGTAGACGAACGTACACTAACCAAGATCATTGTTAACAGAATCGATAATGAATCAAATCGTTTCACAGAATCGATAAGGGAATAGGAATCATGAAAATCTTATCAATTCCCAACCTTATATGTACATCCTTTTTCGTAGTATGCACTTTTAATCAAGTATTAATTAAGTATCTCTGGTCTCGACAGGTGAACTCAGTCTGGCAGCTTGTGACGGGGATATCTAAACAGATAGCATTAGCTTGCTAGCTTCTTTGTTTCAGGTTTAGCTATTTTTAAGTCGCTCTCAGTCATCAATGTTGGAATGTTAGCTTATAGCACTAGCACAGCTAGCATCATTCATCTGTTTGTTAAGCCATTTTTCCAACTACCTTAAATAGAAAATTGCTCCCATCCTTTGGTTTTTTTCTTTTTGGCTACGGCTTATATTTCGGACATTTTACCCAACATGTTAACAGAGCTTTAAACACCCAGCAGTAGCTTATGTTTTGGGTCCGCTGAGCTCCTGCAGGGGGGGAAACTCCAGTACTGCTAGGTTTGACAATATGAGCAAAAGGCTTCAGTTTGAATGGTTACATTTTTTGAAGTACTGCTTAAAATCGATTAAAATGACACCAGCAAACAAATGTTTAAAAGAAGCAGAACTTTGCTGTAAAGATGGTAGAAAACGTAGGTTTTCTGTCTGGTTTCATCATCATTTTGCCTACAGAATCAAAAACATAACATTTGTTTCGATTGTTTTTCAACAGTAATCTGTATCACTGAGATGATGATTTATTTTTTGGGGACCTGAATGGAAGTATCAAAAATGTTCCATTCAGTAATCGTAACAACACTGATGCACTGCAGGGTTGGTGTAACAATAGCCTCTTTCCCACTGAAAATACCGGGTCAATGAAAGTTATTTCAAGCTAGGGTCAACCCACTAACAATCAGCATTTGGCTCCATTCTCATTGGCAAAAAAAACTGGGTTTAACCCGTCACAGACAACATCTGTCCCTTGGTGGATGTGTGTCTTGTGACACAATCACTGTGGGTTAGTGTTGATGATGTCATCAGTGTGACATGTCAGGAAAGTAAACAATGGAGAGCACCATGTAAGGAAACCAAGGTGTTTTAAGTGTGCTTTATTGTTTCACTTTTATCTGTCTGAATCCCTCTTACCAACGCTGCGCCATGTTTATCGACTGCAAACAGAGTTGTTTGGCCTTGTTAGATCAGACGCGACTGGTACGGTGTGTTCACGTCAGTGCATTGCGTTCAATGGTGTCACGTAAGTTAGCAGGTCGACTCAGCTCTGGTGTTCCCACAGCATTACGATCAGAGCCGAGGTGATTTTAACACGGGTCGCTTGCCGAGGCGTTTGTCCCAGGTAGACTTGCGTCAATGAGCTGTTCCCACTTCCACTAAAATCCGACTGTTTCTGTGTTTAAACAGGTTTTCCGACTAATGAAACCCTTTGTGGTCATTTTTTGTGAAAAGAGACACAAGTCAACCATTTTTGTTGGCAATTACGTAATAAAAAAATAAAATCGGAAGTAAAGGATGTAAGACACTATGTAAAATGACATTATTTCTAAACCATGTTGTTGTTCTTGTAAGAGAGCAAGACATATAACAGGAAGGCTACGTTAGAATGTCGTTTGCTTTCCTAAAACGTTAAACCCAGTTTATTATTGGCAAACCTGTTGAATAAGACACTTTGGTAGCTTAAAAAAAAAAAAACAGATCTAAGTAACAGGTTGACTCTCTGAACAGGTAAGTTAAATAGACAGATGTTTTACTAATGCTGGCTGCTAGTTAGTAACAACAGGTCACTGATGATAAAAGTAAATAACCTTATTTTAAAGACTGTAATATTTTAAAATTAATTCAATGATTAACAGCAATCCTACATGTTTCCTGTGAGTGAAAGTAATAGTTAAGTTTTGGATCAGCTGAGCGAGATTCCAGAGGAGAATCTGTTGGAGATGGTGTCCTGTAATTATACAGCCCATTAAGTCCAGGGACCCCAAAGGGGTTTATGCTGCATTCAGCTATTCATGCACATATTCCCACACTGATGGTGGTGAGCAGCATTGTAGCTAAAGATGCCCTCAGGCAGACTGGCAGAAGCAAGCCTGCCTTATAATCGGTGCCACCAACAGCAGGCAAGGCATAAGTGTGTTCTCCTAGGACACGACTGAAGCGACAATAGATAAAATATCAGTATTTAATTATTTTTATTGGAAGATAATCAACTAGACTGACTTTAATTTCAAGAATCAAGTAAATGTTGATTCTTTAGATTTAGAATTGATTCTTTCTGATCCAATCCGATCTGATCTCAAATTGGATTGCTGGTATTAAAACCTTTTTTATCCGTTAGATGAATAAAATAACTGTAGTCATGCAATACATTGGAGCCTGTAGAATATTAACATTCAACAGCAAAGAATAGAGTATTAGTAGGTAGTGGTGGATGTAAGGACAGTGGAAAAGGCTTTTTTTTTTAAATCAATCTTTGCTGGTATGCATTGATCAATTCAGAATTGCAAAAATTTATATTTTTTAACACAGCCCTACTGTTGAGAACACTTAAACGCAAACCCTCTGTTGTTAAAAACAGACACCATTTCATAGGAGAAATAGTGTTCAACACATATATTAATAGTTTGTCGGCACTTTAGCTGAATCCTTATCAAGTAATTGAGCGCCAAATCTCAAAAAGAGGAATGTAATTCTGGTTAAATTTAAAATGAAAATAAATTAACAGAAAGGCAAACAAGGAACCAAAAGAACTGATCAGTTAAAGGCCAAGGCTTTTTAACCGACCGATAATTGGCTCAGTCTCCTTCTTAATCACTGGATCAGTTTGACTGACTTAACTTAGAGCATAAAAGCTTAACAGGTATTTACATTATTTAATGTTTACTTTGTACGCCGCCATCTCAGTGTAGGAGCTATGATGGAGAAAGCCAACCCTATAGGTAGCAGAAGAAGCATTTATGAACACTTTAGTAAGAGATCCTTAGGTTCCCCTCCATCAGCTGTTGCAACAAACCCAACAAAACACAAACAAAAAAACCTGCACGGCTATAGAACAAAGCCAATTTCATGGTGAATCTTACTGTTAAATCAACATTTATTTAGTGCGTGTAATGCTGATATTGGGGATGTCCTGATCCGATAGAAACACCGTCTCCATAGCTTTTATTGTTGACGGTTTTTCTCAGTTTAGGTAACATAAACATTTCTTTATTTTTTTTTTACTTCCACACAACAATTAAATAAGTAATAAAAGTATGTGTGATTCATGCGGATATTGCATCAGGTCAATATCTAATAACTGGTGTATTTGGACATCACTAGTTTCATGTAATAGAAGACATAATACCTATATTCTGCCTTCAGGTGCCAAGTAGAGTCATCCAACCATTTTGGGTAAAATCAGCTGCTTTGATGTTGACAATCACTGCTTGTTAGTTTAACGAGCCGCAAACGGTCACAGTGGGCTCTCATTTGTCAACAGGTAAATGAGCAAACTCCACATCTCTTTCACTGGCTAAACTGGTCAGACAACTTTTGATCTTACTCCATTACACGTCGTTTTATTTCAAGAAACAAATGTAAAGGTAGAGGGCTTTCAATAGGGTTTATATTTTCCAAAAAATGAGGTCAAACATATATTTATTGAATGCTTTCCCATTGTTGAGAACACAAGAACACCACAGTTCACTGATATATATAGTTATAGACAGATGCCTGCCTTTTGTGAATTATTTATAAAGGGCTCAAAAACATTAAGGTATAAAATATGATGAATAACAGTCGATACCAATGCCAACATCAATATATCATGCATCCCTAGTACAGACATAACTTTACTTCCATCCATGCATGGCTTCCCTTTAAGCTACATTAGTGATTATCCTCCTTCAAAATCATTTATACACTGATTTTTATTATTTTAATTCTTGTAGGTTTCTCATATTTTAATTTTAAGTCTGTTTCCTGTGAGTCTGTCTGTCTCTGGTTTGGCTGGCACAGCTGTTTCTGAGTCTTGTTAAATTAAGAAAGACAAAAAGATATGTTGAATTTTATTATAGCATTGCATATTTTTTCTTGTAAACTTGGGGATATATTTAACTGCATGTTGCATATCCCAGTAAATCTGTTTTACCTTTAAATCTGCAGCTGTCCCTAATTGTTTCTCTGCTCTGCTTAAAAACAGATTTATGAACCCATATAATGATGCCAGAGAAACTAATTTTCTAGAAGCTCTGCAGTCTGATTCTAATTAATTTTAATCTGTAGCCACTGAGTGCTGCTGTGTCTCTCCTCCTCCACGTGGATACTCTGTACGCAGTGAATAGCGACCCCAAATAATATTATGTCCCAAAGAGACAGATCCGATGATATGAGGTTGGACTCGAAAGGAAAAAAAACACAGACTGTAAAAGGCTGTGAACACATTAGCTGCACCCAACCCCAGTAACTGTTGGCTAAAGTAAATCAGCTGAAAGGGGGGAAAAAAACAGAAATTATTGGCGGAGACTGTCCCTCCATGCCAAAGTTGGTGGGGACATGTCAACACCAGTCCTTCAGAAAGTTACGCCTCTGGTTCCCGTGATGGGATGAAAATGTTCTGTATTTTCACGTACGGTCCAAAATCCAAAAGGTATCGTTGTAGCCTTAAAAGTGCAGTTAGAACAGGTAAAGACCAGCAGAGGCCTGACACGTGTATCTCTAGCCTCGTACTTCATTTTTACTGATACGGTAATATTTAAGAGTGGTTAAAGTGTGCAGCTAAAAGTCTAACCGTAGGGCAGGGCTGCTGATTCTGCTTAGACTTGTTTAGACGACACACCAGAGGCCTCCAAATAAACTGCCTTCCTGAGTTTCTTCTGGTGGTTTTAGAAAGGAAGAATATCATATGTGAGCAAAAACACAAACTTAAAATGTAAGGTTAGGAAATAATAAACATCTGTTTTCTATCCAAAAACCAACTTTGGTACAAAAATCATACATTCTTACCATTTGTAATGTTTTATCAGCAATATTTAAAATGAATGTTTTCAGTGAGGAAAAAGCAGCATGCGATAAAACAGTTGGGATTCAATAGTGAGCAGATTTTAAAGGTAAAAGTAGCCCTAATCATAAATATGTCACGCCAGCTATCAGCACCAATCTCTACATTACAATCCAAGAAGCCTTTAAAAGCTTCAAAACAAACAGATTAGGATCTAATGGTTCTGGAAAAAAATAAATAAAAACAGAAAAGAGCTGCTTCATGCATCCATTTGCAGAACGGTCTTCCATTTGCCCGTTTGACTTGATCCAACTCTGTTTTGGTTTCTTACGGACATATTCTAAAACTAGGGCTGGGCGATAATTCAATAACGATATATATCGATCGATAGACGTGTGGCGCAATAGAAAAAAAGAGGGTCGATAAAAGTTCGATAAAAAAGAAATGTAGTTTTCCTTCCTTCTCATTGTAGCCTATCATGTAGGTTTATGCTAGTCACTGCTTCCTCCCAACCAATCACAATTGCGGACCCAGGCACGCCGTCACCAAGCGCCGCCCTCTCAAACCACAACACAGAGCACATGAAGATGCAGCAAGGAGAGGCGGAGGAAATTGTTTCAAAGAAAGGTTTTTGTAGTTCGGCAGTCTGGCAGTATTTCGGTCATGGCAAGTCGGACCAAAAACAAACCACAGTCATCTGGAAAATGTGTCTGGAACCAGTGAAAACCAAGTCTGATAACACAACCAACTTTTTTTTATCATCTCAGCCGCTCACAGCCGCAGGAGTACTGCACAATATCTGATCTCAATGAACACAAAAAGTCTGGTGAAAAATGTATTCACACTCTGCTTGGGAACAACATGTTTGACCCGCCACACGGCTGGCAGACCTACGGCTTCCTGACAGAGACGGTTCTTCTGCATGGAGTCAACGCTAAAGACTAAAAATACTGTGAAAATATCGCAAAACTTATTAGTAAATATTCCCCAAGGCACAGCCCCAGCACCGTTTTCGCCCAAAAGCCAGATATTACTCCTCCTTCTGAGACCAGAAAGGCTTCACTGAGCCCAGAGGAGAAAGCAAATCACTGTCAGAGTGAGCACCCAGTGAGAAGCAGGCAGTAAAATTGTGAAACATTCAAACTGTTTCACAACAGAAATAAGCAGAGAAGACTTGGAGCCATCAGATAAGCAAACAGCCCTTCTCCTCCTGCAGACTAATAAGCAGAAATCATAACCAACACAAAACATGTTTTCTGCAGCTCTGAGCCATGAGGCACACATCAAACCAGATAAGATAAAAACAACACCAATGCATTAGCTTATCATCCTCTGCTGCAAAGAACAGTGGTGCTTCTGTGAGCAGCTTATAACATGTCAGCACAGGAAAGATGACCTCAGTTACCGTGATATTTACACTGATAGAGTCATCATCTTTGTCTCTTCACTGCACAGCAACTTTAACAGACAAAGGTTATCAGCCTCAGAGGGGCAGCAAGTTAAGATCAGGAACAATATTCATCTCAGTGACCTGAAGTCTCAATCCAGGCATACATAAGCCCACAGCGCCATCTAGTGATCGGAGCTGATTTCTAAACCAAATCTACTCCACCTCAGGTCGTTGTTCAAATACCTCCACATCATCTGCGTGCCTCCCCTCGTCTGATTCGTCCACATCCTATAAAAACAAAAACGCAGAGGGTTAACACTGTAATGGGGGGGGGGGGGGGGGGGGGGGGGGGGTCAGAGGGCAGCAGACCCCTTCCACATAACCTATAAAACACAAAAGAACCTAAAAAAATCTAAAACTTGATCTAATCTACAACAGGATGCTAATTTATAGGAAGGGACTAGATCAGTTAGTGTTGTGAACTGAGGAATCAGTTCTGTATGGGAATAATTTATTGAGCCACATTATAAAGAGTTGATGTTAAGAATAATTTTATTTAGCACAGAGAATCTGGGTCTTGATCAGATTTTAGTATTGTTGATCACCTATTAGCCAGGAAGTCATAAAGTCACATTATGGATGGATGAGTGGAGATCAACTGGTTCCTGATGTTGTTGCGGTACCGGGAATTTTTAATCGACACGATACCACGTAAATACAGGGTCAGTATCGCAGATATTGATACCATACCAATACTTTTTAACATTTAGGTTTTATGTATTTATTTATTTATTGGGGCAATGAGCAAAGTAGCTCGAGGTTTTCTTGCTCGTGTTGCTTTTTCATGTGCTTATATAAACTTGTTGTGTTTCCACTGCATTTAATAGGCTTTTTACAAACCATACAGAATGCCATTGTTTCATTTACATTATTAAAATAGTTGTATGTGTTGAGTGGAGAGAGCACTGAGTGGATGGGGCCAGGCTGAGCCTGCATGTTGAGCCGGTAACGAGAGGGGAGAGGGAAGCAGCAAAGCGATGTAACACAAGCGTGCAGACTGGTCAATCTGCTGCAGTTAGTGCGTACGGGAGAGAAGGAAAAGTAACGATTTTGTTTAACCAATAGTGTTTAGTATCTTTACCAAAGTTGGTATTGATACTATCGATCCTAGGATCGATTTCTCCCACCTCTAATACCGGCCTCTATTACTTTTATATTGTAGAATTTCAGAATAGACTTGATCAAGTAGTATTAATAAAACCGGGGAAACAAAGTCAACAACAAAAGGTAAGAAAGCAACGGAATAATGTAAAATTAACTAACGAGTTACAGAAACTTAGCGTAGCATAGTGTTCCTATCAGCATGAAAATACTGGAGATTTTAGAAGTCAGCTGATAAAATCCGATATTAGTTTTTAGGTTAATATCAGACCAATATCCGATATTAATATCGGATATTGGAGATAAATCGATACATCATAGTTGTTGTTTTGTTTTATTTTTGAATCAGTCGATTTATAAACATGTTTGCAGTCATCAGTTTATTCTGCAGCCATGCTTCAGATCAGAAGGCATGCATTGCCACTTCCTTCATTAGCTTTCCATCATTAGCATTTTCTTTGATAATTAATGCTTCTTTTTGTTTAAACTGAACATCCGTCATCATCGTGTCATTTTTAATTTAAAAGAGAAATAAATATAAACCTAAAGAATATGCTCTTAAAAATCTGCAGTACATTGGTCTGATTGGTTAGATAAAAAAAAAACTAGTTTTCCAAGAGATGGTGTCTTAGATAAATAAAAGATAAAATTATTACTCACTACCTTGAACCATAGAGCCACCTGTGCACCCAGTTTATTCAGAGGACGATTAAAAAAATTTACTGAAGTTTAAAAATATATAAAATCAATAATAAAAATACAACAAAACTTAAATGAAGATGCCTAAAAATCAACAAACTCTCTTCATGAGAAAACTGAGGATCTGTGTTACTTGACAAAAAGCAATACATGTGTTTGACTGAAAGGTGCAGACGTTGCCATGACGGTGGCTCTTCTTTCATTCATAAAGGTAGAATAACTAACCCATCACCAAATAATGACTATTTGATCGTTTCCAATAATATACAGTTTTCTATTCTGTGCAGGTTGTTCTTAAATCTTCCAGTCTTTCAAGTTTAGCATTTCCTACATATAATCACATTACTACTTATCCATATCTTAAGTAGGACTATAAGTAATAGGACTGGGAGATATGCCTTAAAATATAATATCTGATTTTTTTTTTCCAAACCAAATTTAAATCGGTCGATTTTTTTCCTCACTTAATTTACAGAGTAAAAAAAAAAAAAAAAAAAAAAAAGAAGACACATTTTTAAAAACTAGTTTTGTCCTCTGGACAGTTCAATTTAAAGAGCAAAGAAATTCAGGCTGTGAAACCTGCTTGTAAAATGATGTTTCACAGCAATCAAAATATAAAACTAAATGTTAGCAGCGAGTGGGATCACACAGTGAGCTGGTTTATCAGTAATAAGTTTACATCGAAGAACAAAAAGTACTGATGTCACTCTGAGCGGAGGAAGTCCAAAGACTGGATTGGTGAGAAAACCGAAATACAGATTTTCCAAAAATCAAATCTTCATAAACAAGAATGAAATTATTCAATAAATATGATTAATCATCTAACCCTACTTTTAAGAACAAGACCCATTACATGTGGTGGACTTTGCATAAGGAGCTGCTTTCTCATTCCTAACATGCCTTAAACCAAACGGAAAAACAACTGAAAGCTCGATGAAAGAAAACGGCAAGCTGTGCTAATCTGCTGTCTGTTTGGCACTCATTCAGAAGGAAGCATGTCAATTATACCAGGTTTCATGATTTCATCACAACGCAGCAGCAGACAGAGAAAAATAACCACAGTTAGTACAATTCCACCAACTAACAGCAGTGTTTTCTTTCTCAACACAAAAAAAACAAAAGGTACTCCACCCTTGCTTGGATGATGCTAAATCAGCCAAATAAATTAGGAAGTAAATTAGTTCATTCAAACAATCCTAAAATCATTAAACAGCTTCCAACATCTTAATCAAAATATGCAATTCTTTCAATGGATTAACAGGAAGGTTGGCCTGATTCATTCTGTAATATGACATGTAATTCATCATAACCAACTGGTATTTTCTTTTAAATAAATGCATTTAAAACATTGAACTTCTTTGAGTTTTCCATGCAATTCATTATTTTTTATTTTATGTTATAAAATCACAAGATTAACTTCATTTGATGTGAATAAAAGGAAAAAACTAACTTTTAACTAACTGCTCATTTTCTGATGGATTTAAAACATCGGTCTGTGTTAATGCACCTGGAGGGCATCTTTATTTCCTCTTTAACAGTCAATATTTGCACATTTTACTGTGAAACAAAGTCTACACAGATATTTAAATACGTCTGGTGAGGAATGTCTGCTGAACATTGCTGGTTACTTATCACAGATCTTCATGAATGAGATGCTGCAGCTTAGGGACATATTAATATCGGTACAGAAGGAGTAGTTAGGAAGACGTTTTGTTATACCATGCATTTACCTAACTTCCCAGAAATACCAAACTGTCTGCAGTCGATAAATGCATCAACCAAAATCAACATTGCAGACATAATTTGATGCAAAGACAGCAAAAACGTATTTCCTTTCTTTCCTCTATGGATTCAAATTACTACAGT
The DNA here is from genome assembly GCF_016077235.1 of Cyprinodon tularosa. NCBI lineage: Eukaryota > Metazoa > Chordata > Actinopteri > Cyprinodontiformes > Cyprinodontidae > Cyprinodon > Cyprinodon tularosa. The sequence continues at coordinate 31,105 of NW_024039146.1, read as the reverse complement.
CTTCATCAACAAACTGGAAATGCCCGTGTTTACGCTTATGCATTGCTTTTAAAACTGGAATCAGCAGATAAAATCTCAGTTCTTGTAGTATTGGGCTTCTGGAATAATATATTTACAAAGTGATGTTTTTCTACTACAGCTTAGGTTCAGTATTTGAAATTCCGGTAAAACAGCGGTTTACTAGATTATCGCTTCCTGTCATTACTCAATATTTATTTCTAGTTTCAGCCAGGATTCAGTCAGGATCCAAAGGAGACCTGTAGGGAGGAGCTCAGAGGTCAGATACTGACCGAGTTGCTATCCTGGCTGTCTTCATTTCCAGATGCTTTCTCTTCCACATCCTCGGTGCGGTTCAGGTCGTCCTCTCCATAGCCATAAACAAGGGCTACTCCTCGCCCCCCTGGACACAACGAAACAGGAAAGGTTCATCTGCAGCTTCCATTTTATAGGCCTTTTAACTCTGTTATATTTTAATAATCAGCCTCCCCTAAAAAATATTAATAATTATACTGGTATGGAGTTTTAAGAATGAGTGATTGGGTTAAGGAAATACATGATTTTAAAATAAAATTATGTTTAATCAATTCAAGTTTGTATATTCACAAATACCTCCATACTGATGCTCCGCAGAATCAGAAAAAAAAATACTTGTGATTCTATTAAAATTATGACAACATTACTGCATTTATCTCCCTTATTTATTTTCTTCTTTTTAATAGTCATCCCACTGTTCTTTACATGAGTATGGATCTTAGTAGTTAAGATGTAGGTCAATCCATCAAGTCGACCAACACTACTGGAATGATGAAGGACATTTGAAGTATCAAATATTGGTTTCAAGCATTTATCAAGCACAGTTATCAGCACTGACACTAATGATGTCCCTGCTATAATATTTAGTAATTAAAGTCACTTGATTTCATCTGTAAAACCTTAAAACACACCACCTAGGACAAAAGTGCTACTGGTTGGAATTATAGCAGTAAAGGTTTCTTCCAGCACATTTTGACCCCTTAAAAGTTATTGATTTTGAGCCCAAATATGTCATAAAACATGACTATTAATTAGAATAAACACAAACATGGGCACGAAGGGTGTTTTCTTTCAGACATTAGATGATTTTTCATATTAACAATGCTAAATTGAGCATAGCTATAATTATAGTGTAAGGTTTTAATATTTTACCTTGTTTTAAGGATTAGTTATTTAATTACCTAACATCGGTTTTTTATTTATTTATATATAATTATACTTAACTGTGCTTGAGATATATATATATATATATATATATATATATATATTTACCCATAAAATTTTAAAAATGTGCATTTTCTGACGGATATCTGGATTTCTACCACAATTAGTGAAACATTAATACTATATATTTTTAACAGGTTTTAATAAGTTCACATTGTCGTGTTCTCAAGCTTCCAATATCATTAGTAAGGACTTTGACAAAATAAATGAATGCAATGGGTATAATATAGTCTAAATATAGTGCTTAACCCGGTCAGACTGAGAAAAAAATTAAAGATCACCAACAGAAATCAAAATATCAACCAAAGAGTCAGAATAAACAATTACAATCCGGAAGAATGCAACGATTAAAAAAAACAACATAACGGCAGGCCGTCTAAAAAACTATAATCAGATTAAACAAACACATCAACAGAATTAAGGAAAACTAGGCTCTTAAAAACTAGCAAAGTAAACAATATCCATAAACTAAGTTCGGCTAAATGCAAATAGTTTAGTGATTGCCATGACCTGGGTAGCTGTTAAGCTAACGTTAGCCTACACTCAGATTCAGTCACTATTCTCTAATAAACATTAACTTTTATTCTCCTAACAGTTACAGTCCTTCTTAAATAAATAACATTGACCTGTATCTTCTTGTTCTTGGTCGGAGTCCGGCTCTGAATCGTCAGTATAATCCGCTAGAGACCAGATGAGATTCTTTTTACCGCTCGCCATTCCGTTCGTCGCATAAACGCAGACGTCTGACGGGCGCACGTTAACTACGTCACGAGGACTAGACGCGTCAACTGCGCAGTGAGCAATGCGCACAAACGTTGCAACTGTTCCAGTTGGCGATGTTGTCCTTCGTAAAGCATTTTAAATGTCATAATGTGAAAGAATATTTTATTATTAAATAAAAAAATCGATCTGTACACCAAATGTATGTGTTTGTACAGGATGGCTTTGGATGTTTAGCATTAAAGCTACATATAGTAACAGAGCAGATGACAATACAACCAGCCTACTTGAACTAAGATCATGAATAGTTAAAGCTTTGGCTCTAAAAAGAGAGGACACGAATTTACCATAAAATACATTTTATTTCAGTGGCTTATAAAAGATCAACAGTAATCACAACTTGATTTATTTTTATTTCCAAATTCTAATAGTAGACTTTAGGGATTTTTACCAAAGCATAAACAAAAATCAGTATATATCTGTGGATGTGCTTGAAGTCATCCTGCAACAAAGGAATATCCAGCAATGGCCTGTATTGATCCTCAAATGTCTGCCCATGACCTCTGCATAACTTCCCAGCTGGAAAAAAGAATCCACACGACATGATGCAGCCACCGCCTTGCTTATGAGTTAGGATCATCTTTTTATATGACAAAAGGAGTTCCATCTGACAGATAACTGGCTTTTGGTCTATTCATATTTTCTGGAATAAGTGCAAATAAAATACAATACAATAATAGTGAAATGTTTTTAAATGTTATTTGACAGAAAAAAAAAACATTACTTAGCCGCTATGTTCTCAGGCCTTTCTTTTTTTTTTTTTTTTTTTACAAAAATGCCTCTGCTGTGAAGATAGTCAGCCAAATTATTTTTAAGTGACATTCAGTTCAAGAAATATTTCAATGAAACTAAATCACTGCATTCTTCCCCTGTTTCCTCTTCTTTTGCCTCGGTTCCTTTGAGCCACAGCAGCATCCATATAGCAGAGCAAAGAGCACCAGTGAAAGAGTCCCCATTGCAAACAAGCCGATGACCACCAAACCGCCCAGCATCCATGGATCAAGCTGCAGACTGTACAGGAACCAGTCCACCCACTCGTCGGGTGAGCTTGTGGGCATCTGACTCTCAGGCAGACTGCAGAGGAGATAAATAAACCACACAGGAGATCAGAAAGAACGTCTGTTACTTACATATGTCTGCATACGCTTCAAAATGTTTTCAAATCTTGTCATATTACAAACAGAAGCTGGTTTTAGATGGATTTTTTGATAGACTGAAACTTATGTTTCCTCCTTTATTCCAATAGAAGTAAAATCTAGTTTGTCAAATTAAAATAGAAGCTGTGGGAAGCTGGTAACCGGATCTTTTATGTTTTTCCCTCAAAACTGGCTTTCTTTTTACATTTCTTCTATAAAGGCCAAATTTGTGGACAACATACGCTAACAGTTAAAATGTCTGCAAGTTTTTACACCTTAGCTGATAGGCAGATGAAGAAGGGGATTAAACAGAGAAATGACTTAAAGGTCTATCTAAATGGGAGGAGCAGCAGAGACCCATGTCTCAGGTGGGAAAGCTGCAAATCTGTTGTAAACACTTTTGTTTTTTTGAACATTCTTTATTTAAGATTATTAGGAATCCAGAACATATACACATGTATATTTATGCATGTACTTACATAGAGAAAAAAAAAAAAAAAACAAACGGGGGGGGGGTCTCAGCAAACACTTAAGTCCATTTTGGCAATTGACATTTAGAGGTTCTCATCGGCTCACATGAAAGAGAAATGTTTATATCCAGTGTCTTTCATTAAAAGAGAGAGACATGTCAAGGGGATTAGCAGTTTTAGCATCTTTATCAAAGTGGCCATCCAAAGTGGGAAATAGCTGGGGTCCAAACACTCAAAAAAAATTTAAATTTTTACATGAAGTTTTGCTGTTATCTTTTCCATGATATACACATTCTTCAATCTGTCTTGCCACTGTTGAAGGGTGGGAGGCAAAGGCTTGAGCCAAGACAAAGGTATCATTTTTCTTGCTACTAGTAGCAGAATCTGTAGTAACTGGACTTCCTTTTTCCCAATATCATCTCCTGGGGTCAAATCCAGTATATAATGCAATGGGTTCAGTGGTAACGTAAACTTGAGTATATTTTTAATTTCTATCTGAACCCCCTGCCAGAATGGAATCAGTACTGGGCAGTCCCAAAAAATGTGAGTGTGATCCCCAATCTGACTACAATTCCTCCAACACATATTTGTAGCATTTCTGTCGTATTTTGAAATACTGAAAGGTGTTTTGAAGAATCTCATTTTTAATTTCCAGTCAAATTCTTTCCAATTTGGACTGTGGGTGATCTTAAAACCTTTCTCACAAATCTCCTCCCACTCCTCATCTTCAATAACAATATTCATTTCAAGTTCCCACTTTTGTTTTATGTCTATAGAGCTGTCAGAGAAATGCATTTGTAAATGTTTATATAGATTAGATATGATCTTCCTCTTATTATTTTCCTCCACACATTTTATCAAAAACATTTCCAAAGGTGAAGTATTTTGTTTCAATTTAGGCCATTCTTTATGTGATAGAAGATAATCTCTTAATTGTAAATACTTATAGAAATCTTTTGAGCATAATCCATATTTGTCCTGTAATTACTTAAAGGTCTTAATATTTTCTCCACTGAATAACGGATTAATTGTTATTAATCCTTTCTGAGCCCATCTCTGGTAACCCGTATCTAGCTTGTTTGGAAAAAAGTCAGTAATCTTGGCTATTTTTATCATGCGTGATATAGTTAAAGGTGCTCCTATTTTCTTCCTCACTAGAGACCAGACTCTGTATGTACAGTTAATCCACTCATTTTCAATTTTTAAATCCTTCCAATTTTTTTCCCTCCATAAATAGCATCGCTTCAAGAGGTACCAGTGGGCAAGCATTGTTCTCCAGACCAATCCAGTTCGTCTCCTCATCCTGCACAAGCCACTGGACCACCGCGCTAAGTTGTGCTGCCCAGTAGTACAATTTCAAATTAGGCAAACCAAGGCCACCTTTTCTTCTTGGGCTTAACAGTAACTTCTGTCTGATTCTTGCTTTCCTCCTTTGCCAAATAAAGTTATTAATAATTTTATCTAAAATTTTAAAAGTGGAGGCAGGTATCCAAATAGGAAGTGCCTGAAATAGATACATTAATCGTGGGAGTATATTCATTCTCACTGTTTCTATTCTGCCCAAAAAGGACAGAGGGAGAATCTCCCATCTAGACAGGTCTGATTTTATTTGTGTGATTAAGCTACTAAAATTTCCATTAAATAGTTGTGAGGTTTGTGGTGTAATCGTCACACCCAAATACTTGAATCCCCTCTTGGACCAATTGAAGGTGACCTCTTTATCTAAATCTATAGGCCATTTTCCCACTAACATCATAGCTTCTGACTTGGTTTCATTCACTTTATAGCCGGAGATTTCTCCAAAGTCTTTTAAACTAGTCATAAGTCTAGGGATTGAGCACAGAGGATTAGAGATATACAAAATAATGTCATCAGCATATAGTGATATTTTATGAGTGACTCCACCTGCTGTTACTCCATGAATTCTAGGGTCTGTCCGTATTCTTTCTGCCAGGGGCTCAATGCTGATAGCAAATAGTAGAGGTGAAAGAGGACATCCCTGCCTAGTTCCTCTTTTTAAACCAAATTTCTTTGAGGAGTATCCATGTAAACACTTTTGTAAAGAGTGAAGAGGACTACAAATGGAAAACAGCTATTAGCTAATACTGGTGCAGAGCATCACTTCTCGTTTTGAGATCAATATTTTCTCTGCATTTTCCGTGTTTGTAAATAAAGGAAGAAAAAAGAAGAACAGCATTTTGGGTAAACACTGGTATAAACCCCTGTTTGCAGTTTGTTAAACACCATTTAGGGAACGGCAAACATGTGGAAGAAGATGCTCTGGTCAGATAAAACACAAAGTAATGTGTTTTGGATAAGATGCAGTAATTCTATGTCTGGTTAAAAATAAACTCTGCACATTATTCTGAATTTTACCTCAACATGGTGAAGCAAAGTGTTGGCAGCATTATGCAGTGGAAATATTTGTTTCAAGGAGCTGGTTAGAAATAATGGGTGTAGTAAAATGCAGGGTTATCCTGCAAGAAGAAACATCCAGAACTAAATCTGGGTATAATGGCATCAAATCAAAATTAGATTCTGTCATTTGGAAATGGATATACTTAATTACCATTAATAATCTGAATCTGATGGTCAACCAATGGGATGCACCTCAAAAGACATCTATCTACACTGAAAAACCCAGTTCTACAAATTACAATTCATTATTACTAGTGTTGCACTGATCCAGCACTAAAATGGTGGTATCGGTATCGGCGTGCACCAGCATAGAAGGCACTGATGCCATTTTGAGAGCAAAAAGTTTATTCAACTATTGTCACCCATTCCAGGTAGGCAGTATTAGTCTTTTTCTGCTTCACAAAGGTAGGCAGCAGCTTGACAAAGCCATGATGGCAATTATTTTATATCCAAGTACTATGCAGTTCTTCATATATAGACACACACATAAACTTCAAACAGTTGGTCTCGGTATTGTATTGGTACCGGCCGATACTGCACAGCCAAGTATCGTGTATCAGTACTGGGGTCAAAAAAGGGCATCAGCGCAACACTAATTATTACATATATTTTGGTTTAAACCCACTAAAACATTATTGATTCTTGCAAAACTGGTAAAAGTTCAAGCGGTGTTAACTTTTATGTATACCCTCATACGTTTGCTTTTAACTAAAATGCTCAAAATCTATAATGACGCAATACATTTCTTTATAGAATACATAAAAAAAAGAGGTTGTATTTAATAGGAATGTTTATATAACTTGCCACATTCCTTATTTAAACTCACCTCACCGCCATGTCCTGTTGAACGATCCAGTCACAGCTCACCTGCTTCCAATAAACCGTGTCTACAGGAGAAATGATGGACCCAGCAGCTGAAACCTTTCACACTAACCCCATATCCCAGTCTGCTGTTACTTTCAGCTCAGACGACTCATTCTGAACATCCAAATAGCTCCTGATCTGCTTTGGGGAGATTACAGTTGTCTTTGTATGTGGGTGCGACCTAGTAAAAACCACCGCTGCTGGTTAATGTTTAAACAAAGGAGGGGTAGTGTGATAAGGGAAGCACACAGTACACAGACAGTACTTCCCTGATGGAAATTTGGTCTGTCCCAAGAAATCCAAATTAGGACGTACAAATATTCTGCTTCTTAATCATTATTATTAACTTTTAAAGGTGAGTTTTTTTTAGCTACTGCTGTAAAAAAAAAAGAAAAAGAAATAGAGAGTAGAGTTTGTTTTGATGAAATATATGCAACATTTATTAAATTAGACTTAGAGGAACCAACTACAGCCACATAGAACACTATTTGTGTCAGCTCTATATATTTATATACAGAAATGTGTTATATTAAAATATAAACAGCTCAGGCTTTACCTCTGAGGAACAATTTGTAAAAAAGAAAGCTCTCAATGAGCCAGTAGATGGCGCTCTGTGTTTTCTCCAACTAAAATGGTCTCTTTATGACATTTTTCTCCCAATTCAAAAACAATAAAGTCAAATTTTTTGTTGGAATGTAACCTTTCCATGTTTCTTAGTCACAGTTAAATCAGTGAATATAAACTGGAAACAGAAGAACCGCAATTATAATACATCAGTATCTGTTTAACTGGAGGACAAAGCAGCTTTTACTGGGTCCTTTCATGTCCAAAACGCTGCCACACAGAGTTTCATTGTACTGCATTGCAATGCTTTTCCATGAGGCGGGCCACTCCATGGATTCATATGGATTCCGATGGCGCTGGTCCCTGGATGTTGCAGCAGTTTGGAAATCAGTCCTGCCAACGTCAGAGCGATGAGTCCCATGTTTTCTTCACTTTGTCCCATTTACATTACATTTGTAATGCCCAAATTATCCCTCCAAACAAACCAGTAACAAATATTGATTTCCACCTGTGATCTTTACTTAAGATTTTTCATCATGGAGGAGAAAAAAGGAGGGTTGGAGGCTTTGGGCTCTGCTTTTCTTTCACCCAATCAGACAGTCGACAGCGGCTGAACTCTTGAGCCCTGATATTTCTGCTTCCAGCAGCAGGAGTGGATGCAGGCGATCAAGATCAAAAAAAGGACTGTGGCTGGAACGACAAACAGGAGGCAGGAGAACAAATAGGGTCAAAATAGCAATAGACAACGATAAAAAAAAAAAAAAAGCATGTATGATATGTTAGAGAAAAAAAACAAGCTATCTGTGCAGCCTTGTCCTGTGAAGAACTTAAACATCTGCTAGTTTACTACTTTAGAGAACAAATCATGCTATGTAGGTTTAAATACGCACGGTCACCTCTGCAATGTTCTCAAATCTGTTATGTCAAAAAGGGTATGGCCCCATACAACAGATTTCTTATCTTTGCTTTTCTTTCACACCGCAATATTTTCTAAGGCCGGAATAAAACAGAACATTACACCAAAATAAAATGAAAAAGCATTTTTAATTTACTCTCTTACTTATAAATGGGGAAAAAATGCATCAACATGCAACCTGAGCTGAGCTGGAAAAGATGAAGCCCTCAAACCTTGTGGTTGTACCTCCCTGTAGAGTGCTGGAATGGTTTCAACCATTATTATCCATTTTAATAACACTTCTTTATAAGGAGATTATAAGTCAGTTTATTTGCTTGAATGTTCATCTAGTGAGTGATATTTTTGACAGATTTTTAGTAGTGTTACATCAGACTGGGGTCAGGGTGAGCACTGGATGCAAAGCCAATAGAAAGGAAGGTGCATCAATATGTGCCACCGCCAGACGGTTTGCTGTGTCTCCGAGCACAGGCTAAAGAGCATGGAGATGATTCAAGGAGATAAAATGTTACTCCGGGAGACGTGGGTCATTGGAGGACCTAAACCCATCAGCAGGACTGGTAGGTGGGGGAGAAAAATACTGATAACAGGTATAGAAGAGCTTTGTTTAGTTGGTTTTTGAAATGCCATCTGTGATTTAGGTCAAACCTACAGTATGTGGTTTAAACAGTTGTTAATTTAACTTTTAGCAAATCTGGTTTGCTGAAACATTTTGATTCATGGATGACAGGAAGACACGTCGTGGTAACAGCTGCAACGACTGTCCTCATTAATAAACAGATCAAATACCAGCATTTCTAACATTTGTTCATTAGTTTGTTACCGTATAATTCATCAGATTAGAGCGGGGACAGCTTTATGTACTAAGTATGTGTGTGTGTGTGTGTGTGTGTGTGTGTTCATACTTTTTAAACAACTGTGTCTTTATGTGTTTAGGATGATATATTTAATAGTTTCACTTTATACAAATACACATACATAAAAAAAAAAAGAAAAAAAAGATGCCCTTTACGTTTTTAAATGTAATTATTGGCATGTACATAAGTAGATAACGGGTTGCTTGTGGCAGTTTTATAGTTAATTGTAAATACAGCTGCATTTTTCACAACGCTTTTTTTTCTCTAAGAGTATATTTTGCATAATGAACAAATATACTGACAGCATACAAAAGAAAACTTGAGAGGCGTACAGGTTGTTATATTTTTCCTTTGTCACTAAAAGTGCTGTGTTTTATACAATTTGAAGCTTTGGCATCTGCAATAAGGCAAACTCATCTAGAATGAATAATTTATTGTCCTCTGATCAAAGATGTCTTACAAAATTGGAAAGAAAATCTTTGCTTTCTCCCAGCTTTTTTTCCCCAAGCTTTTATTGTAATTACACTGTCACAAATACAGAGATATGAAATGGACTCCCTGCATTTAACCCATCCCATTGGGGAGCAGTGGGCTGCCATTGTGCAGTGCCCAGGGAAAAGCCTGGGGGTTAAGGTTCTTTGCTTAGGGACACAGAGTGGCAGTCTGTGGGAGTGGAGCTCGCACTCAGAACCTCTGGATTCAAAGCGCACTGCCCTAACCACTAGGTTGCCATATCTAATAATAATAATAGTCTTTTTAATTATTGGTGAAAATTATATATTGTATTTTTCACATGTTGTAACATTCACCAAACAATGTCTCAACAGCTGACTCTGCATTTAGATTCAGATTGTGAAACATTTAAGCTCCTAAATAAGCTTTAAATGGTTTTGACTAACAACAGACTGATGTTAGTTTATAGTCCATTAAGTCGGTTTGTCTGACCCAAACCAACTCTGAGTAACAGAATCAAATGCAAAATCTCTCCCGCTTGACTCTCACAAAGACCTAAATAAATAGAGTGGTTTGAATTACTGCAATTTACTGCATCCTTTTGAGAAATAAAAGGGTAAATTTATATTGCAGGCAGACATAACAAAACAATCACCACAGAGGAAGATGTGGGACAAGCAGGTGCAGAGGAACAGTTTGTAGAGACTCTTGAAACAAACATATTTCATTAGTCCACGAATAAATAAGATAAACAGAAAATGAAATCCATCTGGGGGATTCCACTACTTTAAAGTAGTAGAAAGCTGCAGATGATCTGTGAGATGTAATGTTTAAGTATGTCTTTTGCCGTCAGGTGGATGTGGGAAGAGGGGCCTCAGGATGCCAAGCTTTGTTTTTTAACCGCAATCAATTGTTGTTTGTTTTTTACTTTCACTTTCTCAGTGACATTAGATGAAGCTGTCTGGTGATGAACAGCTTTTGTTTCCATCAAACAAAGTTGTCCTTCTGTTCCTAACAAATAACCTGTTCCATATCAGTATGCATATCCAGCACAATTCTTTCGCTGACTGGGATAAACTTCATCTACTTTAATAAAATAAATCAAACTTTTTAATTTTCTGTTTAATGCTTTATTCTATCTATTCTCAATAAATTGCATTTGGATCCGATGTCAGATGCAACTTACCGATAAAGAGGATAAGGACGGAGAAAGCTCCTTGGTCCAATGCACATGCTTGCGGAAGGCCCTGCAGCTTGGTCCACGCCTGACGAATAATTTCCATAAACTCTTCTTTAACCTCCATGATCTTCTCTGGATCCGGTCAGATAAAATGCAGAAATAACTTTGGTTTGGATTTAAAGTAAAAATCCTCCACTGAAAGATTACTCCTAAAAAAAGAAAACAAGAGGACATTGTAGATAAATATTCACTTAAAAGGAGCTCCACCCTGAACTACTTTAATTATAAGCATCCACCCTGGGAAGATTATGGGCTCCGCATCCCTAAATACCATAAGTTCCCTCTCATTACACACAAACCTCCTTTTTGAGTGGAACCACATGTCACCGGACTGAATAACGTCCTCTGCCCTCACTTGCTACGTTTCCACCCACACAGAGGAGAAGCCATGCTGGATGTTCAGCTCAGCTATAAACAGACAGAACTATTTAAGGTCTGACATTTCACGTGTGAAGCCTCACATCATCATCATCATCATCATCATCATCATCATCATCATCATCACTGGGGCAGCTGTGTGTGGGTGAGACCTCACCGGCTGATACAAGCCAGGATATAAGGACACAGCTGTGAAGTCATAACAGGACAGGACACCGGAGACTGTCGTCACCACAGATACATTCTCAATGGGCGGTTATGACAAGGGGGACTATTTATAAGATGACCTGATTTACACTGATCGTCTCAAATCACTGCACTGCAAAAAATCTGAATCTAGATAAGTCATTTTTTCTTAAAATAAGTGCATTTGTTCTTGGATTGAGGAGGTAAAAGAGACATTTTGCCAATGGAACAAGACAACTTACACTTAAAATAAGAAAACACAATTGCACTGTCTTATTTCAAGTGCATATTATCTAATTATCTTATTTTAAGAGTAAAATTACTCATTCCATTGGTAAACTTTCTCACTTACCTGCTCAAATTAAGGGTGAGTACACTCAATTTAAGAATTTTTTTACTTATTTCTAGATCGTTTTTGCAGTGTGATCAGTGCATTAAACAAAAAAAAAAAAAAAATTAGATCAAACTATTTAGTTTAATACATCGATTGATTGGTTGTTTATGCATATTTAAATACTGTTATTTTAAAGTAACTTAAAGCATGTATGTATATATAATTTATTTATCTTCTTTAACATGCCTCTTTTCACCTTTTGAAGCCTATCCTAAAACAGTATTTCATTGTCTGTGTCTACCTTATTTACTCTACTTTTATATTCTATTTATGTTCTGACCAGCTGTGTCACTGTGTGGAATGGAGGCTGCAGCGCCTTAGACTGGAAGAAAGCGAGGAGAGTGGTGAGAACAGCAGAGAAGATCATCAGGGCTCCTCTTCCCTCCATTAAAGACATTTAATCCCAGCCCATAACATCATCAATGACCCCTCACACTCCAACCATGGACTGTTCTCCCTGCTGCCCTCTGGGAAGAGGCCCAGCAGATTCTGCAACAGCTTCTTCCCCACCGCCATCACATTCCACAACAGTTTCTTCTCCACTGCCATTAGACTGCTGAATGTTTTGCAAAATGGGTAATTGTATTGTATTTTATTACATTTATTATATTTTATCATTATTAAAAAAAATGTTTGAACTGTAAATTTACAGTCATATGTTGATATTACTGTTTTTATATAAATGTTTTTACTATTTTTCAAGGCTGCACTTTTAAAAAAGATGAAATTGTCCAGAGAGCAGTATTAAACGAAATTTCTTTTTGTTTTACACTTGTGTAAACAAAATGACAAAATAAATATGTCTAAGTCTAATTATAATCTTTGTGTGTACTTCGTGTGGACATGTCTTTGTTACCCTGTGGAGACAATTTCCCAGAAACATGCTACATTTTGGGGACTTTTAGATACTTGTGGGGACCGATGACTGTTCTCCATGAGGAGAAGTACTGTTCTTGAAGTGGGGGTGGCATGTTTTAGTAGCGGTTAGGGTTAGGGCATGGAAATTAATGCAATATGAATGGAAGTCAATGGAAAGACCTCAGAGGGATAGTGTGAAACAAAATCCTTATTTAGGTTCACTTGGCTTTTGCTTGGTTATTGATATCATGGACTTAATTTTTCGGGGAGACATGGGGAGACATGTCCCTGCACTTTTTTAAACATCCATTTTGGTCGCCTGCTTGCTTTACTGTCCAAAAATGTTACACTACAGTACACAGACACTCGTCCAGCACTAGGACCAAGCAGAAAACTGCCACCCCCTAGCTCCTGATTGGCCCACCGTCTTTTCTTGTGTAATTGGCTGTCACCGCTGTCACTCCTTAGAAACTCACTTTAAAAACATCTGAAGCGCCACTCTATCAGGTCTGTGATTGGATGGTCAAACACACTGGAGTTAGTTATATTAAAAAAATATTTGCATCCCCCACACTTCTAAAATCAAAATTTCGTCCATGATTAATATACGATTTTACTGGGGATTTAATAATAAGGTTTATTGCCATAATGTAGGTCTGGGTTTAATAAAAATTGATTTTTTTTTTTTACGATTAAAGTTGGAGTATAAATCAGGATGTAACAATAAAGGTAATATCAGACTAACAATAAGTTCCTTAGAAGGAGGACCAACAGTCTGGTTTTGTTAGAAGCTACAAAGGAGAACGCCTTTAGGAGAAAGAGATGCTCTCCAATAGCTGGGTCTTTAAGGGTTTAAACATTGTTACAAAAATGTAAAAAATGAACACAGATAGAAATGTGCTTAACATTATTAACTGGCAAATAAATCACACGTTAGCAGAAAAAAGAAATAACACTTCCATGTAGCGTGCTCTGCAGAGATTTTAAAGATGCAATTTAAATAGAGCAGCTGCCTAAAACTTGTTTTATATTGATGCAACTGTACTGGTGGATATCGGGGCCAATATCGGTATTGGATCAGTGCATGTAGGCTTTTGGCTGATGATCCTTTAAAGACTGCAGTAACTGAGTCACACAGACCTATGATAAAGCATTCATATTAGAATTTCATTAATTGATGTGTTATGAGGTTGTCTTTAAAAGCAAGGGTTTCTAATTAGGTATGAAAAGTCTTTTGAGATTAAACAAGCGCAGCTCTTTTGTTTGGAAGGTTTCCAAAGAGAAATATATTTTTTCTCTCTAAACAGCATATAACAGCAGGACATTTACCAAAGAACATCTAAACAAAACACAAGAAGTCTGACACTTTAGCTTCTGGACATGAAGGACTGAGGCTGAGATACTTGGCTGTAATAGTGCCACGTTTGAAGATACCCAAACACATCAGTGTAAACAACATAGGCACAGTGGAGGAAGGGTGATCCTCTGGGCTTGTTTTGCAGTCAGAGGACTAAAGAATCTTCCAACATTTGACTCGACAAAAATAACCCTAACCCTACATTGTTATAGGTTCATATATAAGTCCCCTTATCTTCCAAGTTTCTTCCCTCCACTCAATTTTCTATGAAAATGCTCATGTGCAGCCCTCTGGACAACCAGATTCTTTAGTATTGACTTTGTTGTTTACTCTGGACTATCTCCTGGAAATCTGTCCAGTCAGCAGTCCTCCCCATGACTGTATCAGCGACTGACACATTTTAGAAGGAAGCCTTCAAATCTGTTTTAAGTGATGAGTTTTAAACATTATATTCTCTCTGTCCTTCTTTAATAATACAAGTTTCACTTCATAAGTGCTTTATGTCTTGCTCAGCTATTTTTAATACTAAATACCAACACATTTAATGATAGGAAATTAACTCTGGTAAGATAGTTTGTCTTAAAAATTATTAAAGATTTTTAAATAGTTAGTTCCTTACTTAATTATTACATTTTGTATTATTTTTAAAACATATATATATATATTTTTTTTGCTTATTTAAAACTAAAAGCAACAGGTAGATTACAGTACCCTTGAATCCTGCGCGCTGGCGTTGCTATGGGAACAGTTGCCACGTGTTGTGTTCAACGCCGTCGCTCTCTACACTTAATTAAACAGACCTAATGTCATTCCATGCCCAACCATTTAAATGTATTTTATGGAGCTTCTGTATGTGTTAAATTGAATGAAAGTAAACAGCGTTAAACTTGTTTTGCTAAAGTCAAACTGCTAAATAGGTTGAAAACTGTTTCTACCCATCGTCACCTGAAGGCATCATGCCTATAGTAAAAACTGCTTGCATCACCCTGCAGGGAGGATCTTTTTAGTAAGAAATGGTAAGCTGGTCTGATCTTCTCATTGAAATTTAATAACTTTTTGAGGTAGAGGTAAAAGATTCCTTCTTTTTTAACTTTTTTTGTTTTGTTTTTATTTATTTAATAAGTTTCTATTTAGCTGCAGTTAAAATGAAAATTAAATACTTAGGATATATGCTTCTAGATACTTAGAGGTGTGCTTGTTCAAACCGACCATTAACCTATAACCCATGTACTCAAAAGTATTTTGTAGATAGTTATCTCTTTTCACGACTGTGCACTAATTAGCTCATTGATATTAACTCCAACAAACCTCCCAATTCCTGCTGGAGAAAAGCATCTTCAAAGCATGATCAATTTTACATGTACTTTAAAAAGTTTTAACTTTGGTTTGTCATATAAGGCCAGACTGGAACCAACACGTACAATTCAAAACCTGTCATTGACATGTGTTTATGTTGCAGGTTTTTATCATTTCATCAGCTCAGAAAGTGGTTAAAAGACACCATTCTTTCAGTCCGGATGGAGATTTTTTTTCTCTTACCACAGTGACTATTTCGAAATGTTTGAAATGGTTTAGAAATGACATGCCAGTCTGAACGGTTCTTGGAAGAGTTGTCAACACTTAGAACAATGTGTGATTTAAGCTCTGATCCATTCAACTAGCCTGTTTTATTTCACATTCTACCATTAGATGTATTTATGCAGGGTGTGAATATGTTCAGGAATCTCAGTCCTCCAGCTGAGTAAGCTGTCCAAGGTATTTGTGACCTTCTTCATGCTGCTCTGTCCTCATATCTCTCCTATGTTATACTTCACCAGCAGCACAGACCCAAAACACCTTCTGAGGAGAAAATGTCACTAAGTATGAGGTTCGTTCCTATCTCAGGGTATGTGAGCAAGTTTACTTCTTATTGGAAAAAGTTTTGTGCAGTAAAAGTTGACATCTGAGAGAAAAGAAGAAAGAAAACACTTAAGAGTTTTTCTGTTTTTACCTCTATGGTGAATGTGTTCAGCTCTGTGGGATCCTCTGTTCTCTGACAGGAGAAATGAAGTTTAGTGTTGCTCATCACACTCTCCTCTCTGTCAGCTTCTTTCTGCAGGCCGCTGGTTCTCAACGTTTAGAGGTAATCCGACTCTTTCAGAGGACCAGCAGTTATTTACGTCTGACTGCTGCTCAGTTCGTTTTTTTCCCCTCCTCTCATTTGTGCACCTCCTCCTTCTCCTCCCTCTTGTTGGCCCCTTCAGACTCCTTCCCTTCTCTGGTGTTTATGTCGTCTCTCACTCCTCCTCACCCTCCGTCGGTGGGCACCAAACACTCATTCATAGATTTTTTTCTTTCCTCCTGTGCTCCCTCTGTGTTCCCACAGACCAGCTGTGGAAAGGGCCCCCTTTTTTTGTCAGTAGTTGCTGTGGGGATGGTCTCCTTCTAAAAGGAGCAGGCCCTGCTGGGTGTGTCTGTGTGTGTATGTCTCCCATCTGGTGTCTCACCAGCTGACACCCACATTTTTGAAGAGCTGTTGCATTAACATTTTCATGTTGATTCACCCATGTTTCCTGTATCGTTCCACGGAAACGTTGAAGTCAATGCATGTTCCTCCTCTTCTGTGCACAAGTATTCACAACAATTTCACTGCTGTTTTTTTCTCTTTACTGAGCTACACTGCTATAAATTTTAGTGGTGATTTTGGGGTGAAAAATAAACCCAGTGTAGATGATGCAAAAAATATAAAGATAAGGGACACATATTAAATAAACCACTCTGCTCATAATGTGGGAATGTTTTTCTGGTTGAAAACCTGTTAGAGGCTGCAAAAACAATCAAATAAAAATAAATAATGAGGTGAAGTTTTATCTTCCAGAAAGAAAACAACCTGAAACAGCTTGAAAGCACATTATTTGTCAGAATGGATAAGTCAGTTTTGGCTTATCTGGGTTATTGCTGGCACAGAAGCGCTTGTACTTCCTGTGGAGGATGAGGAGAGCCCACCTGCCCTAAATGAAGCCACAAATCATAACTCTGAACATACACAACACCAAACCAAATAGAACTCAACTCAAAAATGTTGTTCTACTGCATTTTTTTACCATATACATTTGTTTTTGCACTGCTCTGAACTTCCACATCAATGCCTTTTGCACCATCTCACTGCCACACTGTTTATACGCGATCAGTGCTGCACTTTATGAATGGAAATGTGCGGCTCATTCATTGTCTGAAAGCTGTACAAAACAAAATTTTGTTTTGTATGCACCGTGTAAACAAAATAACAATAAAAGTTGTCTAAGTCTAAGTGATTTGAGGGAGGCCATTTGTTCCATAATGATGTATGGTGGTGGCAGAATCATGCTAAGGGACTGGTGCTGTCATACAACCACGTTGGAAGCTAATAACAG
Organism: Cyprinodon tularosa; assembly: GCF_016077235.1. Taxonomy (NCBI): domain Eukaryota; kingdom Metazoa; phylum Chordata; class Actinopteri; order Cyprinodontiformes; family Cyprinodontidae; genus Cyprinodon; species Cyprinodon tularosa. Next base: position 13,588 of record NW_024039146.1, on the reverse strand, counting down.
TTGGTTTTGGAAATAGATGAAGCTAAATATGAGACAACTCTGGAAAAATATCCAAAGAGCCTGGACATTCGCAATAGATAATCAGAGGTTAGAGAGGGATGGCCTAGTCAAAGTCCAGATCTAAATCCAACTGCAAAGCCTTGGTAAGGTCTAAAGTTGTCTTTGCATAGTTTCTTTGTAATGAATCTGACTGAACTTGGCTGCAAAGAAGCATTTGCAAGCATGTTAGTAATTACATGTAAGGAGATGATCTCCAAAGACCTGCAGCAAGTTTCCATCAACCTCATGGGGATATTACTAAAATACTTCAGGTTTTGGGGAAGTGAAGTGACTAAATGTGAAAAGTAGGTGAAGAGGGGTGCTGTATCTGTTTGATCTGTTGGTTAACTGCTGTTATTTAATAAAATGGCTACTCTGGACCCAGACCCAGTTAGAGGCAGGTGTGGATGGAAAGCAGTTGAGTGGGTGTATGGAAAATATTTCCAGCTTTCTACGCTGAATCAATTCATCAGCATGGAGCCATTACTCACTTTCCAAAGCCGTATCAGAACAGAGCGAGGAAGTGTACGTTGAATACCGGTATATTTTTAAAAAGGTGATATCAGAGTTTCAGCTCCTCTGATGGAGAAACATGTCTTCTTTCCACTTCAGTAAATGCAAAAGCAATATGGCTCGAGGATTTTTATCCTGAAGGTTACAGCATCATGACACCTTTAAAAAAAAAAGATAATTCAGTTATGAGAAGAAGTTATAACTGCTATTGGGTAGTTTGCTGCAACTAGAAATAAATGTTTTACACCACTAAAAGGGGCTTTGGTAAGCTTCTCAATGCAGCATTGTTCTAATTTAGCCACACTAAAGGTTTTTCTAGTCAGAGTTTGGTTTAAAGTCACGTGTCATCATCCCCATCTGGTTTAAACCTTAAATGTAGCCTTTCCATACCATGAATTTTCACTTTTGTGGTAACTGAGTAGTTTTCAGGGGGTCTTGCTGAGGTGCTTTCGTCTGTTATCCCGCTGCAGTTAGAGGATTTTTTAACTAAAGGAGTAGAATCCATATTTTTAATCAGTTACAGCAAGTCAACCTGGTGATATTGTTCTTTTAGCCGTCTTTGTGTTGTGTTCTGTTTAATTCCTTAATTCTAAAAGCCTTGCATTAATCAGGCCTGATGGTGACGTCAGAGTCTTTCCATGAAAAAAAGCATGTATTTTTGATTTAACAAGGGGGCCTTTTTCACATATATTCATGTCTGCTTAGGAAGCTCTCCCCCAATTAATAGCACAGTCTTTTAGAAATGGATTTTTTTTTCAATTTAGTTTGTTAATCTTTTTAATTTTTTTCTCTTTTAATGAAGAAAATAATAAACAGCAGAAAACAGTAAATACAGGAAACACGTACAGCGCTGTAGGAGTCCTCCCTGATTTTCTGACCAAACGGGGTGTTCATGGTTAATATTCCAGGTTAACATTGAAAACCTGAGAGTGTTAAACAAACAGCAATGCAAAAACACCAATAAGGACATCTTCAGGAATTTAACTTCAGCGCGGAGAAGGATTGATAATCGATACCTGATGGAGTCACATGGAACAAAGGTCACCTTCACTAAACAAACCAATAGAAAACTGGATTCACCTTTAATCCTCAAACTCTTCAGAAATGCTTCTTTTACAGTACATTAATAATCATGCAATAACATTGTAATAGCATAGCAAGTTATACTACATTACTAGGTAAAAAGAAAAAAAAACTTTATGGAGAATTAGTTAGTTCAAGTCTTTAAATCAAGTCAAACTTCCTAGATTTTAAACAGTTATTACCAAGTTACCCATTCATTTCACCAACATCAATAAATTAATGTTATTATCTAGTAAAATGCTGTTTATTAGTTGACATATAACAGTAAATCAAACCTAGAAGACAGCAAGACAACCTTCTTAACTAAACTCTTATTTAGATGAAACTTGACTTCAGTTTTATAATGTTTTAGTCACTTGATCATTAGTTGCAATTTACTTTGTAAGCCTTTAGGTTAGGTAGGTGGTGGCCAATAATAGAAACCAAAAGTCTCCATCCTTACATAGTAACATACAGTTGTAATAATTACATGCAGGTAATTACCAAATACAGTTTGTCTTGTTACCAAGTAATATAGTGTGATTTTCTATGTTATTACCATTTTATTACATGGTTATTGGTGTACTGTAAAGGAAAACGTTACCAACTCTTCCAGGCTATTGGATGAATCTGGGATTAATCACCACATAAAACAGATAAATGAGGAAAAGCCGAAATCCTCAGTGAATCATCCATTGTAGTTTTTTATTCCAGATGCAACAGGGACTAAAAAACACACAATCATTGTGACAGTGTGTTGTTTTTCAGTTGTCATGATTGAACTCCAGAGTTTTTCACTACTTTTAATTTATTGTAGTTTTAAATATACAGAACATGAGTAATGAGTCGGATATGAACAAACTGATGCATAAAGATGATGTGCCTTATAAATTGTCAAAAGACATCAAAATAAACACTTGCTACCTATAAAGCGAAGCAGTTTTGAAAAAAAGAGGAAGTTAGACAGAGAGTAAAAACACAAGTATATTTATCTCCTCAAACCAGACAAGTTCTGCTTTATCACATTCTATGCAAAGTGCCTCTGTTAAAACCAATAAATTCTTGTTTAAAAAAATATATTATTTAATTTCTGGACAAACTTTTTAAGAAGTTAGTTCAATGCATCTTCTCATATTTTCAGAAAAAATACTTGAAACAAAGGTTAGCAGTAAAGTAAGTAAATATCATTCATCATTGCTTTCTTTCCCCAGCACATTTCTCTTCTCTGGGTCGGGTTAGTCTGTTTTGTTTTGTTACTTTAATTTTTTTTGTGAGAAAGGAAACAATGTTTATCAAAACGCCTAAAGGGAATAAAACAGTTTTTACAAATGTTTTCATCAAGCTTTCCTTTAAACTCAATGCCTCTGAGCCAATCTGATGGTAAAAACACCTGTTTGCTGTAAATACATCTGCAGTTATTTGAGGGGCATTGATTTACCATTTTACTCCATATTCTCCCTCGGTTTAAGCTGTGGACTTTGACTAGGCCATTCTAACCTGTAAGTGAGCTATGATCTAGGTCAGGGGTCTTCTTGCTTCTGCTTCGGCAAACGTTCAGAACTCATTTCCTCTAAAAATTTCACAGTTAGTGGGACTTAATGCCAACTTGTGTTACCTGTAAAAAGGTACCACATAAAATAGTGTTTATCCAGTTGAAGCAGTGTTGCAGATGTTAATGTCCCTGGTTAATTTGTGCTCCCATATTGAAGATCTCTGATCATTTGTTTCTCAGGCTGCATGTTTAGTTGTGTTGTCTTCAGCATCAGTCTGACTTCCTTTGATAATCCTACAGTTTTCAAAGGAAGTTTTTGCAATCTTACAGAATGTTGGAAACTGTAAATTATATACTGGCCTTATGTTTACATTTTATCACCGCTGTTAACAAAATCACAATAAAGTCTAAGTCGAAGTAAGTTTTTATTTTATTTTACCATATATTGAGCATCATCCAACTCCCAAACAGCTTCTCTTTTGCTGCAGAGGAAAACAGTTTTCACAGCTGGAAACGCCTTGCAGTTGGTTTACAGTTTTACGTTTTCTGTCACTTCCTGAGGGATATATTCCCATTTTGTTTGGAGATATTAGAGAAAATAAGGTTAGATTAAAATGGCTGTTATTTAATTTATGATTACGAACCACTTTTTGTTCCTCCAACAATTAATATTATAGTTTATGGCTGCAATGAGAACAATGTGGAAAAATTAAACAGTTTAAACATTTCTGGAAAGCTCTGTGTTTTCCATCGGTATCTGTTTGGTGAAAGTGAGCAAGTCTGTGTGTGATAGTCAGTGAAGGAACAGCAAATATTGCTGCTGTCACCATACAGACCATCCTTTGTAAATTAAAGATAACATTTCTCCTTCTAGGTAAAATAAAATGTGGATTAAGTCTGCATGGATGCCTGATTCTATGCGTTTCTCTCTTTATTTCTCTGAGTCTGACATATTCTCTCTCTCTCTGTTGTGACTAGATGTGCTGACTGCTCATGTGACTGCTCAGCAAAGTAATTAAGTCATGGAGGATGATCAACTCGCAGATAATGCTGTCACAGCTCTGGTTGAGGCCATATCTAGCCCTGCTGCACCCTGAGTGTGCTCTGCTACAGATCTTAACAGCAGCAGCTAGATATGGCGACTATTTCAGTACTTGTGCATTGGAGCAAAGCATGTAGCATGGAGGAACCGTTTTTATGTGGCACTGTTATTGTCATCTGCAGTGTATTGTTTTTAAATCGGAAATAATTTTGGATTCTCTACACTGGAAAAAATCTAAATCTAGATCAATCAATTTTTCTTAAAATAGGTGCATTTGTTTTTGAATTGAGAAGGTAAATGAATGGAACAAGACAATTTAAATTTAAAATGAGAAAACACAATTGTACTGTCTTATTTCAAGTGCATTTTATCTAATTTATCTTATTTTAAGAGTAAAAATACTCATTACATTGGCAAATCGTCTCATTTACCTACTCAAATTAAGGTTAAATACACTTAATTTAGGAAATTTTTACTTATTTCTAGATGTTTTTTCCAGTGTAGAGAACCAAAAGATAGTAGATTATACAAACTATTTCTTTTAGCAGATAATTTTTTATAAATGTTTTTTTTACCAGCTGAAGCTTTGATTGATGTTCTTCTCAAGCGGAACCTGAAGTATTTTTAAATCCTCATATTTTTCTTTTATTGACGTTTATGTTCGAAATGCTCTAGTATTTAAATGGATGAAACCCTTAAGCGAATTTCCTCCTGATTATGTGTGGAAAGATGTTTCAGCAGTATGTGGACAAATACTGGCTGTCTGTCCCTTGTGCCACATGGACTTCTGGAAGAAAGACAGTTGTTCTGACTGACAAGTGAACAGCACAAGAGAGCTAAGTAAGACACCTTATGTCAAAAATGATTGATGACATATGACCTTATGACCTATGACCTTATGACCTCCCCCTCTCCCCCCTTCCGGTCCCCTCCCCCACAAATGATTGATGACTTATGACCTTATGACCTTACCCCTCCCCCACAAATGCTTTATGACATCACCCCTCCCCCACAAATGATTTATGACTTATGACCTTATGACCTTACCCCTCCCCCACAAATGATTGATGACTTATGACCTTATGACCTCCCCCTCTCCCCCCTTCCTGTCCCCTCCCCCACAAAGGATTTATGACTTATGACCTTACCCCTCCCCCACAAATGATTTATGACATCACCCCTCCCCCACAAATGATTTATGACTTATGACCTTATGACCTTACCCCTCCCCCACAAATGATTGATGACTTATGACCTTATGACCTCCCCCTCTCCCCCTTCCTGTCCCCTCCCCCATAAATGATTTATGACTTATGACCTTACCCCTCCCCCACAAATGATTGATGACCTATGACGTTATGACCTCCCCCTCTCCCCCCTTCCGGTCCCCTCCCCCACAAATGATTGATGACTTATGACCTTACCCCTCCTCCACAAATGATTTATGACATCACCCATCCCCCACAAATGATTTATCACATCACCCCTCCCCCCTTCCGGTCCCATCCCCCATCCTTCCGGATCCCCAAAGATTTATGGAATTACTGAAATCAATCTACTTTTTCATGATATTCTAATTTTATGACCAGCACCTGTATACTCTCCTGTTTCCCCCACAGCAACTCCATATCTTCCACCTTCACCACCCTACCCTCCATCACCGGTGCTTTTTCCAGACGAAGCTAATCATCCACCATCACCAGCGCCTTTTCCAAGCGAGACTAATGAAGTAAATAGCCTGAAGGAGGAAAAGAAATTGCTTCCCGCTCTTTCCGAGTCTGATGAAGACAGGGCGGCAGGAGCCTCACCTGATTCGTCCGAAGACGAACAAACCAGCCTCATCGTGCATCCGGCGCAGACTCCGCCGATTATAAACGGGGAGGTGGATGAGGAATGGATCTTTTCCTCAACCATTGCTATAGTAAAAACAGCCATGCTTCGTTTGCTTAACCACGTCGCTTTGGAATATAATCGAGAGACTTGTTACGGATGTCAAACAGACCACCCGAGCCAACTCCAGCATCATTGTCTCGAAGCATTGAAAGAAGAATTCTATCAGACTAACTTTATCACGCTTCAACGTCGACTCAAAACACCGCAACTCATTCCAGCCATTCAACATCTGATGAAAGAACGCGGACAAGAAGCGGTGTTGGGATCCAGAGGCTTGCCCACCAGAGGGCGCCGAGGATCCCCTCCTGATTGTCTGTTCATCTGTTTGGTTCTGGAGTGCTGTCTACCTTCCTCCACCAGAGGGTGTACTGGATCTCCTGAACCTGGAGCTGTCTTCATCAGCTGATTCTCATCTGCTCATCAGGGGACCAGTATTTAAGTGGACTGTGGACAACACTCCGATGCGAGTGTTTGTTAATCACGGTACAGCAACCCTGAGACAACCAGCCTGTCTGATTCTCTGACTCCACTGTAACCAGAACCTGATCAGTTGTGTCTTCTCTGCTTCTAGGAAGTAACCTGACTGAACACTGGGACTCTGGAGGAGTCTCCATGCTGAAATCTGCCTGCCGCATCTCAGGAACTCTGGAGGAACTCATCGTCTGAAGCCTGCCAACCTGCTCCTGACTAAACCCTGGAAACTCTGGAAGAATCTCCCTTGCATCTCTGGGGAACAAAGGTTCAGGCAGGGAACTGTTTTGAATAAATTCTTTAACAGCGGCACAGTTTCTTTTTTTATCTTCCCAATTATGCTCCCAAATGACTTCAAGTTTTAGACCATGAAGCGATTCCAGAATCTGCTTTCTTTGGAGGGTGGCTGCAAAGATTTCTTCATAGCTCGCACCTCTTAACGGACAAATGGACAAAGGGTTAAAACAGGAAGGGCAACCGTGGAACAGACAGCCAATGTATTCAAAACCGTACTTGACGTCGCCTATTTCGGCGTAACCGTTCAAAAAATACGACCCTACTCTTTTCTCCCCTAAATTAAGGGCGTGTTGGATGAAGATGTTTCTGGAAAAAGCCATTCGATCGAACCGTTTGAGTATGGCTTTGTCTGTTCACGATACCAGAGCGGATCGGGTATTGCCAGCGTATTTGAAGTCAGGAAATTTGCCTGAAAAGTCTTCATGCACGCTGAGGCGATTGTAATGCGAGAAAAAGGATCTATATGGGTATCGTTAAAGAACTGCTCTCTAAATTTTTTGCAACCTTGAGAAAGGATTTCAACATCATTTTTACAGTAGTACATTGCCTCTTTTTCAAAAGAGAATGGGGAAGCAGAAGCATTTTAGTACCAGTTCAAAAACTTTTTTTCAGGCGGTGACATATTTTCTATCCCATAGGCCTGAGGAGGGGGAAGCGGGCCGACGTATTTCAAATTTTGTTGGGATGAAAATTTGTGTGGAAAGAAACCTGACGGGACAATAACCCCGACAGGAATGTCTGTCTTTATTTACAAAAGGGGAAAAGCAATAATCGCATACGTAATTGGCACCCAGAAAACCTGCTAAGGATTTGATTCCGTAATAACGTTGGTTGAATAGAAACAAGAAAAGGGGTCTTGATCTGTCTAAAAAATTTGTCTCAAATTTAGAAAGAGGGCTTTCCTTTACTGAGCGATAATATATCACAATATTTCTGTTTAAGATTTCTTCAAATGTTTTGACATCTGAAAAGGAAACTGGTGTTTGATCAGAAAGTCTTGCCTGCCTTTGCCACGCTCTAGCCTGATGACAAACCTCTGTGAGGTAGAGATTCGGATATGCTAAACAGGTTAAATTTTTTGCAAAGCAAAGTTGATCGCCATCATCATTAATCACAATTAAATGTCTTCTCTTTCTTTTTATTAATTCTTGGTCTACTATTTTTTCAAGTTTTAGTCTGCCACCCCCGTGAGGATTCCGAATCAGCTGGAGAATGAATTCTACGTTATCCTCTTCGGTTAATTCCGAATTAGATTGTACCAAAGTATCCATAAATTTTTCAAGTTCCTCCATGATATTTTCCCCATTATCATTTACGGTAAAGTTTGTGTGACGAGACCCATCATCGGTTACCACTGTAGTTCAAGTTGTATTACATCATTCCTAGAAGCGAGCGGTCTTATTCTTTCAACCAGATTAGATAAAACATTCATCATGCTGAGGAATATTTCTGCTAAATCTCCCTCTGAATCATTCTGATTTAGTGAAAGCCGTTCCCTAATTTCCACATTGTTAAAATTTTCTCTGTTTAGGGTTTGTGCTCCTCCTCCGCCACCGGATTGAATAACATTTTGAGAAGGAAGAGGATGGTTTAACGGTAAAAGATTTTCAATAGAAGAAGAATGTCTGGATAATTGCTCAGAGCTTGCTCCAAGCTAATTAAGTGTTCTAGGTGATTTTCTTGCTGCAGAGGCGGACTGTGAGAAAGAATTGTATCTTCTAAGGGAGAGGTCGGATTTAAAAGCGAACCAGCATCAATTAAATGGGCTTATATCTTCGGCAATATTTTGCAAATTCTGTAAAACCGCTTCAGAGACAAATTCATCTAAAGAACCTGGTTGTGCTGCATTTTGATTTTCACTAGAAGGAGAAACATTCGGAGATGTGTTTGACTGAGATATATGCGGGTCAGACATGTTTATTCACTAGACTTTTTTCTCATCCAAGAATGTTCCTCATTATGTAACACATATTCACCAAGATGGACAAACGGTAGCCGGGGTGTTCTTGGTTGCCAGTTGCAGACAGAAGCTCGCCGACAGCTGCCAATGCCTGAATAACCAGGTGGTAGGGAACGTCTTCTTGGTCGCAGGTTGAAGACAGAAGCTCGCTCACAGCGGTCAATGTGTGAAAAGCCAGGTGTCTGGATTCTTCTCTGTTGGGAATGCTGGTCTGGTCGTTTCGATTTCTTACTGAGGAAAAAATAAAGCGTTTTAGTAAGACAGAATAAAAAAAAAAATAATAATAATAATGAAACTTAATAAATAAAAGGGTATTTACCTTCATTTCTCAGTCTGTTCGATATAGCGAGAAGGGGTGAGTCTAAGAGAGAGAAAAATATATATATGATTATATTCAGAGATGTGTTTGACTGTGATAAATGCGGGTCAGATCTTTTTTTTAAATAAAGTTCCGGGGTATAAATTTTAAACTGTCTGTTTTAGAATGCAGGAAACGAGCCGGCATGTGGATATACAATTTGCAAACTTTCTCTGAGTCAAGGCGAGCCGGTGTGTGTGTGTGTGTGTGTGTACGTGTTTATGCTACGGGGACTTTTCATCATCTTCAGTCTGGGGGCGTCTTTGCTGGGTTCAAACCCAGTTTGGTGTAATTGAATAAGTCAATTAATTTTTTTTGCCATTTCTGTTTTCTGTTTCTTTGTTACATTGCTGGTAACTGGAGGGAGGCTGAGGCCCAGAGTATCTTGTATATCTTTAGTTTCTTTTGCACCCTGTTTTGAGTTTTTGAGCACAATAAATCACCAACACCGGTAACCCGACTCAACCTGGATTCTTGGAGGCCAAAGAACCCCGTCACAGTGACCAAAATCATCACTGTTACTGTTATTATAAAGTAAATTAAATCATTACTGTTAAATTGTATTTCATTTCCAATTGTTTATTTTAATTCTTATTCTGGATTAGTTGGAGACTATATCAGCCCCACCAAAAATATTTTTCACCAGCCGCCACTGACTTGGCTGTGTGGTCCTGAATCTGATACAAATCTGATCTTTTCAAATGCGACCTGTGTCTGAACGGCCAGGTCGGATTCATCTGACCTGAACGTCATTAATACCCTACAAAGGTCACTCTCAGCGTCTTGCTACGCAGAAGTGGCAAGAAAAACAACAACCATGGCAGATGATGATGCGGAGAGCAGTATTTATGTTTAAACATATTGAAAAGATTGAGTTTTATGGTTGGAAAAGACCGCTAGATGCGCGCCGGCACTACCATTCATGTTTACTTCCGGAAAAAAAGAGCACGTTGGCCTGTGACGTCATTGCGTCCTCTACTCCGCATGCGGGACACTTGCGTTGTATGACTGCAGTTCACACAGGAGATCACATACAAGTCGCATATATTTGGAAATATGAACGTCAACACGACAAAATTGGATTTCACAAAAAAATCGGAATTGAGCATCAAGGCCTGCAGTGTGAACGTAGCCTTTGACTAGACAAAACCACATTTTGACTATCTGGAATGGTAATTTAAGATATCTATATTTACATTCTGATTAGGAAGAATAATAATTCAAGATATCTTAAATTACATTTTGACTAGTCAAAATTCCTTTAAATTACGACACCGGATTCGTCACTGAAAGCAAAGCAAAGAAATCTTCCCATCATTATTTTTGAATTACCCTTTTTTATATGAGCAACTATGCAAATTAACAAACATCTAGAAAAAGTACACTATATTTATATTATAGTTAGAGCTATACAACACAAATCTCACTTTAAATAGCTCAGATAATATTACTCTGGAAGGAAAAAGGGGGAGAGAAATGACAATATTAGAAAAAAGACAGATATTAGAGAAGACAGAGAATGTAAATGATTTGTTGAATGTTCCTTTCACAAAATGGGAATTAAATCGAGCACTTCAGACAGTTAAATTAACAACACCAGGGAAAGATCAAATTTGTTATTTAATGTTAAAGCATCTTAGTGAAACATCTAAAGAAATTTTATTGGAATTTTATAACAAAGTTTGTGACCAATTTTCTTTTTGCATTTTCAGATTTGTGCAGAATTCCATCGAATAACAAATATAAATTTAGAGAGTACATTTTATTCTGCATTTGATAAGTACATGCCACGGCTAATGACGATGTACTGTGAGGAAGCGGCCCGCACTGGCAAAACTTCTAAATTGCTAAGAAACATCTTCAGGACCTATGATCTCCTTGTATGTAACATTTCCTACCTCATGACAATTTGTACTATAGTATTATTTAATATATGCATATGATTAATATTCTGCTTATTCTGCAATTCTGTCTTCCCATTACCCACAATCCCTCTGTCTTCTAGGAAGACGTCGATGTTAACAGCAGACGCACAATTGCTCTGCAGGCACTTCCCATCTTCCTGCGTGAAGATGCTGCTGGATTTTTTAAGACCTGGAATGTAAGTTTATGATTCAACAGTGTGTACTCTTTCTTTTTCTTTTTCTTAGTTTGTGTTCTCTCTATATATATATATTTTTTCTATTTAACCCTCTGTTACTGCCAAAAGACAACAACCACAACCCTCTTCCTAGCCACCAGAAAAGCTATTAAATCATACTGTACTACAGTAATTCTCCAAGAATGTCACATTTGGGAATTTTACCTGAACTTTTCATTCACTGGTATTTCATAATAAATACACATGTAGTGTTTTTCATTGACTGCTCTACTCATTAACTAATTACTGTCATGTTCTTTAGGCAGAAGACATTGACCTGCCAGACCTCTCGGATACAACTGTAGCTGTTCTCACTGTCTCGAATGATACAGTCTCCCTTGTGAAGTTTGGTTCTGCAATACATTCTATAGTTCTTGAGGGAGAGATTGTGGTATGTGATATAGCACAGTTAACAGAGACATTCATTTTGCTTTTTGGCTTGATTTATGCACTACATCTACTAGGGATGGGACGATTTATGAAAACCGTCCGAACCATTCGGTTCGACTGTCTCGGTTCGGTTCGCGTGTGTTTCGTTCGGTTCATGCGCTGCTCCTTTTTCTCATAGGCGAAGCGTTTACACTCCAGAGCAGAAGGTGGCGGTACTGCGACCAAAGCCAACCACCAGTAGTAAACAAGAAGAAGAAGAAGAAGCGAAGCAGCTTAGCCGCATGTAGCAGAAAAAAATCAGTTGTGAAGAATTGCGTCGGAATGGCGAGAGGGAAAGAACAAGAGTTGGAAGACGTGCCAGCAGCGCTTTATAGGTCTGCTGTATGGGACCGCTTTGCATTTAGAGTGACCTACGATGACGGCGGAAAGAAAGTTGTGGATAAAAGTGCAACAGTGTGCAAGCATTGTGCAACACGTTTTGTTTATGCTAACAGCAACATGACCAACATGACATGCTAACCCTGAAATCCCTCATACTCCGTCAGCAACCCCCGCTCCGCCCCGCTGCGCTCCAGACCGGCTGCTCAAAGCAAAGCCTGCAGCCTCCACTGTGGCTCCCGTCCGCTCCACTCTGAGTCCCTTGGAGATGGTAGAGAGCATGCGCGAGATGATTAAATTCAAAGCAGCAAAACATACGGAAATGATCCAGGGTTTCCGCGGATCATTTAAAATAATTACAATCCATTATTTTTTGGGGGATTTTTTCATTAATTTCATAAATTTTTATGGGATTTCGTTGGAACAATCAACATATACCGAATCGAACCGAACACCGTGACCACGAAACCGTGAATCGAACCGAACCATGGATTTTGTGAACCGTTCTACCCCTAACATCTACAGTATCCAAAGAAACTGACATATACATTAAATTTTATTCAGAAAGTTGTAATGGGTTTGGATGATCTGAAGCGGTTACCTCTGAGACTGCTTAGCCTTAAAAATGATCTGATGATGGATGAGTAAGCAGTCTGCTTAAAATATGTCGTTGTTACTACCAGCATGGTGATACTCAAGCAACCATTTTGTCTTTGTTTTTTGTTTTCGCTTTTTTATTTATTGTTGGCCTATTATTTTTGGATCGGCCTATTATGTTGGCCAATTTTTTGTTTTTTGTGGATACAGAGAAGCCGATGTATCAGAAGGCAGCTTTAAACAGACCTGCAGATTTGTAATTGTTTTTGACTTGATCATTTCAGTGTTTGGCTTGAGGTCCCAGAGTTTCGTACGGAAATGCTTTGGTCTGCCTTGAAGTCACTGGGAACTAAAAGATCTTTTACGGTTTTATTTGCTGAATAAATAAAACCGTATTTATTCAGCATTTTTATTGAAAATGTGGTTGTTATTTATTTTATTTTCTGTATTAACCCCATTGCTGGGGACATTGTTCTGAATTCTAATGGAATTCATAAATAAATGGAATCTGCAGTAAAATTGTCTTTTGAATAATGTTTTTTTTTTAATCATACAAATAAAATATATTTGATTTTGAGAAAAATAGCTAACATATACAGGCAATAAAATGTGTTTAAATACAGTTAAGTCAACTTAAAAATATAAGAGGCTGAATTGACAATGTTTAGGTCTGAGAAACTGAATGAGTCATGGTGATAACATGAATATATTATTAGGGGTGATAACTTAAAAAAAGCAACTCCGTTTCCAGTGTCAATTTTGTTAGTTTTAACATTAGTTTCAAAATGATCAGGTTCATTAAACTTATCAAAAATGTAAGTAGTGATTACTTACAATGTTAGTTTGTGAAATTATTATGTTTCAGTTCATCAACTTCCTCAAAATAAATGAGTGTGAATAACTTTTCTAGTTTAGAGTTGTAATTACTTAAAATGCTTGTTTGTTGAAATTATTTG